>NC_087267.1:44848716-45448716 GCF_015220805.1 Pogoniulus pusillus
GTGGAGTTGCCATCCATGGAGGTGTTCAAGCAAAGCCTGGCTGAGGCACTTAGTGCCATGGTCTGGTTGACTGGATAGGGCTTGGGGATAGGTTGGACTGGATGAGCTTGGAGGTCTCTTCCAACCTGGTTGATTCTATGATTCTATGTTGGAGGTCTCTTCCAATATCATCCAGTCCAACCTAGCACCCAGCCCTAGCCAGTCATCTAGACCATGGCACCGAGTGCCTCATGTTGCACTCTGGGACATGGTTAATGCCTACATTAGGTCAATGGTTGGTATTAATAACCTTAGAGATCATTAATTTCCTGTAGAAATTATTCCATGATGCCATGATTCTGTTAATTATTCTGTATTTCATAGGTGCTCTTAGAATCATAGAATCAACCAGGTGGGAAGAGACCTCCAAGCTCATCCAGTCCAACCTATCCCCCAGCCCTGTCCAATCAACTAGACCATGGCACTGAGTGCCTCACTCAGTCTTCTTGAACACCTCCAGGCATGGCTCTGCTTTTCTGTTGTTTGATTTTGTTTCTTCAGCACTCTACTGTGTGAGCCAACCACAGAGTCATATGTTGCTGAGATCTTTTGCTCCAGGAGAATGATGTGACAAACAGATTTGCTTTACCTATCCCTAAGTTAGAGAGCACTTCCAGCTGGACCATCTCAGGTCTCACAACACACAAACCCGTGAAGGACTGGAGGCAAATCATAGGTAGGGATAGTCCAGCTCAAAGCCAGTGTGTGCCAAGGCCAGGCAAAAGGTAGGGTCACACCAGGCAAAAATTTGGCTTAGTTATTGAAGCAGCTAATGGCAGTGATCCTGGCATTGAAAAGGTGGGTCACGACTCAGCCCTCTCCCTGTTCCTCATGCCACATGTTGCTAATATCAGGCTGATTGCATGTGAGTGGGCTCCCACTGCTTCCCACTGGGGAGGTTGCTCTCTGCACTAATAGATCCTGCAATTTCAGCCATTCCTGCTGACATTTTTACTTCCTTATTTATATGCCTCCTTACCTCTCTGCCTTTTCATTTCCTCCCATCACTCTGTGCCCAGACTGTCGGCAGAGCTATCATAAGTGCAATAAGGAATGGCAGGTAGGGTCTCTCTGAGTGATAATTGCATGCCTTGGGTGGTGTGATAGAGGACAAAGCCCAGAGCTGAGAGTCTCAAACCACTTGACAAGTACAATAATTGTCCCAGAGCGCACTGCCTGCAGTGACTTATTGCTGTTATCAAATGAAATATCTCCAGGAGAGACAGGAGGAGAGGCAAAGCTGGCTATTGACTGGCCTGAGCACCTAGGCAGCATCAGTGCTGCCTGTGACATTACTGACACACCATCAGATAGGCTGGTCCCACATGGGTATCCTTACAGCATCCTTTAAATGAAGATGGAGCCACTTAGAAAAGTGGCTTGCTTAAGATGGTTCATGATCCTGGGTGTAAATCTTGAGGGATCAGGCAGTGGAAAGCCAAAGAGTTAAAGCTTCTTCCTGTTCCTGCCCTGTGTGAGAGCAGGGAAAATCCTGCACGTTGCAGAAGTTACTCTGCAAGAGCTGAATTCTGAGCTTGTTGGTGCCTGGTGTACAAAGGGAGGGGGTTCATATGGAGGCTTATGAAGGAAAATAAGCCAAGAATAATTGCTTAGTCTAGCATGCATCACCAACAGAAAGATCTGCTGGCAGGATAGCATTCCTTCAGGGACACACCACCACAACACATCCTCCCACCCTCCTTTGGACCTTCTCCAAGTCTGCAATGCAGGTGCTACACTCAGCATCTCATCCAGCAGCTCTGCTGAGTTAAAAAAAAAACCTCTGTTGAAGTGGGCTGATTCAATTTGCAAACAAGCTCATACAGCTGCCTCTAAAGCCAGGTGACCCTCAGAGCAGAGACTCATTGTGCCACAGTGGCTCCAGACTGAATGCAAATTCTGACAGGGAAGGAAATAATCATGATGGAGACATATCTGCAGCACTCCTTCCTTATTGTCCATGTCCTCTGCCATCTGCTCTAACTGAGCTGGGGCTTCTCTCTTCCCTTTTTGTATCTGTGTGAATGTCTCCTTCCTTTTGTATGGTTCTCCTTTCCACATCTCTTTCTCTCAGTGGCTGGAATAATTCAAACCAACAACGAAATAACAGAAGAATGTGAAAAGAAAAACTCAAATAAGAGAGCCAAAGTGTCTTCGAAAGAAAAGGGAAGAAATGAAAAGGAAAGAAGGAAAGAGAGGGAGAGGGGAGGCAGAAAAGATAGAAAGAAGTTGAGTTTATTTCAAAATAAGCCTCTTTCTCTGAAGAAAATTCCACCTGAGCCACCACCAAACATAGCAGAAGTGTCCCACAGACACCACACAGCAGCAAGGTCGTGGAGTGCAATGGCATTAGCCTGACACTCAGCCCTCTCACTCTGCACAGCTCAGGAGCAGCCTTCTGGTATGAAAACAAACATTAAAATCAACAGGGTGCTGTCACAGCACTCAGGCATCCCATGAGCAAATGCAGCTCCAGGAATCACTGAAGCCCAGGGGTTTGGTCCTAGGCACTACCAGCTTCTTGCAGCATGCAGGGAACAGTAATCATTACCTCTCAAAACCAGAGTCACTTACTGGGTACCACACATTCAGATGCTGAAAGAGACTCTTCAGGACAACTAAGGCAGTCAGTTTCCTCTCTGCTCAGCCCATCAGGTGGCATTGGCTGGATGAAAAGTTAGACAAGAGCCAGCAATGTGTGCTCGTAGCCTAGAAGGTCAACAGTGCCCTGGGCTGCATCCAAAGCAGCAGGGGCAGTAGGTGGAGGGAGGGGATAGGGGATTCTGATCCTCTCCTCTGCTCTGCTAAGACCCCATCTGCAGTGCTGGAGCCAGCTCTGGAGTCCTCAGCACAGGACAGACATAGACCTGTTGGAGTGGGGGCAGGGGAGCCAAAACTATGATCAGAGGGATGGAAAATCTCTGATAAGAAGACAGGCTGAGAGAGTTGGGAGTGGTCAGTTTAGATAAGAGAAGGCTCCACAGACACCTTGTGGCCTTACTGTAGTTAAAGGGAACCTATAAGAAAAATGGGGACAGACTTTTTATCAGGCCCTACTGTGACAGGAGAATGGGTGAGGGTCTCCCTAAAACAGGGAGATTCAGGCCAGACATGAGAAAGAAAGTTTTTACACCAAGGTGGTGAAGCACTGGCCCAGGGTGCTCAGAGAGATATTAGATGCCCAATCCCTGGAAACATTCAAGGTCAGGTTGTTCAGGGCACTGAGCAACCTGCTGGAGTTGAAGATGTCCCTGCTCCCTGCAAGACAGATGGATCACAGAATCACAGAATTTCTTAGATTGGAAAAGCCCTTCAGGATCATCAGATCCAAGCATCAGTTTCACACTGACAAGTCCTTGACCAAACCAAATCCCTCAGCACAACATCTAAGCACTGAATCACTATGGTTGCAAAGGACCACCAGGATCAGCCAGTCCAACCTTCATCCCAGCATCCTTCATCACTACACCATAGCCTCAAGCTCCACAGCCACTCTCCTTTTAAATATGTCCAGGGATGGTGACTCCACCACCTCCCTGGGCAGCCTGTTCCAGTGCCTGACCACCTGCTCAGGAAAGAACTTCCTCCCAACAGCCAACCTGAACCTCCCCTGATGCAACTTGAGGCCATTTCCTCTTGTCCTATCATTAGTAATTCAGGAGAAGAGAGCAGCTCCAGCCTCACTACAACCTCCTTTTAGGTAGCTGTAGAGGGCAATAAGGTCCCCTCTCAGCTTCCTCTTCTCCATACTAAACACCCCCAGTTCCCTCAGCTGCTTCTCATAGGTGATGTTTGCCAGACCTCTCCCCAGCCTCATTGCCCTTCTCTGCACCCACTCCAGCACCTCAACATCTCTCCTAAGCTGTGGTGACCAAAACTGGACACAGTACTCAAGGTGTGGTCTCACCAGTGCTGAGTACAGGGGCTTGATCACCTCCCTTCTCCTGCTGGTCACACCATTTCTGATTCAGGCCAGGATGCTGTTGGCCTTCTTGGCCATACCATGGACTAGATGACCTTGAAAGGTCTCTTCCAACCCAAATCATTCTATGACTGTAGGTATGCCAGAGAATTCCTCACTCTAAGAGGTGGCTGCTCCCTTTTACTACTAACACTCTTCAGACAGATCTGTAGACTCTGCCCAGGCCTGTGTAATATTCCTTTAACCACAGCTTTTCACTACTGTCAAATAAATTAACACCCAACCAACCAAACCCCAAACCCCCAAACCCACCAATTTTTGAAGTGTAATACTTTCATCATTTCCAAAGCCAGCAAACCTCAAACCTGCATCCTCACAGGCCAGTTACCAGTAATGATAATCAGAGGGAAGGAAAAGGACAAAGAAATAGGTAGAGAAGTGTCATTGAGAAGATGCTTGCTTGCCACAGATCATAAAACTTGTGACCTGTCCATAACCTTCAGCACATTGTTAATGCAGCAGAAGATGTTGTGATGGATGCCTGGCATGGAGGGGCAGAACTGCAGTGAAGTGGCTAAAGCCTGTAATTAGCTCTTTGATTAATAAATCATCTTGTGGCAACAGCAATGAGGATGACTGATTCTATGATTCTGTGAATGTCTTGGAGACATGAATCTCATGGAGAAACCCCCAGAGGAGCAGGGAGCACCATTGCACATATGCACAGCTCCTGGAAGATGCCAGTGTTTGCTCTCAAAACTGGCACTGCTGCAGTGACAACATTGCCATGACTCACTCAGGCTCCATGGGAGGGGAGTTACATGTCTCTCATTGCACATGGAGAAGCACAGCCTGCTCTAGGGTAGGGTGTCCCTGCCCATGGCAGGGGGGTTGGAACTAGATGATCCTTGTGATCCCTTCCAACCCTGACTGATTCTATGCTTCTAAGAGATGAAAAGACTAACCAAAGTTCACACAGAGTCAGTTACTGGTTTACAGAATCATCAAATCATTGAATCACAGAATCATAGGATCATTAGGCTTGGAAAAGACCTCTGTGATCATCAAGTCCAACCATCAACCCAACACCACCATGGCCACTAAACCATATCCCAAAGTGCCATGGCTACACATCTTTTAACACCTCTAGGAATGGTGACTCCAGCACCCCTCTGGACAGCCTGTTCCAATGCCTGAACACTCTTCCAGTAAACGAATATGTTACAATATCCAATTTAATCCACCCCTGGCACACAACTTGAGGCCATTTCCTCTTGTCTTGTTAGTTACTTGAAAGAAGAGACCAACACCTACCTGGCTCCAACCTCCTTTCACACAGTTGCAGAGAGCAAAACGGTCTCACCTCATCCTTCTCTTCTCTAGACTAAACAATCCCAGCTCCCTCAGCTGCTCCTCATCAGTCACATTCTCCAGACCCTTCACCAGCTTTGTTTGTGTCAAGCTTTCAGCATCTCACCCTTCTCTTGGTAGCCTGGCATCCATCACACTGTTTTTGGGAAGTTCTGTATGTCCCATCACCAAAACACCACACAATAAAGTTAACTCTTAGTGTTGACATCAACACCTTGTCCCTTTGGAAACCCTTTTGACTGCACACAAGGATGTGGCACTGTGAGGATATGAGCTGGTTCAGGTGATAATAATGTCTATGGCTCATGGCTTAGGTGCTCCAGCAAGGCCAAATATTGTGATCCAAGGGCAAAAACAACTACTGTGTGGTGACACCTGGACTAGACAACCCTTTGAAGTCCCTTCCAACCCAAACCAGTCTATGATTGTGAGACATCAGCCAACCTAAAGAGCCAAAAAGGGTAGTTTAAAAGCTACCAACAGGCCTTTACACACACACAGCATGTTAGGGGTTGGAAGGGACCTTGAAAGATCATCTAGTCCAATACCCCTGCCAGAGCAGGATCACCTATACCAGATCACACAGGAATGCATCCAGGAAGCCTTTCCTTAGCTGTGTCCAGCTCTGGGCCACTCAATTCAAGAAAGATGTTGCGGTGCTGGAACATGTCCAGAGAAGGGCAACGAAGCTGGTGAGGGGCCTGGAGCACAAATCCTATGAGGAGAGGTTGAGGGAGCTGGGGGTGTTTAGCCTGCAGAAGAGGAGGCTCAGGGGTGATCTTATTACTGTCTACAACTACCTGAAGGGGCATTGTAGCCAGGTGGGGGGTGGCCTCTTCTCCCAGGCAACCAGCAATAGAACAAGAAGGGGACACAGTCTGAAGCTGTGCCAGGGTAGGTCTAGGCTGGATATTAGGAAGAAGTTCTTCACAGAGAGAGTGATTGGCATTGGAATGGGCTGCCCAGGGAGGTGGTGGAGGCACCGTCCCTGGGGGTCTTCAAGCAAAGCCTGGATGAGGCACTTAGTGCCATGGTCTGGTTCATTGGTTAGGGCTGGGTGCTAGGTTGGACTGGATGATCTTGGAGGTCTCTTCCAACCTGGTTGATTCTATGATTCTATGATTCTATGGGCTGCAGCACAAGCCCATAGCCCATTGGGACAGTGCAGGAGGCACTCCTGGTCCTCTTTGTCCCCTGTGTCACAGCCAAGCATGCAAGGGTTACTCACCGAAGTGTTCTGGCACTGCACACTGGAGCTGTTGAACCTCAAGGCAGGAACCCTCTGCTCATTGCCCTGGATGTTCAAGATGCACTCATAGCCTCGTTGGCCTGACTGTGGCTGGGGAAGGTTCTTGGCCTTCAGTGTGATCGGCTTGATCACTTCCACCGGCACCAGGATCTTCTCTACCTGCAGCAGCTGGGGACAGTCCTAGGGAGAGAAAAAACAGCACACTAAATCAGCACATGGATTTCCCAGTTCCAGGTGGAGTCGTAGAATCATAGAATCAACCAGCTTGGAAGAGGCCTCCAAGATCATCCAGTCCAACCTAGCACCCAGCCCTATCCAAGTCCTCTGATGCTTCTCAACCTCCTCACTTCACAATCGATTACAAAGCCTTGGCGCCTCCCAGGGCCTCAGCCTGCTGCAAGGGTATTCAAGGAGCATTGCTGGGAAGGCTCAGATAAACAGGTGAGGGAGGACTTCTTTTACAGACCATCCTTTCCTATCTCCCTTTTTTTGCACTGCAGGCTTTCAACCTTCAGGACCAGAGGGAGTTACCTCTGATGCTTTTTAATACCCGCTCTGTTAATCGGGTAGTGGAAAAGCAATCATCACAGACTATGAAAGAGAAACAGGCTCCTCAATTCAAGAGAGATGTTGAGGTGCTGGAATGTGCCCAGAGAAGGGCAACAAAGCTGGTGAAAGGCCTGGAACACAAACCCTGTGAGGAGAGGCTGAGGGAGCTGGGGGTGTGCAGCCTGCAGAAGAGGAGGCTCAGGGCAGACCTCATTGCTGTCTACAACTCCCTGAAGGGAGGCTGTAGCCAGGTGGGGTTGGTCTCTTCTGCCAGGCAACCAGCAACAGAACAAGGGGACACAGTCTCAAGTTGTGCCAGGGGAGGTCCAGGCTGGATGTTGTTAGGAAGTTGTTGGCAGAGAGAGTGATTGGCATTGGAATGGGCTGCCCAGGTTGGTGGTGGAGTCACCATTCCTGGAGGTGTTGAAGCAAAGCCTGGATGAGGCACTTAGTGCCATGGTCTGGTTGATTGGATAGGGCTGGGTGCTAGGTTGGCCTGGCTGATCTTGGAGGTCTCTTCCAACCTGCTTGATTCTATGATTCTATGATTGAAGAATATATAGCTTCAACACCCTTCTTCTCCACTTGCCCAACAGGTCCTAGGGCCTCTGAATCACCTCTTACTCTTGGCATTAAAAAAGCCCTTGGCAACATCATCTCATTTTTTTTCCTCCTCAGCTATAGGAGCTGAGAAGGAGACACATTGGCAGAGTGAATCAGTGGGACAGGTGGATGGGAAAGTCCTATCTGCTGCTGAGCAGCCATTTCCCAAGAGTGGGCATTTTGCTTGATGTCTGTCAAATAGAAAAGCTTCTGAAGGGGGCTGCAGGATGGGGGTTGCAGATAGTCAACTACGTTACCTGCAGGCCAATCCCAGCTCTTCAGGCTGGTCTTTCTAGTCTGGCTTTATCCTGTCCCCCTCCACCACTGGTGCTGTAACCTTTCTGATAACACTTGTTTCAAGTTCATTAACAAGCAGTGATTGCAGCAGCCCCAAACCAGGATTCGTTTGCATATAAAAAGCTTTGCAGTGCTGTGAGGAAGTTCATTATAGATAATTGAAGAGGCGAGGGCCATAAAGAGGAAATCCTCCCAATGTGGCTTTATCTGATTGACCTAATGTTCTTTCTAATTGAAACGGGGAGGGGGGGGGAGGGAGGAAGGCAATTTCATTGGGTGGTGTAGTGCATAAAACCTCAGAGCTTGGACTAGGCTCTGGGTTTGGATTCAGTCATGGTTCTTATTTTACAGCTTGTGTCAAGCTCTGGTTGCCTGGTCAGGTTTGCATTATTGAGGGCAAAATATCGAGCTGCTCAGAGGACTGATAGGTTGGACTAGATTATCTTGGAGGTCTCTTCCAACCTGGTTGATTCTATGACTCTGCAGCAGGACCTAAGCAGAAGGGTCCTTAAAATTAGAATTATTTGGAGTGTTTTCCAGTGGAGGCAGTTTCTCTTCACACTTCTCTACGATGGGCATCACCTAGGTTGGCAAAGCACAGTTTTCACATGTAGGGGAAATAGAAACATCCACTGCCAGCAACTCTGCCAAGGAAAGGCACTAGCCCATCCATTTGGTCTTTGGTATATAGCAAATTAAACCTTTCCCTGACTCTAAGAAGAGCTCTTCTATGATTCATAGAATCATAGAATCAGTCAGGGTTGGAAAGGACCACGAGGATCAGCCAGTTCCAACCCCCCTGCCATGCCAAGGGACACCCTACCCTAGATCAGGCTGGCCACAGCCTCATCCAGCCTGGCCTTAGACACCTCCAGCCATGGGGCCTCAACCACCTCCCTGGACAACCCATTCCAGGCTTTCATCACTCTCCTGCTCAACAACTTCCTCCTCACCTCCACTCTGACTCTCCCCACCTCCAGCTTTGCTCCATTCCCCCCAGTCTTGTCACTCCCTGACAGCCTCAAAAGTCCCTCCCCAGCTTTTCTGTAGGCTCCCTTCAGATACTGGAAGGCCACAAGAAGGTCACCTCACAGCCTCCTCTTCTCCACACTGCACAGCCCCAACTCTTTCAGTCTGTGCTCACAGCAGAGCTGCTGCAGCCTCTGAGCATCCTTGTGGCCCTTCTCTGGACACCCTCTATTACCCTCTTCTCCAGACTGAACACTCCAGAGGAGCTAAAACCTGTCTCAGAGCAACACACTTGAAAGCAGACTTCTGTTGACTCATTTTGTGTACGTAGCTTCATTCTACTCCTTAACTGCTTTTAAACGAGCCAGCCTCTTTAAAACAACACCCTCCACCCTTGCCAATTAGTGGCATCAGCAGCAGTGCACACCTCAAACCACCAAATTGTGCCAGTTATGGAGGCAGAGAGCTTTTGCAGTGATAAAAAACCACTGCCTGAAATGGGCTGTACTCATTGGGTCAACGCTAGTTTAATTCTCTTTATTTATAACCCCTCACAGAATGCCTGCAAATGTGCTCTGAGCTGTGGCTTGCAGAAATAATGAAGCCTCAGGAATATGAGAACCCTCTCTCTCCTTTTCTCTCACACATATGCAATGACTCTCATCACAGCTACACATGAACGAGTCCCCTGTGAGAGACATCATGAGAATGACGCCAAAGAGGCTGATGAAACCTCTCTAAGGCTATGTGGTCTCAGCCCTGAACTAATTAGTTTGGTTCCTCTGTGCTGCTTCATACATTTATGGTTATGATTTAAAGGACATTTTGCCATGTTGTTGTCCAGTATAAGACATAGATGGAGCAGATTATTTGTGATCCTCTCCCTAGGGATGAAGCATGCAGGGATCTTTTATGACTCACAGAATCAGGCAGGGTTGGAAGGGACCACAAGGATCAGCCAGTTCCAAACCCACTGCAATGGCCACAGACACACTACTCTAGAGCAGGTTGGCCACAACCTCACCCAGCCTGGCCTTAAACACCTCCAGAGATGGGGTCTCGACCACCTCCCTGGGCAACCTATTCCAGGCTCTCACCACTCTCATGCTCAACTTCCTCCTCACCTCCACTCTGAAACTACCCACCCCCAGCTTTGCTCCATTCCTCCCCAGTCCTGTCACTACCTGACAGCCTCAAAAGTCCCTCTCCAGCTTTTTTGTAGCCTCCCTTCAGATACTGGAAGGCCACAAGAAGGTCACCTGGGAGCCTCCTCTTCTCCAGCCTGAACAGCCCCAACTCTTTCAGTCTGTGCTCACAGCAGAGCTGCTGCAGCCTCTGAGCATCCTCCTGGCCCTGCTCTGGACACACTCCAGCACCTCCACATCCTTCTTGTAATGGGGGCTGCAGAACTGGATGCAGTACTGATACTTCATGGATTTTCTTCCAATTTTACTTTGTACAGTTTAATTCTCTGCTCCTGTTTATGGCCAGGATCAGGAACCCAAGCCTCATCAACATGTTTTCCATTATCCAAAAAACATGGGGCAAATCTACTTTAGATGATAGATACCTTACATGGGAACAGGTAGAACATCCATGAAGGTTTAATACAGTGACCTACCCACCTATGAGGCATCTGGAATGAGTTGCTCAGGAGGTGGTTGAGGCCTCATCCCTGGAGGTGTTTAAGGCCAAGCTCAATGAGGCTCTGGCCAGCCTGATCTAGGGTAAAGTGTCCCTGCCCATGGCAGAGATGTTGAAACTAGATGACCCTCATGGTCCCTTTCAACCCTGACTGATTCTATGATTTCATGATTCTATCTCTGCCTTACACTGGTGTCCCAGTTCACTTCTCTTCTCTGTGCATCTCCTGTCATCCAGTGCATTCAGGTCAGTTAATCTTTCTTTGACTTCCTACTGCTCCCTCATGTTTCCTGGTAGCATTGGTGGGATATCCATTTTGTACAGAAGGAAAGTGGAGCTCATTTAGCACTTTCTGCACTGCAGGCACCTTTGGCAAGACAAACAAAGCTCTTGGCATTGGATTTTCACCATTCCTTTCCCAGAAGTCTAGGAGCTATCTGTATTTAGAAGACACAGCCATCACCACCAATTCCTCCATGACTCATCTCAAAGCATCCAGTTCCCCATCTCTTTGTGCCTTATACAAGCCTCTTGCCTGGAAGCAACATGACCAGGAAGTGAATCTAAGTGAGGACCATAACTCACTGGAGCCCATCAGAATCCCATAAGAAATGGTACTCAGACTGTCATTTGCTCATGTACTATATAAATGCAATACATCTTTTGTTCATGTGCTCTGTTGGGATGCAAGAATAATCACAATAATAAATACATTAGAATAGAATAGAGTAGAATAGAATAATAATATATATATAATTGAATAGGATAATAATAATATAATCTACCATTTTCTCTATGTCCTCTGTCCCTCAGCACCACATCAATGTGGCTTTTAAATCCTCCCAGGGATGGTGAGTCTACCACTTCCCTGGGCAGCCTATTCCATGGCTTTACAACCCTTCTGAGGAAGAAATTGTTCCTCATGTCCAACTTAAACTTCCTGTAGTGAAAAGCAAAGCTTGAGAGCATTTCCTCTCAACTTATCTAATAATGAGGTTATAGTTAAAAATGTTAAAGCAGGGAAGGGAAGGGGAAAGGGAAGGGGAAAGGGAAGGGGAAAGGGAAGGGGAAAGGGAAGGGGAAAGGGAAGGGGAAAGGGAAGGGGAAAGGGAAGGGGAAAGGGAAGGGGAAAGGGAAGGGGAAAGGGAAGGGGAAAGGGAAGGGGAAAGGGAAGGGGAAAGGGAAGGGGAAAGGAAAGGGAAGGGGAAAGGGAAGGGGAGGGGGAAGGGGAAAGGGAAGGGGAGGGGGAAGGGGAGGGGGAAGGGAAGGGAAGGGAAGGGAAGGGAAGGGAAGGGAAGGGAAGGGAAGGGAAGGGAAGGGAAGGGAAGGGAAGGGAAGGGAAGGGAAGGGAAGGGAAGGGAAGGGAAGGGAAGGGAAGGGAAGGGAAGGGAAGGGAAGGGAAGGGAAGGGAAGGGAAGGGAAGGGAAGGGAAGGGGAAAATGTAGAGGGAAAACAAGTAAGCAAAAAGAAAAGAAAATGTCTTCATTTTTTTTTTGTGTCAATGATTTTAGAGGACTTAGATTTCACCTGAATAAAAAGCAGGAAACCACCAAGTTGCCAGAAGAGAGGCAGCAGGAACTGCCTGCAATACGTTTCCCGAACTTCTCTCTAGCACCTCAGCATGGTCACCCTAGGTCAGGGCTGTGACACCACTTGAGCAAAACCAGATGCTTTTTTAGCAGCTACAAAAGGGCTTCAAACTGGAGGGCTTGACAAGCTGGTTCCCTCCATGAATCACTTCTAAACTCCTGCACAAGCTCTCAGCCTCAGGCTAAGCTGGAGAACGAAGCAGCGAGCGGCTCAGCATGCCCAGTGCCAGGGGGTGGGAGGGGAGGGGAAGGGGTGAGTTACAGTCCACGATGTGTTTACATTATTACACCACTAATTCTTAGCACCATAAAAAATATATATACCCATTTCAAATTTACACAAAGAGTGCTGGGCAACGTTATTAAGTTATAAAGTGGAAATCAGGTCAATGCTTCGTCGGCAGGACTCCAAGCTCCATAAATTTCGGGATATACTTCCCTTCCCCCTTCCCCCTCCCCCCCAAATTTACATTGGCACCAGCAGCAATCAAACCAGCTACCAAAAAAAAAAGAAAAAGAGGCTCACCCAGTCAAGGAATTTTTTAATGCACTATATATTTTATCTGCACTTCCCAAGTTTACAGTGTTGTTAGGTTGATGGATGGAGTGCTTATTTATCGGCGCAGCAGAAGCAATAAGACATGAAGGGAAAGCTCAGAACTTTAAAGGCAGCTGATGAGGAGAAAGCAACAGGATTTATGGGAAGTGCAACCATCTGCAGAGACAACAAAGGAATAATTGGGTTCGTGCATTGCTGTCATTTCTAGAGACTCCTTTCTAGTTAAGAGTCTTCCTTGAACTGGGGAGAAGATGCTAGCTCGCTTAGTCAGATACCAGCAGTGAGTCTGGTGCCTGGGGAAAGGCTGGGCCTCAGACTGTGGAAGAGATATGGTTGTACAGGGTTAACCCTCCAGGGAGAGTGACCTTGACCAGGGGTGGGTCTGAACACTACCAATTGATGGTTAGCCCACTCCCCCTTGCCGGTGTTGCACCCCAGAGTAACGTCTTTTGAGCCACCAATATGTCACAGAATGTCATCGAATCAACCAGGTTGGAAGAGACCTCCAAGATCAGCCAGGCCAACCTAGCACCCAGCCCTAGCCAGTCAACTAGACCATGGCACTAAGTGCCTCAGCCAGGCTTTGCTTCAACACCTCCAAGGACAGTGACTCCACCACCTCCCTGGGCAGCCCATTCCAATGCCAATCACTCTCTTGGACAACAACTTCCTCCTCACATCCAGCCTAGACCTCACCTGCTACAACTTGAGACTGTGTCCCCTTGTTCTGTTGCTGGTTGTCTGGGAGAAGAGACCAACCCCCACCTGGCTACAGCCTCCCTTCAGGTAGTTGCAGACAGCAATGAGCTCTGCCCTGAACCTCCTCTTCTGCAGGCTGCACACCCCCAGCTCCCTCAGCCTCTCCTCATAGGGTTTGTGTTCCAGGCCCCTCACCAGCTTCCTTGCCCTTCTCTGGACACATTCCAGCACCTCAACATCTCTCTTGAATTGAGGAGCCCAGAACTGGACACAGCACTCAAGGGGTGGTCTGACCAGTGTTGAGTACAGGGGCAGAAGAAGCTCCCTTGTCCTGCTGGCCACACTGTTCCTGATGCAGGCCAGGATGCCATTGGCTCTCTTGGCCACCTGGGCACACTGCTGGCTCATCTTCAGCTACTATCTACCAGCACCCCCAGGTCCCTTTCTTCCTGACTGTTCTCCAGCCACTCAGTCCCCAGCCTGTAGTGCTGCTTGGGGTTGCTGTGGCCAAAGTGCAGAACCCTGCACTTGGCCTTGTTCAATCTCATCCCATTGGCCTCTGCTCACCCATCCAGCCTGGCCAGGTCCCTCTGCAGGGCTCTCCTACCCTTCAACAGCTCCACACCTGCTCCTAGGAATGCTGCTGGTTACCAGAAAGGGGATACTCAAAAAGCTGAGGTTGAATGAAGATCAGCCACCTCTCAGCTCACTGCTGAACCCCGATGGCTAAAACCAAAGTGACTTCCCTGTGGCCACGCAGGCAGTGCTGGGAAATAACCCAAGTCTGCTGAAAGCTTGATCCCAAACTATTCTGCCTCTGAAGCCAGTCCACACACCACTGCTAATCAACATTAATGATTTTACCCTCTTTTAATTCTTTATTAATAAAGTCTTTCTCAGCTGGTCCATTATCTCAGAAGGATCAAGGTCAGGCTGCCATAATTAGCCAAGTATCACATTTGTCCTTTTTAATAGAGACACAACATTAGCTTCCTTTCAGCCATTCCCTGCTTTGACACGCTCTCAGAAGGAAAAGTAATGATCTGGAGAGCAGAAGCCTTCTGGTGACTGGCTGAAGGGAGTGGACTAATGACAAAAAATATTAGATGACTCTCATAAAGTACATCTGCTCAGAGGACAGAGGATGCTGGAGCCATGCTGGCAGTCTCAGTCCTGGTGTTCCCTGAGTAAATTCCTAGCCTTTGAATAGTAAGGATTAGGAATGTGTGCATCAAGGAATGTGGTGTATGTGCAAGAGAAAAGATAACTTTATCTACTCAGGCAAAGTCTGTTGTGTGTTAAATGAAAACATTCTTAAGTCATAGAATCATAGAATCATAGAATCAAGCAGGTTGGAAGAGACCTCCAAGCTCATCCAGTCCAACCTATCCCCCAGCCCTAGCCAGTCAACTAGACCATGGCCTCATCCAGTCTTTTCTTGAACACCTAAGTAAGCTTCTGAATAACATACAGAGTAGAAGTGGATCAAGCAAAGCCATGGAAAACACAGGGCAGTGCACAGGCAGCTTCCCAGGCTGTCCAGAGATGTGAGGGGAGTCACCATCCCTACAGGTGTTTGAAAGGTGTGGAGATGTGATGCTGAGGGACATGGTTTAGTGGTGACCTGATGACGTTGGGTTAATAGCTGGACTTGATCTTAAAGGCTGCTTTCAACCCAAATCATTCTGTACTTCTATGATAGAACAGCTATTCATTTATTCTCTAGTTATTGCTATAGACATTTGCATCCTACTGCCCAGACAGCCTTCAGTCATTCTCTAAGGACCTCTATCTTCTTCCATGGAGAAGGGCAAGAAAAAAAGCCTGGATGAGGCACTTAGTGCCATGGTTTAGTTGACTGGATAGGTCTGGGCTATAGGTGGGACTGGATGAGCTTGGAGATCTCTTCCAACCTGCTTGATTCCATGATGTTGATGTCGTCATAATACTCAACAATATCTAAGGAGTGAGTGTCAGGATGATGGAGCCAGACTCTGCTCAGTTGTGCCCAGTGACAGGACAAGGAGCAACAGACACAAAATGGAACACATCAAGTTCCAGGTAAACATAAGGAAATAAAAATCTCCACTTGAAGGGTGTCAAAGCACTGGAACAGGCTGCTCAAAGAGGTTGTGGAGTCTCCTTCTCTGGAGAGGTTACAAACCTGTCTGGATGTGATCTTACATTCAAGAAAAGCCTGGATAAGGCACTTAGTGCCATGGTCTAGTTGACTGGCTAGGACTGGGTGCTAGGTTGGACTGGATGAGTTTAGAGGTCTCTTCCAACCTGGGTGATTCTATGATTCTATGATGTTGAAGGAGAGAACAAGTCTTATGAGGAGCAGCTAAGAGAACTAAGGTTGTTTAGTCTGGAGAAGAGGAGGCTGAGGGGAGAACTTTTCACTCTCTACAACTGCCTGAAAGGAGGCTGTAATGAGGTGGGGGTTGGCCTCTTCTCTCTAGTACCAAATATTAGAATGAGAGAGAATGGAGTACAATTGTGTCAAGGGAGGTTCAGATGGAATATTAGGAAAATGTCTTTATTGAAAGGGTGGTCAGGTACTGGAGCAGGCAGCCCAAGGCAGTGGTGGAGTCATCTGGAGGTGTTCAAGAAAAGCCTGGATGAGGCACTTAGTGCCATGGTCTAGTTGACTGGATAGGGCTGGGTGCTAGGTTGGACTGGATAAGCTTGGAGGTCTCTGCCAACCTGGCTGAGTCTGTGATTCTATGATCATATCTGAAGTGGTCCAAGAAACATGTAGGCATGGCACTTGAGGACAAGATTCAATAGCCTTCATGGTGTTAGATTAATGATTATCTTAGAAGACTATTTTTGATGGAAACAATTCTGTGCTTCTATGCTTCTTTCTGAAGTTCACAAGACCCTTGGTCTGTATCACAGTACCATACATCTATCCATGGCACCCCAGCAGCCCAGGGAGGCTGCACATTTTTAACGTGGTCATAATACCCCTAACTGCTCATCCATGTAGGTACCAATGACACTGAGTAGCTACTCCTCAAAAAAGGATAAGTTTCTTACACCTTTGTATCAACAAATGGGCTTTGCATGCTCACAGGACCTTCTCTAACCCAGGCTCACTCAGAAGCCACAGGGAATCTCATGATACTATTCTTACTGAAATCTAACAAGGGTTGAGTCAAAGCTATAGAATTTTATTCCAAGGAGAGGATCAAAAAGCTAAAGCTCCTCTAAAGCTGCCCATTTTTACCAAGCTAGTAGGAACTTGGTATCTTTGGGAGCTCCAGACTTTGGACCAGCTAAGCCAAGAATGGCAAATGAGTTCAGAAGTCAGCAGAGGAGAGAAAGAAACAGATGAACCACAGGTTGCACACAGAGGCTATGTTGATGCAAACCCACTTCCTTTGGAAACCAGGACAGAAGCCCAGAGAGTCATAATACCTTGGCTTGCACAGTGGGAAGGTTGGAACCATGACATTGTGGCTCTTGTCATCCTCTTCCTCACTGAGATCCATGACAGCATGAGATAATGTACAAGCCAAAGCAAACAGGCTTATGCTCAAAGACAAGGGGGTGAAGGAGAATCTTAGCTCAGTGTCCCAGAGATGCCTCAAGAAAGCCAAGAGACACATTCCAGCCTCACCTCTTATCTGCAACTTCAACATCCTGAGAATATTTCTCCTTGGCCAGGTCTCAAAAGCTCACATGTGCCAAAGCAGTGAACATAGTTCAATGGAGTAAAACAGAAGTCTTCTTGCTTTAGTCCAGACCATCACCCTGCACTAAGTCTGAATGGGGAATCTTCCTTCCTCCCTCAAACTGCAGGGTACTGAAGAGATCCCAGCAGTGCTACAGGTATCCAGGTGTCCAGAAAGACCCTATAGCCACTCAAGGCATTACAATGATATTGCACTGAACTAGGCTACCAAAACAACAGAAGCTTTCCCTGATCTAATTTCAAGGATACTCTGTTGGTGGGGACAGATGAATACCATCCTGTTGCATTTTGAGCTTGCTTTGTGCTGTGGGATAAATCATAGAACCACAGAATCAAGCAGGTTGGAAGAGACCTCCAAGATCATCCAGTCCAACCTAGCACCCAGCCCTATCCAATCAACTACACCATAGAATCATAGAATTAACCAGTCTGGAAGAGACCTCCAGCATCATCCAGTCCAACCTAGCACCCAGCCCTAGCCAATCAACCAGACCATGGCACTAAGTGCCTCATCCAGGCTTTGCTTGAACACCTCCAGGGATGACAACTCCACCACTTCCCTGGGCAGCCCATTCCAATGCCAATCACTCTCTCTGACAACAACTTCCCCCTAACATGCAGCCTATAATGATTTTCCATTACAAAGATGAGCAGCCCAAGTGTTATGAGTGACATTTAGCAGGGAGTTACATCTCCGTTCAAAGAAATCTCCCCAAGCTGTTCCTAGTGAACATGTCCTTCAGTAGCCACTCCCATGGTGGCTGGAGAAACTAAGCTCTAAGAAAACAAAACATGTACTAAGGTAGGATGGACAAGTCACAGGGAAAAGTGTTTCTCATCAGGTCTCAGTTTCTATTGTGATTTTGTCAGAGATCTCGACAAGAGATGTGATGGAACTGCCCTGCACCAAGACAGATTTCCTGCAGATCCTGAAGAAGAGGAGCCTCTGACATGACCTCATTGTGGCCTTCCAGGATCTGAAGGGGGCCTACAGAAGAGCTGAGGGGGGTGGGAGGTGGTGGAGGCACCGTCCCTTGAGGTCTTCAAGAAAAGACTGCATGAGGCACTTAGTGCCATGGTCTGGTTGATTGGACAGGGCTGGGTGCTAGGTTGGACTGGATGATCTTGGAGGTCTCTTCCAACCTGGTTGATTCTATGATTCTATGACTTTCTAGGCTATCAGGTAGTGACAGAACTAGGGGGAATAGAGCAAAGCTGGAGATGGGTAGGATCAGATTGGAGGTATGGAGGACGTTGTTCAGCATGAGAGTGGTGAGAGCCTGGCAGAGGTTGCCCAAGAAGGTGGTTGAGGTCCCATCCTTGGAGGTGTTTAAGGCCAGGCTGGATGAGGCTGTGTGCAGCCTGCTCTAGGGTAGGGTGTCCCTGGGCATGGCAGGGGGGCAGGAACTAGCTGATCCTTGTGGTCCCTTCCAACCCTGACTGATTCTATGATGCTATGATCCAGCACTGCAAGAATCAGAAATCCTGCTAAAAATGCTTTGGAAGTCGAACGAGTTACTGCCAGGTGGATGACTGTAGGGCAGAAAGGCTCAGAGATGTCAAAAGGTACTCACAAACAAAAAGAAAAGCCACTTCACACTCAGGCTTTCCATCTTTTTCTCCACCTCAGTGCAAGTCAGTGTGACTTGCAAACAACAGCAAATCAGCTAACTTGCACATGCTCAAAGACTTCTTACGAAGGGCTGCCGCTGTGAGATCACAGCTCCAGGTACTGCGTGCTGCACAAGCACCTATTCACAAAGCCATTACCCAAATGGGAAGAGGGGGTGAGGAGAACAGGGGCACAGAAAGGTGAATGTGTCTAAGCCAGCTCAGAGCCAAGAATAAAACTCTCACCTGCTGAAATGAGACCTGTGACCTCATACACTACTTGACAGCGCCTCCGAGGAGTGTTTCCGTGCTCTATCAAGACTCCAAGAGCAAGGGGAAAGCTTTCTGCCTGGCCTCCAATCTCTGTGTTTAATTTCCTCTTATTATCTGAAGCATCCTCTCTGAAGAGGTTGCACCCACTACATGCTACATCTCCATTTCTGGGTAAGGGCTTTAATGGTGGCTAAGGATGAAATGCCACAGCCTGAAATGCAAACCAGGAGCCCCACGGCACGGCTGAATACAAACCATCACCTACAGCTTCTTCCCAGATTACCCCTAGCTCCCTCTGGACAGGATGCTCACTGAGCTTTCAGAGAGGTTGTGGAACCTCCATCTCTGAAGTCATTCACTACCCACCTGGATGCCATCTTGTGCAACCTGCTCTGGTGGGCGAGCTGGAATTAATCATAGAATCAAACAGGTTAGAAGAGATCTCCAAGATGATCCAGGCCAACCTAGCACCCAGCCCTAGCCAGTCAACCAGACCATGGCACTAAGTGCCTCAGCCAGGCTTTTCTCCAACACCTCCAGGCACAGAGAATCCACCACCTCCCTGGGCAGCCCATTCCAATGCCAATCACTCTCTCTGACAACAACTTCCTCCTAACATCCAGCCTAGACCTCCCCTGGCACAACTTCAGACTGTGTCCCCTTCTTCTGTTGCTGCTTGCCTGGGAGAAGAGATCAACCCCCACCTGGCTACAGCCTCCCTTCAGGTAACTGTAGACAGCAATGAGGTCACCTCTGAGCCTCCTCCAGGCTAAACACCTCCAGCTTCCTCAGCCTATCCTCACAGGGCTGTGCTCCAGGCCCCTCTCCAGCTTCATTGCCATTCTCTGGACACCTTCCAGCTCCTCAACATCTCTCTTGAACTGAGGAGCCCAGAACTGGACACAGCACTCAAGGGGTGGCCTGAGCAGTGCTGAGTACAGGGCAAGAATAATGTCCCTTGTCCTACTGGCTACACCGCTCCTGATACAGGCCAGGATGCCATTGGCTCTGCTGCCCATTTGGGCACTGCTGCCTCATCTTCAGCTACTACCAGTACCCCCAGGTCCCTTTCTTCCTGCCTGCTCCCCAGCCACTCTGTCCCCAGCCTGTAGTGCTGCTTGGGGTTGTTGTGGCCAAAGTGCACAAGCCCTGCCCTTGGCCTTGTTCAGTCTCATCCCATTGGCCTCTGCCCACCCATCCAGCCTGGCTAGGTCCCTCTGCAGGGCTCTCCTACCCTCCAACAGCTCCACACCTGCTCCTAGCTTGGTGTCATCTGCAAACTTACTGATGCTGGACTCAATCCCCTTGTCCAGATGATCAATAAAGATGATGATCTCTGTAAGTCCCACCTCCAACTCCTACCATTCTGATTCTATGCTTTAAAGACTTCTAAGAGCTAAATAGATAATAAACACCAATCTCCCATGCTGCTTTAAAAGCAGGTGCCACAAAAATGCATCATCATGCCAGATCCCATCTGCATGGGGTAGCTGCTTGTTGCCTGCAGCAGCTGCCTATCTAGAGCTGCTCCTGATCTCCTCTCCTGTGGTCTCTCTACCTGCTCACAGCGTTTGAAGGCAGCAGGTTGCTTGCAGTTGCCATAGAAACTACACTTCAAACCCTCCCCTTAATGATAGACAGGTGCCAGGATAAGTGAGTAGATAACTGACAAGTGGGGAAGGATTCAATGCTGGCCTCACTGCAACTGTCATTAGAGTCTCTGAGAAATGAGGGACACACTAATTGGAGCAGAGATGGGTTTTGTCTCTGTGCTGATGCTTCCAGTAGCCACCTCTCTGGCTGGGTTGAAGGAGGCTGGAAACAGAGCAGGAGGGAGGGAAACAGAGCAGTTGCCACAGCAACAACTGAAGATGCATCACCAGGAGGTTTGTCACTGCAAGGAAGCAAGGAGTTGACCATGCTCGACCTTGCAGGTCCTCTGCCCTGTCCCCAGGGCAGCCACTCAAAGAATCAGAGTCACAGAATTGCTTTGGCTGGAAGAGTCCTTGAAGATCATCAAGTCTACCCGTGTACCAGAGTGTATTTTGGAGGGAGCTGGGCACTGTTGTCACCTTCTGCACCTTGCAAAGAGTACAAAGCAGGACATTTGGAGGCCCTGAAGAACTGACTGCTTTCTGAGATCTGGAGGCAAATCCCTCCCTGAACCAAACAGAGATGTACTGGCAGGGTGGGGAAGGCTGCCTCTGAGTTTGCTACAGACGAAGTCCATGATGAGGATGTGTGGGCATTATCCCAAGGGAATGGCATGGAATGGAATGAAGTCAAAGGAAGAACAAATAATAAGAATATTCTCTTTTCTTTTGGAAGGGGACCTAGAACAATCACTTCATCTAACTGCCTGACCACTTCAGGGCTGACTGAAATTAAAAGCATGCTGTTGAGGGCATTCTCCAAGTGCCTTTTTGATACCTACCAGTTCAGACTGAGCTGTCATTCCCAAGTCCCTACCTTCTTTATTCTCTTCTCTTCTTGCCTGATCGTATGGAGGTCCCATCCCTGGAGATAATGAAGGGCAGGCTTGAAGGGGCTCTGAGTAACCCGATCTAGGATATCAGAGTTAGGATATCTGATCTAGGATATCTGATTTAGGCTATCAGGTAGTGACAGGACATGGGGGAATGGAGCAAAGCTGGAAGTGGGGAGAGTCAGAGCTGGAGGTGAGGAGGAAGTTGTTGAGCATGAGAGTGGTGAGAGGCTGGAATGGGTTGCCCAGGGAGGTGGTTGAGGCCCCAGGGCTGGAGGTGTTTCAGGCCAGGTTGGATGAGGCTGTGTGCAGCCTGCTCCAGGGTAGGGTGTCCCTGTCCATGGCAGGGGGGTTGGAACTGGCTGCTCCTTGTGGTCCCTTCCAACCTTGACTGATTCTATGATTCTGTGATCTAGTTGGGGATGCTCTTGCTCACTGCAGGAGGGGTCGGACTATATCTCCAGAGGTGCCTTCCAGCCCAGTGCTTTCTAGAATTCCTTGCTTCCCAAAAAAACACATTCCTAAGAATCCAATTCTCTTATATCTTTTCCCCCAAACCAAAGCACCTTATATTTTGTCTAGACAGAACAAAGACAGTTTTGACAATGAGAGTAATGAAACACTAGCCCAAGTTGCCCAGAGAAGTGGGAAATACCCCATCCCTAGGAATCATAGTAAGTCAGGTTGACTGGGGCTCTGAGCAACCTGCTCTAGTTGAAGATGCCTCTGCTGACTGCATGGGGGTTGGACTAGGTGACCTTTAAAGTCACTTCCAAGCCAAAACACTCCATGATTCCATGATTCTTCATTCAGCATGAGGCAACAGGAAGGGTTAGAATCGTAGAACCATAAAATGCTTTAGGTTGGAAGGGACCTCAAGGATCATCCAGTTCCAACCCCTTGCCATAAGCAGGGACACCTTCTACTAGAACAGCTCATTCAAGGCTTCATCCAACCTGCCCTTGAGCACCTCCAGGGAGGGAGCAGCCACAACCTCCCTGGGCAACCTGTGCCAGTGTCTCACCACCCTCACTGGAAAGAACTTCCTCCTAACATCTAGTCTAAATCTCCCCTCTGCCAGTTTAATGCCATTCCCCCTTGTCCTGTCATTACAAGACCTTGTCAATAGTCTCTCCCCAGCCTTCCCTTCAGATACTGGAGGGCCACTCTAAGGTCTCCTCAAAGCCTTCACTTCTCCAGACTGAAGAACCCCCATCTCTTGTAGCCTGTCCTCATAGCAGAGCTGCTGCAGCCCTCTGAGCATCTTCATGGTCCTCCTCTGGACTGGCTCCAACAGTTCATGTCCTTCTTGTGTTGGGCACTCCAGAACTGCACACAGGACTCCAGGTGGGGTCTGAGGAGAGCAGAGTGAAGGGGCAGAATCCCCTCCCTTGCCCTGCTAGGTGAAGTAGGGCTCTGTTCCTCAGCAGCTGCTCTCCAGCACGCTGCTCAGACGGCTTTCTATGCCTTCTGACAAATTAATATCAGAAGCAGTTGTCTCTTTCATGTGGGCTTCACTGTCGTGAGCACGTACAGCTCGACATAAAAACGCTTTGGAGCAAGAGCTTTTCTTCTCTTCTCCTTTTAGGCAGCAGATGAAAACCCTTTCAATGAAAAGCTTGTTTGGGGGAGGGAGGAAAACACACGCACACGCCAATCGGCTGAGCGGGGAAAGATGAAAACCTCCTTCAAGGTAATTAAATGATTATGTACCTTTTAAACCCAGTGGATAACAGATTTGTTATCTAGGCTTGCTTTTGGCTTTTGCCACTTTGATTTTTCCCCTCCTTCTAAAGCTAAAACCCTGGCAAGGCCTGGATTAAATAGTGCTCATCTTAGAGAGGGAGGCACAAAAGAATGGTCAATCCCTTAGCCCATCAAGTCTAGTAGGCTGCCTCAGCTTACCACATCCTTGTACAACCATCTGTGTACAGGGTTAACCTTTCTGGGGGAGTGACCTTGAACCTGACCCCAAGTGGTCTTGACCCCTCCCCAGGGGTGGGTTTGAACACCACCAGGTGTTTCATGGTTAGCTCACTCCCCCTTCCTGTGTACAGGTCTCCAAAAGCAGGGGGGACTTGCTGCTTTCTCTCTGCTCTCCCTCCCTGCCTGCCCACGAGAAACCATCATTCCTGTTTTCCTGCTGCTCCTTGTCTCCCCATGTGGCCATCAGCACCACGAGGCAGACTAAACCCACTGCCATCAAATCTGGTTGTATACTTCACAGTATCACAGCATCACCAAGGTTAGAAGAGACCTCACAGATCATCAAGTCCAATCTTTTACCACAGAGCTCAAGGCCAGACCATGGCACCAAGTGCCACGTCCAGTCCTGCCTTGAACAGCTCCAGGGACGGCGACTCCACCACCTCCCCGGGCAGCCCATTCCAGTGTCCAATGACTCTCTCAGTGAAGAACTTTCTCCTCACCTCCAGCCTAAATCTCCCCTGGTGCAGCCTGAGGCTGTGTCCTCTCGTTCTGGTGCTGGCCACCTGAGAGAAGAGAGCAACCTCCTCCTGGCCACAACCACCCCTCAGGTAGTTGTAGACAGCAATAAGGTCTCCCCTGAGCCTCCTCTTCTCCAGGCTAACCAATCCCAGCTCCCTCAGCCTCTCCTCGTAGGGCTGTGCTCAAGGCCTCTCCCCAGCCTCGTCGCCCTTCTCTGGACACGCTCAAGCATCTCAATGTCCCTCCTAAACTGGGGGGCCCAGAACTGAACACAGCACTCAAGGTGTGGTCTAAGCAGTGCAGAGTACAGGGGCAGAATGACCTCCCTGCTCCTGCTGACCACACCATTCCTGATGCAGGCCAGGATGCCACTGGCTCTCTTGGCTACCTGGGCACACTGCTGGCTCATGTTCAGGCAGGGATCAATCAGCACCCCCAGATCCCTCTCTGTCTGGCTGCTCTCAGCCACTCTGACCCCAGCCTGTATCTCTGCATGGGGTTGTTGTGGCCAAAGTGCAGCACCCTGCACTTGGAGCTATTGAATGCCATCCCATTGGACTCTGCCCATCTGTCCAGGTGGTCAAGGTCCTGCTGCAGAGCCCTTCTGCCCTCCAACCCAGTCACATCTGCCCCCAGCTTGGTGTCAGTCAACTAGACCATGGCACTAAGTGCCTCATCCAGGCTTTTCTTGAATGTAAGATCACATCCAGAAAGGTTTGTAACCTCTCCAGAGAAGGAGACTCCACAACCTCCTTGATCAGCCTGTTCCAGTGCTTTGACACCCTTCAAGTGGAGATTTTTATTTCCTTATGTTTACCTGGAACTTGATGTGTTCCATTTTGTGTCTGTTGCTCCTTGTCCTGTCACTGAACACAACTGAGCAGAGTCTGGCTCCATCATCCTGACACTCACTCCTTAGATATTGTTGAGTATTATGACAATGTGCAGTCAGGTGTATTGGCTAACAGGTATCAAGACAGATCAGGTGCTGCTTCTGCAGGTTGTATCACACCAGAACCCTCAGAGCAATTGTTTTAGTCCTGTGTGTGATGTTTTGGGTGTTACCAGCCCCACACACTTCAGAAAATCACCCAGACTAGACTCAGTCTCACTGGAAATTAAAGAATGAAGCTTTATATTTACAGCTTAGCACAATGTCCAAGCAGGTATTTACAACATATGCAGCTATAGACAGCAATATATGAGTTAGAAGTAATACAGGAACACAGCAGCCCTCCCAGAAACCTGAGTCCCCAGGAGGGGCTCCCAACCACCCTCCCACCTCCTTTCCACCCCTCTACCTTACTCCAGACTTTGTCTTATGTTCAAAGTGAGTTTGGTGAATTGGCCAGAGGGGGTTAGGAAGGGATTAGTTGGGCAGCAAGTTAGAGAGAGAAGTGCATGCAGCCAGAGCAAGAGAGAGCAACTCTGTTATCTATGTTTGTGTTCTTGTTTTTATCAATCTCAGCAAGCCTATGAGTGCAGTAGACATGACCATTTTGTCTCCTTTTCACAGCCTATCATCTAATTCTTCTCACCAAAATACTCCAGCTAGGCTCAAACCAGCACACTGTGCCTCAGCTTCCTCTATTACTTCTTACCTGCCTTACCCAATGGCCAAAGAAAATGTCTAAGTGAGATCTTATTTGCTGATTATGTCAACTGAGGGTTAACTTCACAGTGTGTGAAATGGTTTGTCGTGCAACACTGAGCCCTCACTACAACTTCAGCTATGGTCAGCAGCAAATGTCAAAAGCAGAGAGAAGATGACTGAGAAAGAAGAGAAATTTGGCCTGTTCTCCTCTATCTGAGTCTAATTCTCTCTGCTTTCACCACCAGTTCTCTTTGAGAAAAGCAATAACAAAACCAATCCACTTCAGTATTAAAATGTCCTCTTTTTTTTTTATCTCATTCTTTCCCTTTCTGCCCTCAATAGCCATAATATCAGCTCCCTTTTTTAAAGCAAGAATTCATTGAGTATATTTGAAGTTAGTGGACATGGCTTTCCATGCCAAGGTGAAGAATTATATGCCAAGGTGAAGTATTTCTGCCACAAATCATCCAGAGACATCATCAACCCTTTCTGATTGAGCTCAGTACCCTAATCATAAATAATCATGCCTTCTGACCATGCTGGAGCTCCTCATCAGGAGCAAAAATGGGATTTCCCAAGGCTCTAAGACTGGTTGGTACAGCTCTATTGTAGGCAGAGCTGATTCATTGAGAACCTGATTCTCAGTTGATCTTCTTGTTGATATAAAGAGATGTTCCTTTTCTATCCTTTTTCCATCTCTGGTGTAGTTTTGTCTTGTGGAGGCAGAACAACTGCTTATACCTATGCACTATACAGTTCAAAGCCCTGCCTTGGATGGTAGGTCATAGGCCTCACAGAGAGAAACAACATTTTGCCTTCTGGACAATATGGGTCATGGCCAAAGGCTTTCCACTGTCAGATTAGGCTGGATGTTAGGAGGAAGTTGTTGGCAGAGAAAGTGATTGGCATTGGAATGGGCTGCCCAGGGAGGTGGTGGAGTTGCTGTGCCTGGAGGTGTTGAAGCAAAGCCTGGCTGAGGCACTTAGTGCCATGGTCTGGTTGACTGGATAGGGCTGGGTGCTAGGTTGGCCTGGATGAGCTTGGAGGTCTCTTCCAACCTGGTTGATTCTATGATTCTATGATTCAGTTTGAACTCTACCCTAATCAGCAACTCACACTACAGGGAAAACAAAACAAAACAAAAAAGGTAAATAAGAACTCAAGGCTCTCTCAGAGAACATGAAGATGTTACAAAGAAGTTCTTCACAGAAAGAGTGATTTGCCATTGGAATGGGCTGCCCAGGGAGGTGATGGAGTTGCCAAGCAAAGACTGGATGAGGCACTTAGTGCCATGGTCTGTAGACTAGACAGGGGTGGGTGATAGGCTGGACTGAATTACCTTGGAGGTCTCTTCCAACCTGGTTGATTCCATGATTGTATGATTTTAAGAAGACCTGAAACAAAAGCAAGTTGAGCCCATGGGAATCCAGAAACTCATGAGATGTGCTAAGGAAATGGTAGAGGCAGATGCACATGAGCTCACAAGCCTCCTTTCAAAGTACTCCAGGCTGGTCCCAGGGTGATGGGTACCAGGCCAATCAATTTAATTGGCCCAAGGCATCTGGAGAGTGGGAAGCCTCTTCTCTCATGATGGCAAGATGCTGTGGAGGCAAAGTGACTGAAAAAAATATCACCTGGAGGTGGATGTATCAACACGAGAAGGTGAAAGTCATAGCGAGGGGAAAAGGAGCAGGTTTGACATGCAAGCAGTGATGATTACAGAGGGAAGGAGTTTCTGGCACTGGTCCACATGACAGAGTAACACCACTGTTTGTTTGCTTGGCAGAGTCTCTTGGTGCAATCAGACCATATGATCCTGGAAGCTGGCCATGCTAATCTGCTCAGCAGACTCATGGGAGGACTACAAATGGGATGATCCAACCACCCCACAATGGTAGCACAGTTTCTCATCAGTTCCTCCTTGAGACATACTGATTTAGCAGGCACTCATATCTGGATGGTAGCTTACAACTTCTCTCCCTGATCTTAGGGTTCAACTGTTTGTAGAGGCAGGGATCAGAAGCAACATTACCAATTGCATTACAAATTGCAGCATTACAAAGCTGGTGAAAGGCTGGGAACACAAACCCTATGAGGAGAGGCTGGAGGGAGCTGGGGCTGTGCAGCCTGCAGAAGAGGAGGCTCAGGGCAGAGCTCATTGCTGTCTGCTACTGTCTGAAGGGGCATTGTAGCCAGGTGGGGTTGGTCTCTGCTGCCAGGCAACCAGCAACAGAAGAAGGGGACAGAGTCTCAAGCTGTGGCAGGGGAGGTCTGGGCTGGATGTTAGGAGGAAGTTGTCAGAGAGAGTGATTGGCATTGGAATGGGCTGCCCAGGGAGGTGGTGGAGTCACTGTCCCTGGAAGTGTTGAGGCAAAGCCTGGCTGAGGCATTTAGTGCCATGGTCTGGTTGATTGGCTAGGGCTGGGTGCTAGGTTGGCCTGGATGATCTTGGAGGTCACTTCCAACTTGGTTGATTCTATGATTCTATGAAATGGTGATGAAAGGCAAGTAAAAATAGGCCCACTCAAGGGGATGGTACATTTTAAGCACTACTGGTATTGAGACAGTACTGGGATTGTATTGGGAAGTCTGAAAATGGACCTCAATCCTTTCAATCTTGTAAGTCATGTTATGACATTGGCAACTGGGTGGAGGTCTGGATAAGGAGTGAGAAGCCAGGCTTCAAGTTGCAGAATGGTTTCCATTGTTCAGAGAGACTACTGAAGAAAGGTAGGTTGAAAAAGTATAGAAAAGAAAAGAATTGACAGGCAAGTGAAAAACAGGCAGTGGGATTTGCAGTGAGCAAGATGAGTCAGTGAGAAGATGGCTTCTCAAGAGAAGTGTAGGAGATCTGTGCAGCATTTGTTCAAACCTTTCTGGCCACAGGATGAAAGCCAATCTGTGCTTGTCAGAATGCACTTGTGATGCCACCCTCCCCCACTCCTAGTGTCCTTGAGAGCCACAAGCATGCAGATGGCAACGAGAAGGACCCTGACACTACAGGGCACTTCTCTCGCTGCCAAGTAAAAAGCTATCTCTGGAATTTAGGGGTTAGCAAAGCCATTGCTCATGCAGATGTTGTCCAGTCATTCCAGGGCTGAGATGTGTTTCTTCTGCACAGCAGGCAGCAAAAACAGCTCCTGAGCTGAGCAGCTGACTGCCAAATGTTGTCTCTCACTGGAAGAAGGTTTGTGCCCAGAGATGCTTTTGCTGCAGAAGCCAAAAGGGCTTCATTAGAAGTGACCAACATAACATGCTTGTGTCTCACAAAGCTTTCATTGCCTTGTAGAGCAACAAGTGTCTTCTATGTGACTCTTGGTGCTGCCATGCAAATTACACAGAGCAGCTTTGCAACATCAGAGAGGGAGAATTGGGACTGAATAGAGAAAGAACCATCTCTACTGACAGACAAAGCTGTCCTGGAAGGCTAAGAGGCCTATCAGATGTCCTGGCTTGCCCCACTCCTCTACTGATGTAAGAAGCAAGGGCAGGAGGAAAACAAAGGCTTGGGCCATTATGTCCCCTCCCAAAGTGATAAACAGGTACCCACAGGTGTTTAGGTACTTGTTGGTGCCTTGCCCAAACAAGGGTGAGCAAGCCCTGGTGTGCTAGTTTGAGCCTAGCTAGAACGTTTTGGTGAGAAGAACTAGATTACAGGCTGTGAAAGGAAACAATGGTGATGTCTACTTCACCCATAGGCTTGCTGAGATGTCTAAGAACAAGAACATAAATAGAGCTAACAGAGTCTCTCTCTGGGCTTTGTGGGCTGCACTTCTCTCTCTAACATAACCTGCTGTCTGTGTGACTAATCTACCTGCTTCCTAACTCCCCTGACTAACCCTCCTATCAACCTTGGGCGTAAGGCAAAGATCTTGGGTAAGGTAGAGGAGTGGGAGGAAGGTGGAAGGGTGGCTGGGAGCCTCCTGGGGACTCAGGTTTCTGGGAGGGCTGCTGTGTTTCTGTATTACCTTTTCCCTTGTCTATTTCTGTCTATAACTGTATATACTGTAAATATCTGCTTGTATATTGTGCTAGCTGTAAATAGAAGCTTCATTCAATTCCCAGAGCTGGCTGAGTCTAGTCTGGGTGATTTCCAAAGTGTAGAGGGGCAGGGAACACCCAAACCATCACACCTGGGTTCACCTAACATGGTCAGTTTTGCAAATGCCATTTTGATTGGTGAATTTCTGTGGCCAAAGGATCCAAAGGAGTCAACCAGGTTGGAAGAGACCTCCAACATCATCCAGTCCAACCTAGCACCCAGCCCTATCCAGTCAACCAGACCATGGCACTAAGTGCCTCATCCAGGCTTTGCTTCAACACCTCCAGGGACAGCAACTCCACCACTTCCCTGGGCAGCCCATTCCAATGCCAATCACTCTGTCTGTGAAATGCCACCTTTGCAAGAGATTGAGGTCCTTCCAGTTAGTTCTAGGGCAGAGAAACTTATGGTCAGCAGGACTGAACAAAGTCTTCCAATATTATATTTGAAAGTACAGAGCTTGTCTGGTTGGTATAATCTACCAGAAGGGCTGCTTTCCTTCACTACTTCATCCCCAGGCAGAGGATGTTAAGCCTTTCATATCCCCAGCAAGTTTTCCAGCAGGCTTACAGCAAAATCTGAATCCTGGTAGATGAACTGGCAACCTCCCTGCTTATGAATATTTATGGTTTGTCCCAATGCCACAGCAGTTCAGGATGTCTACTCCAGAACACCTCAACCAGCACATAAGCAACATCTCAAGCAGCACATAAGGAAGAGGTGGGAGGGAATGGGAGATGCTACAGCAGTGTGAAGACACTACCTGTGTATCATTTGATTCAGCAAATAGCTTTCCTGAGGCATGGGTTGGGGAACACATGAGAGATAGCAGACTCAGAAGGCAGCACAGGTAGTAGCAGGGATTTCATCCTCTGAATGCAACACATGTTGTCATAACCTCCAGCAGCCACCTCTGTGCTCAGCAGATATCAGATGTCTCAACAGGTACTGGTCCCTTGGGCCAGGCAGACAACAAAGCACCTCAGGACATTCACCAGACAGGTCAGGATGCTTTCAGACCACTTCTCACCAGAAAGTAATTAAGTGGTTTCCTATTTGTATTCTTCCAAGCATCACTTGTCTAAAAGTGCTTGTTATGAACCCAACAACATTTGCAGCCCAGCAGTCAGTTCTGCATTAAACCCCAAGGCCCAGTTCAGCTCAGCAACTGGCAATGAGATATTTCACAGCCTTGGCTGGAGGCAGTCTGATGCACTGGCAATTAGGCACCAGATCCAAGAAGCCACAGAGGTTCTCAAAGCTTCTCTGAAATCCACTGACACTCTGAACATAGCCCTGAATCCTTCTCCCACCTCAGCAGCCTGGGGTGGCTGTTCAGAGGCAACCTCTTTCCTTCCTGGAGGAGACACATGCTCAGTGTTTCCCATCCCTCCCAGTCCCTTGGTGCTGAGAGATCACAATGACTTTTTGAGTCAGTTCCTGTAACGTATGGAAGCAAGAAAGCAGCTCCCTGACCATCTGATAGGACAAAGAGGAAAGGAACTACCTGTAAAGGAGTAGGTGAGGGCCTCCCAGAGGGCAAACAGACGAGGGATAGGATGGAACTACAAGTAGGGAAGGTTTCTGTAGCTGCTGGTTTGATTGGTGCCAAGAAGTCATATCAACTCTGAGCATCTCACATAAGAAACACACACTAACTGCCCCTGCCTACCTCAGGCAGCTTGACTCGTCCCTCCTGGAAGGAGCAGGAGCTGGGGTCATGAGTGCAGACGTGACGGTACTTGCACCAGTGACACCTGTAAGGGCTCTCCACGCATGACAGACACCTGGAAAGAGAGAGAAACAGTAGTTACTCGGCCAGCTGGGTCCTACCAAACGACAGGACAGACTTTGAGGCTGATGGTGTTTCTCCAAGGGAAACAGAGCTCAGCAAACGTTGTGCTTGCTATCACTAGCGGATGGCCAGAAGCTTCAAACTGAGCTGACACCATCAGGCTGCAGGACAGTTCTGGGCTGGTTGTCACTGTGATCACAGCTCTCTGAGATGAATTAAATAATTTACATTGAATTCACACCATTGTATCTAGAGTAGTAATCATTATTTGCTGTATTTCAGTTGTCCTGTTAGAATTTTTAATAAGACTATCAACAAGTTCTCAGCTCTACAGATAACAGGCATTTCCCTTTTAGCCCTTAACAAAAGCCTGAGTGCAATGAAAAACAAAAGCTCATGAGGCTAGAAACTGCTACAGAAGAACAGAGGAAAAGGACCTGGGGGTCTGGGTTGATGAAAAGCTCAACATGAACAACCCCAAGCAGCGCTATAGGCTGGGGACAGAGTGGCTGGAGAGCAGTCAGGAGGAAAGGGACCTGGGGGTACTGATAGACAGTAAGCTGAAGCTGAGCCAGCAGTGTGCCCAGGTGGCCAAGAGAGCCAAAGGCATCCTGGCCTGTATCAGGAACAGTGTGGCCAGTAGGACAAGGGAGGTTCTTCTGCCTCTGTACTCAGCACTGGTCAGGCCACACCTTGAGTGCTGTGTCCAGTTCTGGGCCCCTCAATTCAAGAGAGATGTTGAGGCGCTGGAACATGTCCAGAGAAGGGCAACAAAGCTGGTGAGGGGCCTGGAACACAAATCCTATGAGGAGAGGCTGAGGGAGCTGGGGTGTGCAGCCTGGAGAAAAGGAGGCTCAGGGGTGATCTTATTACTGTCTACAACTACCTGAAGGGGCATTGTAGCCAGGTGGGGTTGGCCTCTTCTCCCAGGCAACCAGCAACAGAACGAGAGGACACAGTCTCAAGTTGTGCCAGGGAAGGTCTAGGCTGGATGTCAGGAGGAAGTTCTTCACAGAGAGAGTGATTGGCATTGGAATGGGCTGCCCAGGGAGGTGGTGGAGGCACCGTCCCTGGGGGTCTTCAAGAAAAGCCTGGATAAGGCACTTAGTGCCATGGTCTGGTTGACTGGATAAGGCTGGGTGCTAGATTGGACTGAATGATCTTGGAGGTCTCTTCCAACCTGGTTGATTCTATGATTCTATGAGCTGTCAGTGTGCAGGTACAGCCCAGACAGCAACCGTGTGCTGGGTTGCAGCAAGAGCATCATGGCCAGCAGGGCAAGGGAGGGAATTCTGCCCCTTTACTCTCCTGAGACCCCACCTGGAGTCCTGTGTGCAGCTCTGGAGCCTCCAGCCCAAGAGGGACATGGAACTGTTGGAGCCAGTCCAGAGGAGGGCCATGAAGATGACCAGATGGCTGGAGCAGCTCTGCTCTGAGGACAGGCTACAAGAGTTGGGGCTCTTCAGTCTGGATAGGAGAAGGCTTTGAGGAGACCTTAGAGTGGCCTTCCAGTATCTGAAGGGGGCCTACAGGAAGGCTGGGGAGAGACTATTGACAAGGTCTTGTAATGACAGCACAAGGGGCAATGGGTTTAAACTGGCAGAGGGGACATTCAAAGTAGATGTTAGGAAAGGGTTCTTTGCAGTGAGGGTGGTGAGACACTGGCACAGGTTGCTCAGGGAGGTTGCAGCTACTCCCTCCCTGGAGGTGCTCAAGGGCAGGTTAGATGAAGCCTTGAGCAACCTGTTCTAGTGGGAGGTGTCCCTGCCTATGACAAGGGGTTGAAACAGGATGATCCTTGGATTCCTTCCAACCTAAACCATTCTATGATCCTGTTGCTGCCTCCACAAAGAACCGAATCAATGCCCTGGGAGCTGCAAACACATTAAGGGAAGGGCCAGAGGGAGAGGTGATGCCCAGCACCTGCTCAGGCCAATTCTCCCACTCTCACATATGATACAGAGGCCAGGCACAAGTTGGGAAACATCAAAATCAAAATGCCAGGGAATTTTCTCCCCACATGTACAGGGTTAACCCTCCAGGGGGAGCGACCTCGAACCTGACCCTAGGTGGTCTTGACCCCTCCCCAGGCGTGGGTCTGAACACTCCCAGGTGATGGTTAGCTCACTCTCCCTTCCTGTCTAAAGGTCTGTAAAAGCAGGGGGACTTCCTGCTCTGCCTCCCTGCTCACCAGCATCACCATCCTGTTCCTGATTCATCACCCACGAGGCAGACAAAGCCATTGCCATAAAAAATCTGGCTGTATTGACACATTTTGTATTTGTTTTGCCTTCCCTATACCTTTGTAACTTCCCTACCTTGGATACCTTTTGAATTTATTGTTAAACTTTTCTTCTCTTTAACTTCCAAATCAGAGTGAGGTTATTTATTTGGGTGTGCTTACCTTTTCCTCTCTCTCCATCTAATTCCTTTCCTTTGGGAAAGAAGGGGGAAGAGGGAAGGGCACTCTATAAATTGTTATTTGGTTCTATCAAATATATTTGAGTCTCTGGGAATTTAAATTAGAACTGAGACACCACTGTGTCTCACAGGCTTCTTAGCATGAGCTCTGCCCAGGGCTAGATGGCTCCTGCAAATAACTGCATTCTTCTTTTCTTTCTCTCAGCTCAGAAGGGAAGGCTATAGGAGCAGCTGCTTGGGAAGCAGAGGGCATATTTATGATGGCATCTGCTCAGAGTGGAAGAAAGAACTGTTCCATCCATCTTACAAGGGCTCGCTCTCCTATGCCCCATAGACCCTGTGGAGTAAGAGCTGAGAAAACTTCTCCTGGCTGTGTTACAGAACTGACTTAAACCTACATCCCACTTGGGTTCTTTAAAAATTTAATAGGATGTCTGCTCACCAACAACCAAACTGAGCTATAATAAGCTCTCTGCACCTAACAAACCATGGATGGTAGCAGCTCCTGGTCACTCACGCTGCTGGAGATCTTCACGCAGCTCTAAGTTCTGAATGACCTGGAGGGGGATTTGAAGGTGGAAAATTTTTCTGGTCCTTATGTGTCACTGAGTATTGGGCAGGAGTGAAAAAATTACCTCTAGTAGAGCTTGGCTGAGTCAAGCAGGCTCAGCACACCCAGCCTCTCCTGTTGCCTCTGTGAAACCTTGCACAGTTCCAGTCCACTTTCAGCCCTGGTGCAGCAAGCTATTCTTGTAAGAGGGGCTCCTGTAATAGCAAGCTGCTCTTGTAAGAGGGGCTCCTGTACTAGCAAGCTGCTCTTGTAATAGGGGCTCCTGTACTAGCAAGCTGCTCTTGTAATAGGGATGTGGAGATGCTGGAGCATGTCCAGAGAAGGGTCACGAGGATGCTCAGAGGGCTGCAGCAGCTCTGCTGTGAGCACAGAATGAGAGAGTTGGGGCTGTGCAGTCTGCAGAAGAGGAGGCTCCCAGGTGACCTTCTTGTGGCCCTCCAGTATCTTAAAGGAGCCTACAAGAAAGCTGGGGAGGGACTTTTGAGGCTCTCAGGGAGTGGCATGATGAGGGGGAACGGAGCAAAGCTGGAGGTGGGGAGATTCAGAGTGGAGGTGAGGAGGAAGTTTTTCAACATGAGAGTGGTGAGAGGCTGGAATGGGTTGCTCAGGGAGGTGGTGGAGTCACCGTCCCTGGAGGTGTTTGAGGCCAGGCTGGCTGAGGCTGTGTGCAGCCTGCTCTAGGGTAGGGTGTCCCTGGCCATGGCAGGGGGGTTGGAACTGGCTGATCCTTGCAGTCCCTCCCAACTCTGACTGATTCTATGATTCTTCAGATTGGTAACAAGTGCTTGCTCTGATACATCCAATTAAAAATGGATGATGCATTATAGTTTGTCAAGTAAGAAACCAAAACATGCCATAAATATTTAACACCACCATGTCTCCTGCTCTCCCCCCTCCCCAGCCCCCTCCAACACTTGCTTTCTGACACTGTTTGTCAAAGCAGCAGGAACACTGAAATAGGATTTGCCTTTTCTTGTGAATTGCTGAGCTGCAGTAATTATCTGCTTTTGGCACTTCTGATGGCTCAGTGGTGGGGAAAGAGCTTCTCAGCCTTGTTCAGGGATGGATCATCCTGCTGGATGAGCATCTTTCTGCAGGGAAGGTGCAGATCCACTCTGGTGGGGCAGCTCTTGAGAAGAGCTGCTTGCCAGCTAAACCCTAGAAGGATGGAGTCCAGGGCAGTAGAGGAGCTTGCAGGATGGAAATGATGGTCTTGAGGAAATCAGCTGGATGTTTCCTGATCAGTTTACATTACACAGGAACCAGAAATTCCTGCCTTTCCAGGTCTGAGAGTCCAAGCCCATACTAACCACCTGCAGCAGGCTCCTACTGGTGGAACTAACAGCATGGGTAAGGGCTGAAAGCATGAATGTAGAGACAGGGTTCAGCCACCCACAGAACACTGCTTACTAGGAAGGTGAGAGGAGCATTTGCTGAGGTCATGACTCACTTTTCCTTTAATTCTCTTGCAAAGCCTTGCTCATGTGATGCTGCTCTGCCTGAGGGACACATGAGGATGTATCACTCAATTCAACACCCTCCTGCAGAAGAGGCTCATCACCAGACAAAATGGTCACTATACTACTCTTGGTCTTCTCAGGAGGGACCCCACCGCACTGACTATGCCACAAGTGACCCTGCCCCCAGTCACCTCCCTGCCTAACCAGCCTCCTGAGGGACACATGCCCCAGTCAGCAGTGGGTTCTGTGGTAGATTCAGGGGTGGAATGGTAAGCAAGGATCAAAAGAAACCAACATACGAGTTGTGGACGCTGCAGTTGTAGAAGACGAAGCTGGTGCTGGCAAAGGTCATTCCTGTTTCCTTGGACTTGAGCTGAAGCTGAACAATGTGATGGTCTCCTGGAGAAAAAACAGACACATCAGTGCATGACTGCTTTTCTAGCCTAGTTAATGCTTGCTGGCCATGCCACCAGTCTGCACCTAGGGCTGTCTCGAGTACCCTGGCTATTCTAGCCTCAATAGATGCAGCAAGTGCAATAAAATCCTTCCAGACTCCAGGTCCACAATGGATACATCTCCCCCTCCTATGGTACTGAGGTGATGGAGTGTCCTTACCACTAGAAATTATCATACCTAGGTTGAGTTTGGGCTGGATGATAACAAGTCTGGACAACACCTCACTGATTTAAAAGAGATGGTGACTGAAGTCATCAAGCAAAGAAGTAAAGCTAAAAGGATGGATGCAGCTGTCTGGGCTTAGCAGGTCATTAAAATGCAGCATGGTCCTTAAAGTTCTTCCTTGCTGCTGGTTCATTTGATGCCCCCAAAAGGAAAGAGGCTGTTAAGGATTTGATTGCAGGCCCAGACAATGGTGGCCTGTGCATGCCCTGTCTGAGGGATAAACACACCTGCTTTCCTGGGTGGATAAAGAAAGGTCTACCCTCTTCTCACTCTCATTATTTAACATCACCAACTACAGGTGCTGCCCCCAAAGAAAGGTTATACCTTGAGAAAGCAGGATGAAGGAAGGAGCAAGGAAGATAGATAACAGTGAGGATAAGGTAAGGGCTCCCTGTCTGCAGCCCAGGAAAGGCTGACAAACAGGAAGATTCCCAAGTAAATAGCTCCTTCAGGTTCACTCACTCCATTCACCCCAAGGTCCATTCACCCCTGCCTTTGGCTGAAAAGAACCTACCTTAGTATAGAGACACATCCACAAGCCATTGCACTTCCAGCAGGAGCCATCCATTTCCATGTGCAGCAAATGCTCCTACACAGCATTTCCCTTTCCCACTGCTCCCATGTTGGGCAGTCAGCTGCTACATCTTAACAGTTGGATTCAATGATCTTAAAGGTCTTTTCCAACCAAAACAATTCTGTGACTCTTCCCACAGTGCCAAAAGCCTTACTCAGAGCCCATCAGCTGTGGGTAATGAGTTGGTGCAGTAATTGCAGTAATTTGGTGGGGAAGGGACCCATGTTTAATTCAAGACTTGAACCTGGCTGGCCCTTTCACCTCTATTATTTTCCTCCTCACCTGAGAGATTCATTCATCAATCAGGCCAAAGCAAACCTGACAACTCATTGCACTATGGGCCCACGTGCACACTCCCCCATCTACAGGTAGACACACAGACAGATGCACACACAAACCACACACTTCACCAAACACACTGGCTCGACTCTGCTGCCCATCTGCTGCTGCTGCTGGTTTTGAGAGCCCTGTTAACCACTTCATATCAACAGCTTTGCCAGCATCCTGCATACACAAGAGGTTATAGTGAGGTGGGGGTTGGTCTCCTCTCCCCAGTTAATAAGCAATACAAGAAGAGGAAATGGTCCCAGGCTGCATCAAGGAGGTTTAGGTTGGATATTGTGAAAAATTGATTCCCCCTAAAATGGAAAAGGCTGCCCAGGGAAGTGGTGGAGTCATCATCCCTGGTGGGATTGAAAAAATGTGTGGATGCAGCTCTGAGTTCTTCACAGAGAGTGACTGGCATTGGAATGGGCTGCCCAGGGAGGTGGTGGAGTCACTGTCCCTGGAGGTGTTGAAGCAAAGCCTGGATGAGGCACTTAGTGCCATGGTCTAGATGACTGGCTAGGGCTGGGTGATAGGTTGGACTGGATGATCTTTGAGGTCTCTTCCAACCTGCTTGATTCTATGATTCTATCATTAGTGGTGGGCTTGTCAGTGCTGAGTCAACAGTTGCAGGACTTCTGCTTCGTGGATGGGATATGTTGAGAGAACATAAAACCTCATTCCCTGGGTTGTACATCACCAGCCTGGGCTAAAGGTGAGTGAACATCCTACAGTTATCTTTTTTTTTGTTAGATATGTGCAACTACCACTCGGTGGCAGTCTGAAAACATAGTCTTCCACATAGAAGCACCTCACTGCAGGTGCTGGTCTTGCAGCTCAGTGCTCACACACACAGGTACACAGAAACACACACATTCAGACAACTCATACTAGCATGTTGTGCTAGTTTGAGCCTAGCTGGGATATTTTAGTGAGAGAGGAATTAGATGCTAGGCTGTGAAAAGGAGACAATGGGGATGGCTACTGCACTCATAGGCTTGCTGAGATGGATAAAAACAAGAACACAAACATAGACAACACAGTTACTCGGTGGCTTTTGGCTGCCTCCCTTCTCTCTGCCTAACTTGCTGCCTGTGTGACTAATCCCTCTGCTTCCTAATGCCCCTGGCCAGCTCTCCAAGCTCACCTTGAACATAAAGCAAAGTCTGGGATAAGATGGAGGGGGGAAAGGGGGTGGAAGAGTGGGTGAGAGCCCCTCTTGAGGACTCTGATTTCTGGGAGGGCTGTTGTGCTTCTCTATTACTTTTCCACTTGTTTATTTCTGTCTATAGCTGTATAGATTGTAAATATCTGGTTGGATATTGTGCTAAGCTGTAAATATAAAGCTCCATTCTAATTTCCAGGCTTGGCTGAGTCTAGTCTGGGTGATTTTGTTAAGAGTAGGGGGGCAGGTATCACCCAAACCGTTGCAGATATGCTGTTGTGCAGCTCCACCAGCAAGCACCAGCACAGTGTCCCATCTACTCCCTGTGTTGTGCATAACCATGTCCTCACTCTCCCATGAGCCAAACGTTGAGTAAAAGCAGGACACAGAGGTGTGGGGTGAGGAGGGGAATGAGACATGCAGATGGAGGAGGTGTGAGACACCCACCATTTTCTGTGATGATCTGGGGCACCTCTTTGGCAGCTGGTGAGATGCATTGGATCTGACTGCCCACCACCAAGCCGTCCATCTCTGAAAGGTCCTCAAAGGTGCAATTGACTCCTGCTGACAGCTCAGGAACGTTGTAGGTCTCTAAGACGAGCTGCAAGCACAGAGGGAGGGAGAGAGGGAAGAAGAGATAGAGGAAAAAGAAAAAGAAAAAAAACAAAAGAGAAAATCCTAAGCCAAACAACAGAGCTGGGTCAGTGGGAGAGAATTACACTGGAGAGGTTGGACAAAGAGCCTCTTGCTAGACAGAGCATCCTCCTTCGACAGAAAGCAGCGGTTCAGGAGAGGGATGTGTGTGCGGAGGGGGAAGGAGATGAGATGCCGATGCCAACACAAGTGGTAGGTGGCTATGCAGGGACAACTGCACTGTATCCCAGTGCTGGCTGGGTCAGTGGAGGGGTGGGAGTGCTCACTATCTGTCATGCAAGTGTAAGGTTAGGTAGGGAGTCTTTGGAGCCAGCCATGAAGACCAGGGCTCGGGAGGCCCCCGAGGCACGCGGTTTCTGAGGAAGGTGACCACTACTCACAAGAGGCACTCTGCAGACTACAGAGAAACTGTAGCGCTCCAGTCTAACTCTCTACGGGCTGCTCTCCTAGCATCAGCAGATGGGGGAGCACTCTGCCACCAAGTTCCTGTGTAAGGAGAGTCTAGTTACAGCCTTCAGTCCACCACAAAACAACCGCTGTCTCTAGAGGCACAAGCAAACCTCCTGCCCATCCCACCAAAGAAGCAGTTGGCTCTGGGGACATGCTATAATGGGAGCTCCAAACATAACGTAAGCTGTGAAGGAGGAATTGCCCAGGGTTTATTGGATTTCACATCTGTTGATGTGAAAATGTGGCTATGAAGAAAAAAAGGAATCTCGTGGCTGGTTTCCACCGTGTTCGCTGTCTAGAGAAGGACTTTCATGATGTTATCTTTCCAGACAAGTTAAGGACCCAGTTAAGGTCCTCCATCGTGGCTCTCCATCACTGAGGATCCTGCTCAACCCACCAGATCATGTCTGAACACAGAGAGGCATCCCAGTGTACTTCTAGCATCTGCTGATTACCTAGCAGGTAGTACAAATTCAGTGGGTTTGTGTCCAAACACTAGAGCAAATCACTTGACACAAGCACAGATGCTCTCCACACTTGCCTCCTCCAGGAGCTAGCTGAGGCCCCATCTGAGGTGACAGCCACTTGAAAGGAGTCACAAATGCATGCTGAAGTGTTGTTTCTATCAGCACAAAGAACAGAGGTCAGTTCAGGTGACAAAGCAGGAGAGGATAACATGACATAATGCTTCCTGCTCTCCTACACTGTGTTTTCCTCACTTTGAGAAAGCTTAGAGTTATTTCTTCCCAATAGACAGCATTAGGGAGAAAGGCTGAGAAGACAGGCCTTAGCCCTGGCTGACATAAAGCCTTTGTGAGAGTATGTTTGGGTTTGGACAATGTAAAATGGCAATGGGGAAGGTGAGTTTTGGTATTTTTTTGTCTTGGAGTAAGAGGAGCAGGGTCAAGCTTGGATTATTTGGAGGGATTTAGCACCCAGGCTAAATCCATTCTCCTAGTCCATCAAAACCCTGCTAGCAATGGAGAAGGGGGAAATGGTCCAGTTGACGGATAGGGCTGGGTGCTAGGTTGGACTGGATGATCTTAGAGGTCTCTTTCAACCTGGTTGATTCTATGATTCTATGTCTATGAACCAGAGCTCATATGAAGCAGCTTCTATGATTCTAAAGCCTTCTGAGCATGGATGATGCAGAGTGAAGGTGTGCCACGCAGAAGATGACACCAGTGGATAGACCAGTAGTGCTTGGCCACAAATGTCTGTGAGCTCTGAACAGACAAGATGTCCTACATCTCACACACTTGCTCTGAAGCTGTTACAATGAGGAAAGAATGGAGTTTTCCCCCAAAAAATATCTCAGAGACCTCAGAGCAGCAGCCCTGGACTGAAACAGATTCATATACAGTTTTCTAAGCCTCTCTCAGTGCTCAAAATCTGGCCACGTGGATACCTTCTCTGCCTCGGTGGGCAAGACATGGCCTTTGATTCTTTCCTGCAACCCAGCAGAGACACCACCAGTCATTTGTTCATTGGTGCTCCTCTCCTGGTTTGACAAGAGACTATCTGTGGTGCCTGTGGATGAGTTGAGCCACCAGTCCATCTAAAACTGGGCTGAGACTCCTAGATTCGTGCAGGTTATTGGGCAACAATCAGAAGATGGCAACTTCTGATCCCAGCAGCTCTAGGTTGGCTTGCCCTGGCAATAACCCAGAGGTAAAAGCCTTCTGTTATCATTTTCAATCACCCTGAGCCAGCTGGTCCCTCAGGATTCATTCCAACATGAAAGAATTCAATGGCTACTGAGAGAAAAAGAAAAAAATAAACCCTTGAACTCCCAGAAGAACAAAGATGTCTCAGATCAGCTTTGTTTGAAGCCCAGGAAGGTAAAGTCTCAGCAAAGTTAAGAGGCTGAAACAAAGCAGCAATGATTGGACATGCAGGCTTTGAAAGGCTGATTTCATTATCACTGAAGAAACATTAGCACTCCAAAACCTGACACCTAGAAGATGTCTGGCAGCTGCACCCATTTAGACATCTCAGAGGGCTCCAGAGATGGATCTTTTAGAGCCTGGATTATCAATTTAATTCCAGTCCTAATTATTATGACCCTGGTAACCTGAATCCAGTGTGTTTCTGCCAGCTTCTCAGAGCATGTTTGGAACTCACCACATAAAGTACTGCTGTCATGAGGCAGGAGAGAAACCACAAGCTGGTTAGATCTTCAACAGAGATTTCTTGCCTCAAGCCCAGGAAATGATCCAGATCATCTACTGCCCTGCCAGCATTCACTGTGTGAATTCACTGGCTGTCAACTTGGGTAGCTCAAGACCATAAAGCTTAAACTTTGTACTAAGGAAGGTTGAAAGAGCTATCAGGAACCTCAGCAGCCTTAGTGCACTCTGTGTGGCATCTTGCTTCTCTCTGTTCTCTGTACTTAGTGAAGGAGCTGAAGCAAAACAAAGTTCTTGGTGGCTTAAGAAGGAGACATTTCCACTCAAGATAATGGGAACTTGAAGGTTACTGAAGTAGCTTATGGAACCCCTCACTTGTCCTTCTTCTAGAAGGTAATTACCAATAATGATAATGTCCCTTGCCTAAAGTCCAGCCACAAAGAAATTCTTCTCCCAGGGATGTGAGCAACTGCATTGGGTACAGACAACATTACAGAGCAGAGTCCCTTCAGACCTGCTCCCAGCTACTCACAGCAAACAGAGAGGCCTCTTTCCACACTTCTAGACAGGAAATAACCAAGGTCAAAATGTCCTTCCACGACAAATCTTTCCTTGTGCTGGGAAAAGTGCTGGAGAAGGTAATGGAGCCTGGAGAACCTCTTGCCTCAAGCTGCCAGTCCTTCCCCTTCATGCTGATTCCAGGTTGCACATACCTGGGTCTGTCAGACTGTATGGGCAGATGAACCCTGGGGTGGGGGAGGGCAAGGATTAACGTTCCTCACCAAGACGTTGTACTGGGAGACGGAGATGTTGTTGGGATGCACGGTGAGCCGGACGCACTGCTTCATCTCCGAGGCGAACCGCCGCGGCTCCGCGGAGCGCTCGCACCGCTCCTTCCTTGTGCACCTGAGCAAAGGGAGACGCACAGCCACAGGGTCAGCACCAGCACAGGCTGAGAGGGTGAGCACAGTCCCCCCCCAGGGTGGGTAAGAGGGAAGAGTTGGTATGTATCACAGTATCACCAAGGTTGGAAGAGACCTCACAGATCATCAAGTCCAACCCTTTACCACAGAGTTCAAGGCCAGACCATGGCACCAAGTGCCACGTCCAGTCCTGCCTTGAACAGCTCCAGGGACGGTGACTCCACCACCTCCCCGGGCAGCCCATTCCAGTGTCCAATGACTCTCTCAGTGAAGAACTTTCTCCTCACCTCCAGCCTAAATCTCCCCTGGCGCAGCCTGAGGCTGTGTCCTCTTGTTCTGGTGCTGGCCACCTGAGAGAAGAGAGCAACCTCCTCCTGGCCACAACCACCCCTCAGGTAGTTGTAGACAGCAATAAGGTCTGCCCTGAGCCTCCTCTTCTCCAGGCTAACCAATCCCAGCTCCCTCAGCCTCTCCTCGTAGGGCTGTGCTCAAGGCCTCTCCCCAGCCTCGTCGCCCTTCTCTGGACACGCTCAAGCATCTCAATGTCCCTCCTAAACTGGGGGGCCCAGAACTGAACACAGTACTCAAGGTGTGGTCTAACAGATTACTAGAGATAAGATCCAAGGGAAATGAGGTTTGCAAGTATGTGCACGAGCAGTAGGGAAAGATGGCATGCAACAGATTCCAAAATAAAGGAGCAACTCTCTTCTCTTCTCCTCACTCTTCTGGGATGTCCTGGCCATATGTCACAGATTTCTGAACCCACCTCTACCTAGAGCCTAGGGAGCTGGCTTGGAGCGGCACCAGTCTGACCACCATGATGGTGTGGTTTACAGTGAGGCTGCCTACCTTAAGAAGCTAAGTGCCTGCCAGCCCTGCCACCTATGCATCTCAGGAGTTTTGGTGGTCAGATGGACAGGGTGACTATAAGCTGCTCTTTGATCAACAGAGTTACTCAGCACTCCTTCTCATACACTGTGGATGGATTTCTTGCTAACAGAGGATATGAGCAACCTGTGCTGAGGAGTGTCCTTGAGTCCATCCCGGAGGCAGGAACTAAGATGGTGAAGCAAACCCCCACATGCAGCTGCAGGAGGCAGGGTCTGCTGGCCACAGGAGGCTGACCCTACAAGTTGTTTATATGAGCTAGGGGAAGTACAGGCTGGATGTTAGGAGGAAGTTGTTGGCAGAGAGAGTGATTGGCATTGGAATGGGCTGCCCAGGGAGGTGGTGGAGTCACCGTGCCTGGAGGTGTTGAAGCAAAGCCTGGATGAGGCACTCAGTGCCATGGTCTGGTTGATTGGCTAGGGCTGGGTGCTAGGTTGGACTGGATGATCTTGGAGGTCTCTTCCAACCTGGTTGATTCTATGATTCTATCTGTACCTCACACATAACCTTAGGCCTATCTGTACCTTCCACATGTACCAATCTTAACTAAGCTAGCTATGCCTCTTCCAAGTTGGCATATAAGTGGCTGTATCACTGCAGTAAAGGGGGAGAACAATGATCTAACTATATTGGTGTAACAACTTGTTACTCTGGGGTGCTGATCACCAGCAATATACCTTTCTCTCTATGATTCTAGTATTTGAGCTATAAGCATTGTAGCTTCCAGTATACCTTTCTCTTTATGATTTTAGTATTTGAGCTATCATAAAGTGTTGAAATTGTTCACAGAGCGAGGTACCCATAGAATCATAGAATCAATCTGGTTGGAAGAGATCTCCAAGATCATCCAGGCCAACCTAGCACCCAGTCCTAGCCAGTCAACCAGACCATGGCACTAAGTGCCTCAGCCAGGCTTTGCTTCAACACCTCCAGGGATGACAACTCCACCACCTCCCTGAGCAGCCCATCCCAATGCCAATCACTCTCTCTGCCAGGAACTTCCTCCTCACATCCAGCCTAGACCTCCCCTGCCACAACTTGAGACTGTGTCCCCTTATTCTGTTGCTGCTTGCCTGGCAGAAGGGACCAACCCCTCCTGGCTACAACCTCCTTCCAGGAAGTTGTAGCCAGCAATGTTTCACTCTAGATTTGCATTTGCATCCAGGTGTGCATGAAACACATTTGTATTTTACTCCACAGGCACTGCCAAGGCCACTGCTTCAGGGAAGGTGTCTGCCTAGAAATCCACAGGGTTAATACAAAAGGACAGTTTCAACTACATGCCAATTACCTTTCACCATTAGGCTAATGTTACAGACTTGCAGAGGGTGTCTTCAATGGATTTTGTTATTAGCAGTGCTATTACCCCCCAATAAAATCAGCTATAAAGACTAAGTGGTGATGTTAAATTATTCACCCGCTCCTGGACTCGCAGAGTCTTAGCTGGGAGAGCACTTGGGGGCTGCTGGAAAGGTTAGATCTGAGATCGTGCCTCAATGTCCTTGCTCCCTGAAGCAGAGATTGCACCTATAGGCAAGGGGGTTTGCAGATAGGGATACAAAAGCAACTCAGTATGGTTGAGCTTGCATGCTACAAAACTTAGGGATTAGCCTCAAACTGCAGAGCTTAGAATCATAGAATCAAGCAGGTTGGAAGAGACCTCCAAGTTCATCCAGGCCAACCTAGCACCCAGCCCTAGACAGTCAACCAGACCATGGCACTAAGTGCCTCAGCCAGGATTTGCTTCAACACCTCCAGGCATGGTGACTCCACCACCTCCCTGGGCAGCCCATTCCAATGCCAATCACTCTCTCTGACAACAACTTCCTCCTAACATCCAGCCTAGACCTCCCCCACCACAACTTGAGACTGTGTCCCCTTCTTCTATTGCTGCTTGCCTGGCAGAAGTGACCAACCCCACCTGGCTACAGCCTCCCTTCAGGTAGTTGTAGGCAGCAATGAGGTCCCCCCTGAGCCTCCTCTTCTGCAGGCTGCACACCCCCAGCTCCCTCAGCTTGGATTCTTTCTAGTGGCTGTCACTAGATATAATCACAGTATCATAAAATGGTTTGGGTTGGAAGGGACCCTCAAAGGTCATCTTATCCAAGCACCCTACAGTAAGCAGGGACATCTTCAACTAGATCAAGTTGCTTAGAGCCCCATCAAGCCTGACCTTGAATGTCTTCAAGGGATGGAGCCTCTGCCACCTCCCTGGGCAACCTGTGCCAGTACTCCATTGCCTTCAGAGTCAAGAACACTCACATTTCAAACTCAGCTTGCTCCATCTTTCTGGTAGAGGACAGTTTTGCATTTCTGGTGTCAGGAATCAGAACATGCCAGCTCTGCCACCCTCAGCATGCTCTTGGTTTGCTTTGCAGATGGGAGAGAGCAAGATGAGCACTGCAGCTGCTGCTCTCTTTTCCCTGGGAGCCTTCATCCCATTAAGGCTCTTCCAGCGCTGCTGCATGCTGGATCAGGAATTTTAAATGTGCAGTCTCTGGAGGGTTGGATGGAGTGCTGATTACTCCCAAAAGTGTAAGCTCCCTCTTGTGGAACGAAAGCCACAGCAAAATGCTGACCTGAGATTTTGGTAAGCACTTCAGTCAAGCAAATAGACCCTGCAATCCCAGCAAAGCCCTGCGGGGCATGGGGACTCCTCTCCCGGGTATACCTTGGAAGGAAACCCTTTTGGGCTCAGTGTCAAAGCACAAGTACCCAAATTCTTCACAATGTTCCTGCTCTCTCCTATGCATTTGGTCCAGCCACAACACAACAGAAATGTCTGGACACTCTGAAATGAAACAGGCAGATACCCAAGCTCAGCTCCAGTGAAACAGCACAGCAGGTTGCAAACACATCCAGCACATTTCCACAGAAGGACAACACATGAATATAGGTTAAGCATTTAGGAATAGGATTTGTGTACTCAGGCCCACCACTGAGCAGGAATTTCATAGAGTTACAGAGCTGGATGTTAGGAGGAAGTTGTTGGCACAGAGAGAGTGATTGGCATTGGGATGGGCTGCCCAGGGAGGTGGTGGAGTCACCATCCCTGGAGGTGTTCAAGAAAAGCCTGGTTGGGGCACTTACTGCCATGGTCTAGTTGACTGGATAGGGCTGGGTGCTAGGTTGGACTGGATGATCTTGGAGGTCTCTTCCAAACTGCTTGATTCTATGATTCTAAGCTCTGCAGTTTGAGGCTAGTCCCTAAGCATTGTACCATGCAAGCTCAACCATACTGAGTTGCTTTTGTATCCCTATCTGCAAACCCCGTTGCCTATAGGTTCAACCTGGTTGATTCTATGATTGATTCTATGAGTCACTTCCAATCCTGACTTTGAGCACCTGAATCTTTTCAATGCAAAAAAAAAGCCCTCAAAGCACCCAACACAGCTACCAAACCTGGTCCTTGAGTCTGATGATGGGGGAAGCTCTGCTTAACATAAAAAATTTAACCCCAAAACACTGGGTTCTAGGTCACCAGAAAGGTTCAGGCTCTTAAATCAACATCACAGGTACCTTCCTTGAGCTAGCAGCATAAATCACCCCAGGTAATTGCTGCCAGCTGCTGCATAAATCAAGCCTAAAGGGGTGGAGCCACCTGCAGTGGGTTTTCCCATGCAGAAAGGAGTGATGGAGGCTTTTCTCTTCCCCACTTCAAGAGGGACAGGGAAATACTTAAGAAATACTTTTCTGTGGTCAGCAGCAACAAGACAAGGAGCAAGAGCTACAAACTGGATCAGAGAAGATTTCAGCTCAATACGAGGAGAAACTTCTTTACAGGGAGGGTGACAGAGCCCTGGAACAGGCTGCCCAGAGAGGTGGTGGAGTCTCCTTCTCTGGGGACTTTCCAAACCTGCTGGATGCATTCCTGTGTGAACTACCCTAGGGGATCCTGCTTGGCAGGGTCGTTGGACTCCATGTCCAACAGAGGGCTAGAGTGATTTGCCATGGGAATGGGCTGCCCAGGGAGGTGGTGGAGTCACTGTCCCTGGAGGTGTTCAAGCAAAGCCTGGATGAGGCACTTAGTGTCTAGTTGATTGGGTAGGGTTGGGTGCTAGGTTGGACTGGCTGATCTTGGAGGTCTCCTCCAACCTGGATGATTCTATGATTCTATAAGGATGATCAAGAGACTGGAACATGTGCCTGAAGGGCTGAGAGCCTTGGGGCTGGTTAGACTGGGGGGAAAAAAGAGACTGGAACATGTGCCTGAAGGGCTGAGAGCCTTGGGGCTGGTTAGACTGGGGGGAAAAAAGAAGACTGAGAGGAAGTCTTATTAATGTTTATAGATACCTGAAGGTGCTAATTTTCAGTGGTGTTCTATCACAGGACAAGAGGCAAGGGATACAATCTGGAACACAGAAAGTTCCCCCTCAATACAAGAAAAAACCTCTTTACTGTTAGGGTGAAGGGAACCTTGAAACAGGCTGCCAAAAGAGGTTATGGAGTCTCCTCTGGAGACTTTCAAGACCTGTATGGATGTGTTCCTGTGTGACCTCCCCTAGGTGATACTGCTTTGGCAGGGGTGTTCTCCTAGATAATCTCCAAAGGTCCCTTCCAATCCCTACCATTCTCCAGAGCTTTTTGCCTGTGGTTTCATATACATCCTCTTCCTTGACCACTTCGTCTATCCTGAGCTGGAATGTATGGAGCATCCTATGGATCTACACACCACACTCTCCAAATTCTCTACCCAGCATCTGCAGCTCAGGTCCTTCAGATGCAGGAAGTGGTAGCTTTTCAGGGAAGGAGGAAGAATGTTAACCTTCTCCCTCTTCAGTCTTCCTCTGCACTGCCAAAAATGTTCTGCCCTCTCCCAAGAGCTGGGAGGAAACAGGGGAGGAAATTGTTTCAGCGTGTGCAGAGCAAAATATTGCCCTCCAGCATCAGGCTCTCAAATCCCTGAATGGTGTTGGCTAAACCACAGAAGTGAATGTGACAAAGCACCCAGCAGCTGCCCAGCGGGGACATTGCAGCCCAAAAAAAGTAAGTTCAGCAAATTGTAAATAAAGGCAAATGGGAATTTTAATCACTAAGTACTTCCAGCTACAAGTGCCTGCCTTAGAAAAGTGGTCACCTGGAAGGCAGCTGCTTTCACATGGCAGCTGGACTGTGAAAGGGATAATCACAGAATCATAGAGCCATGGAATTGTTTTGGTTGGAAAGGACCTTTAAGATCACTGAGTATAATTGTTAACCCAGCATTGCCAGGTCACCACTAAAGCATGCCCCTCACAACCACATCTACATCTCTTTCAAATCACTCCAGGGATAGCAACTCCACCACTGCCCTGGGCAGCCTGTTTCAGGGCTTGACAACCTTTTTTGGTCCAAAAAAAATTCCTAATGTCCAACCTGAGCCTTCCCTGGCACAACTTGAGACCACTTCTAGTTTATCTTCTCCTATTGCTTCTTACTTGGGAGAAGAGACTAACAGTTAGCTCACTGCAGCCTCCTTTGAAGGAGCTGTGGATGGCAGAGGGGGATTTCACTGCAGCCTCCTTTGAAGCAGTTGTGGATGGCAAAGGGGATTTCACTGCAGCCTCCTTTGAAGGATCTGTGGATGGCAAAGGGGATTTCACTGCAGCCTCCTTTGAAGGAGTTGTGGATGGCAAAGGGGATTTCACTGCAGCCTCCTTTGAAGGAGTTGTGGATGGCAGAGGGGGATTTCACTGCAGCCTCCTTTGAAGGAGCTGTAGATGGCAAAGGGGATTTCACTGCAGCCTCCTTTGAAGCAGCTGTGGATGGCAAAGGGGATTTCACTGCAGCCTCCTTTGAAGCAGCTGTGGATGGCAAAGGGGATTTCACTGCAGCCTCCTTTGAAGCAGCTGTGGATGGCAAAGGGGATTTCACTGCAGCCTCCTTTGAAGGAGTTGTGGATGGCAAGGGGGATTTCACTGCAGCCTCCTTTGAAGTAGTTGTGGATGGCAAGGGGGATTTCTCCACAGCCTCCTTTTCTGCAAGGTGAACAACCCCAGCTCCTTAAGCCACTTCTCACAAGACCTGTGCTCTAGATCCTTCACCAGTGTTGTTGCCCTTTTCTGGACATGCACCAGCAACTCATAGAATCATAGAATCAATCAGGCTGGAAGAGACCTCTAAGATCAGCCAGGCCAACCTAGCACCTAGAATAGTTTTGGTTGGAGAACACCTCTAAAATAATGAAATATGCCAAACCCACTAACTGCTTCTGATGTGGCACTTTGAGACATGTCTCAATGGCCACAGTGGTCAATGGTTGGACTGAATGATCTTAGAGATCTTTCCCAATCAAAACAATTACAGAATCACAGAATGAGTCAGGGTTGGAAGGGACCACAAGGATCAGCTAGTTCTAATCCCCCAGCCATGGACAGGGACACCCTACCCTAGAGCAGGATGGCTACAGCCTCAGCCAGCCTGGCCTCAAACACCTCCAGCCATGGGGCCTCAACCACCTCCCTGGGCAACCCATTCCAGGCTCTCACCACTCTCATGCTCAACAACTTCTTCCTCACATCCAGCCTGAACCTACCCACCCCCAGCTTTGCTCCATTCCCCCCAGGCCTGTCACTCCCTGACAGCCTCAAAAGTTCCTCTCTGTCTTTTTTGTAGCCCCCTCCAGGTACTGAAAGGCCACAAGAAGGCCACCTGGGAGCCTCCTCTTCTCCACACTGCACAGCCCCAACTCTTTCAGTCTGTCCTCACAGCAGAGCTGCTGCAGCCTCTGAGCATCCTCCTGGCCCTGCTCTGGACATGCTCCAGCAGCTCCACATCCTTCTTGTAATGAGGGCTTCAGAACTGGACAGAGTACTCCAGGTGGGGTCTCACCAGATCACAGCAGAGGGGGAGAATCACCTCTCTCCACCTGCTGGCCACACTTCTCCTCCTGCAGCCCAGGCTCTGGTTAGCCCTGTGGGCTGCAAGTGCACACTGCTGGCTCCTGTTGAGCTTCTCATCCACCAGCACCCCCAAGTCCCTCTCCTCAGGGCTGCTCTCCAACCACTCACTGCCCAGCCTGGATCTGTGCTTGGCTTTGCCTCAACCCAGATGCAGAACCTTGCACTTGGTCTTGTTGAACCTCCTGAGGTTGGATTGTGCCCACCTCTGCAGCCTGTCCAAGTCCCTCTGGATGCCATCCCTGCCCTCTAGGATCCTATATGCTTTGAGCCCTTGGAGATGGCTGTCACTCTGCTGTGTTTGTTTCTGGCTTCTGCAGGAGAAACACCTCACACTGCCAAGGACTGGGTTGCTGTAATAAAGTATCAGTAACTCGCACACGTTAGGTCTGTCAGTGCACCCAGATCACTTTCCACTGCCACATAACCTCCTTCAGAGCTATTCAGGCTATAATTAGCCAGCGTGGAACTCCCACCCAGTGGCATCCCATTACACTGAAGACACCTAAAAGAGCATATTCTTCTCCCCAGCTTATTTGCATGAGATTATGGTGTAGGCACTGTGCTTCTCCCTGCATCTTCATAACACCTGCTATTTCATTATCACTTGCCTCTTTAACAACTGTAAGTGTCCTGCTTCTCTTCAACCCATTAAGGCAACCACTGAGAAACTGGTCCTGCCACTGAACCATGAGCAATGTCATTTCCTCCTCATCTCCCATGAAGAGTAAACACTGCTAACACTCACCCTCTGCTCACCATCCACTAACCAATTACTTCAATAATGCTAAATGAATACTTGGTGCTTCTACTGCAGCTCTCATCTGAGGATCTCAAAGGGCTCTGCCTGCAGCTAATTAAACTTCACGACACCTCTGTGAGGTGGAAACATTGCCACGCAGAGACAGGAAAGCGAGGTGCAGGTGGATGCGTGGCAGAGAGAATCATAGAATCATAGAATCACAGAATCAGCCAGGTTGGAAGAGACCTCCAACATCATCCAGTCCAACCTAGCACCCAGCCCTAGCCAGTCAATCAGACCATGGCACTAAGTGCCTCAGCCAGGCTTTGCTTCAACACCTCCAGGGACGGTGATTCCACCACCTCCTGGGCAGCCCATTCCAATGCCAATCACTCTCTCTGACAACAACTTCCTCCTCACATCCAGCCTAGAGTTCCCTTGACACAGCTTGAGACTGTGTCTCCTTGTTCTGTTGCTGCTTGCCTGGCAGAAGAGACCGATCCCACCTGGCTACAGCCTCCCTTCAGGTAGTTGTAGACAGCAATGAGCTCTGCCCTGAGCCTCCTCTGCTGCAGGCTGCACACCCCCAGCTCCCTCAGCCTCTCCTCACAGGGCTGTGCTCCAGGCCCCTCACCAGCTTTGTTGCCCTTCTCTGGACATGTTCCAGCACCTCAACATCTCTCTTGAATTGAGGGGCCCAGAACTGGACACAGCACTCAAGGTGTGGCCTGAGCAGTGCTGAGTACAGGGGCAGAATAACCTCCCTTGTCCTGCTGGCCACACTGCTCCTGATCCAGGCCAGGATGCCATTGGCTCTCTTGGCCACCTGGGCACACTGCTGGCTCATCTTCAGCTACTCTCTACCAGTACCCCCAGGTCCCTCTCTGCCTGGCTCTGCCCTCTCCAGCCACTCTGTCCCCAGCCTGTAGTGCTGCTTGGAGTTGTTGTGGCCAAAGTGCACAACCCTGCTCTTGGCCTTGTTCAATCTCATCCCATTGGCCTCTGCCCACCCATCCAGCCTCTCCAGGTCCCTCTGCAGGGCTCTCCTACCCTCCAACAGCTCCATGCCTGTTCCTAGCTTGGTGTCACCTGCAAACTTACTGATGCTGGACTCAATCCCCTGGTCCAGATCACCAACAAAGCTATTGAACAGGACTGTGCCCAGCACTGATCCTTGGGGCACACCACTAGTGACAGCTGCCAGCTGGATGTGGCACCATTCACCACCACTCTCCATAATCCCATGAATCACAGGTTGGAAAAGACTTTTAACATAATCAACTCCAGCCTTCAACCCAGCACAATCTTAGCCATTAATCAGTGTCCCAAAGTGCCACTTCTACATGTGTTCTGGAGCCCTCCAGGGATGATGAATCCACCACCTCCCTGGGCAGCCTGTTCCAATGCCTGACCATTCTTTCATAGAATCATAGAATCAACCAGGTTGGAAAAGACCTCCAAGATCATCCAAGAATTGTTTTCTAATGTCCAACCCAAACCTCCCCTGGTACATTCTGAGGCCATTTCCTCTCATCCTATCTCTAGCTGGGCTTTTCTCATGAGCTAGGAGCTTTTGCCTTACTCAGAATCACAGAATCAGTCAGGGTTGGAAAGGACCAAAAGGATCACCTAGTTCCAACCCGCCTGCTATGGGCAGGGACACCCTACCCTAGAGCAGGCCAGCAAGCCTTTAATATCACTTGTGATAACAAATTGGATGCATTTAAAAGGCATGGTGACCCTTCTGCCTGGCCTTTCTAGTGGTAATTGTTTTCTAAAAGATAAGATCTTGCATCCAGTTGCTCTTCTCATTTGGGCTTGCAAGGTTGGAGGTGCTCAGCTGCTACACAGTGGCCTAGAGACACAAGGCTTGAGGGAGAGGCAGAAATAGTCCTGCTAATTCACACCTGTGCTAGTTTGAAGCTAGCTAGAATGTTTTGGTGAGAAGAACTACATTACAGGCTGTGAAAAGGAAAACAGAATTATGTCTACTTCACTCATAGGCTTGCTGAGAGATACAAGAATCCAAACATAGATAAGGCACTTCTGCTGGGGGAACAGGCTGAGCTGCAGCTCTCTCTAGCCTCTCTGCAATCTATCTGATTAATCCACTTTGCTTCCTAACCCCCTGGCTGAACCTCCATTCTTCCTTGGGACTGGGGTAAGGTTGAGAGGGGTGGGAGGAAGGTAGAAGGGTGGTTGGGAGCCTCTCCTTGGGACTCAGGTTTCTGGGAGGGCTGTTGTGTTTCTGTATTACCTTTTATCTTGTCTATTTCTGCCTACAAGTGTATATACTGTAAATATCTGCCTGTATATTGTGCTAGCTGTAAATATAAGCTTCATTCAATTCCCAGAGCTGCTGAGTCTAGTCTGGGTGATTTCCAAAGTATGGGGGGGGGCAGGGAACATCCAAACCATCACAGCATCATCAGCCAAATGTGGTGGCCCCTGCTGGATACCCAACTAAATAAGTAAACTAAATAGACAGAAGCAGATAGTTCAGGGAGGAATCATAGAATCAATCAGGTTGGAAGAGACCTCCAGATTCAGGGGTGACCTCATTGCTGCCTACAGCTCCCTGAAGGGAGGCTGCAGCCAGGTGGGGTTGGGCTCTTCTGCCAGGCAAGCAGCAACAGAACAAGGAGACACAGTCTCAAGTTGTGGCAGGGGAGGTCTAGGCTGGATGTTAGGAGGAAGTTGTTGGCAGAGAGTGATTGGCATTGGAATGGGCTGCCCAGGGAGGTGGTGGCGTTGTTGTCCCTGGAGGTGTTGGAGAAAAGCCTAGCTGAGGCACTTAGTGCCATGGTCTAGTTGATTGCACAGGGCTGGGTGCTAGGTTGGCCTGGATGATCTTGGAGGTCTCTTCCAATCTGGTTGATTCTATGATTCTATGATCACTTGGATTTTCCTCTCTGCATATGCCAGGCAGCTACTGGAAAGAGGTCATTTGATGTCCTGCTTATTTTCCCAGCCTACCTCCTCAGCAAAAATATTACAGAGAGGACAGTCCAGGACTTCTTGTCCCTGCTTTGCCCAAAGACCTTGCTTCATGGCCAGAAGGGATGTCTACTCAAAGACCAGACAGGTAGGTCGGTGATGTCTTTTGCAAGGTGGTCAGCAGAGGGAGCTCAGTGGAAGCCAAGTGCAGTCTCTCCTAATGACATCCTTTCATCCAGGGCTGGGGACAGGGAGTTGGGGAAAAGGAACTGCAGGACACAGAGAGAAGCACTCATTTCCAGGAGGCTCTGGAGTTTCAGGCTATCTTCCTGTGGTGGTCTGGATCGGTCTCATTAGTCTGGTTCCTCTTTCAGGATGAGATATGACAGCTTCATTTTTTTTTTACTGGGGAAAAGTTTGTTGATTTCCCACTTGGAAAGAAGGATGAGACAGAAACAGAGCAATTAAAGGAATCTGGGGATGTGAGGTTTGTCTTAACCAAAGTCTGACCAGCATGTAAAGCTGGCTTTGCATCTCCTGAGATGACTTTATCACAAGGGGGATGCAAGGCTGGGGAAGGAGGGAGCAGATGAAATTTGCTTTTTCCTCTGCTGGAGCCAAAGCAATTTTCTATCTGGAGTTAGGAACAGGAAGGAGATTCAGTCCCACCTGCATATAAAGTTTAAGGTCAGTTTTAGCAATGTTTTGACATTTCCAGGTTCCCTCGAGGTCCTAAGAATAGGAATGCCATAAATGCCAAGACGCAGGAATAACTGACCTTAAACTTTACATGGAGATGTGGCAAATAGCCACCCCTCCCTCCCTACCCTTTCTGGCATCCAGGATGCCTACCATGCCTGCCAGAGGACAGCTGAAATTTAGGTCTCCTTGCCATCAAGGAGTTAAATTTCATCCACTGCCAGTGATACTCCATTCAGAACAGGAAGGCAGGAGATGCTATGGGGAAAGAAGGACAAATCCAAGCTGAGATCATGAGCAAAGTCACTGCTGGAAAACCTATCCTGGCTGAGAGAGGATGGCAAGCCTTCCCAGCAAATGCATGTGCATCTAGGGAAGGAGTTAGATCCTTGTTTTCAACTTTATCCACTGCCAGTGATACTCCATTCACAACAGGAAGGCAGGAGATGCTATGGGGAAAGAAGGACAAATCCAAGCTGAGATCATGAGCAAAGTCACTGCTGGAAAACCTGTCTTGGCTGAGAGAGGATGGCAAACCTTCCCAGCAAATGCATGTGCATCTGGGGAAGGAGTTGGATCCTTGTTTTCATTTTTGTCTCTAAAGAGACTAACTAAAGCGGCTGAGAAACCTGCTCTTCGAGTATCAAAGACAAGTGTGGGCAAAGATCATGGAATCACAGAATGGTTTGGGTTGGAAGCATCCTGGCCTGCATCAGTGTGGCCAGCAGGACAAGGGAGGTTCTTCTGCCCCTGTACTCAGCACTGCTCAGGCCACACCTTGAGTATTGTGCTGGAGCATGTCCAGAGAAGGGCAACAAAGCTGGTGAAGGGCCTGGAACACAAACCCTGTGAGGAGAGGCTGAAGGAGCTGGGGGTGTGCAGCCTGCAGAAGAGGAGGCTCAGGGGTGACCTCATTACTGTCTACAACTACCTGAAGAGAGGTTGTAGCCATGTTGGGGGGTGTCCTCTTCTCCCAGGCAACCAGCAATAGAACAAGGGGACACAGTCTCAAGTTGTGCCAGAGGAGGTCTAGGCTGGATGTTAGGAGGAAGTTGTTGGCAGAGAGTGATTGGCATTGGAATGGGCTGCCCAGGGAGGTGGTGGAGGCACTGTCCCTTGAGGTCTTCAAGAAAAGCCTGGCTGAGGCACTTAGTGCCATGGTCTGGTTGACTGGCTAGGGCTGGGTGATAGATTGGCCTGGATGATCTTGGAGGTCTCTTCCAACCTGGTTGATTCTATGATTCTATGATCATCTAGTTCCAACACCTTGCTGTGGGTAGGGACACCTCACACTAGACCAGGTTGTTCAAATCCCCATCCAGCCTGGTCTTAAAAGCTTCGAGGAATGAGGTGCCCACAACTTCTCTAGCCAACCTGTTCCAGTGTTTCAACACTCTCATGGTTAACAAGACAATACAGATGGGAAAAGGGCCATTGAAAGGGCCTGAGGAAGCCAAAGCAGTGAAGTTTGGTTGGTTTGTTTTGGTTGGTTTGTTTTTTAACTGATGGCACTTAGGGACCCAGAAGTCTGCACATTCTTTTAGAGAGAAGTGGAAAAGGTGACTCAAGAAAGTTGAAATTCACCCTTTGAAGTGATTTTCCTGACACCACAAGCCACAAAATGGTTTCAGGCTACTAACTAAAGCTCCCTTTCAGCCCAGCTTTGTTCAGTCTCCCACTGGGGAAAGCCCTGCACCAGAAGAGGACCAGAAAATCAGAAGTCACAGTATCATCAGGGTTGGAAGAGACCTCACAGATCATCAAGTCCAACCCTTTACCACAGAGCTCAAGGCCAGACCATGGCACCAAGTGCCACGTCCAATCCTGCCTTGAACAGCCCCAGGGACGGCGACTCCACCACCTCCCCAGGCAGCCCATTCCAGTGTCCAATGACTCTCTCAGTGAAGAACTTTCTCCTCACCTCCAGCCTAAATCTCCCCTGGCACAGCCTGAGGCTGTGTCCTCTTGTTCTGGTGCTGGCCACCTGAGAGAAGAGAGCAACCTCCTCCTGGCCACAACCACCCCTCAGGTAGTTGTAGACAGCAATAAGGTCTCCCCTGAGCCTCCTCTTCTCCAGGCTAACCAATCCCAGCTCCCTCAGCCTCTCCTCGTAGGGCTGTGCTCAAGGCCTCTCCCCAGCCTCGTCGCCCTTCTCTGGACACGCTCAAGCATCTCAATGTCCCTCCTAAACTGGGGGGCCCAGAACTGAACACAGCACTCAAGGTGTGGTCTAACCAGTGCAGAGTACAGGGGCAGAATGACCTCCCTGCTCCTGCTGGCCACACCATTCCTGATGCAGGCCAGGATGCCACTGGCTCTCTTGGCCACCTGGGCACACTGCTGGCTCATGTTCAGGTGGGTATCAATCAGCACCCCCAGATCCCTCTCTGTCTGGCTGCTCTCCAGCCACTCCGACCCCAGCCTGTATCTCTGCATGGGGTTGTTGTAGCCAAAGTGCAGCACCCTGCACTTGGAGCTATTGAACCCCATCCCATTGGACTCTGCCCATCTGTGCAGGCAGACAAGGTCCCGCTGCAGAGCCCTTCTGCCTTCCAACCCAGCCACATCTGCCCCCAGCTTAGTGTCACCTGCAAACTTGCTGATGACTGACTCCATGCCCTCATCCATCCATCCTCTCCATGCTAGGGCTGCAGTTTAGAGGAGGGGGAACACTGCCCTGCCAAGGCTGCCTCTTCCCCACATGCCTCATCCCCGCCGACCCTGTCACTTCGCCAAACAGAGTGAGGATGCTAATTGCTCTGCCTGCTAATCTATTCTAATGCATGGTAATAGAAGCCGAGTTTCTGCCCTGATAACTCTCCCAGCTTATGCGGCAGAGCAGCAGTCCCACCGCCCGCCCCTTATCTCTGTCCCCAGGTGGGTTCCTCCCTCTATAGCAGCAATTTAATGAACCCACCCCCGGAGCCCCGCGGGGCGTGGGTGCAAGGGATTTACTCCTCCATCTCCTGCCCTACAAAGCCAAGCACTCCATAAACAGCATCCCTCCCCCTTGCTTTGGGGGATTTCATGCCCCTTCTCCTTCCTTTCACACCCTCCCCCCCACACACACATGCACTTCCAGAGCTGCAGATTGTCTTGGCAGTGCTAATCTTGCCTGGGAGTGGGGGGGCCTGGGTTGGTCCAACAAATGCAACCTGCTCCTCAGCCCCAGCTTGTGAACAAAGGTTCAGAGGTGGCCCAAAGACCACAGCAGCTCATGCATGGCTGCGGTGCAGCCAGGGACAAGTGATTTGTGTGTACACATGTGTGTGCCTCTGTGGGCAAATCCCTGATGAGCGTTTTGATGGCTCATTCAAGCCTGAGATGAACAGGAGCATTTCACATGCAAATCCCTGGAAACTTGGAGCCTTTGTCCAATAAAGAATTGGAAATTGTTTGTTGGCACAGAGGGAGGAGAGTGTGGAAATGAGGGAGGGGGGTCTGGGGAAGGTGATGTTGGAATACACTCAGCTGGTACTGCTCAACATTACAGAAAGGCTCTGTCCCTCCCATGGCAGCTATCATCTTCAGACAGTCCTCAAAAGGCCCAAACAAGCTCTGCAGTCAGTGGCTGGAACTGGACAACTTTGGGGTAGAGACTGTCCCAGGTGGATTCCAACCTTAGGCTGCAGGTGATGGTAGCATTTCAGCCTGGGCAACTCTACTTTGATTACCTCTGGTTTCCAGTGAGACCTATGCCATGAAGCTAGGCTGCTCCAATGAGCCACTTAGCTGTGGATTTCTGCCTGACAGTCCAAATTCATTTGAAGCAGTGGCTCGCAGCAACCATGATGAACAACCCTGGAAGTGTCTAAGACCAGGTTAGATGAGGCTTTGAGCAACATGGTATAAAGAGAAGTGTCCCTGCCTGTGGCAGGGGCATCGGAACTAGGTGATCCTACTTCCTCTATCAGGAACAGAGTGGCCAGTAGGACAAGGGAGGTTATTCTTCCCTTGTATCCAACACATCTTGAGTGCTGTGTCGAATTCTGGGCCCCTCAATTCAAGAGAGATGTTGAGGTGTTGTAAGGTGTCCAGAGAAGGGCAATGAAGCTGGTGAGGGGCCTGGAGCACAGCCCTGTGAGGAGAGGCTGAGGGAGCTGGGGGTGTGCAGCCTGCAGCAGAGGAGGCTCAGGGCAGAGCTCATTGCTGTCTACAACTGCCTGAAGGGAGGCTGTAGCCAGGTGGGGTTGGTCTCTTCCCTCAGGCAAGCAGCAACAGAAGAAGGGGACACAGTGTGAAGTTGTGCCAGGGGAGGTCTAGGCTGGCTGTTAGGAGGAAGTTGTTGTCAGAGAGAGTGATTGGCATTGGAATGGGCTGCCCAGGAAGGTGGTGGAGTCACCATGGCTGGAGGTGTTGAAGCAAAGCCTGGCTGAGACACTTAGTGCCATGGGCTATTCTATTCTATGGTCTAGTTGATTGGCCAGGGCTGGGTGCTAGGTTGGACTGGATGATCTTGGAGTCCTCTTCCTACCTGGTTGTTTCTATGATTCTATGATCTTTAAGGTCCCTTCCAACTCAGGCCATTCTATGACTCTCTGAGTGCATGATTCTATGACTCCATGAAATATACATGTCCCTAGAAGAAACCTACTCTCCACTGCAGAGGCAGTCTGAGGGAAAAAAACACACTTGTTTGACATCTATGAGGATAGGTAATCCTCTGCCTTCATCCACTGACCCTTTTCAACCCCCTGCAGAGGTTATAAGGCATAAAGAAAGGACATTTCTGAAAGCTGCAGGGTGTCTCCTATGCTGTCCCTTAAATCACAGCAACTCCTTTTGTTGCTGAACCAACCAGGCGCAACAGAAGCCTGGAAGCTAAAGGCTGGAGGAGAATCTTAAGAGCACAAAATCACAAGCAGTAGGCAGGACCCAAAGGCATGGTTGCAAACTGCACTCAGTCCAGAGCACTCAGGAGGTCCACAAGAAAGAAATCACAGCATTGCTGCCTCTAACAGGTTTTTCCCATCTGCCCATAAAAGACATGAGGACAGGCTGAAAGAGTTGGGGCTGTTCAGGCTGGAGAAGAGGAGGCTCCCAGGTGACCTTCTTGTGGCCTGCCAGCATCTGAAGGGGGCCTAGAAAAAAAGCTGGGGAGGGACTTTTGAGGCTGTCAGGGAGTGACAGGACTGGGGGGAATGGAGCAAAGCTGGAGGTGGGGAGAGTCAGAGTGGAGGTGAGGAGGAAGTTGTTGAGCATGAGAGTGGTGAGAGGCTGGAATGGGTTGCCCAGGAGGTGGTTGAGACCCCATGGCTGGAGGTGTTTAAGGCCAGGCTGGATGAGGCTGTGGCCAAGCTGATCCAGGGTAGGGTGCCTCTGCCCCTAGAAGGGAGGTTGGAACTAGCTGATCCTTTTGGTCCCTTCCAACCCTGACTGATTCTATGATTCTATGACTGAGTTTCAAATCAAGATGGAAAAACCCCTGAAGACTCTGACGAAAGCTACCTGAGTAACACAAGCTTCTGTCTCTGAGGAGGCAGGAAAATAACTTTCCCAGCACTGAATTCAGTTACAATCATCTTAAAGAAAATTAAAAGCAAGAAGAAAGGGAGAGAAAGGGAACAAGGTTGCTAGATAAGGCAAGTAATTAATGAACAAAATGGCTTTTCCCAGAGAGCATCCTATCATGGTGCTTCCTATTCATGCTAATAATATTTGTGAGTGTCTTCCCCAGAACCTGGCTAGATAACACCTACATCCTCCCACGCTCCTACAGGCTCTCCTCTGCAAGGGCTGATGCAAATCATTTGTTCAAAGGACCTGAAGTTCTCTGTTCATGGCCTGATTCAGATGCCTTGGAATATCAGCCCTGAATTCTTTGTGGGAGCTTCTCTTGAGTAACTCCCAAGAAATGTATTTGGTGCTTTCCCTGTATGCCATGGCACAACGTCTTGGTGAAGATCTTTGTGGGTGCCATGGACAGAGGCATTGAGTGCAGCCTCAGCAAGTTTGCTGACAGCAGCAAGCTGTGTGGTGCAGCAGCCAGGCTGGAGGGCAGGCATCCATCTGGACACCCCTTGCTCCAAGCAGTTTCACCCAGAAGGGTACAAAGGGCCTCACTGAGTTTCTCAAACAAGGCTTTCCCTTTTGATCTTTATCAACATCTCTTTTTTTTTCACATCACTCTGCAGTTCCTTCCCCTTCCTCTTCCTCCTGCCTGCATACATCCACCCATCTGCCCATGTCCTCTGGCAGCAGAGCCAACAGACAGTGACTTGTGCTGTGGCTCAAATATTTGATGCTGGCAGAGGCAATTCTTCCCTCTGAGTCCAAATTTTCCCCATGTTTTGCAACAGCACTATTAGAGGCCAGGAAAAAACACACAAGATAGCATAAAGAGAATTACATCCAAGTCCTTATCACCACACAGACCAAGAAAGGGAGGTCTGCAACTGTCCAGTCATTCTGGTTGGAGAGCAGAGGAGGTCTGTGTGGAGAGTTAAGCCTCACTAGGGAAAAATAAGCCAAGGAACATCCTAGCCTAGGCTTGGCTTTCTGTGAGATGTGAAATCACCTCACCACACAGACCAAGAAAGGGAGGTCTGCAACTGTCCAGTCATTCTGGTTGGAGAGCAGAGGAGGTCTGTGTGGAGAGTTAAGCCTCACTAGGGAAAAATAAGCCAAGGAACATCTTAGCCTAGGCTTGGCTTTCTGTGAGATGTGAAATCACCATGATGAGATTTGCTGCCTGAAGACAAGCACCCATGCAGTTTCACCAACCCCACCCAGACTGCATGTGAAGTCCTCAATTAATCCCTGGGATATTTGCCTCTTCAGAGCAAGAGAAAAGCATAGGCTGAGAATCATAGAATCAACCAGGTTGGAAAAGACCTCCAAGATCATCCAGTCCAACCTAGGGTCAGTGGATGAAGGCAGGGGATTACCCATCCTCATAGATGTCAAACAAGGGTGTTGGCTTTTTCCCTCAGACTGCCTCTGCAGTGGAGAACAGGTTTCTTCCAGGGACATGTATATTTCATACAGTCATAGAGTCATAGAATGGCCTGAGTTGGAAGGGACCTTAAAGATCATAGAATCATAGAAACAACCAGATAGGAAGAGGACTCCAAGATCATCCAGTCCAACCTAGCACCCAGCCCTAGCCAAACAACCAGACCATGGCACTAAGTGCCTCAGCCAGGCTTTGCTTCAACACCTCCAGGGACAGTGACTCCACCACCTCCCTGGGCAGCCCATTCCAATGCCAATCACTCTCTCTGACAACAACTTCCTCCTAACATCCAGCCTAGACCTCCCCTGCCACAACTTGAGTCTGTGTCCCCTTGTTCTCTTGCTGCTTGCCTGGCAGAAGAGACCAACCCCACCTGGCTACAGCCTCCCTTCAGGTAGTTGTAGACAGCAATGAGGTCAGCCCTGAGCCTCCTCTGCTGCAGGCTGCACACCCCCAGCTCCCTCAGCCTCTCCTCACAGAGCTGTGCTCCAGGCCTCTCACCAGCTTTGTTGCCCTTCTCTGGACACCTTCCAGCACCTCAACATCTCTCCTGAATTGAGGAGCCCAGAACTGGACACAGCACTGGGCTGGATACACAGCCTTCAACAGGTGGACTTGTCATAAACAAGGGAGAAAATGTGTTTGCAGGGTAGTTTTCAGCTTCTCACAGGACTGATTCACAGAGCTAGAGATTCCCTACTGAGATGGTCAGAGGCAGAGCTTTGCAACTACCCTAAGTGAGCATTTCCCCTCAGCTGCAGCACAAATAACAGTAAAGACCCCAGCTGATATTATGCCTCCTTCACACTTTGCACTAGGAAAGGGGATTTGAGGAACAGCAGAACAAGAGGGATAAGAGAGCAGGAAGGATTTTAGTTTTAGTCTCACTGTCCTCTGCTCAAGCCTGATCCAACCAAAAGGTCAGAGAACCAGCTCAGTGCCCCTCTTCCTAAGCCTGTTCTCTCAGCTGAACATGAAAGGGTATTATCAAACAGCCTGGCCTCCCTCTGCAGTGGTTGTCTGTCCATCAAGGAGAGCAAGATGGCTTTCCAGAGAGCTTTGGAGTTAAGCAAGGCTCCACTCAGAGCCACCTCATATGAAACAAAAGGACCAGAACTTCAGACCATCTTAGAAATGATGCTTACCTCAACCCTCAGCCAAAAAGAGGTCCTCAGGCATTAGTCTCCTCATTAGAGCCACCTCATAAGAAACAAAAGGACCAGAACTTCAGACCATCCTAGGAATGGTCCTTACCTCAACCCTCAGCCAAAAAGAGGTCCTCAGGCATTAGTCTCCTCATTAGAGCCACCTCATAAGAAACAAAAGGACCAGAACTTCAGACCACCTTAGGAATGATGCTTACTTCATCCCTCAGCCAAAAAGAGGTCCTCAGGCATTAGTCTCCTCATTAGAGCCACCTCATAAGAAACAAAAGGACCAGAACTTCAGACCACCTTAGGAATGATGCTTACTTCATCCCTCAGCCAAAAAGAGGTCCTCAGGTATTAGTCTCCTCACTAGAGCATCAGTCTCTTCACTAGAGCCACCTCATAAGAAACAAAAGGACCAGAACTTCAGACCATCCTAGGAATGGTCCTTACCTCATCCCTCAGCCAAAAAGAGGTCCTCAGGCATTAGTCTCCTAAAACAGGAGGGGTTCCTAGTCTGGTCTGGCACACTCTATTGAGCTGCATCTCACACCATGAAGCACAGCAAAGCACTCTCTGACTCAAAGCTGTGCAAAACATCTCAGCTGCCACTCCAAGCTGCAAAGAAAAGCTGCTGGCACATGATGTATGAATTTCCCCTCATCCATGCGTGACTGGGAGGGATGGGTTAAACACTGAGAAATTGCTGTGGTGCTGTGGATGACCTCCAGCAGGCTGGGCTGTCAGATGCACAGCAGTAGAGCCATTTATTATCCATTCCAGGTGTCCATCTCCCACACATCTTCTTTTAGTTTCTTTCACTTTAAAAGCACATGGCTTCTGGAGAGAGCTTGGGTGGTGCTTCTCTTGGGGCAAGTCTGAGACTGCTGGGTGGGCAGGATAGACTCAGGTGAGCAGGATGTGGTAGGAGTCAGCATGGGAAGGTGTTATTTTAACTGGCTGTGATAGTGCACAGCAATGCTACATGGTGGACTGTGAAGAGAGTGTGGGCCCAGCGTGGGTATGGAATCATAGTGTCATAAAGAAGTGGCTTGATGGCTGCACCCAAAGAGTGGCTGTCAATGGCTCCATGGCCAAGTGGAGGCCAGTGACAAGCAGAGTCCCTCAGGGATCAGTCCTGGGACCAGGTTCATTCAACATCTTTGTGGGTGCCATGGACAGAGGCACTGAGTGCAGCCTCAGCAAGTTTGCTGGTGACACCAAGCTGTGTGGTGCAGCAGACAGGCTGGAGGGCAGGGATGGCATCCAGAGGGACCTGGACAGGCTGCAGAGGTGGGCACAAGCCAAGCTCAGGAGGTTCAACAAGACCAAGTGCAAAGTCCTGAGTCTGGGTTGAGGCAATGCCAAGCACAGATCCAGGCTGGGCAGTGAGTGGCTGGAGAGCAGCCCTGAGGAGAGGGACTTGGGGTGCTGGTGGATGAGAAGCTCAACAGGAGCCAGCAGTGTGCACTTGCAGCCCAGAAAGCCAAGCAGAGCCTGGGCTGCAGCAGCAGAAGTGTGGCCAGCAGGTGGAGGGAGGTGATTCTTCCCCTCTGCTGTGATCTGGTGAGACCCCACCTGCAGCACTGCATCCAGCTCTGGAGCTCCTATTCCAAGAGGGATGTGGAGATGCTGGAGCATGCCCAGAGAAGGGCCACAAGGATGCTTAGAGGGCTGCAGCAGCTCTGCTATGAGCACAGACTGAAAGAGTTGGGGCTGTGCAAGCTGGAGCAGAGGAGGCTCCCAGGTGACCTCATTGTGGCCTTCCAGGATCTGAAGGGGGCTACAAAAAGCTGGGGAGGGACTTTTGAGGCTGTCAGGGAGTGCCAGGCCTGGGGGGAATGGAGCAAAGCTGGAGGTGGGGAGAGTCAGAGTGGAGGTGAGGAGGAAGTTGTTGAGCAGGAGAGTGGTGAGAGGCTGGAATGGGTTGCCCAGGGAAGTGGTTGAGGCCCCATGGCTGGAGGTGTTTGAGGCCAGGCTGGATGAGGCTGTGTGCAGCCTGCTCTAGGGTAGGGTGTCCCTGTCCATGGCAGGAGGGTTGGAACTGGCTGCTCCTTGTGGTTCCTTCCAACCCTGACTGATTGTATGATTCTATGACTAGTTTGGGTTGGAAGGGACCTTGACCACATCTAGTTCCAACCCCACTGCCACGGGCAGGGAAACATTCCAGCAGACCAAGTTGCTCAAACCCTCTTCCAACCTAGCCTTGAAGACTTCCAGGGATGGGGCACCCACAGCTTCTCTGGTCAGCCTGTTACTGTGCCTCATCATCCTCACAGTGAAGAACTTCTTCCTTACACCTAATCTAAATCTGCTCTCTTTCAGTTTGAAGTCATTACCCCTCCTCCTGTCCCTATACTCCCTCTTTCTTAAAGGCCCCTTGTAAGTACCAGAAGTCTTCTCTTCTGCAGGATGAACAATCCCAAGTCCCTCAGCCTTTCCTCATGAGAGAGGAGCTCCAGACCTTTAATCATTTTCATGTTCCTCCTTTGGACTTGGTCCAACAGGTCCATATCCTTCTTATGTTGGGGTCCACAGAGCTGAAAGTAGTACTCCAGAGGGAGTGTCATAAGAGCAGAGTTGAGGGTAAGAATCACCTCTCTTAAACTCCTGGTCACACTTCACAGCTCCAGTGGGTTGGTGGCAGGAAAGGGCTGGGGATGCTGAAGGAGATGGACTTCAGGTGCAGTTCTGAGATGTCTTTCATGATTGATTCACTCACATGAGACATCTCAGGAAGGGACTTGTTACAAGAACTTGTAGTGATAGGATGAGAGGGAATGGCTTTGAGCTTAAAGAGAGTAGCTTTAGAGTGGATATTAGGAAGAAATCTTTACACTGAGGGTAGTGAGACACTGGTACAGGTTGCCCAGGGAGGCTGTGGATGCCCCTTCCTTGGAAGTGTTCAAGGCCAGGTTGGATGAGGCCTTGAGCAACCTGGTCTAGTGGCAGGTGTCCCTAGGTGTCCCTTTCTACTAGATGATCTTTAAGATCCCTTCCAACCCAAACACTTCTAGGAACCTATGAATCTTCTCCCAGCCTGCTAATTTACAACAGACAGCAGAGTCCTGCTGCATTTAAGGTCCTTCAGAACTGACCCACAATGTCCAATCCAGAATCCTAGACTCAAATCAGCTATCTTCTGGGTTGGTCACAGAACTCAGGTTTTCAGTTGTATCATAGAATCATAGAATCAAGCAGGTTGGAAGAGACCAACCTATCACCAGCCCTACCCAGTCAACTAGACCATGGAAGGAAGGCAATAGCTTGGCACTGTGCACTCAGGAAAACCCAAGCAGAAGGTCTTTTAGGTCCCTTCCAACCCAAACACTTCTAGGAAGCTATGAATCTTCTCCCAGCTGCTAATGTGCAACAGACAGCAGAGTCCTGCTGCATTTAAAGTCCTTCAGAACTGACCCACAATGTCCAATCCAGAATCCTAGACTCAAATTATCTTTCTGGGTCAGTCACAGAACTCAGGTTTTCAGTTGTATCTGGAAGGAAGGCAATAGCTTGGCACTGTGCACTGAGGACAACCCAAGCAGAAGGTCTTTAAGGTCCCTTCCAACCCAAACACTTCTAGGAACCTATGAATCTTCTCCCAGCCTGCTAATGTGCAACAGACAGCAGAGTCCTGCTGCATTTAAAGTCCTTCAGAACCAACCCACAATGTCCAATCCAGAATCCTGGATTCAAATTATCTATCTTCTGGGTTGGTCACAGAACTCAGGTTTTCAGTTGTATCTGGAAGGAAGGCAATAGCTTGGCACTGTGCACTCAGGAAACCCCAAGCAGAAGAAACAAAGACCATGGTGTGTTTGTGCTTTCAGCTGTGTTATAGATCAGGTCTCTTTCAGAGAGCCTGGCTGGAGCTAGAGCCAGGTCAATGACCTGAAGACATGGTGGCATAGAGAGGTGTAGGTCACACCTTCATGGTGTGAATGTAAAGGGCAGATTTGGCAGTAAACTCAAGTTAAGTAAGCCCCACTTAAAGGACCCTGCTCCAACCTGCACAGCTTGCTGAGGGAAAGCAGAAGTTGGGACATCAGCACAGGCTGATCTTCACTCATCCCTAACCCTCTGAGATAGCAACAGTCTTCAGCACTCAGACAGAGGTTGGATCCACACTACCCTTGTGCAGGCAAATACCAGGCACAGGATATGTCTGATCCTGATGGTGAGGAGGTACTGCTGTCAGAGGAGGCTTGGACCAGCATTTATCTCACACTGTAGATACAGTGTAAAAGAGTGGGCAGGTTGGCAGAACCAGGAGACAAAGGGTGTTTGATGCAGTCTCTGTCCCACCCCTTTACTTTCTGCTGCCATCCCTACAGCCTGAGGTGTTAAGCATCCTTTGAATCTGGTGCAGCACATGAGGTGAAGGTGTTATTATTCAAGCCACTGGTTCCAATGAGATTATCCAGTCTAATGGAGCAGCTTGTATGGACCTCCTCTAAGCCTGAATTTTCACTGTCAGAGAATTCCCAGCCATGTGGAAAATTAGAAGGAGAAGGGAAGAGGGAGTTGTGGAGGGGAGAAGGGAGGAGATGATTAAGTTCTCCAGAAATTAATTCATAACTAGAGAAATGGAAATAATAACTCCCCAAGCCAATGGACAATCCCCAGCAAACACATTTCAATTTGGAAGCCAGCTCTGCTGCTCTTGCATCCTCTGCTTTCTGGCTCATGCTGCTTCATTGATTTAATTTTCCACCCAAGGTGTTGACTTTGTCCTTGGGTTGTGGCTCATGTTTTCTCCCTGCCAAGGCTCAAATGGCTCAGAGCACCCTCGCTACCCCTGGCTACCCAACCTGTAGAGCCCAATGCTAGGCAAGTCCAGTGGAGAGGACTAGCTGGAAGTGAGGATAGAACAGGAGAAATGCACAGGAGGAGAGACTGAAGAGAGTAAAAAATGAAGAAAAAAGAATCATAGAATCAGTCAGGGTGGGAAGGAACCACAAGGATCAGGCAGTGCCAACCCCCCTGCCATGCCCAGGGACACCCTACCCTAGAGCAGGCTGCACACAGCCTCAGCCATCCTGGCCTGAAACACCTCCAGCAATGGGGCCTCAACCACCTCCCTGGGCAACCCATTCCAGCCTCTCACCACTCTCCTGCTCAACAACTTCCTCCTCACCTCCACTCTCACTCTCCTCATCTCCAACTTTGCTCCATTCCTCCCAGTCCTGTCACTCCCTCACAGCCTCAAAAGTCCCTCCCCAGCTTTTTTGTAGGCCCCCTTCAGATCCTGGAGGGCCACAAGAAGGTCACCTGGGAGCCTCCTCTTCTCCAGACTGCACAGCCCCAACTCTTTCAGTCTGTGCTCACAGCAGAGCTGCTGCAGTCCTCTGAGCATCCTCCTGGCCCTCCTCTGGACACACTCCAGCATCTCCACATCCCTCTTGTAAGAGATGCTCCAGAACTGGCTGCAGTATGAAGGAAGAATTTCACATTCCAGTCTTCTTTGTGTTTGTTTTGTATTGTTTTGGCTCTTTCCCCCAGGAAGAGATCCCAGTACTCAACAGGTTTAGAAGCACTGTGCAAAGCACACATGAATGCTTGGTGGATGTCACAGCCATCACCAGCTTGTTTCACCTCGATGGTACAGTGTCCTGGTTCTTTTGATATACTGTGACCTCTCACACTGCCCAAGGGCAAGACAGGACTTCCTCAAAGCCTCTAGGCCATCAGTACTGCAACAAGGAGTTTGTTGGGTGAAGCAGCTTCAAAACACAGTTGGTTATTCAGTTCTGAGAGAGCAGGGCTCACCTTCCTGGTATTAATTAATAGAAGAGCAGCTTTGTCACTCAGTTGTGAGACATATCATAGAACAGGCTCAATAAGTGGTGTTCTATGGTCTGATTCTAAACAAACCATGTCCTCGGCCATCTAAAACCAGACCTGTTCCTAGAATCATAGAATCAAGCAGGTTGGAAGAGACCTCCAACATCATCCAGCCCAACCTAGCACCCAGCCCTATCCAAAACAACCAGACCATGGCACTAAGTGCCTCATCCAGGCTTTGCTTCAACACCTCCAGGCACGGCAACTCCACCACCTCCCTGGGCAGGTAGTTGTAGATAGCAATGAGCTCTGCCCTGAGCCTCCTCTTCTGCAGGCTGCACACCCCCAGCTCCCTCAGCCTCTCCTCACAGGGCTGTGCTCCAGGCCCCTCACCAGCTTTGCTGCCCTTCTCTGGACACCTTCCAGCACCTCAGCATCTCTCTTGAATTGAGGGCCCAGAACTGGACACAGCACTCAAGGTATGGCCTGACCACTGCTGAGTACAGGGGCAGAATAACCTCCCTTGTCCTACTGGCCACACTTTTTCTGATCCAGGCCAGGATGCCATTGGCTCTCTTGCCCACCTGGGCACACTGCTGGCTCATCTTCAGCCTACTATCTACCAGCACCCCCAGGTCCCTTTCTTCCTGGCTGCTCTCAGCCACTCTGTCCCCAGTTACCCATTAACTGTAAGAAATGGCAAAATAACCATGCAGAACAACTTAGTCCTGAGCTGCCAGCACCCTGGGTTCAACTGAGTACCAACTAATGACCAAAGAGGTTGGGACATAGGCTACACTGCAGCAAGAGACAGCAGATATCCAGCAGCAAGGGATTCCTGAGCACAGACCTCCGCTCAGCTGCTTCGTACACACTGAGCTGCCCCAAAATGGCCTTGAAAAGGGGCTGCAGAGAGTTAACAATTCTTTACCTGATTCCCCAGTGCAGCTCAGTGAAATGTTAGTGCTTCCCAGAGGCACAAAACATAATTTTGCCTTAAAGGTTAATAGTATTCTACTCGCTGAGGGAAGAAACGAGGCGCTCAAAAAGCTCTTTCATTAGGATCCCAGCCTGCTGCACTTCAGATGGTACCCAGGGCTCAAACCACCAAAGGGAGCTGGCCTCTCCCAACCACAACCTGCTCTCCTTCTCCCCTACTGCCTGCACAGCCAGCATCAGGTTGTTTTTTTTTAAAGAAAAGCTCATTTCCCAGGGATTTGGAATTTTCTAGCACTGAATTGAAATTAGAGGCAGCAGCCATGGCCTTGGGCAAGAATGAGTCCATTACTCCTGAAATGCAGGTGATATTTCTCCAGGACTTGGGTGGATTTGTTCTTGTTACTAATAAAAGGCACCAAAATGGATAGAAAAATAAAACACCCAATCCTTGTGACAGGGAGAAAGCTGAGTCCTCAGCAACCAGAGGCTGCCCAGCAAGGAAGAAATGATCTCCTTGCTCAGTCACCCACTCTCTCCAAGCACCTTCTCAGCAGAATTTAGGGGTACAGTGATGCAGAACAGAGGATGCACCCACAGCAGTCAGGTGGCTGGAAGATGTTTTGGTGAGGAATCTGTGAGCTTGAGTACAGTGTCCAGTTCTGGGCTCCACAATTCAAGAGAGGTGTTGAGATACTGGAAGGTGTCCAGAGAGGGACAACAAAGCTGGTGAGGGGCCTGGAGCACAGCCCTGTGAGGAGAGGCTGAGGGAGCTGGGGGTGTGCAGCCTGCAGAAGAGGAGGTTCAGGGCAGAGCTCATTGCTGTCTACAACTACCTGAAGGGAGGCTGTAGCCAGGTGGGGGTTAGGCTCTTCTGCCAGGCAAGCAGCAACAGACGAAGTTGTACCAGGGGAGGTCTAGGCTGGATGTTAGGAGGAAGTTCTACCCAAAGGGAGTGATTGGCATTGGAATGGGCTGCCCAGGGAGGTGGTGGAGTCACAACCCCTGGAAGCATTCAAGTAAAACCTGGATGAGGCACTTAGTGCCATGGTCTGGTTGATTGGCCAGGGCTGGGTGCTAGGTTGGACTGGATGAGCTTAGAGGTCTCTTCCTACCTGGTTGATTCTATGACTCTGTGATTCTGTGATTCTATTCTCTGGTCACTGTGTGCTTTAAGCCTTTCCCAGAAGAGGAGGCTGGAAAAGAAGGCTGCTCCTAGTTTATGTGTAATTATGCCAGGTACCATGCTCGACTGGTTTTCTGCAATGCCAGTGGCTTTAGCCTGGGTCTAGATTGCCTGGTTTGACACTATCTAGGTCCTCCTGGGGTGTGAGTGGCATCTCACAGTGTTTCACCTGTGGAGTCTGTTTCAGGCTGAGTTGCTCAGCTCCCTGACTGAATTACATTGTGCTCGCTCACATTCAGTCCTCCCAGGCTGTCTCTGTGTGTGAACTGGGAGGCAACACTCAGATGCTGAGGGATGACAAGCTCTTTGACAAGCTTCAGACCCTCTTCCAAACACAGACCAGCAGGCTGTCTGTGAGGACATCAGGCTGACCTATGTAGATTTGAGATTGTGTTCAATTGCCAACACGTGAGTCTGCAGCACATACATGGCCCAAAGGCCTGCTGCTCCAGTCTTGCTCCTGATGTCTGCTGATACATTAGCTCCCAAAACCCTGGCCAGGACTTAGCATCAGTCTCAAAAGTGGTTGATAGTTGCCTTTTGCCCAGAGGATAGCAATGGACATAAACTCAAAAGAGTCAGTGCAGCATATGTAGAATCATCATCATAGAATCAACCAGTTTGGAAGAGACCTCCAACATCATCCAGTCCAACCTAGCACCCAGCCCTAGCCACTCAACCAGACCATGGCACTAAGTGCCTCAGCCAGGCTTTGCTTCAACACCTCCAGGCACAGAGACTCCACCACCTCTCCCTGGGCAGCCCATTCCAATGCCAATCACTCTCTCTGCCAACAACTTCCTCCTAACATCCAGCCTAGACCTCCCCTGCCACAACTTGAGACTGTGTCCCCTTGTTCTGTTGCTGGTTGCCTGGCAGAAGAGACCAACCCTGACCTGGCTACAACCTCCCTTCAGGTAGTTGTAGACAGCAATGAGGTCACCTCTGAGGCCAAGCTCCATCTCTCATAGACTGATGCAGGACACAACACCAGCACAGTGTCTCTTGAGCATCCCCGCAGATCCATCATCTCCTCAGAAGCTCAGGAGATGATGTGAGCCAGAGAAGGCCAGAGAAAGCTAATCCATTTGCTGTATAAACCAGCCAATAATATGCAGGACATTTCCTATTAACCATCACACATCCAGACAATTACTCTGATTGATTCCAATCAGGTTTTACACTGTGCTTTATCCATCAGCACAAAGCTTCACTGCCAGTTAGTATCATGGGGCAAACCATTCTTAATGGGGGCTGCCAAACAGCAGAGTGTCAGCATCAGCAGCCACAAGAATTGATGAAGTAAATGTGGCATCAGGATGGCAGAGCCTCTGCAATCTCTGCAGGGGAAGGGCAAGAAAATATCTGTTAGAGCATCCACACAGCAGCCAGCTCACCACTCACTCATCTGCTGTTTGGGAATGTTTGCGACCTGATGGGAAGGGTGGGAGAGAGAAATGTCTTCTCCAGCCAGGGGCAACACCGTGTAGCAATGGCAATCATGGCAAGGAGAGAGGGAGAGGGGGAGTGAGGCATAGATAGATGGATGAGTGGATGAAATAGAAAGAGAGAAAGAGAGAGAGAAAGAGAGAAAGATAGATAGAGAGAAAGAAAGAGTGAGAGAGAGGAAGAGAGAGGAAGAAAGAGGAAGAGAGAAAGGAAGAGAGGAAGGAAGAGAGGAAGGAAGAGAGGAAGGAAGAGAGGAAGAGAGGAAGAGAGGAAGAGAGGAAGAGAGGAAGAGAGGAAGAGAGGAAGAGAGGAAGAGAGGAAGGAAGGAAGGAAGGAAGGAAGGAAGGAAGGAAGGAAGGAAGGAAGGAAGGAAGGAAGGAAGGAAGGAAGGAAGGAAAAGGAGGGAGGGAGGGAGGGAGGGAGGGAGGGAGAGAAAGGAGAAGGAAAAAGGAGGAGGAAGGAAGAAAGGAAGGAGAGGGAAAGAAGGGAGGGAGGGCGGAAGGAAGGAAGGAAGGAAGGAAGGAAGGAAGGAAGGAAGGAAGGAAGGAAGGAAGGAAGGAAGGAAGGAAGGAAGGAAGGAAGGAAGGGAGGGCGGAAGGAAGGAAGGAAGGAAGGAAGGAAGGAAGGAAGGAAGGGCGGAAGGAAGGAAGGAAGGAAGGAAGGGCGGAAGGAAGGAAGGAAGGAAGGGCGGAAGGAAGGAAGGAAGGAAGGGCGGAAGGAAGGGCGGAAGGAAGGGAGGAAGGAAGGACGGAAGGAAGGAAGGAAGGAAGGAAGGACGGAAGGAAGGAAGGAAGGAAGGAAGGAAGGAAGGAAGGAAGGAAGGAAGGAAGGAAGGAAGGAAGGAAGGAAGGAAGGAAGGAAGGAAGGAAGGAAGGAAGGAAGGAAGGAAGTAAAAGGAGGGAGGGAGGGAGGGAGGGAGGGAAAGGAGAAGGAAAAAGGAGGAGGAAGGAAGAAAGGAAGGAGAGGGAAAGAAGGGAGGGAGGGAGGGAGGGAGGGAGGAAGGAAGGAAGGAGAGGGAAAGAAGGGAGGGAGGGAGGAAGGATGGATCAGTGCAGCAGGGCATAAAGGTATATACAAACATAACGTATACACAGATATCTATGTCTGTCTGTCTGTCTATGTTATCCATCTATCCGTCCACAGAGAGGAGAATAAATCCTCAACCTCCATCACTGAAACAGGTCTCCACTGAAGAGGGTGAGCAGGAAAGGTCTCCACAATGGACTCTGCAAGGTGAGAGCAACTGGGGCCTTAATCCAGAGGAAGGAGATGATTGAGCTATTCCAACAACCACTGCTGAAGACACTGGAACCCTCCCAACAACATGACCAATCCATTACCTTTCCCCATGAAACCAGTAAGTTCATGACAAAATCAGGCTAGCCTAAACATTTACTATGTGGCAGCTCCAGTACCATGGGCACCTCTGATTTATTCACCCAGAACATCTGAAACTGGGACACATGTCCCAAGTCACTCTCTCTACTCTGCACTTCCCAAACACCTTCTACAGGCTGATTTCCTGTTCTCCTTTACTTGGCTTATTGATGTGTTTCTGCCTCACCTATTAGGAAGAGTACTCCACAAGCAAGTAATTCTTCATGTCAGGGATTCCTCTGGTGGCAGTCTCAGCTGACAAGTTATTGCCATGTTCCTTCCAATGAGCCACACTGCAGAATCTTTGTCCCCTGTTGATCTTTCCTCCACTAACCTGTTAATTGCTTTACTTGCTGCATGTGGATCTAGCGACTTTGGGCGTAATGATTTGGTCATGGAGTTGTTTTTGTTGGAAGAGACCTTTAAGATCATGTCCAACCACTAACTCAGCACTGTCAGGTCACCACTAAAGCATGTCCCTCAGCACCACAGCTAGACAACTCTACCTCCAGGGATGGTGACTCCATCACTGCCTTGGGCAGCCTGTTCCAGGCATAGAATCATAGAATCATAGAATCAACCAAGTTGGAAGAGACCTCCAAGATCATCCAGGCCAACCTAGCACCTGCTGGCTCATGTTGAGCTTCTCATCCACCAGCACTCCTAAGTCCCTCTCCTCAGGGCTGCTTTCCAGCCACACACTGCCCAGCCTGGATTTGTGCTTGGGATTGCCTCGACCCAGCGGCAGGACATTGCACTTGGTTTTGTTGAATCTCCTGAGCTTGGCTTGTGCTCACCTCTCCATCCTTTGGATGCTTGTGATCATCCTTAGAAACTGTCTTCCTCCAACACCAACTTTCTGATTAATTCTTTTCTTTGACTTGATCTGTTCTCCTCACCTCTCCATCCATTGGATGCTTGTGATCACCCTTAGAAACTGTCTTCCTCCAACACCAACTTTCTGATTAATTCTTTTCTTTGACTTGATCTGTTCTCCTCACCTCTCCATCCATTGGATGCTTGTGATCACCCTTAGAAACTGTCTTCCTCCAACACCAACTTTCTGATTAATTCTTTTCTTTGACTTGATCTGTTCTCCTTATTTTTTTTCCTTCCTTTCCCAGTAGGAATAATAAAACCTCACACTTCCAAAGCACTATCAATAGCAAGCAGGAAAAAATATCTTTGACCAAAGCCCTGAGTTCTTTTATCAGATGTTGAGGAGAAAAATGAATGGCAAACAGCCCAAAGCACTGATTGGAAACCCTGGCTCAACTTATTAATCTGAACACCTGGCATTGGCTGTCTTGTGCAGCAGGGTCCATAATATGGATTCCAAATAATTAGAAGAAGGTCATGGGCAGGTACAGACCTGCTGCCTTCACAGAGGCAGCCAGCTCGGGCTCAATGGGTGGGAGATGCTGACCTGAGATAGATGTAGAGGCCTCATTTCTAGTCAATGATTCAATATCTAATTAAACTATATGCAGCACCCATGTAGTGATTTGTTGGTGTTGCTCTAAAAAAGCATTAGTTGGACCAGCACTTAGTAAGGAAACAAATCTCTCTTCTTGGCCAGCAATATCCCACTCTCTGCTCTGAAATCCAAGTTTTAGTTCCTGTGTTTCTCTAATAACCTTGAACTGTTGCCTCTGATTTCATGGATACACTGATGTTTAAAGGAAAAGATCAGGGGTCTGATCTGTCCATGGCCTTGCAAAAACAGAAATGGATAAACTGAGAGCAGTCCAACTCTGGGGGCCCTATTTGTGGCCAAGAGAGCCAGTGGCATCCTGGCCTGCATCAGGAACAGTGTGGCCAGTAGGACAAGGGAGGTTCTTCTGCCCCTGTACTCAGCACTGCTCAGGCCACACCTTGAGTGCTGGGTCCAGTTCTGGGCTCCTGAATTGCAGAGAGATGTTGAGGTGCTGGAATGTGTCCAGAGAAGGGCAGCAAGGCTGGTGAGGGGCCTGGAGCACAGCCCTGTGAGGAGAGGCTGAGGGAGCTGGGGGTGTGCAGCCTGCAGAAGAGGAGGCTCAGGGCAGAGCTCATTGCTTTCTACAACTACCTGAAGGGAGGCTGTAGCCAGGTGGGGGGGTGGCCTCTTCTCCCAGGCAACCAGCAATAGAACAAGGGGACACAGTCTCAAGTTGTGCCAGGGTAGATATAGGCTGGATGTTAGGAGGAAGTTGTTGTCAGAGAGAGTGATTGGCATTGGAATGGGCTGCCCAGGGAGGTGGTGGAGTCACCATCCCTGGAGGTCTTCAAGAAAAGCCTGGCTGAGGCACTTAGTGCCATGGTCTGGTTGACTGGCTAGGGCTGGGTGCTAGGTTGGCCTGGATGATCTTAGAGGTCTCTTCCAACCTGGTTGATTCTATGATTCTATGTCTTCCCTGCGTGCCTGGAGGAAGGAAACTTTTGAATCACCCTTATTCAGAATGCAAAACCTGAGATCTGCAGAAGAAACATCACTTGCCCATCCTGCCTCAGTGGCAGTTTCAAAGAGGAACCAGAAATCCTGATGCTTGGTCACCAGGGAGAAGACAGCTTCATAATAGACTCACCATGACAACACTGATACAAACTTCATCGACTGCAATCAGAGGCAAGAAAACAAAGGATGAGAGGGAAGGAGACAGCAAAAATGACTGACTCAAAGATGAGCTGAGCACACGTTTTAATGGGCATTTGGACTCCCTGCTGGTGCTGCTGAAAGGCTCCTGCAATGATCTTGGCTTCCCCTCCAAGCAGTTACTGAGCTAATCAAACACAATTCAGTCTGGTGCTGGACTGCTGGCCAACAAAAGCTGCAGCTGCTGAGAGGAAGATAGACTTTCTGAGCAGGACCCTGGGGTAGCTGAATGGAAGAGAAGCCCCTGCTCCAGGCAGCATGGGGCAACTGCCAAACACTGTCTCACTCCAACATCACACCAAAGAGCCAAACTAGCCAACCATGTCAACATCACAGCCAACGCCAACTCCAAGGCGGTTATCTTACAGCTGGGCAGGGTGAAGAGCAGTTTAGCAACTGAATGTCTGCAAAGGGCTTCCAGACACATCCTGGCTAGATGGGCATGGCAAAGATACTCAACTGTACTGTTATTACTTGGTCTCATGCTAGCAAGGCCACAGATCAGGGGCTTTATGTTTGAGACATTTGCAAAGTGATGCTTGAGAGGCATTTCAAAAGGCAGAAACACAGAAATGGCTGCAACAGCTCAGTCCAAACACCCACATGGCCACTCATGCTGTCCCTGACTCCAAGAGCACGTGCCTGGGTGGAAAAAAATAACGAAACAGAGATTATGGAGTGAAACTTAGCACAGAATGGCTTGGGTGGAAGGGATCTTAAATGTTATCCTGTTCCAAACTCCTGCTGTGGGCAGGGACACCGTCCACAAGACCTGGTTGCTCAAGGCCCCATCCAGCCTAGCCTTGAACATTTCCAGGGAGGAGGCAGCCACAACCTTCTTGGGCAACCTGTTCCAATGTCTTACTACCATTAATGTAAAGAAATTCTTCCTAATATCCAGCTTAAATCTACCCTCTTCCAGCTTCAAGCCATTACCTCTCAACCTATCACTACAAGCCGTTGTAAAAAGTCCCTCCCCACATTTCTTGTGGGCCCATATTCAGGTACTTATCACAGAATCACAGAATCAACCAGGTTGGAAGAGACCTCCAACATCATCCAGGCCAATCTAGCACCCAGCCCTAGCCAGTCAACTAGACCATGGCACTAAGTGCCTCAGCCAGGCTTGGCTTCAACACCAGGCACGACAACTCCTCCACCCCCCTGATCAGCCCATTCCAATGCCAATCACTCTCTCTGCCAACAACTTCCTCCTAACATCCAGCCTAGACCTCCCCTGGCACAACTTGTCGCTGGTTGCCTGGGAGAAGAGACCAACTCAACCAGTGTTGAGTATGGGAGAAGAATAACCTCCCTTTGTCCTCCTGGCCACACTGTTCCTGATGCAGGCCAGGATGCCATTGGCTCTCTTGGCCACCTGGGCACACTGCTGGCTCATCTTCAGCTACTCTCTACCAGTACCCCCAGGTCCCTTTCTGCCTGGCTGCCCTAAGAGGAGAGGCTGAGGGAGCTGGGATTGGTTAGCCTGGAGAAGAGGAGGCTCAGGGGAGACCTTATTGCTGTCTACAACTACCTTAAGGGAGGCTGTAGCCAGGAGGAGGTTGCTCTCTTCTCTCAGGTGGCCAGCACCAGAACGAGAGGACACAGCCTCAAGCTATGCCAGGGGAAATTTAGGCTGGAGGTGAGGAGAAAGTTCTTCCCTGAGAGAGTCATTGGACACTGGAATGGGCTGCCCGGGGAGGTGGTGGAGTCGCCGTCCCTGGAGCTGTTCAAGGCAAGATTGGACGTGGCACTTGGTGCCATGGTCTGGCCTTGAGCTCTGTGGTAAAGGGTTGGACTTGATGATCTGTGAGGTCTCTTCCAACCTTGGTGATACTGTGACACTCTCAGCCACTCTGTCCCCAGCCTGTAGTGATGCTTGGGGTTGTTGTGGCCAAAGTGCAGAACCCTGCACTTGGCCTTGTTCTATCTCATCCCATTGACCTCTGCCCACCCATCCAGCCTGCCAAAGTCCCTCTGCAGGGCTCTCCTAACCTCCAACAGCTCCACACCTGCTCCTAGCTTGGTGTCATCTGCAAACTTACTGATGCAGGACTCAACCCCCTTGTCCAGATCATCAATAAAGATATTGAACTTCTTCTGTTTTAAACTTCCAGCTTCCAGCAAGCAACAACCTGGAGCCTGCAGTGATGCCATTGTGTGGAGCAGCTCTCAACAGATCTTTTTCTCATTAATTTCTCTAATTGCTTTCCAGATAGTTGTGTTTCTGGCCTCCATAATGTGCTTCACATTGTTGCCCAGATGAATGATATGTTATATGAAAATGTCCTTTCTTCTGTTTGTTTTAATATTCCACTTGATAATCTCCTATAAAGTTCCCTAGATCTTGTATTATGAGAAAAGGTGAATAATCATCCCCTATTCACTTTCCTCATTACACTCATGATTGTCTGGATGTATTATAGCCCTCTCAGTCAACTCTCTTTTTAAGATGAAAATTGCCAAGTCATACAATCTCTCCTTGTATAAAGATGGTTAGAAACCCATGTTCCTGCTTCCCACATCTCCCATTGCCTTCCTGTGTTGACAATATTCATTTTAACTCTATGTGGTCCAAAGTGCCCAGTGTAACCAGCATGAGAGAGCACCACTGACCCCCATGCAATCACAGAATCAGGCAGGGTTGGAAGAGACCACGAAGATCATCCAGTTCCAACCCCTCTGCCATGGGCAAGGACACCCTACCCTGGATCAGGCTGGCCACAGCCTCACCCAGCCTGGCCTTAAACACCTCCAGCCATGGGGCCTCAACCACCTCCTTGGGCAACCCATTCCAGCCTCTCACCACTCTCAGGCTCAACAACTTCCTCCTCACATCCAGCCTGAATCTCCCCACCTCCAGCTTTGCTCCATTCCCCCCAGTCCTGATACTCCCTGACAGCCTCAAAAGTCCCTTCCCAGCTTTTTTGTAGGCCCCCTTCAGATCCTGGAGGGCCACAAGAAGGTCACCTGGGAGCCTCCTCTTCTCCACACTGCACAGCCCCAACTCTTTCAGTCTGTGCTCATAGCAGAGCTGCTGCAGCCCTCTGAGCATGTCCACTCTGAACCTCCCCACCTCCAGCTTTGCTCCATTGCCCCTAGTCCTGTCACTGCCTGTGAGCCTCAAAAGTCCCTCCCCAAATACTTTGATGATCCTTTCTGTTGTGCTCTCCATTCATTTCTGAAAGAACCCTCACACAAAGACTATTGTTTGAGGTCTGCAGACTGACTTCACTTCCTTCACCACAGCTGCCCACTCAACACCTCAAGGTACCACCATCTACTGCTACCTCTGGTGGTTAACCCTGCATGCATCAACTCTGAGCTACACATGAATACCCTGACACTCAGGTAGGTATGTTCCTTCCCCACCTCCTTACAGACAATTTAACCAGAGCACTGGCACAGGCTGCCCAGAGAGGTTGTGGAGTCTCCTTCTCTGGAACCTTTCAAGCCCTGTCTGGATGTGTTCCCCTGAGATCTGTGTTAGTATTGTCCTGCTCTGGCAGAGGGGTTGGACTGGATGATCTCCTTGGGTCCCTTCCAACCCCTAACATCCTGTGAGCCTGTGATTATCACATTTTCTGCCCTCCCAACCTTTTGGGTTTCTCTCAGCATGATGTCACAGTCACTTTCATCATCTTCAAGTGGTCAATAAACCAGTCTTAACACCACCCCCTCCCCTAGGGACACCTTGTCACTTGTGCACAGATTGACCCTATTTTCTTGCTTTGATTTTCCATTTTCCTTAACATAAAACCCCTTTCTTTACCATTTTGGCCTCTTCTATTGTTCCTGTGTGGTTAATGCCACAGAAGAGCTTCCTTCCATCAAGGTTTTGAGCTGTGCCTCCTATTAGCATCTCCATTTAAAGCAGCCTAGCAGCATGTGCACAGAAGCAAGTATACACTTAACGTTGCCTGACTGCCTATTTTCATACACCCAGATTAAAAAGGGCATTTGTTGGGATTGATTTTTGGCTGGGTTTTAACTTGAATTTTACCAAGCTGCAATCCAAACATTTTTCCAAGGATAAAAGAATATTATGAGTTCATTTTTTGTGTGTGTAGATAATCAGCTTCAACCTTCCAAACCTTTCTCAGGTAATTTTTATTTGACTGGTCCCAGCCAAGCTCCTTCCTGTGTTGTCTCCTGTTCTTTGAAAAGGTTTCCTTATTCCTCATAAACTTTTCCTGCTCTGTTTTCCCACCTGTGCATTAAAACACTGCCTCTGGTTTTGCATTTGAGAAAATGCTTCTATAACAGTCTTGATTTTTAGACTCTTATCTTCACAGCTTGTGGCTTTCCTTCAGGATTTCCCTCCTACTGCCTCCTTGCAATTGGGAGCTGTGGCAACATCCCATTAGTATATTAAACAATAGCAGGAAACATTCTCTGATCCTGGAGCCAAATGACATGGTCTGGTCACATTCATGCTAATAAACTCTATTAACTTCCAAAACACCTAGTGGAAATCCTCTCTGACCTATTTCATTCCCAAACATGTCCAGGAATTGTTTGAAGGAGTGATAGTTGGCTCAAAACAAACTATATTCTTATAACTTTAAAGCACAATTAGTTCTCTTCCAGTGCCTACCAACTCTCCCTGGATTTACTTACTAGTACCAAAAGACATTATATGGAGCAGGATCTCAGGATTCCTCCTGCTGGATTCAGTCTGGATGCCTCATGGAATCTATTTAGAATCATAGAATGGGCAGATGTTTTGTAGCTGTAAATGGTATTAGCAGCTCATGTTCCTTAGTGAGAAGTTTGAGTGCTGTGTCCAGTTTTGGGCTCCTCAATTTGAGAGAGATGTTGAGGTGCTGGAAGGTGTCCAGAGAAGGGCAATGAAGCTGGTGAGAGGCCTGGAGCACAGCCCTGTGAGGAGAGGCTGAGGGAGCTGGGGGTGTGCAGCCTGCAGAAGAGGAGGCTAAGGGCTGACCTCATTGCTGGCTACAATTACATGAAGGGAGGCTGTAGCCAGGTGGGGTTGGGCTCTTCTCCCAGACAACCAGCAACAGAACAAGGGGACACAGTCTCAAGTTGTGCTGGGGGAAGTCTAGGCTGGATGTTAGGAGGAAGTTGTTGGCAGAGAGAGTGATTGACATTGGAATGGGCTGCCCAGGGAGGTGGTGGAGTCACTGTCCCTGGAGGTGTTGAAGCAAAGCCTGGATGAGGCACTTAGTGCCACGGTCTGGTTGATTGATTAGGGCTGGGTGCTAGGTTAGGCTGGATGATCTTGGAGGTATCTTCCAACCTGCTTGATTCTATGATTCTATGAGGCCTTGAGCATCTGAGTCTGGTTGAGAGCTGTCCCTGCCCATGGCAGGGAGGTTGGAGCAGATGACGATCCTCAATCCTTGGTAGTAGGAATAGAGAGGAATCCAAGATGGCCCAGATGTTCCTAATATGGCCTCATCTGCAGCTGGATGGAGAAGGAAAGGGCCTTTAGGCCTTTTTAGTCCCTCACTTATAGTAAGTGGGACTCACTCACGGTTCAGAGCTGAAGTGAGCACAGGATAATGAGACTTCTGTTTTGTTGCAGACCCAAACCTTCACCACAAAGAGGTGACACTTCTGTCTGCAGACTTTCCCAGTTGCAGCAGAGAGACAGGAGCCTTCATGATCTGTCCTTTCCCTTGGCACCTCCGGAGCTGGGAACAGGCAGCCAGACACCTCCTGCCTCTGGCAGGAGTTTGGAAGGGATGTGTTTGCCAGCCAGCCTTGCCAAATGAGCACTGGAGTATTTAGTGCAGGGCAAGGGGGCAGGATTTCAGTTCAGATAACACTTCCCTATTTTGTCTGCTCCTTGTCTCTTGGAGCTTGCCTGGCCTGATAAGGTGTTATCAGAGCACAGCATCTCTGTCAGAAGCACCACTGAGATGTGCCTGGGCTAGAGGTGGCTTTTCTCCACTCTTTGCAGGCTCTGCTGGCCCTCTTTCAGCCAGCATCTCTAAAGAGCCAGTCAATTAATGATGGTAGGAGGATGACGTTGGGATGCTTGCCAAGAGCTTTAGCTCTGGCTTTTCTCAGGGAAAGGACAAAATGCAAGCGTGGATGAGAGCAAATCAATCTGATCCATTCCTCATTTTCATCCAGTCTCTATCCTCCAAACAAGTCACTTGGAGTGCACAAGTAATGCAGGGAGTAGAATCATCTTTCCATCGTAAGCCTATTCTCTTATAAAGTTTGTTTTGAGGTATGGAACAGGAGGATGGGGCCAATCTTTTATCCCTGGTGTGCAGTGACAGGAAAAGAGGCAATGGGCACAGACTTGAACACAGGGAGTTCCTTCTGAACTTGAGGAGGAACCCATTTACCTGGAGAGCAGCAGAGCACTGCAACAAGCTGCCCAGAGAGGTGGTGAAAGGTACAACACTGAAGTCTTTCAAAACCTTCTTGGACACTGTCCTGTGCAACCTGATCTGTGAAGCTGCTCTGCTCTGTCCTGTGAGCCTACTCAGGTAGGGAGGTTGGATTAAATAATCTCCAGGGCTCTGTTCCAATCACAGTGATTCTGTGATCTGAATTGTAGAGTTATAGAATCATAGAATCAAACAGTCTGGAAGAGAGCTCCAACATCATCCAGGCCAACCTAGCACCCAGCCCTAAGCAGTCAACCAGACCATGGCACTAAGTGCCTCATCCAGTCTTTGCTTGAACATCTCCAAGAACAGCAACTCCACCACCTCCCTGGGCAGCTCATTCCAATGCCAATCACTCTCTCTGACAACAACTTCTTCTTAACATCCAGCCAAGACCTCCCCTGGCACAACTTGAGACTGTGTCCCCTTCTTCTGTTGCTGCTTGCCTGGCAGCAGAGCCCAACCCCATCTGGCTACAACCTCCATTCAGGCAGTTGTAGACAGCAATGAGGTCTGCCCTGAGCCTCCTCTGCTGCAGGCTGCACACCCCCAGCTCCCTCAGCCTCTCCTCACAGGGCTGTGCTCCAGGCCCCTCACCAGCTTCCCTGCCCTTCTCTGGACACCTTCCAGCACCTCAACATCTCTCTGCAATTGAGTGGCCCAGAACTGGACACAGCACTCAAGGTGTGGCCTGACCAGTGCTGAGTACAGGGGCAGAAGAACCTCCCTTGTCCTACTGGACACACTGTTCCTGATGCAGGCCAGGATGCCATTGGCTCTCTTGGCCACCTGGGCACACTGCTGGCTCATCTTCAGCTACTATCTACCAGCTCCCTCTCTGCCTGGCTGCTCTCAGCCACTCTGTCCCCAGCCTGTAGTGATGCTTGGGGTTGTTGTGGCCAAAGTGTAGAACCCTGCACTTAGCCTTGCTAAAATCTCATCTCACTGACCTCTGCCCACCCATCCAGCCTGTCCAGGTCCCTCTGCAGGGCTCTCCTACGCTCCAACAGCTCCACAGCTGCTCCTAGCTTGGTGTCATCTGCAAACTTACTGATGTAGAGTCACTCTGAGCAGGATGCCAAGTATACCTAGATATGAATGTGATTTTCTGCATGGTAGGACTTCATTCTTAATAGCAATGTTGGGACAAAACCGAGTCTGCTTCTTATCCTGCTCTCTGCTCTCAAAGACAGAAGGCAAAAGTCTAATCTAACTGAGGATGTACCTGCTTACTGTAGCAGGGCTGGACTAGAATGAGTATCAAATGTCCCTTCCAACCCAATGCATTCTATGATCCTGAAGATTTTCTCCTGGCTTTGAGTAATGGGGGATCTGAGAGGCTTGGTGAGAAAAGGAGGAAAGCAGACCCATAGCATAGTGACCTCATCTGGCCAATTGAAAAGATATCATTTGGTTGCCTCTTGAGTGTCTTGGGAACACATCAGTCCAGTTATTGAGTGTTATACTTAATTCTCCTATCGATTTGGGCAAGTTGATGAAGGCAGCCTTCCCCATTCTCCCCATTCCCAAACTGAAGACTAAGAGGAGAAGTAAATGCTTGGAGTTTTCTCTTTGCCTGGATATTTAGGGAGCTTTATGTTGATAAAAACCAAGCCCAAAGCCACTCTAAAAAGGTAAAATATGAGTAGAATGAATTATGGCAAAACAAATTAGTACTAACAATATCTATTAAAGACTCTGGAGCTTTACAGGAGTAAACTGCTGCTCTGATATGATCATGACATCATTAACATAATATACAGAATCAAGAAATCAATAGCTTGCTGAAGCCCAAAATTAAGGCCAAGCAGTGTTAGACCATATCTTTAACTATCTGAAACAGCAACTTGTCTCTGTCGTGGCAGAGCTATTTGCAGATGAAACAGCTCACAGAAAGTACAAAGGAATTTGTTGGCCTGACTGCCACCCCTGCAGCTATCCCCCTGGGACACCTGGCATGAAGGTTTGCTCACTTTTTCCAACAGTGTGGACACAAACAAGGCAGAAAATCTGTTCAGAGTTGGATTGGCATAACCCTGGAGGGACTCCAGAGCAGGCATAGAGACACTGCATTGGTAGACAGGCAGACATATCATAGAATAAACCAGGTTGGAAAAGACCTCCTAGATCAGCCAGTCCAACCTAGCACCCAGCCCTAGACAGTCAACCAGACCATGGCACTAAGGGCCTCAGCCAGGCTTTGCTTGAACACCTCTAGGGATGGCGACTCCACCACCTCCCTGTGCAGCCCATTCCAATGCCAATCACTCTCTCTGACAACAACTTCCTCCTAATATCCAGCCTAGACCTCCCCAGCACAACTTGAGACTGTATCCCCTTGTTCTATTGCTGGTTGCCTGGCAGAAGAGACCAAACCCACCTGGCTACAGCCTCCCTTCAGGAAGTTGTAGACTGCAATGAGGTCAATCAGAAGGAAGGGGAAAGGATGCAACTGCCACCAGAAGGCAGCCTCTTGCAAAAACTCAGTTCTCAAGGTCCTCAAGAGCCAGTGCCCAGCAGTGTCAGGCACCACAGTACATCTACACTTCATGGTGCACATCAGGATTGGGGTTTGTGTACCACTTCTATTTCCAGCAGAGGGAGAAGATCTAAATAAAGCTGTGCCATTTTCTGCTCTCCTTTCTCCAGACAGCTGCAAACTTTTGACCTCCTCCCCAGACCTAGGAATCAAGCAGGGATGAAAAAAGAAGAGAAATACCCTCTCCCACCCACCCCCCAAAATGTACATTTAGCATCTGCACCAAGCTAACAAGGAAGAAGCCTTCCAGGCATGGGTGAGCTAGATTGAGATTATTTTCTGTACATGTCTCAATTAAAATGCAGATCTCCTTCACTGCCTGGGGCAGGAAGCATTGAGAATGAGATAGGGGAAGGAGAAGCAAGACACAGAGACCTTTATTTCATTCCTCACTGTCCTGTCTGCCTTAACCCTTGCGGTGTCACTGCTTCTCTAACAGTCAGACAAGGGCATGGGGTGACTTGGGTATGTTTATTGAGTTAAGCAAGGAATTACACATGTGATTGCACCTTGCCATGTCAACCCCACCTGGCTACAGCCTCCCTTCAGGTAGTTCTAGACAGCAATGAGATCACCTCTGAGCATCCTCTTCTCCAGGCTAAACAAGCTTGAGGGAGGGACTGCTATATCTTCACACAGGCCAGAGATCATGTTGGTGTCTGGCTCCTGTAACTCCTGGAGCTAAAATGTACGTGTTTGCCTTGCTAGAAGATTCTTGCTACTGATAGTCTGCTATTCAAAAGATGCTGAAGGACAGGTCTGAAGTGGAAAGGGATGGAAGACAAGATGGTCAAGAAAGCAGAACAATGAGTTGCTCATATCCAGGCACTAAACAAAAGAGACATGCAGATTTCTGGGGGGCAGGAGGAAGAGTGCCATGGTCTTGTGGATTGGATAGGGCTAATAGGTTGGACTGGATGATCTTGGAGGTCTCTTCCAACCTGGCTGATTCTATGATTCTGTGTCTAGCTGTATTGCTCCCCAATATGTAGTGTCCCTGAGCAGAGACTATGCTGAAGTGGCAAAGGTGTCCCCAGTGTCAGGGAACTGGCATATAGAAGGTCCTCTAGAGGACCCCCAGGCATCACCAAGCACCATTATCCCTTTCTCACTACACATCCTGAGATACCTCCCAGCCCATGACAGACCATGTGCTGTGCTTCATGTCAGAGAAGAGGAAACCTCAGAGATGTTTCTTTGCTGTGCTTCATGTAAGAGAAGAGGAAACCGAAGAGATGTTTCTTTGCTGTGCTTCATGTCAGATAAGAGGAAACCCCAGAGGTGTTTCTTTGCTGTGCTTCATGTCAGAGAAGAGGAAACCCCAGAGGTGTTTCTTTGCTGTGGTCATGTCAGAGAAAAGGAAACCCCAGAGATGTTCCTTTGCAAAGGCTGAACTCTCTGCAGTGCTAACCCTGAGTTGCTAATGTTTCTATGGTGGAGACAAATCCCAAGTAGGACACCTAACTCACATGGCTGCATCAGGAGAAAGCTTCTGCTGGAACCTACTGTACAAAGTAATTATCTTCCCACCCCTCCTCACTGCCCTCTAGCAAAATAAGCTAATCAAGGGAGAAGGCTGTTATCAAACACATTTACCACACGCCTGTGTCTTATGGCCCACAGTGCCCAATGCTGTCCCCAAGACGCCTGAGGCAGGCACAGCCACCAAGATAATCAACCTGTGAAGGACACAGCTCTGTCCTGCATTGCTATGTAGAGTGGAGCAGTAGAAGTGCTCCCAAAAGGGGCACAATGGCATCTGGGTAAGGGAGGGATATCAGTGGTGATGGATGCACAACATGCAAGTGTAGCAATGGGTCACCTCTCCAGAACCAGTGATCAGCTCTTCTGCTCAAAGACACAGGGCTGGTTCAGAGTGGTTTGCTCAATGTCATCACCCATCTGTAATGAAATGGGACTCCCAGGAGCCTCTGTTTCACTTGAGTCTTTATCACTGTCAATAGGCATGGTCCCTGTCCCAAGAATTTCCTCCTCTCTGGACTAAGAGCCCTGATCTCATTTCAAAAGGCCATTGGAGAACTGTCACATTTGGGGCTATTTTGCTGTGCTCCACAGGAGAGGCAATGCCTAGGTGTGAAATGATGGGTCCTTTAGCTCTACCTCAGCAGACAGATTAGAGATTACCTGGGCTCAATGCAGAATGGGCCAATGTCACTCCTCGGAGCCCCCCTGCTCTGCACTACCCCTCTGTGAGAAGGCAGAAATGCCGTCTCCAGTTTCGATAACTACCTGAGAAGAAGGGAGAATCACTCTGTGCCAAGGCCAATTGTGGGAAGATGACTCCACTTTCCCTTGCTATCAGATGGAAAAGGTTCACAGCCCCTGGACATGGCTGTCTGAGAAACAGCTGTGACCAGGGAGGGGGTGGCCTCTTCTCCCAGGCAACCAGCAATAGAACAAGGGGACACAGTCTCAAGCTGTAGCAGGGGAGGTCTAGGCTGGTTGTTAGGAGGAAGTTGTTGGCAGAGAGAGTGATTGGCATTGGAATGGGCTGCCCAGGGAGGTGGTGGAGTCACTGTCCCTGGAGGTGTTGAAGCAAAGCCTGGCTGAGGCACTTAGTGCCATGGTCTGGTTGACTGGCTAGGGCTGGGTGCTAGGTTGGCCTGGATGATGTTGGAGGTCTCTTCCAACCTGCTTGATTCTATGATCCCATGACAAGACATCTGGTTCGCTCCTACCTTTGCCACAAGCAACTGATAGGAGACATTCAAACCAAATAAAAAGAGTTCACATTTCCCATAATTACTTTCTCTCACAGCATTTATGTTTTTCTCTTCTTTTTTTTTTTTTTTTTCCAACAGCATCTCTCTGGAAAATTCTTGCAATGAGAAATGCCCCCAGATACCTCAGATGTACAGGGGTATTGAACATAACAGCTGCAGTAGCTCTGAGCTTCATCTCAGCCTAGTCATAGAATTATAGAATCAACTAGGTTGGAAGAGACCTCTAAGACCAGCCAGGCCAACCTAGCACCCAGCCCTAGCCAATCAACTAGACCATGGCACTAAGTGCCTCAGCCAGGCTTTGCTTCAACACCTCCAGCCACAGAGACTCCCCCACCTCCCTGGGCAGCCCATTCCAATGCCAATCACTCTCTCTGCCAACAACTTCCTCCTAACATCCAGCCTAGACCTCCCCTGGCACAACTTGACACTGTGTCCCCTTGTTCTGTTGCTGGTTGCCTGGGAGAAGAGCCCAACCCCACCTGGCTACAGCCTCCCTTCAGGGAGTTGTAGAACGCAATGTGGTCACCCCTGAGTCTTGGAAACTTAGAGCTGATTTGCCATTGAAATGAGCTAAAAATCCTCCTTGTGGCTAACAAGTGAGGTCAGTGAGAAGTCATCAAGAAAGGTGGTAGATGCCCAATCCTTGGAAACATTCAAGGTCACCTTTTGGGGGGCTTTGAGTAACCTGCTTTAGTTAAAGATGTCCCTGTTCATGCAGAGGGGTTGAATTAGATGATCTTTAAATGCCCTTTCCAACCTAAACCCCTCTACTACTATAAAACTGGGACAAGTGTCATGTCAAGTTGTAGTTTCTCTGCAACCAGCTCTGTAAGTCACAGAACTGCCTAGATTGAAAAAGATCTTTAAGATCATCAAGTCCAACCATTACCCTAACACCCACAAGTCCTTGACTGAGCATTATGACTCTTAACTACCTCCAGAGAGGGTGATTCCACCACCTCCCTGGTCAGTCTGTTCCAATGCCAGATAATCCTTTCTGTGAAGAAACACTTCCTAGTATCCAACCTTAACTTCCCTTGGTGCAACTTAAGGCCATTTCCTCTTGTTCTATGACTTGTAACTTGTTTGAGTGGACTGACTCCCCCTTTACTACAACCTCCTTTCAGATACTTGGAGAGTACAAGAAGGTCTTCTCTGAGCCTCCTTTTTTTCTCCAGGGTAAACAACTCCACTTCTGTTAGCTGCTTCCTTGGGCTCAAGAACCTTTCATTGCCTTTCTTTGGACACCCTCCGGCACCTCAGTGTCCTTCTTGTAGTGAGACCCAAAACTGAACACAGTACTCAAGGTGCACAGAATTACAGAATCAACCAGGTTGGAAGAGACCTCCAAGATCATCCAGTCCAATGGTGAGTGCAGGGGTAAGATTGCATCCCTAGCCCTGCTACTCACACTATACCTGATACAGGCCAGGATACATCCCAGGATGCAATTCCCATCCTCACATAGCACTTCCCTGCTTTGCTTGTGCAAGTGGGAGGAAAAGACTGGGAAGGGAAGGGAAGGGGAGAAGGTGAAGGGGAAGAGAAAGATAAAATACTCAGCCTGAAAGACAGCCACAGTCTTTCAGACAGCAGAAAGTCAAGCAAGCAAAAGACCCTTCAGAAAAGGTCTTATTGCAGCATCTGTAGGCAGCTTAGGTTACCCGAGACTCTCTAGTGATTCAGAAGACTTTGACCAAGAAAGTTAAAGCCAGGGACGATCAATGAGCCTCTGCAAGCAGCATCGACTCGGGTTACCTGCTGAGAGGAGACAGCAGGAGCTGCACTTTGTAACTTTCCCCCCCCGCCCCGGTCTGGCAATGAGTCTGAGCGCGGATAACAGACCTCCCTCCTCTCTCGATGCTAATCCCTCACTCCCTAGAAACCTACTTGTTTTAGTGCTTTTTTGCTCCCCCCCCACCACTCCAATACCATGCTAAAAATGGGAAGTGTAATTTCTAGATACATAAATGTTCTCTACCTCTGTGGCAGATGGGAAGAGCTGGAGAGCAGGAGGACAACTTCCTAGATACTGGGGTGGGTGTCTGATGCCACAGGACAGCATAAAACCCTTCTGAACAGGGTCATCCTTTTGTGTGGAAGCCTCCCCAAAATGATATATGTCTCATAAACACTCCATTGCTGCAGCTGTCCAGTTAATCCATTCCTGAATTGCTTGAGTTAGAAAGGACCTTAGAAATCATCTACTTCCCACCTCCCTGCCATGTGCAAGGTCATCTCCCACTGCACCAGGTGGCTCACAACCTCATCCAGTCTGGTCTCAAAACAGCTCCCAGGATGAGGCATCCAGAACATCTCTGGGCAATCCATTCCACTGTCTCATCACCCTCATTGTAAAGAGCCTCTTCCTAATGTCTAATCTAAATCTACCCAGCTCTAGATTCAATCCATTGCCCCTTGTTCTATTGCTACAGGCCCTTTTAAACAGTCCCTCTCCATCTTTCCATCAGGCCCCCTTCAGGTACTGAAAGGCCACCATAAGATCTCCCCCAGAGCCTTCTAGTCTCCACATTGAACACAATAACACACCAGATTTTGGGCACACTTTGACAAACTCAGAGCCAAAAAGACTGGGAAGGTGCTGGTATACCTAACAATCTTCTCTCATTACTTCATTTGTGGGGTGAGAATGCCTACAGGAGGCAACTGCTTCCTATTCTCATAGTCAAGGAGTAGGGGGACTTCTGGATGCAACTAGGATGCAAGCAGGGTGCAAAGCCAATAGTGCTAGTTTAGGCTACTTGGCAAGATTTTTGGGTGCCAGAAGGACAGGCAAAAGACCTGTGCAACTCCTCAAAGACAAGCAGAGGTGTGCAGAGAGCAAAGCCAAGTAGAGCAGCTTCACCTTTAGGAATATCATAGAATCTTACAATCCACCAGGTTGGGAGAGACCTCCAAGAGTATCCAGGCCAACCTAGCACCCAGCCATAACTAGACCATGGCACTAAGGGCCTCAGCCAGGCTTGTTTTGTATGCCTCCAGTGACAGTGACTCCACCACCTCCCTGGGCAGCCCATTCCAAGGCCAATCACTCTCTCTGCCAACAACTTCCTCCTAACATCCAGCTTAGATCTCCCCTGGCACAACTTGAGACTGTGTCCCCTTCTTCTGTTGCTGCTTGCCTGGCAGCAGAGCCCAACCCCACCTGGCTACAACCTCCATTCAGGTAGTTGTAGACAGCAATGAGGTCACCCCTGAGCCTCCTCTTCTGCAGGCTGCACACCCCCAGCTCCCTCAGCCTCTCCTCACAGGGCTGTGCTCCAGGCCCCTCACCAGCTTCACTGCCCTTCTCTGGACACCTTCCAGCACCTCAGCATCTCTCTTGAATTGAGGAGCCCAGAACTGGACAAAGTACTCAAGGTGTGGCCTGACCAGTGCTGAGTACAGGGGCAGAATAACCTCCCTTGTCCTGCTGGCCACACTGCTCCTGATGTGTACCTCTGACATGTAATTTCCCTCAGGCATGTGAAGGCATCAAGAACTGACCCATGGCAAGACAGCACTAAGGCAGGAAAGATACAGAAGGATAGAGAAGGATACACTGAAGGTAGCAGAGCCAATTCCTTGCTCTGCTATCTCCATGGTAGGAGAGACTGCTGATGCTTAAACAAACCCTCTTCCCTCTGCAGCAAATGTTAGCTTCTCCAAAGCAACAGTGCTTCCTGACAGCCTGCTTTGCACAGCCTCTAGAGCTGGTAAAGTCTTCTGGGGGAGAAAGAAACCACAGATGCCCAAATGTTTATTTTGATTGGGGGGAAAAAAGGACAAGTAATGCTGCATTTCAGAATGACTTTTTACTTCAAAATCCTAAAACTTGCAGTAAAACTCTCAAAATAAGAACTCCTGGAGTCTAGGTGAATCATTCTCCCATTCCTAAATGGTTCCAGCCTATTCTAGAATGGCTTTCATTGTGATATCTTACTAAAAAGCAGTAATTGGCCCACTACAAGCTGGAAATAAAATTCTGAAACATCACCAATGCTGCCAGAAAATGGGACTCTGTGATTGCAACTCATCACCAACAGGAGACTGCATAACACCAGGGGCAGGTCCTAAATGCAGAAGGAGCCTGGTGCCTTAGGGCCATGTCTGTCCTTAGGGATGGCTCATGAATGGTCAGCTGTTCATCCCAGGTTAGGCAGAGAATAGGTGAGGGTGAAATGAGGCAGCACAACTACAATCTAGGAGCTTCAGTTAACACAACAGAGCCTGGGACAGGTTCCTTTTGCATGCAGAAAGGTCAACATATTTCCCCTATAGTGGATGCTATATTGCCCTGTGGGGATGATCATAGGATCAAGCAGGTTGGAAGAGACCTCCAAGCTCAGCCAGGCCAACCTAGCACCCAGCCCAAGCCAGTCAACCAGACCATGGCACTAAGTGCCTCAGCCAGGCTTTGCTTCAACACCTCCAGGGATGGTGACTCCACCACCTCCCTGGGCAGCCCATTCCAATGCCAATCACTCTCTCTGACAACAACTTCCTCCTAACATCCAGCCTAGACCTCCCCTGGCACAACTTGAGACTGTGTCCCCTTCTTCTGTTGCTGCTTGCCTGGCAGAAGAGACCAAACCCACCTGGCTACAGCCTCCCTTCAGGTAGTTCTGCCCCACATATCCATTCTGCTGGCAGCTGGGGTGTTCAGCACAACCCAGAGACACTCAACAGTGGTGAAAATTTGTGTGGTTACCACATGCTTATGGATCAATTCTTGTGCATGTCTCCTCTAAAGCTGATGCTGGGTCAGGCAGAGATAGCAAGGGCTCATTCAGCTGCTGAAGGGTTTATCCTACCAGTTAAGGCAAAGAGTCTCAGCTATTTCTGTCCTTCTACATAGAATCATGGAATCAACCAGGTTGGAACAGACCTCCAAGCTCATCCAGTTCAACCTAGCTCCCAGCCCTAGCCAGTCAACTAGACCACAGCACCAAGTGCCTCATCCAGTCATTTCTTGAACATCTCCAGGGACAACAACTCCACTACCTCCCTGGGCAGCCCATTCCAATGGCAAATCATATGAGGGTGAAAAGAACTAGAGGAGAGCAGGACTTTGAATATCACAGTATCACAGTATCATCAGGGTCGGAAGAGACCTCACAGATCATCAAGTCCAACCCTTTACCACAGAGCTCAAGGCCAGACCATGGCACCAAGTGCCACGTCCAACCCTGCCTTGAACAGCTCCAGGGACGGCGACTCCACCACCTCCCCGGGCAGCCCATTCCAGTGTCCAATGACTCTCTCAGGGAAGAACTTTCTCCTCACCTCCAGCCTAAATCTCCCCTGGCGCAGCCTGAGGCTGTGTCCTCTTGTTCTGGAGCTGGCCACCTGAGAGAAGAGAGCAACCTCCTCCTGGCCACAACCACCCCTCAGGTAGTTGCAGACAGCAATAAGGTCTCCCCTGAGCCTCCTCTTCTCCAGGCTAACCAATCCCAGCTCCCTCAGCCTCTCCTCGTAGGGCTGTGCTCAAGGCCTCTCCCCAGCCTCGTCGCCCTTCTCTGGACACGCTCAAGCATCTCACTGGATGAGGCACTTAGTGCCATGGTCTGGTTGACTGGCTAGGGCTGGGTGCTAGGTTGGACTGGGTGACCTTGGAGGTCTCTTCCAACCTGCTTGATTCTATGATTCTAACTTGCTGAGGGGTGGCCAGCTACTAGATGCCACCTTTGAACACTGCTGCATCAGACATGAGAAGAAGATGCAATCAATTTCAGGCCTGAAAAAGAATTTGCTCTACTCTTATCCCTCTCTGCAGCCCCCCGGGTTGGGCTGGTGACATTGCTTCGACCTTGCAACCAGGCACTGAGCTCCTTCATGCTGGCTATTAGCTTTTCAGCCTGGTTCCTCCCCACTGCTCCCACCCTGGCCCTTCTCCCTTCCCTGGAGACCTGTGCAGCAGCCCAGCGCCACGTTTTCAATTTACACCGACTAAATGAGTCATCGTCGCCTAAAGAGGCTCGAAGGGAGCCCAGGAGAGGAGCAGAGCCAGAGCAGGGGCAGGAGGGGGCTGGGAGAAGATCGCGGCTAAAGATACAGAGATGAAAAGCTCCGCTGCCCTGCTCTGGGTCGGCTTTCCTCCTCTTGGAGCAGGAGCAAATCAATCCTCCCCTCCTCCTTTCTCCTGCAGCCGTCTGTGGGTCTGTCTGACTCTTTCTCTCTCAGCAGACTCAAGTTTCTCGGTGTAAGGTTAGGACAGCAGAGCCGTGGAAATCGATTCCCGAGCCCTGGCACACAGCCCTGGGTGCAGACAGCGCAGCTCTGCCGTGAGACAATGGATGGAGAGCTGGCCCCAGACCTCTCCTGGGCAGGGAGCTGAGCTTGGCTTGGAAATGGGGAGGGCTGGGGAAAAGGATTCGCATCAGCCCTTCGAGTGCAAATTCCAAACTCAGACAGGCAAAAAGGTGCAGTCTGTGTCCCACCTGGCAGTTTTCACCTGTCTCCCTGCCTACCACTGCTGCTTTTGAGGGTTCGTACTGGAAGGGACGGATGAGTGAATGCTTCTGCCTGCAGGCAACCTGGCCCCCAGGTCTTGCACAACCCCACTGCCTCCTCCTTCCTTTCCCACATCAGCATGGCTGGATTCAGCTGTGCACTGGGAAGCCCCTGGGACTCCTGACTCGGGGTACAGCAGGGTGGAGGAAGAGGGAAGAGTTATACTCACAAGGGGAAACAGTTGTGGGACATTTCCCTGGAGATCCTCCTGCAGGAGATGCATCCCACCAGAGGACAAGTCTGTTAATGACTCTTAAGGGGTTCTGATGTGCAGAAATGTTCTAGTTAGAGGCTTGATATTATGGCACTTTTACCCTGAATAGCCTGCACAGCCAAGTCTTGTTCATGGGATGTAAGAGCACCCAGTTGAGCAGGGACTCTTGCTACAGGACAAGGGATGATGGTTTAAAACTAGAAGAGGACAGATGTAAACTAGGTATATGGAAAACATTTCTTATTCCAAGGGTGCTGAAAAATTGGCCTTCTGCAACACAAGTTGCCAAGAGAGGTGGTAGATGCCCCATCCTTGGAATCATTCAAGGTCAGGTTCTCTGATGCTTTGAGTAACCTAATATAGTTGATACTGTCCCTGCTCACTGTAGGAGGATTCAACTAGAAGAATGTTAAAGCCTCCTGCAACACAAATGATTCTAGGATTCTATGATAATTGGCTCCTCTGCTCTCAGAACTACCTAAAAGAACGAAGAGAACGAGACTCAGCGAGGAACATCCAAGGCTGCACTGAAAACCACTTCCAAGGTAGCACTGGAAATCACAGTTCTTGACTGCAATGGAAATTAGTTGGAAGGAGTAGACTGGAGGGGGATTTGATAATGTTTGTCTTCCAGATGCTTCCAAAATGTACACAGGGAATTAACCTTAGTGACCTTGCCACAAGGTACATAAATAAGCACTGTCTTGTGTTTCCAGATAAGGAAACAGAGGTTAAGTGACCAGAGGGAGGAGGGCATGGGGATCCTGCCATCAGCCAGGTCCAAGCTGTGAAGCCAGACTTCTTGAGGGACCAAGTCTCCACAAGGTGTTTTGGTTTGGTTTGGTTTTTTAAAGAATTATCCAGGTTGGAAGAGACCTTCAAGCTCATCCTGTCCAACCTAGCACTCAGCCCTATCCAACCAGACTATGGCACCAAATGCTTCATCCAGCCTTTTCTTGAACACCTCCAGGGACGGCGACTCCACCACCTCCCAGGGCAGCCCATTCCAATGGCAAATCACTCTGTGAAGAACTTCCTCCTATCATCCAGCCTACACCTCCCAACAGCCTGTGAAGAACTTCCTCCTATCATCCAGCCTACACCTCCCAACAGCCTGTGAAGAACTTCCTCCTATCATCCAGCCTACACCTCCCAACAGCCTGTGAAGAACTTCCTCCTATCATCCAGCCTACACCTCCCAACAGCCTGTGAAGAACTTCCTCCTATCATGCAGCCTACACCTCCCAACAGCCTGTGAAGAACTTCCTCCTATCATCCAGCCTACACCTCCCAACAGCCTGTGAAGAACTTCCTCCTATCATCCAGCCTATACCTCCCAACAGCCTGTGAAGAACTTCCTCCTATCATCCAGCCTACACCTCCCAACAGCCTGTGAAGAACTTCCTCCTATCATCCAGCCTACACCTCCCAACAGCCTGTGAAGAACTTCCTCCTATCATGCAGCCTACACCTCCCAACAGCCAAATTTCTGCTTTCTTGTACCATTTGTACATAGTTCCTCCACTGACAAGAAGACACACAGTGCTCTGTAGAGAAGATGCAGGAAAAGATGAGATGGAAACTAAGATCTATTAACATCTGGAAATGTTCTTAGGTCACCAGGGCAAATGTTTTGTAGATTTGTGCCTACCAGACCATACAGGTAGGAATGAACCCATGGAATCAGGATTGGTTTGGTTAAGAGTCCTTGAACCATTCCAGAGCCTAAGTCAATTTTTTTGGACAAGTCTTGGGATGGATCCCCTAGATCTGATCTGAGACTAAGTAGACCTTTGTGGCTTTGGATTGAGCCTCTTCTTCTGCAGGCTGCACACCCCCAGCTCTCTCAGGCTCTCCTCACAGGGCTGTGCTCCAGGCCCCTCACCAGCTTCGTTGCCCTTCTCTGCACACCTTTCAGCACCTCAACATCGCTCTTGAATTGAGGAGCCCATATCTGAACACAGTACTCAAGGTGTGGCCTGAGCAGTGCTGAGTACAGGGCAAGAATAACCTCCCTCATCCTACTGCCCACACTGTTCCTGATCCAGGCCAGGATGCCATTGGCTCTCTTGGCCACCTGGGCACACTGCTGGCTCATCTTCAGCCTACTATCTACCAGTACCCCCAGGTCCCTTTCAGGTCTCTTCCAACCTGGTTGATTCTATGATTCTATGATTCCACAAGTTAAAGAGCATGCACTGAAGTTTGGAATATGGCACAGATTTGTTCCCTGTTTTTCTGTTCTGGAAAGGATGGGTAGAAAAAAGGACTGCTTCAACTGGATCATTATCTCCACCAGGAGAGTTTACAATGCCACAGGAAGAATTCAGAGAAGACAGACACACTGCAATAGCAGGGTCCATCAGAAAAGCCTTCCATTGCTGCCAAGGACACTAGGAGACTTGGAGTGACAGCACCCTGCAGAGCCACACTCAGCTGGAAATGTTTGGTTAGACATATTCAATGCACTTTCCTGCCACTCTCTCTGCTGAGAGGTTCTTGGCAAACAAGACCACCTTGCCACTCATATCCAGGAGCTCAGCCAACATGACATGTCCCTCTCTGCAGCAGTGGCAGAGTGGTCTCTGTAGGAGGAGATCACTGGCAGTGACTTGAAGATCAACACCATCATTTAAAAACCTACAGAAAATGAAGTCAATTCACTGATGTTCCAGCCCTGATGACACCTGGATCCAGTGCTTCTTGAGAGGCACTGAACAGGCCAGTACTGCTGAATAATGAAATGGTGAAATGAGGTCCTTTCTTGGCCCAGTAGATGTCCAAGAATGTGGGCACAGCCAAATTTGCTCAGCACTCTGGCCAGATAAGCCAACTGAGCAATTTGGCTTATTTGAGTTGACCCACGCATGACAAACACTCAACATCAGAGCCAACATTTTCCCACAGTGGACACACAAACCATAAGGTCCACCTTGAGTACTGTGTTCAGTTCTGGGCCCCCCAGTTTAGGAGGGACATTGAGATGCTTGAGCGTGTCCAGAGAAGGGCGACGAGGCTGGGGAGAGGCCTTGAGCACAGCCCTACGAGGAGAGGCTGAGGGAGCTGGGATTGGTTAGCCTGGAGAAGAGGAGCCTCAGGGGAGACCTTATTGCTGTCTACAACTACCTGAGGGGAGGTTGTGGCCAGGAAGAGGTGCTCTCTTCTCTCAGGAGGCCAGCACCAGAACGAGAGGACACAGCCTCAAGCTATGCCAGGGGAGATTTAGGCTGGAGGTGAGGAGAAAGTTCTTCACTGAGAGAGTCATTGGACACTGGAATGGGCTGCCCGGGGAGGTGGTGGAGTCGCCGTCCCTGGAGCTGTTCAAGGCAGGATTGGACGTGGCACTTGGTGCCATGGTCTGGCCTTGAGCTCTGTGGTAAAGGGTTGGACTTGATGATCTGTGAGGTCTCTTCCAACCTTGATGATATTGTGATATTGTGACACTGTGAAATCTAGCTTGCAGTGGACTCCATGATGCTTAAAGGGATCTGATTCCCCTCTAAGGGCAATGAAGATCATGGTAAGTCTGGAAGAGGAGAGGTTCAGGTCAGCAGTACAAAGTTGGAGACAGTGTCACAAGTGTCTGGGCTGCTAGTCAGAGGCAAACTGCCTTCAGCAATGGCAACAAGAAGGTTATTGTCACTGAGTGGAGAGCAGCTGGAGGGTTTGATTCAAAGGGTATCAGGATTGATAGATGCTTCACTGGCACAGTCAGCAGACTATAGGTCAGGTGGTTTAAGAGATTTGACCACTCTCTACCACCCTTCTCTTCCCCTGCCTTCCAAAAAACACTTCTCAGTTAAACAAAGTCCCAGAGACCTTGCTGGAAGTACTTGAGTGACCCATTGGCTCAGCTAGGGACAGACATCTCTGCATGTGTGATCACAGTCACTGAGAGCAGGCCAGGGGAGAAGCAGGGCTGGGATGGTGGCAAGGACCAGCAGGTACTTACGTGTTGTGAAGAACACACCATCCACAGTGAGGGTCACCTGAGCCCAAGCATTCACTGCAGGTCTCATACTGGCTACACGACTCCACAGGCACCCGAGTGAGCTGCAGGAGAAAAGGGGACAACCTGTCAGGCTTTTCACAGGGCTCTGCAATGCCCAGAATGACTTGCTGGAGGTACCACCCTCCCTGTCCTCTTCCCCTGCTGCCCGTTGTCCCAGAGGGACATCCTTTTAGAGCTTGGCAGACCTGAGGTAGAGAGAGATGTGGCTGTAGATTGCTCCAGTGTTCAACCCAATGCAGACCTTGTTCAGACCAGCACTCAACTCGGTGCAACCCCTGTTGAGATCAGCACCTCCCACATGGCCTTCCCCTCTTCCCCACTGTCTTTGAATTCATTGCCAGGTGACCTCACTTGCACAGTTTCATGGCTAGAGGACCTCATTTGCACAGTTTTGGTTTTGGATGACCTCACTTATATGATTTCACAGCAAAAACAGCAAATCAGGCAGGCTGTGGTGAAGGGGTGTCTTAAAACATGTGATCTTCTGTAGCAAGTTAAAGTCACTGCACCTCAACTTTCTCCTACACTCCCTTTGTGGATCCTGCTCCTTTCAGGCTTTCTGAGAGAACTGAGGGCTTATGATGTGCAGGGTTCTACACTTTGGCCACAACAACCCCAAGCAGCACTACAGGCTGGGGACAGAGTGGCTGGAGAGCAGCCAGGCAGAAAGGGACCTGGGGGTACTGATAGACAGTAAGCTGAAGATGAGCCAGCAGTGTGCCCAGGTGGTCAAGGGAGCCAATGGCATCCTGGCCTGCATCAGGAACAGTGTGGGCACCAGGACAAGGGAGGTTCTTCGGCCCCTGCACTCAGCACTGGTCAGGCTACAGCTTGAGTGCTGTGTCCAGTTCTGGGCCCTCAATTCAAGAGAGATGTTGAGGTGCTGGAAGGTGTCCAGAGAAGGGCAATGAAGCTGGTGAGAGGCCTGGAGCACAGCCCTGTGAGGAGAGGCTGAGGGAGCTGGGGGTGTGCAGCCTGCAGAAGAGGAGGCTCAGGGGTGGCCTTGTTGCTGTCTACAACTCCCTGAAGGGAGGCTGTAGCCAGGTGGGGTTGGGCTCTTCTGCCAGGCAAGCAGCAACAGAAGTAGGGGACACAGTCTCAGGTGTAGGCTGGATGTTAAGAGGAAGTTGTTGGCAGAGAGAGTGATTGGCATTGGAATGGGCTGCCCAGGGAGGTGGTGCAGTTGCCATCCCTGGAGGCATTCAAAACAAGCCTGCATGAGGCACTTAGTGCCATGGTCTGGTTGACTGGACAGGGCTGGGTGCTAGGTTGGACTGGATGATGTTAGAGGTCTCTTCCAACCTGATTGATTCTGTGATTCTATGTTTTTGTCTGCTTCCCTGTATCTGCATATCTCTGTCTGCCTGTATCATTGCCTGTTGCAGAACTCCATTTCTCATTGCCCATCCATCTCTCCAAACATCAGTTGTCTCATTCCCAGACTTTGCTCTCAGCAGGAAAGGGACAACAGTTACCAGGCTGGGTACTGAACGAGCTTGCTGCCACCCTGACTTTACATCTCAGAAGGCTCTAGAGGTGGAACTGAAACACCTATCTACTGCCAAAACACTCCACTGTATTACATTTCCCCTCTTTTCTTTTTAATTAGAGTATTTCAGTCAAAGATTTCAAAGGCAGAAGGCACTCCCTAGCCTGACCTCCTGCTTAACACACCAGACCAGACCTTTTTGATTCCTCTCAGGTTTTGTGAGCTCCTTACTTCTTTTGAAGCCAAACATGCAGTTTGGGTCCAAAGAGCTGATAGCTTCTTTTTGCAGTGAGTAAGCTTCAGAGAGCTATAATATACAGCCAATTGCCAGTGCCTTCACCCCAGCTCGTGTCAGCAGGGAGAGTTTGCCCCTTCAGATGATGTGGTGTGATATTATCCTGAAGATACATCACTGAGGACTGCCAACACTAAACTGCAGAACAGCTACTTGTGACAAACAACAAGGGAATACACCTGGATCCCAGAGGCAATTTTTCACTTGGTACAAGGTTCAAGAGAGTTTCAGCTGGGAAATGACACATTTCAGACTGCATCTGTAAATGAACCAAGAATGGGGGTTTATAGGAAAATATATACCAGGCAAACTCCTGGCTATTTGTGAAGACCTTTTCAGTTTACATTAGAAATTGGCCTCCTAACCTCTCAGCAGATACCCCACGTGGTAGCTGATAGCCCAGGAGCAAAAGCTGAAAATCTGTGGTTTTAACTGCTGGCAGGTGGCAGGAGCTTTACAAAACTTCAGATAGAAATATGAGTGCTGTGTCCAGTTCTGGGCCCCTCAATTCAAGAAAGATGTTGAGGTGCTGGAACATGTCCAGAGAAGGGCAACAAAGCTGGTGAGGGGCCTGGAACACAAATCCTATGAGGAGAGGCTGAGGGAGCTGGGGGTGTGCAGCCTGCAGAAGAGGAGGCTCAGGGGTGATCTTATTACTGTTTACAACTACCTGAAGGGGCATTGTAGCCAGGTGGGGGGTGGCCTCTTCTCCCAGACAACCAGCAATAGAACAAGGGGACACAATCTCAAGTTGTGCCAGGGGAGGTCTAGGCTGGATGTTAGGAGGAAGTTCTTCACAGAGAGAGTGATTGGCATTGGAATGGGCTGCCCAGGGAGGTGGTGGAGGCACTGTCCCTGGAGGTCTTCAAGAAAAGACTGGATGAGGCACTTAGTGCCATGGTCTGGTTGACTGGATAGGGCTGGAGGATAGATTGGCCTGGATAATCTTGGAGGTCTCTTCCAACCTGCTTGATTCTATGACTCTATGATGGCATTTATTGACCGTTGCACTGTTGCCTGTGTCAAGTCACCCCAAGAAAACAACTGCAGCTACTGAAAGCTTTTAACTGAAAAGGGAGAATGTAAAGAAAACAAAAAATAACCCAACAAAAAAAAGCAACCCCCCCCCCCCCCCAATCCACTATGGTGGAAGGTCTAACAGGGCAAACATGGGCTTATCCACGTTGGCTTACCCAGATGTGTTCCCCTGCTCATCCTGTGCTGGGGAAAGCAACTGTGGGAGGGGAGGGTGAAAGTCCTGGCTTCACCTGGTATGGTGAGGCTTGGCAAATTAGCAAAGGCTAATCTATGGCCAATGCCCCATTAGTCTCGAGCTGAATATTCATAGAATCATAGAATCAACCAGGTTGGAAAGACCTCCAACATCATCCAGTCCAACCTAGCACCCAGCCCTAGCAAGCCAACCAGACCATGGCACTAAATGCCTCATCCAGGCTTTGCTTGAACACCTCCAGGGACACAGTAGGAAGGACATTGAGATGCTTGAGCGTGTCCAGAGAAGGGCAACGAGGCTGGGGAGAGGCCTTGAGCACAGCCCTACGAGGAGAGGCTGAGGGAGCTGGGATTGGTTAGCCTGGAGAAGAGGAGGCTCAGGGGAGACCTTATTGCTGTCTACAACTACCTGAGGGGAGGTTGTGGCCAGGAGGAGGTTGCTCTCTTCTCTCAGGTGGCCAGCACCAGAACGAGAGGACACAGCCTCAGGCTGCACCAGGGGAGATTTAGGCTGGAGGTGAGGAGAAAGTTCTTCCCTGAGAGAGTCATTGGACACTGGAATGGGCTGCCCGGGGAGGTGGTGGAGTCGCCGTCCCTGAAGCTGTTCAAGGCAGGATTGGACGTGGCACTTGGTGCCATGGTCTGGCCTTGAGCTCTGTGGTAAAGGGTTGGACTTGATCATCTATGAGGTCTCTTCCAACCTTGGTGACGCTGTGATACTGTGTGATATTCTGAATTATTTTTTCATGATCACATCTACCTTGACCATGTCTACACTTCCATAAGAGGCAGATAACTTAGTTCCCAGAGGCTGTAAATTCCCCAGTCCAAATACAATCGATTGCATAACTTCCACCTTGTAATTAGATATTTGTGAACACAGTTGGGGTTGGTTGTGCAGTTCCTGTCCAAACTACCCTCACTTTAACATATGGTGCTGAACAATTTATCCTCATTAGCTGCAGATACTTGTTCAGAAGCTCAGCTTTGGAGCTAGAAGTGAGTCTTGGTTAAAAGAATTAGCTCAGAACATCCACATTTACAGCATGTAGTGATGTTGGGTTCATAGAATAGAATCATAGAATCATCCAGGTTGGAAGAGACCTCCAACATCATCCAGGCCAACCTAGCACCCAGCCCTAAACAATCAACTAGACCATGGCACTAAGGGCCTCAGCCAGGCTTTGCTTCAACACCTCCAGCCACAGAGACTCCACCACCTCTCTGGGCAGCCCATTCCAATGCCAATCACTCTCTCTGCCAACAACTTCCTCCTAACATCCAGCCTAGACCTGCCCTGGCAAAACTTGAGACTGTGTCCCCTTCTTCTGTTGCTGCTTGCCTGGCAGAAGAGACCAACCCCACCTGGCTACAGCCTCCCTTCAGGTACTTGTAGACAGCAATGAGCTCAGCTCTGAGTCTCCTTTCCTCCAGGCTGCACACCCCCAGCTCTCTCAGTCTCTCCTCACAGGGCTGTGCTCCAGGCCCCTCACCAGCTTCATCACCCTTCTCTGGGTTTGAATGTTCTGAGTCAAACTCCACATGCAACTATGATACATGTACAAAAAAAGAAATCCTAGAGGACTAAAATTTGCTATTTCTTTGCAAATTGCTACCAAGAAAAAGAAAAGTGTAGATAGAAAGCAGTCTCTGAAGGGTTTATTATTATTATTCTTTAATTAGCCATCCAAGCATATTCAAGATCCTTTCAGAAGCGGGAGGAACCTATTGGGAATTCAGATCATAATCTTTGTCCAACAGCTTCTTTTTCAGTGTATTTAGAATCATAAAATCCTTAAGGTTGGAAAAAAATTCTAAGATCACCAAGTCCAACCTTCAGCCCAATACTACCATGCCCATTAAACTATGTCCAGAACTGTTGTGTGTGCCACATTTTCATAGGCATCTCCAAGGGATGGTGACTCCAGAACCTCCCTGGACAGCCTGTTCCAATGCTTCAATTTAGGGTACTTGGTCTCCAGCAGATATAGTTTGTATGTTGTGTAATAGCACAACTTGTGTCCAGTTCTGAGCTTCTCAATTCAGGAGAGATGTTGAGGTGCTGGAAGGTGTCCAGAGAAGGGCAGCAAAGCTGGTGAGGGGCCTGGAGCACAGCCCTGTGAGGAGAGGCTGAGGGAGCTGGGGGTGTGCAGCCTGCAGAAGAGGAGGCTCAGGGCAGAGCTCATTGCTGCCTACAACTACCTGAAGGGAGGCTGTAGCCAGGTGGGGTTGGGCTCTTCTCTCAGGCAAGCAGCAACAGAACAAAGGGACACAGTCTCAAGTTGTGCTGGGGGAGGTCTAGGCTGGATGTTAGGAGGAAGTTGTTGGCAGAGAGAGTGATTGGCATTGGAATGGGCTGCCCAGGGAGGTGGTGGAGTCACTGTCCCTGGAGGTGTTGAAGCAAAGCCTGGCTGAGGCACTTAGTGCCATAGTCAAATTGATTGTCTAGGGCTGGGTGCTAGGTTGGCCTGGCTGATCTTGGAGGTCTCTTCCAACCTGGTTGATTCTATGATTCTCTGAACTTGCTTGTCTTGCTGTCCCAGAGAGCACAGCTCTGGAGTATGAGCACACCAGACTAGGGGGTGTCCTGTGTCCCCTTTCACTTTGCCATGTGTTTTTCCTCCTATAAGGAACCTTTCATGGGTTCACCTCGAGTAGCTTTACTGCAAGATTAATTAACATTGCCCCACACTGCTAAATGTCTCAGGCTGTGTCAAAACTCCTAATTAATAAAGAAACTACAAAACAAACCAATAAACAAACTAAAACAACAAAGGAGCTGTGACTGAAAGAAAAGCCACCTAAGGGTCATCAGCTGAAAAGAAAGAGAGCATCGAGCAAAGAAGGCACATCAGGAAGTCTTATTGTTGCTTTGGAACACAAACTGTAATTAATTCTGCTTGGAGTTTTGAGGGCTGAGCATAGCCCCTGGGAACAGGCAGCTTTTTTTCTGCTGCTCCTGAAATGTCTGAGCAAGAAAAGTCTGAGCAGACTTCTAGTTAAAAAGCCTCTCCATTACTCACTGGGATGAAGGGACATGACAACACTGAAGGTTGAAATCTCCATTGTAAAACAGACTGTGATTACTCCTTCCACCCCTCCTCCATCCTTGGGAACTTGAGCAAACCTTTCAAGGTCGTTTCACAAACCTCAGTAAGGCTTCTTTGTTTTTTTTTTGTGCTTGATAAGTGGCTTAACCATGAGCCAGCAATATGCTCAGCTGCCAAGAAGGCCAACAGCATCCTGGCTTGGATCAGACCTAGTGAGGCCAGCAAGACCAGGGATGTCACTGTCCCCCTGTACTCAGCTTACACTGGAAGGTGTTCAGAGAAGGGTGATGAAGCTGGTGAGAGGCCTGGAACACAGCACTGTGAGGAGAGGCTGAGGGAGCTGGGGGTGTGCAGCCTGCAGCAGAGAAGGCTCAGGGCAGACCTCATTGCTGTGTACAACTACCTGAAGGGAGTTTGTAGCCAGGTGGGGTTGGTCTCTTCTCCCAGGCAAGCAGCAACAGAACAAGAGGACATAGTCTCAAGTTGTGGCAGGGCAGGTCTAGGCTGGATGTTAGGAGGAAGTTGTTGTCAGAGAGAGTGATTGGCATTGGAATGGGCTGCCCAGGGAGGTGGTGGAGAAGCTGTCCCTGGAGATGTTGTAGCAAATCCTGGATGAGACACTTAGTGCCATGGTCTAGTTGATTGTTTAGGGCTGGGTGCTAGGTTGGCCTGGCTGATCTTGGAGGTCTCTTCCAATCTGGCTCATTCAATGATTCTATGATTCTATGAATACTTTCTGTTTCAGGGACCTCACTGCAAGAAGCACTTTGAGGTATTTGATCAGGTCCAGAGAAGAGCAAAATAGCTGGTGAATGGTCTAGCTGTGAGGAGTGACTGAGAGAACAGAGGTTGTTTAGCCTGGAGAAGCTCTCTGCAGAACCTTGCTTGCTCTTCACAAAGGAGTGAGGTGAGTGTTGGTCTCTTCTGCTTACTAACAAGTGATAGGACATGTTTCAAACTAAAAGAGGGGAGATTTAGACTATATAGAAGAAAGAAAATTTTGCAATGAGGGTTATGAGATCCTGTCCCAGGTTGCTCAGAGAGTTAGTAGATATCCCATTCAGGTACCAGATCAGGTTGGATGAGGCTCTGAGCAACCTGATCTAGTTAAAGATGTCCCTGCTGACTGAAGGGCAGTTGGACAAGATGACCTTTAAAGGTCAGTTGCAACCCAAAGTATTCTCTAATTGAAAGCTAAGTTCTTAAGTATAAACTATTTAGACTTTGTATCCATTGAAATATTGAAGACATGAAAATAAGGTTCCTAGAGAGCATGTTGACACTCTTGATGGATATCTAGAAGCTACTGTGCTTCCAAGGCTCTCTCCATAGTAGCCCAGAGGGATGGATGCCATTCTACTGTGGTCTTTCCAAGATCACTGCTGCTCAGGGAGGGGAGTGAAAGATCCAGGAACCTCACCACAAATGCCTTGCTTGAGCAGGGTAACAGAATCATAGAATCAACCAGGTTGGAAGAGACCTCCAACATCATCCAGGTCAACCTAGCACCCAGCCCTAGCCAATCAACCAGACCATGGCACTAAGTGTCTCATCCAGGCTTGGCTTTAACAATTCCCAAGGATGGTGACTCCACCACCTCCCTGGGCAGCCCATTCCATTGCCAATCACTCTCTCGGACAACAACTTCCTCCTAACATCCAGCCTAGACCTGTCCTGGCACAGCTTCAGGCTGGGTCCCCTTGTTCTGTTGCTGCTTGCCTGGCAGAAGAGACCAACCCCACCTGGCTACAGCCTCCCTTTAGGTACTTGTAGACAGCAATGAGCTCTGCCCTGAGCCTCCTCTGCTGCAGGCTGCACACCCCCAGCTCCCTCAGCCTCTCCTCACAGGGCTGTGCTCCAGGCCCCTCACCAGCTTCCTTGCCCTTCTCTGGACACATTCCAGCACCTCAACATCTCTCTTGAATTGAGGGCCCAGAACTGGACACAGCACTCAAGGTGTGGCCTGAGCAGTGCTGAGTACAGGAGAAGAATAAACTCCCTTGTCCTGCTGGCCACACTGTTCCTCATCTAGGCCAGGATGCCATTGGCTCTCCTGGCTACTTGGGCACACTGCTGGCTCATCTTCAGCTCCTCTCTCCCAGTACCCCCAGGTCCCTTTCCTCCTGGCTGCTCTCAGCCACTCTGTCCCCAGCCTGTAGTGCTGCTTGAGGTTGTTGTGGCCCAAATGTAGAACCCTGCACTTGGCCTTGTTCAGTCTCATCTCATTGAGCTCTGCCCACTCATTCAACCTGTGCAGGTCCCTCTGCAGGGCTCTCCTACTCTCCAGCAGCTCCACAGCTGCTCCTAGCTTGACTTACTGATGCTGGACTCAATCCCCTGTTCCATATCATCAATAAAGATATTGAACAGGACTGTGCCCAGCACTGATCCTTGGGGCACACCACTAGTGCCAGCTGCCAACTGGATGTGGCACCATTCACCACCACTCTCTGGGCCCTCCCCTCCTGCCACTTCTTGACCCATATCAGAGGGAGACCAAAGGGTCAAGACAGCTTCATTATCTAGATTGTTGTCTCCTCACAGCTATCCAAAATGAGATACAATGCCAGAGCCAGGCTCAGACAAGTGGTAAGTGAATCTGATGTCCTTCTCAAGGGCAGCAAGGAAATGATGAGCAGGTCCAGCTGCCATTGCTGCAGCAGAATTTGAACAGATATTTCTCTTCATCAACACATTCATTCACCAGTCCCCAAAGAAATCATTCATGAGTTTCTGGCTCACAAGGACATCCTGAAAAATCTGGCAGAGTCTGCAAACTGTTTGGTTCAGAGCTCACCTTCTACCTATGACTGCAGGGCTTTTCACACAACACCAGGGCTGTCCTCACCTCTGATCCAGCTGGAGTGCACCTTCTGCATCTCCCATCCTGCCTTTTACCCTCTATTTCTAGTATGAATGAGCTGCAGAAAGTCATTTAGCACAAAATGATTGAGGTTTTTGGATCTGATAGACAGTAACAGCTAATCCTGTTAGAGATTTGGCTCTTGCTTCTGCCATTATATATTCACAAAAGCTCCTGCTATGTGCTCAATCATAATTTTCTGGCTCCCATTTCTGACTTTTTTATTCCAATATACATTACTTTTTTTCCCCCTTCTTTTTCTCCCCCTCCCCCCTCTTTAACTGGTCAAAACATGAATCATTGCTCAATCTCTGCTGTCATAATTGGATGTTAATACTGAGGTGGGATTTATTCAGTCTGATGGACTAAGTTAATTTAAACATACAAAAAGGCATCTTAAAGTAGACAATTTTCCTTCCCAACAGTCAAAAGATACATTTCCAATACACTGAACAGTGACTCTGCCAAACCATGTGGGTCCTGTCAATGCTGCTATCTTTCAAGACTCAGCCAGCCCTGAAAACCTGCAGAAAGGTGAAGAGAGGAGCTTGTTTGATTTCAAAGCCTTCAGTAGAGTGCTCATGGTAATACAGCTTATTAAATAGAGCAAGGCAAACAGCACCTAAGAGACCACTGGTGGAATCAGATTCTGCACCTTCAGCAGAGTCACTGAGGATGTTCAGACACCTGCATGGCATCCCAGGATGCCAGTTTTAATTTGGCCTGAATTATGGACAAAGGGACCTTGAATTGTTCTGTCATGTTTAAGAACAAGTTCCTCATCCACTTGACCTACAAATTCAGCCAGAAGCACAGAATCATAGAATCAACCAGGTTGGAAGAGAACTCCAAGATCATCCAGGCCAACCTAGCATCCAGCCCTAAACAATCAACCAAACCATGGCACTAAGTGTCTCAGCGAGGCTTGTCTTGAACACCTCCAGCCACAGAGACTCCACCACCTCCCTGGGCAGCCCATTCCAATGCCAATCACTCTCTCTGCCAACAACTTCCCCCTAACATCCAGCCTAGACCTCCCCTGGCACAACTCAAGACTGTGTCCCCTTGTTCTGTTGCTGGGTGCTTGGCAGAAGAGACCAACCCCACCTGGCTACAGGTAGTTGTAGACAGCAATGAGGTCAGCCCTGAGTCCTCTCTTCCCCAGGTTAACACCCCCAGCTCCCTCAGCCTCTCCTTATAGGACTGTTCCAGGCCCCTCACCAGCTTCCTTGCCCTTCTCTGGACACATTCCAGCACCTCAAAATCTCTCTTGAATTGAGTGCCCCAGAACTGGACACAGGAAGCAGGAACACAGAATAGAAAAGCTCAGGGAGCTGAAGCAATTGTTAGATATACTGGTAAGAAAAAGGGATCTCACACATGTAGACAGTTGGGAAAGTGGTGGGAAAGCTGCTTCTGAGGAGATGGAGATGAGGATCTGAGTTTGATTCCAGCCTCACAGAGTTTGGTGTGATAAATATATAGCCTGCTAGTCCCAGTGGGACAGGGTATGTCATTTTTCATGAGACACCTCCAACTCTTCTTCATTGTAGCCCTCTTCCCAGTAAATCCATGCCTACACACTTGGAAAACTGGATGCTTTAATTAAAGAGAGTTAATTAGAAGCAGCAGTAGCTGCCAACGACAAATGACACAATAATTAAACTGGGGGTCAATATCCTGATGCATGGCAGGATAAATTACCTATCCAAATCTCCTTGTTCACAAAGGGCTTCCTACCATCACTGGTGTGTGTGATGGTTTTCAGCTCCTCCTCTTTGCTGCTCTGAGCTCTCCTGCACATCTCTGTTGGGAGATGTCTTTACTCTGGTGTTGCCAGGGCAAACTCGCAGCCACAATCACACACACACCAACAGAGACAAAGAAATGAGAGAGTGAAAGATTTGAATCATAGAATCATAGAATCAACCGGGTTGGAAGAGACCTCCAAGATCATCCAGTCCAACCTAGCACTCAGGCCTATCCAGTCAACCAAGCCATAAGTGCCTCAACCAGGCTTTGCTTCAACACCTCCAGGGACAGTGACTACATCACCTCCCTGGGCAGCCCATTCCAATGCCAATCACTCTCTCTGACAACAACTTCCTGCAAACCATTAGCTCTGGCCAACTTTCTCTGCCAGTGTTCATAGAATCATAGAATCAGAATCACAGAATCATAGAATCAGGCAGGGTTGGAAGGGACCACAAGGAGCAGCCAGCTCCAACCACTCTGACATGCCCAGGGACACCCTACCCTAGAGCAGGCTACACACAGCCTCAGCCAGCCTGGCCTCAAACACCTCCAGCCATGGGGCCTCAACCACCTCCCTGGGCAACCCATTCCAGCCTCTCACCACTCTCCTGCTCAACAACTTCCTCCTCATGGCCAGCCTGAACCTACTCATCTCCAGCTTCACTCCAGTGCTGTTTAATCTGTGTTTTCCCCTGTCAGGTCTAGCTTCATATCCCTCTCTCCCTCATCCAACCACTAAATCTTTACCCCCCACTCAAGTGTTTCAGTCTGGAAAGTGTAAAACAAATGAGGTTTGCCTAAATATTTGTGTTCAAAAGCCTTCAAAATAGAGACCCTCATGTCACAATTAGTGCAAGGCCAGTCCAGGATTAATGAGAGCTGGTGTCTAAGTGGCTACTGAAGCATGTCTGCTAAGCAAGGGAGAGATCATTACTCAGGCTCTATAAAGACTATATATAGATTTAATTGGGAGCTGTAATAGAACTTATGTCACTGCAATGAGCTTCCTCCAAGTCCAGCATCACTTGAAAGCTCCTGTTGAAAAACACAGGGCAAAGATGTTTCTAATAGTGATAACTACTCTTCAGGTCACCTTGTTCCACCATATTTCCAAATGTTCTCACCCTGACTTATCAAGAAACATCTTCCTGAGGATCCATTCACCCCAGAAGCCCTCTCAGATAGCCTTTTACATCTCCTTGTTATCAGCTTCCATTGATTCAATCTTATTACCACTCCAAATTCCACGTTTATATCATCACTCCAGGCAAGCAGCAACAGAACAAGGGGACACAGTTTCAAGTTGTGGCAGGGGAGGTCTAGGCTGGATGTTAGGAGGAAGTTGTTGGCAGAGAGAGTGATTGGCATTGGAATGGGCTGCCCAGGGAGGTGGTGGAGTCTCTGTGGCTGGAGGTGTTGAAGCAAAGCCTGGCTGAGGCATTTAGTGCCATGGTCTAGATGACTGGATAGAGCTGGGTGCTAGGTTGGACTGGATGATCTCGGAGGTCTCTTCCAACCTTGGTGATTCTATGGTTCTATGAACAGCAGGCGACTTGTAGAGCTGTGAGCACTCGATTGCTTTTAGCAGTGTGAGCATACACTGGTAGTGTGCTTTGCACAGCTCCTTGGAGACCACAAAAAGGGTATTTGTTTTGCTTCCAAATACTCTCATAAATGTCCCCACTTTGGCTTCTCTCCTCTTACGGTTTGTCCTTTCCTTTTCTAAGTTATCCCCCACATAGTGCCAACAAATCTCAGCTGACAGGAGCTTCACGGCATGCCACGGGTGGCATCAGCTGGAGGGATAGCACCAGCTGAAGAGTTATGAGGTCATGACAGCTAATCTGTAACCCAAACACTTCAGATCTGAGGCAGGGAGAGCCATGATAACCTTTGCTTGTGGTAGTCAATCCTGAGCTGAAGCAAACACTAACTCAACCCAAGATGACAAAACTGGAGCTTCCCAAGGGTTATGACCATACATCTGCCCATCCAGAGCACTCACCCCCTACAGCATTACTGAGTGTTTCAGTCAAGGGTTAATTAAGACAAGGAAAAACTTCTTGATGTTGAGGGATAGGTTGCCCAGAGAGGTTGGGGAGTCTCCTTCTCTGGAGAGATGTAAAAACTGCCTGGACACGACCTTGTGCAACCTGATCCAGGTAAATCTGCTTGAGCAGTGGGGTTGGATGAGATGATTTCCAGAGGTATAGAATCATAGAATCAAGCAGGTTGGAAGAGACCTCCAAGATCAGCCAGTCCAACCTAGCACCCAGCCCTAAACAATCAACCAGACCATGGCACTAAGTGCCTCATCCAGGCTTTTCTTGAACACCTCCAGGTACGGTGCCTCCACCACCTCCCTGGGCAGCCCATTCCAATGCCAATCACTCTCTCTGCCAACAACTTCCTCCTAACATCCAGCCTAGACCTACCCTGCCACAACTTGAGGCTGTGCCCCCTTGTTCTGTTGCTGGTTGCCTGGCAGAAGAGACCAACCCCACCTGGCTACAGCCTCCCTTCAGGTAGTTGTAGACAGCAACAAGGTCAGCCCTGAGCCTCCTCTTCTGCAGGCTGCACACCCCCAGCTCACTCAGCCTCTCCTCATAGGGCTGTGCTCCAGGCCTCTTCCAGCACCCTCCAACACCTACCATTCTGTGATTCTGTAATGATTCAGGGGAAAAACATGAAGCAGGCTCTTCCTGAGCCCTTAAATATATGCCTTAGTTCATTAAAGAAGAGAACAGCAGACAGAACTTACTGCTCAGCTGACGTCTGCGAGAGCTCAGTGTGCTCTTGGGTGGTAATTAGAGCTGCCAAGAAGACAACAACTGAGCAGAGATGCAGGCAACTATTTTGGGGCACAACTCTTTGCCTTTTGATACCTCTTCTGTTTGTTTCAAAGTGAAATAAGTTGAGCAGAAGTTCCTAGCAAAGCTCTGCTCCCTCCCTGCAGCACTGTAATTGATGGAGGGCTTGAAAAGCAGAGTTTCTACTGAGCACAACGAGGGCTGCTCCCATCCCAGCCCCCAGTGCCCCTATTTCAATAGATTAAGTGGATAATCTAACACTGCAAGCACTGTGCATGTTTTCCCAACTTTCCCAGATATTTATCTTGCCATAAAATGAAAGTTCAAGGACATTTAATTTAAGGATCACATAAGTGCACAGCATTTAAGGTCAGAAGGGACCATTGGATCACCTGTTCTTACCTTCTGTACATCACAGACCACTACATTTCTCCTATCAAACCTCATACAGAACCAAATAATTTGGTTTTAGCTAAGCATGTTGCCTAAGAAGACCTCCCATTTCAACAAGAGACAGCCACAGAGAGAGAGACTGGCATTGAAAAGGGCTGCACAGGGAGGTGGTGGAGTTGCTGTTCTTGGAGGTGTTGAAGCAAAGCCTGGCTGAGGCACTTAGTGCCATGGTCTGGTTGATTGGACACGGATGGGTGCTAGGTTGGACTGGATGATGTGGGAGGTCTCTTCCAACCTGGCTGATTCTATGATTCTAGATGATTTTTGAGGTCCCCTCCAACCTAAACCCTTCTATGATTCTACAAACCCCTTGAAAGGATGTAAAGAAATGACCTGCTCATCCATTTCAGTCATTGCTTGCTAGGATATGCTTCCCATTTTCCATTTTGACCTATATTTTTTCTTGGGAGACAGGGAAGTTTGTGTTTGTTTTATATGAGGTGCCAAAGTCACCCATCCACTCTATCCCCTGTACTCAGCACAGGTCAGGCCACATCTTGAGTCCTGTGTCCAGTTCTGGGCTCCTCAGTTCAAGAGAGACATTGAGGTACAGGAATGTGTCCAGAGAAGGGCAATGTAGCTGGTGAGGGGCCTGGAGCACAGCCCTGTGAGGAGAGGCTGAGGGAGCTGGGGGTGTGCAGCCTGCAGAAGAGGAGGCTCAGGGCAGACCTCATTGCTGTCTACAACTACCTGAAGGGAGGCTGTAGCCAGGTGGGGTTGGGCTCTTCTGCCAGGCAAGCAGCAACAGAAGAAGGGGACACAGTCTCAAGCTGTGGCAGGGGAGGTCTAGGCTGGATGTTAGGAGGAAGTTGTTGGCAGAGAGAGTGATTGGCATTGGAATGGGCTGCCCAGGGAGGTGGTGGAGTTGCCCTGCCTGGAGGTGTTGAAGCAAAGCCTGGCTGAGGCACTTAGTGCCATGGTCTGGTTGACTGTTTAGGGCTGGGTGCTAGGTTAGACTGGATGAGCTTGGAGTTTTCCCACCTGGTGAGCAGAGCCTGTCCCCCCAACCCTGACCCCCAGCCCTCAGATATTTGTAAATATTTATCAATTGCCCTCTCAGTCTTCTGTTCTCCAGACTGAAAAGTCTCAGGTCTTTCAGCCTCTCCTCACCAGGCAGTGCTTCAGCCCCCTAATCATCCTTGTAGCCCTTCACTGGACTCTCTCAAGCAAAATCCTGTCTCTCTTAAACTGGGGAGCCCAAACTGAAGGCAGTACTCAAGATGAGGTCTCACCAGGGCAGAGGAGAGGCAGAGGAGAACCTCCCTTGATCTGCTGGACACATTCTTCTTAATGCAGCCCAGGATCCCTCTGGCCCTCATTGCCATAAAGGCACATTGCTGTCCCCATTTAGCAATGGGGTTGCACTAGATGATCTCCAGATGTCCCCTCCAACTCCTAGCATTCTCTGACTCTCTAACCTGGGCACAGCAGATCTGTGAAGCTGTTAAGAGATGTGGTTCCTGAGGCTGAGATGACCCTCAAATTGTCATTGCCCTCTAGCAACAGACACCACAGAGCATTGAGACCTCTGGTTTTGATGGCATCCAAAATCATACCTGGGTCATTCTTTCTCTTAACACACGGTAATACATCTGAATTGTGGCCTTTGTATGGCTTCTGAAATTCACAGAAACACTGAATGGTTTGGGTTGCAAGTGATCTATGGAGGTCATGATCTTGGAGGTCTCTTCCAACCTGGTTGATTCTATGATTCTATGATTCTATGAAGTGAGCAAGGAGTGAGTAGACTCCAGCAGAATGGAGGTGAGAAGGAAATTCTTCAGCATGAGACTGGTGAGAGGCTGGAATGGGTTGCCCAGGGAGGTAGTTGAGGCTCCATCCCTGAAGGTGTTCAAGGCCAGGCTGGAGGAGGCTCTGGCCAACCTGGCCTAGGGTAGGATGTCCCTGTCCATAGGGGGGTTGGAACTAGCTGAACCTTGTGGTCCCTTCCAACCCTGACTGATTCTATGATTCTAAGGGTTGCTCAAAGCCCAGTCCAACATGACCTGGAATGTTTCCAGGGAGGAGGCTTCCACTTCCTTTCTGGGTAATCTGGGCCAGTGTTTCACCACCATCTTGCTCGTGCAGATTGCACAAGGTTCTTCGTTCCCCCAATCAGTTTCTCTTTCTCTTGTGCCCCTGTAACTTCTTCCACATTTTTTTCCAGCCAAATAGGAAAGATGAGAACCCCACTGCACCTTTCTTTTAATGGAAAGACAGATTTCTTGGAGAACAACAGCTGCCATGAGGACCTGTAGAGAAACAGAACTTTTGACCCTACAGATAACCGACACAAATCCGATTTGTGGTCTTGGTATTCAGCACTCCATGGTCCATATGAAACAATGATACCTAATTTCAGCTCCTTGATGTCAAGCACTGAACTCACAAAAGCTGCTGCTGAACAGGAATGCTGCCCAGGGGGGCAAGGACCAGGTCTATGGAGGGTGATGGTGTTGGACGACTGCAAGGTGAACACTGCCAGCTGGCCTGTGCATAAAGCACAGAGACACACGAGACCCCACAAAGCCTTTGCCAGCTCCATCCAGGTGGTTCCCAACCTGGCATCTTGAAAGAGAGCAGGATTAACCTAGCAAGGCATCTTAAAGGAGACCTCCACCTCGAAGATCAAAGGCATGCTGGCTCCACATCTCTCATTACGCCTACCTCCCTTGTGGGCTTGCCTTACAAAAGGCCACAATCCAATTTGGGCTGGGTGATTTGCTTAGATGAGTTTCACAGTGCACAACACTCCATGTCAAAAGAATAAAGAAAACCAACCCCAAAATACTCTTTTGTCCCCAGACACAATGAAGAAGGCAGGCTTGTTTGGCACAGAATGCAAGGGGAAAGGCATGAGAGTAAGAAGCAGAGAGCCCTTTGGAGAGCCCCACTGAAAAACAAGCCCTGGGTGCAGCTCAAAGGATTCGCTCCTCCTGGCCACCTCCAGCAGCTGAGACAGTAAAGCTTCCTCAGTCCCAGGGCAGTTCCAGCATCTCCCTGCAGGATTGGCTCACATGCACACCACCAGGATTGCAAATGACACTTGTGCCTCCTGGCAGGATACTGCTGACCCTCCTGGAACCTTTATCCAGGTCTCATCCATGTCTTAGAAGCCAGTGGCTTCAAGGAGATCTGAGTCCTGGGAGCACCAAGGGATCAAGGGAGATTCTCCTCTCCCACTCTCTGCTGTAGTGAGGCCATGTCAGGAGTACTGGCTCCAGTTCTGGACTCCCTAGTTCAAGAGAGACAGGAAACTGCCATAAAGAGTCCACTGGAGGCTACAAAGGTGATGAGTGGACTGAAGCATCCCTCTGAGGAAAGGCTGAGAGAGCTGGGGCTGGTAAGTCTCAAGAGCAGCCTCAGAGGGGATCTTCTCAGTGATGACCAATTTCCAAAGGGCAAGGATGATGAGGATGGGGGCAGACTGTTTTCAGTTGTGCTCACTGACAGGACAATACACAACAGGCACAAACTGGAACCCAGGAGCTTCCATCTGAACATTCATAGAATCATAGAATGTCAGGGGCTGGAAGGGACCTCGAAAGCTCATCTGGTCCAGCCCCGCTGCCAGAGCAGGATCACCTACAGCAGGTCACACTGGAACACATCCAGATGGCTTTTGAGTATCTCCAGAGAGGGAGACTCCACAACCTCCCTGGGCAGCCTGTTCCAGTGCTCTGTCACCATCACAGTTCCTCAGGTTCACATGGAACCTCCTATGCCTCAACTTCCACCCACTGCCCTGTCACTGGGCATCACCAAGAAGAGGCTGGCTCCAGCCTCCTGGCATTCACCCCTTACATATCTAAAACCATGACTTTCCATGATTCCAAGATTCTCTGATTCTAGGATTAGAAGGAAGTGAAGAGGCTGTCTGAAAGACAAATATGTTAAATATTACTATGGCCACACATACCTTAGCTTAAGAAACTGACTGGCAAAACTGGAGGAAAGCCAAGATGGCTGAAGTCTCTCCTGAAGCCCATTCATAGGACCTAGCCAACTTTTAGCCTTCACAGACTCATAGCACTCAGAGGATCCTCAGAGGAGACCAGAGGTACTGACCACCTGGCACCACACTCCTCCTCAGGCTTGCAGACATAGAAATCACAGAATGGTTTAGGTTGGAAGGGATCTCAGACCATCTAGTTCCACCCCTCCACTATAGGCAGGGACACCTTCTACTAGAACAGGATGCTCAAGGCCTCATCAAATCTAGAATCATAGAATCAACCAGGCTGGAAGGGATTTCCAAGATTATCCAGTCCAACCTAGCACCCAGCCCTGGCCAATCAACCAGACCATGGCACTAAGTGCCTCAGCCAGGCTTGGCTTCAACACCTCCAGGGACAGAGACTCCACCACCTCCCTGGGCAGCCCATTCCAATGCCAATCACTCTCTCTGACAACAACTTCCTCCTCACATCCAGCCTAGACCTCCCCTGCCACAACTTGAGACTGTGTCCCCTTGTTCTGTTGCTGCTTGCCTGGCAGAAGAGACCAACCCCACCTGGCTACAGCCTCCCTTCAGGTAGTTGTAGACAGCAATGAGGTCAGCCCTGAGCCTCCTCTTCTCCAGGCTGCACACCCCCAGCTCCCTCAGCCTCTCCTCACAGGGTTTGTGTTCCAGGCCCCTCACCAGCCTTGCTGCCCTTCTCTGGACACCTTCCAGCACCTCAACATCTCTCTTGAATTGAGGAGCCCAGAATTGGACACAGCACTCAAGGTATGGCCTGACCAGTGCTGAGCACAGGGGCAGAATAACCTTCCTTTGAACACCTCCAGGGAGGGAGCATCCACAACCCTCTCTGTGCAACCTGTTCCAGTGTTCCCCCACCCTCACTGTAAAGTCCTTCCTGCCATCCAGTTCCATCGCCCCTCTTCCAGCGTGCCCACGCTCCCATGCACGTCCACAGGCAATCCTGGCAGCCAGCTAACAGCATCTGCAAGCCCTGTAAGAGTTCCACTGCGCAGAGAGGGGCTGTGGGGAAGATTTGCTGTTATTTACTGGATTCCATTTCACAGCAGTGACCTGTAAAATCCTCCTGACAGCTTTGCTCAGCCTCTTACCGACCTGTGAGATCAGTCTGTCTGTCTCTTACCTACCCGCGGGCACGCAGCGTGCCGGCAGTAATGGGTGTCCTGAAGGAACAGTATCACCTCTGCTTCCTGAGGATTACAGCCTGCCTCTTCCACAAACAGCACTCCCTGCCCCTGCTTTATTAACCAAACAGCAGGCGTTGAGAAAAACCCTCACCAGCACCATCAGGAGAGTGGTTTTTAACTCAGCACTTATGCAGAGCAGGAAATTAGGAACATATAATCAAACCAGAGGACAGCTGAGGATCATAGAACATAGAATCAAGCAGGTTGGAGGAGACCTCCAAGATCATCCAGGCCAACCTAGCACCTAGCCCTAGCCAGGTGGCACTAAATACCTCAGCCAGGCTTTGCTTGAACACCTCCAGGGATGGTGACTCCACCACCTCCCTGGGCAGCCCATTCCAATGCCAATCACTCTCTCTGACAACAACTTCCTCCTAACATCCAGCCTAGACCTCCCCCTGCACAACTTGAGGCTGTGTCCCCTTGTTCTGTTGCTGGTTGCTAGACAGAAGAGACCAACTCCACCTGGCTACAGCCTCCCTTCAGGTAGTTGCAGACAGCAATGAGGTCACCCCTGATCAGTTTCAAGTCTCAACCAAATGACAGGTGGGGAGGTGAGTTTCCTCCCAGTTGCCTGAGATTTTACTTAGGGAGAGCTGCATATCTGCTGCTTGAACTTCATGAGTTTTAATATCCCCTGGTTTTGGCTCCTGTTGTAGGAAAACATGAGAACTCACGCCCCTGCTCTTTTATCTTCTCCAAAGGACACACAGATTTTACACATCTATGTACCAAAGAAGGGGTGAAGGAGAAGCAATGTGTTGTACTTATCTATTTCTTGTTTCAACCCTTGGTCCTGAATCAGCTTCTCCAAACATAAAATCAGAGAATCATAGAATTAACCAGGCAGGAAGAGACCTCCAAGATCATCCAGTCCAACCTAGCACCCAGCCCTAGCCAATCAACCAGACCATGGCACTAAGTGCCTCATCCAGGCTTTGCTTCAACACCTCCAGGGACAGTGACTCCACCACCTCCCTGGGCAGCCCATTCCAATGCCAATCACTCTCTCTGACAACAACTTCCTCCTAACATCCAGCCTAGACCTCCCCTGCCACAGCTTGAGACTGTGTCCCCTTCTTCTGTTGCTGGTTGCCTGGCAGCAGAGCCCAACCCCACCTGGCTACAGCCTCCCTTCAGGTAGTTGTAGACAGCAATGAGGTCACCCCTGAGCCTCCTCTTCTCCAGGCTGCACACCCCCAGCTCCCTCAGCCTCTCCTCACAGGGCTCTGCTCCAGGCCCCTCACCAGCTTTGCTGCCCTTCTCTGGACACCTTCCAGCACCTCAACATCTCTCTTGAATTGAGGAGCCCAGAACTGGACACAGCACTCAAGGTGTGGCCTGAGCAGTGCTGAGTACAGGGGCAGAATAACCTCCCTTGTCCTACTGGCCACACTGCTCCTGAGCCAGGCCAGGATGCCACTGGCTCTCTTGGCCACCTTACATCCTTTCTTACACAGAAACAAAGAGTCACAGAATCATCTTGATTGGAAAAAGACCTTTAAAATCTTCATGTCCAACTCATCACTGCCAGGTCACCACTAAATTATGTCCCTCAGCAACACACCTACATGCCTTTAAATGCCTCCACAGATGATGACTCCATCTCTTTTCTGGGCAGCCTATTCCAGGGCTTGACAAAACCTTTTGGGGAAGAAATTTATCCTAATGTCCAAGCTAAACTTCTCCTGGTGCAACTTGAGTTCATTTCCTCTTGTCCTATCTCCTGATGTCTGGGAGAAGAGATCAGGCCTGATCTCACTCCAATTTTCTTTCAGGGAGTTGTAGAGAGCAATATTTCCCCTCAGTCTCCTTTTCTCCAGGCTAAACAGGCTGAAGTTTCTTCAGCCACTCCAGACATGACTTGTGCTCTAGATCCTTCACCATCTTTGTTGCTCTTCTTTGGACACCCTACAGCAGCCCCATCTCCTTCTTGCATCAATTTGCCTTCAAGTAGCTGTAGAAAGCAACCACATCTCCTCTGAGCCTCCTTTCCTCCTGACTAGTATGTGCAGTAGGGATGCCCAGCCAGGTAGGGGCATGTTGCAAGCCCCTCCCTGGTCATACACTCATATCTGCAAAGTTATTTCATCTCCCATTCACTTCACCTAACCAAACTATCTCTGAAAGAGACATAAACACCATCCAAGACTACTGCTTACGAAGGGAGCCTATATGGGAGGTGAGATGAATCTGGAGCATGCCTGTTTTCTGCAGGCACAGCAAGGGATAGAGAATATCTGCAGCTCAGAAGGATGCTGTGAAGCTCCAGGACTAGGGGGATTGCGTGGTGCTAATGGTGGATGCTTAGAAAGCCATGTACTGAATCCCTGGCAACATTTAGCTCAGATGGTTTGTTTTCCTGCAAGACATGCAGGATTGCTGAGCTGGAGCTCAGAGCAAACATCTCCCTGAGGAGTTCTGTGACCTGAGTTATGCAGATCAGATTAGACAATCATGCTGGTCTCTTTTGGCTTTCAATTCTATGAATTTATAAGCAGTTGTCAAATAGTTTCAATGATAATTGTCAGCTAGGGCTGAAAAGAGCTTAGCTAGGCTCTTGTGAAGTGGAAACTGCATTGTTGCTGCTGCTGTTGTTGTTGTTATTATTATTACAGATGGGTTTTGTCTTTCTCAATCAGGATACAGATTTCAGAAGACCCTGACCCAGTGACCAGAGCTACAGTGGGACTGTTCCAGTAATTGCCATATTTTCAAGACAAGTATGAATTGCTCCTTCCAGTTGAGCCAGACAAAGAGTGGAGATGAAGTTTATTATCATCCTAAATGTGGTTTGTTTTCTGCTGATGCATGAATGTTCCAGCATTTAGTTTGCTGTGGTGCAGTCCCCCCTTCCATGTCTTTTCCTTGAGGTTTTCTGTTGGAGATGTTGGGTATTACTGACACTACTTTGTTGTGACAATTCATAGAATCAGAGAATCAAGCAGGTTGGAAGAGACCTCCAACATCATCCAGGCCAACCTAGCACCCAGCCCTAGACAATCAACTAGACCATGGCACTAAATGCCTCAGCCAGGCTTTGCTTCAACACCTCCAGCCACAGCAACTCCACCACCTCCCTGGGCAGCCCATTCCAATGCCAATCACTCTCTCTGCCAGGAACTTCCTCCTGACATCCAGCCTAGACCTCCCCTGCCACAATTTCACACTGTGTCCCCTTGTTCTGTTGCTGCTTGCCTGGCAGAAGAGACCAACCCCACCTGGCTATAACCTCCTTTCAGGTAGCTGTAGACAGCAATGAGGTCCCCCTTGAGCCTCCTCTTCTGCAGGCTGCACACCCCCAGATCCCTCAGCCTCTCCTCATAGGGTTTGTGGCCATTCCAGCATTCTCAAATCATCATAGAATCAACCAAGTTGGAAGAGACCTCCAAGATCATCCAGGCCAACCTAGCACCCAGCCCTAGACAATCAACCAGACCATGGCACTAAATGCCTCATCCTGGCTTTGCTTGAACCCCTCCAGGGAAGGTGACTCCACCACCTCCCTACCTGTACTTCCAGTTCTAAGAAGTCTGGAAGATGAGTCAGGGAGTTCCTCTTCTCTTTGTTATTTCAAATGTTATTCTCTTTCTCCTTTTTTTTGATTTTTAATATTGCTTTTTCTTTCCAGTACTGCAAATGTTGCCATTTTCTGCTACTAACTCCTTAACTAGCCAGAATCCTAACTGTTCTTAGGCAAATGTAACAGAAATAAACTGGAACACAAGAAGTTCTGTCTGACCAAGAGGAAAAAACTTCTTTCCTGTAGGGATACCAGAACTCTGGACCAGGCTGCCCAGAGAGGTCACAAAATCTCTTTCTTTGGAGAGATTCTTAACCCATCTGAACTTGATGTGCTGCCCAGGGAGGTGGTGGAGTCACCATCCCTGGAGGTGTTGAAGCAAAGCCTGGATGAGGCACTTAGTGCCATGGTCTGGTTGACTGGCTAGGGCTGGGTGCTAGGTTGGCCTGGCTGAGCTTGGAGGTCTCTTCCAATCTGGCTGATCCTATGATTTTATGATTCTATGTGCTCTTTGGACACATCTTGTGGATCCCATGTGTATCTTCACTCCCCACATCTGATCTTGTCCCATGCAGGTGCTTAAAATCATAGTTGATGCCTTCATGGATATGTGGCATGCCTGAAAGATTGAAATCTGTGATTCTATGACCCTGGGCAACCTGTGCTCTGTGCCCCTGCTTTAACAGAGGGGTTAGACTCATAGTTTAGCACTAACTTCTCAATTTCCTTGGCTTTGTTTGTGTTTTTCTTCCTCTTTCAGAGAATTTGTCAGCAGCTGATGCATGGCTCTTCTTGAAAAGGATGGCAGGGAGACCAATTAGTCAATCTAGAAGCTGGCATCCTCCTCCTAACACGACTGCCACAAAGTGGCAGCTAAATCAAGATCTATCTGGCTCTTAAAAATATTAACCTTTCTGTTGACACTGCCATTTATCAGGAGGTTTATTCTTTGAATGCTGAGACTGATACAGCAAAAAGCAGAGCTAAAGGCCACCAGCTACCCCATCATCACACAGATTGGTCACAAATGCCCAGAGGTCCTTTTAAGCATAAACACTTGCTAAGTGTCCTAGTTTGAGCCTAGCTGGGATATTTTGGTGAGAAGAACTAGATTGCAGGCTGTGAAAAGAAAAGAATGGGGATGCCTACTGCACTCATAGGCTTGCTGAGATGTAATAAACAAGAACATAAACACAGATGACAGAGTTAGATTTCTGGCTCTGATAAGCTGGTTGGGCACTTCTGGAGGGTCTCTTTTGGAGACCTTCATTGTGCTGTGCTAGTTTGAGCCTAGCTGGGATATTTTAGTGAGAGGAATTAGATGCTAGGCTGTGAAAAGGAAACAATGGGGCTGGCTACTGCACTCATAGGCTTGCTGAGATGGATAAAATGTGAGAGGAATTAGATTGCAGACTGTGAGAAGGAAACAATGGGGATGGCTACTGCACTCATAGGCTTGCTGAGATGGATAAAATGTGAGAGGAATTAGATTGCAGACTGTGAGAAGGAAACAATGGGGATGGCTACTGCACTCATAGGCTTGCTGAGATGGATAAAATAAGAACATAAACACAGATAACAGGGTTTGCCCTCTGGCTTTGGGCTGCACTTCTCTCTCTCTTACCTGCTGTCTGTTTAACTAATCCTTCTGCTTCCTAACCTCCCTGGCTGATCCTCCAAACTCACCTTAAACATAAGGCAAAGTCTGGGATAAGGCAGAGAGGTGGAAGGGAAGTGGAAGGGTGGTTGGAAGCCCCTCTTGGGGACTTAGTGCCATGGTGTGGTGGATTGGCTAGGGCTGGGTGCTAGGTTGGAGTGGATGATCTTGGAGGTCTCTTCCAACCTGCCTGATTCTACAAGAATTTTCTAAGAACTTCTACCAGTGCCCACTGCAAGACCTGAACTATAGGACAGGCTTTGGGTGGAGTTGGCCAGGAACATGGCAGCAAAAGAAACCTCCATGGGGAGATTCTGGTTCACTGAATTCAATTCACTGAGTGCATAGAATGCAATGAGCAGTTGTTAGCCTCAGCACATCAGAGAGGGAGTAGAAAACTTCCAGTAATTTGCAAGTTGTGCTCCTGAAGTTAGAAATGCTGAGCTGGTTTTAAAGCACACACACAAAAAAGAAGAACAGAAAGAATAATCTTTCCAAATAAACCTTTCCCTATAAAGGAATTAAAGGATGAGATGTTATCCTCAAAATACATGTGGTGGCAGTTTAGCTGTGACAGTTAGGGGAGGAGGAAGTGAGCAGGAATACAGACCCAAAGCATTGAAGATTAAGTGTCTGAGAGAGAAGAGCATTCAGTAGACCACAATTTGGATAAGCATAGATTGCTGGCAAGCCTTAACAACCCACTAATGAGCAGAAATCTGGGAGATCTCCCTGCAGCACCAGCTATTTTCTTACTGCTTGGGAAATCAGTGCCCCAAACTACTGAAAGCCAAGACAACTTCTCATCTTCAGTGGCAAAAATGTTGTGTGAGGACAATTAATTGTCACACTTCTTCAATTCAGGAGACAAGGAGAAGAAAAGGTGAGATTGAAAGATGCTGTTCAGACTGCCCACCAAAGTGATCATAGAATCAAGCAGGTTGGAACAGACCTCGAAGATCATCCAGTCCAACCTAGCACCCAGCCCTAGCCAGTCAACCAGACCATGGCACTAAGTGCCTCAGCCAGGCTTGGCTTCAACACCTCCAGGGACAGTGACTCCACCACCTCCTTGGGCAGCCCATTCCAATGCCAATCACTCTCTCTGACAACAACTTCCTCCTCCTAACATCCAGCTTAGACCTGCCCTGGCACAACTTGAGACTGTGTCCCCTTCTTCTGTTGCTGCTTGCCTGGCAGAAGAGCCCAACCCCACCTGGCTGCAGCCTCCATTCAGGTAGCTGTAAACAGCAACGAGGTCTGCCCTGAGCCTCCTCTTCTGCAGGCTGCACACCCCCAGCTCCCTCAGCCTCTCCTCATAGGGCTGTGCCCCAGGCCCCTCTCCTGTTCCAAGATGGAAATTAAAACAAGATCTACTGGTAGTATGACAAGCAGTCTCAAGCTTAGTAAACAAAGCTGAACTCCCAGAGCACCCTTTAGCTCCTCTGGCTGCCATCTGTTGATAAGCTCAGGACAAAACCCACAGATAATAGAGTGGGAAAGGAATGGGGTTGGAGTGCACCTCCACTTTTAACAATTTGGTTTTCATTTTTATCTGCATTTACTCTCTCTGGTAGGAATGCACAAGCCCTATGAGGAGAGGCTGAGGGAGCTGGGATTGTTTAGCCTGGAGAAGAGGAGGCTCAGGGGAGACCTTATTGCTGTCTACAACTACCTGAGGGGTGGTTGTGGCCAGGAGGAGGTTGCTCTCTTCTCTCAGGTGGCCAGCACCAGAACAAGAGGACACAGCCTCAGGCTGCACCAGGGGAGATTTAGGCTGGAGGTGAGGAGAAAGTTCTTCCCTGAGAGAGTCATTGGGCACTGGAATGGGCTGCCCGGGGAGGTGGTGGAGTCGCCGTCCCTGGAGCTGTTCAAGGCAGGATTGGACGTGGCACTTGGTGCCATGGTCTGGCCTTGAGCTCTGTGGTAAAGGGTTGGACTTGATGATCTGTGAGGTCTCTTCCAACCTTGATGATACTGTGATACTGTGAATGGAAGCTTAAATCTCCTCAGCAGTGTTTGCATTGCAGCTCTCCTCACCTGTGGCAGCTCAGGCCAAAGGACACATTAACCACATCTACTCTAAAATCATTCTCCTGGTAAAATCATAGAATAAACCAGGTTAGAAGAGATCCTCAAGCTCATCCAGTTCAACCTAGCACCCAGCCCTAAACAATCAACCAGACCATGGCATTAAGTGCCTCAGCCAGGCTTTGCTTGAGTACCTCCAGGGATGGTGACTCCAGCACCTCCCTGGGCAGCCCATTCCAATGCCAATCACTCTCTCTGTCAACAACTTCCTCCTAACATCCAGCCTAGACCTCCCCCACCACAACTTGAGACTGTATGGTCTTGGAGGTCTTGATCTTGGAGGTTGATTCTATGATTGCATGATTCTAAGCTGTTCTGTTCTTCTCACTTTTCCCTTATTTTTTTGATGGTTTGAGGTTTCTCTTTTTTTCCTTTCAGTTAAACTTTAAGGAAAGGCTGAAGATTGCAAATGTGATATTTGGCCAGGAAGGAATCCAGCATGAGGAATCACCACTCTTCCTCTTGGTTTTAAAAGACCAGTCTATTTAAGCTTCAAAAGCATATGTTGCTCCCCACTTCAATCCCATCCCTTTTGTTGCCTGGCTGCAAGCAAGAGGATGCCACTTTTCTTCCTCTGGCTCAAACCCATCGTGTTGCTAGATTGTAGATCACGGATTATTCACTAAGTGGTGGTTATGTGAGGATGTGACAGCTCAACAGAAACTGCCTGCCAGGACTGTGTGAAAATATTCTCAGCTGATCCCACCGTCAGAGACGGAGTCATTTGCATGTGTGATTGCTACTGTCTTTGAAAACAGAGAAAAGGGCAAGCAAATAAACCTCCACCAACACTGCTCCTTCCTCTGATGTTGTCTGGTAGGGAGCTGGGTTTGTTCAGCCTGCAGGAGAGGAGGCTCAGGGCTGACCTCGTTGCTGTCTAGAACTACCTGAAGGGAGGATGTAGCCAGGTGGGGTTGGTCTCTTCTGCCAGGCAACCAGCAGCAGAACAAGGGGACACAGTCTCAAGTTGTGCCAGGGGAGGTCTAGGCTGGAAGTTAGGAGGAAGTTGTTGTCAGAGAGAGTGATTGGCATTGGAATGGGCTGCCCAGGGAGGTGGTGGAGTCACCATTCCTGCAGGTCTTCAAGAAAAGCCTGGCTGAGGCACTTAGTGCCATGGTCTAGTTGACTGGCTAGGGCTGGGTGCTAGGTTGGACTGGCTGATGTTGGAGGTCTCTTCCAACCTGGTTGATTCTGTGACTCTATGATTATATGGTTATATGAAATGCACATAAATTGTTATGAAATTGAGATAAAGTTGATTGGTCATGTCAGGGGGTGCACTTAGCTGATAACTACCCATCCTAGCTGATAACTACCTGTCCTCACTTCTGCATGACTAAAGCAACCACTATAAGAGGAACAGTTAAGTTGATATAAGCAGCTTAAAACTAGATTTGCACCTGCCTTCCCAGATCACAGGATTTCACAATAGTGAAGGTTGTAAGGGACCTCTGGAGATCATCTACTCCAACCCCTCTGCTAAAGCAGAGTTACACACAGCAGGTTGCCCAGAGTTGCATCGAGATGGATTCTGAAAGGGGCAGTCTTTTGCAGAGAAGAGACTCCAAAGCCTCTCTGGGCAGCCTGGCTCAGGGCTCTATCATCATCATATGAAAGAATTTTCCCCTTATGTTTAGATGGAAAATTCTGCATCTGGGTTGAGGCAACCTCAAGCACAAATCCAGGCTGGGCAGTGACTGGCTAGGGAGCAGCCCTGAGGAGAGGGACTTGGGGGTGCTGCTGGATGAGAAACTCAACATGAGCCAGCAGTGTGCACTTGCAGCCCAGAAAGCCAAGCAGAGCCTGGGCTGCAGCAGCAGCAGTGTGGCCAGCAGGTGGAGGGAGGTGATTCTCCCCCTCTGCGGCACAGAAGAGGGCTACAAAAAAAACTGGGGAGGAACTTTTTAGGCTCTCAGGGAGTGACAGGACTGGGGGGAATGGAGCAAAGCTGGAGGTGGGGAGAGTCAGCCTGGACATGAGGAGGAAGTTGTTGAGCATGAGAGTGGTGAGAGGCTGGAATGGGTTGCCCAGAGAGGTGGTTGAGGCCCCATGGCTGGAGGTGTTTAAGGCCAGGCTGGCTGAGGCTGTGTGCAGCCTGCTCTAGGGTAGGGTGTCCCTGGGCATGTCAGAGTGGTTGGAACTGGCTGCTCCTTGTGCTCCCTTCCAACCCTGCCTGATTCTATGATTCTATGACTGTAAGTAATGCCATTTTAGCAGCTCCCTGATGACACAGGAGCCCTGCAAAAATGTCAAACCTAACACCCTGATTCAAAACCAGGAGCAGGTGATTAGACAAGCAATTATACACCGAGTAGCTTAACATAAATTGTGGGTAAAATATATCAGAAACTCTTTTTTTTTTGGTTAGGATTCAGTGAGAGAGCACCTTGTAAAGCATAATTGGATTAGAGGAGACAGCCAGCATGGATTTACAAGCAGGAGGTCTTTTGCTTAACTAACTTGTTGGAGTTCTTTGAAGCTACAGTATTACTGCCAAGGTAGGCAAGGGAAAAATGTAATAGATGTTATGCACTTAGATTTCCCAAAAGCAATTGGGGAAGGTTGTAGAGTGAGATTATCAGCTAATGGAAGAAGTTGTGCTGTAAAAACAGGCTGGCTGGGAAAAATGGTTCAGAAGCAGAAAACAGCCAGTGCGTGGGCTGGCTTGCCATGTTCCTTCTCAACCTCAAAAGGGAGTTATTTAAGTGCTTGGCCTGAGGAAGAAGCAGGTGGAGAGGTTCAGGCTTGGAGATCTCTTCTGCTAGGATTTCAGAGAGCTCCCAGCCTTTAGCAGTGTGAAGTTTCCCACAAGAGTTCAGTTTATAAGCCTTGAGGATGAGAACTGCCCGGGGAGATCATTTCTCCTCCAGAAAAAGATGCAATTCAAATCATAGAATCATAGAATCACAGAATCAGCCAGGTTGGAAGAGACCTCCAAGCTCATCCAGTCCAACCTAGCACCCAGCCCTAGCCAATCAACCAGACCATGGCACTAAGTGCCTCATCCAGGCTTTACTTGCACACCTCCAGGGATGGTGCCTCCACCACCTTCCTGGGCAGCCCATTCCAATGCCAATCACTCTCTCTGACAACAACTTCCTCCACACATCCAGCCAATACTTTCCCCAGCACAACTTGAGACTTTGTCCCCTTGTTCTTTCGGTAGTTGCCTGGGAGAAGAGGCCACCTCCAACCAGGCTACAATGTCCCTTCAGCCCAGCTGCATGGGCTCTGTGATCTGCCATCCTCAAGGCTGCTCACAGAAGGAAAACCAAACTTTGCTTTCACTGACAAGTGAGAAAACTGAGGCACAAGCTGGAACAAGCCACATCCAGTGGACTAAAAGCTGGATGTGGGCTGGCAAGTTGCCATCCCTGGAGGTGTTGAAGCAAAGCCTGGATGAGGCACTTAGTGCCATGGTCTGGTTGATTGGATAGGGCTGGGTGCTAGGTAGGACTGGATGAGCTTGGAGGTCTCTTCCTACCTGGTTGATGCTATGATTCTATGTCCTAGGCTGCATCTCCATCATCCTTGGCAGCAGGTGGAGGGAGGGGATTCTGCCTCTCTGCTCTAACCTCCCTGGCAGTATGGAGTCCTGCTCTCGAGTCCTCAGCACAGGAGGGACATGGACATGTTGGAGCTAAAGGAGGCCACAAGAATAATGAGAGTGCTGGAAGGCCTCTGCAGTAAGGACAGGCTGAGAGAGCTGGGTTTGTTCAGTCTGGAAAAGAGAAGTAGTCTCCAGGGAGACTTTCTTGTGCCCTTTCAGTACTTAAAGGGAGTCTATAAGAAAGATCACAGAATCATAGAATCAACCAGGTTGGAAGAGACCTCCAACATCAGTCAGTCCAACCTAGCACCCAGCCCTGGCCAATCAACCAGACCATGGCACTAAGTGACCCATCCAGGCTTTGCTTCAACACCCCCAGGGATGGCAACTCCACCACCTCCCTGGGCAGCCCATTCCAATGGCAATCACTCTCTCTGACAACAACTTCCTCCTCACATCCAGCCTAGACCTCCCCTGGCACAACTTGAGACTGTGTCCCCTTGCTCTGTTGCTGCTTGCCTGGCAGAAGAGCCCAACCCCACCTGGCTACAACCTCCCTTCAGGTAGTTGTAGACAGCAGTGAAGTCAGCCCTGAGCCTCCTCTTCTCCAGGCTGCACACCTCCAGCTCCCTCAGACAGGGAGTCTCTTTTTAGAAGGGCCTGTTGCCAAGGACAAGCAGTGACAGTTTGAAAGTAAAAGATGTGAGTCTGAGGCTTTCAAAACTGTTTACACAGAAAGGGGTGCAAAAGTGGCCCAGCTTGCCCAGAGAGGTGGTAGCAATCTCATCTCTGCAAAGATCCCAGGCTACTTTTAACAGGGTTGTGAGCAGATGTCTCTGCTGACTGCAGTGGGGATTGGGCTAGATGAACTTTAGAGGTCCTTTCCAACCCAAATCTTTCTGTGATTCTAATGGGCATTGGAGTGGGAGGAAAGAAATGCTCTTCCATTTCCATATCTGCCACTTGTCTCTCCTATAACCATGCCCCTGGCATACACTGCTGGGTCATCAAAGAAGATGACTTTTAAAGGTCCCTTCCAACCTAAACCATTCCACAGTTCTATGGCTCTGTGAAAACATGATGGATCTCATTCCTATCAGTGCCAGAAAGAGCACAGATCCCCCAAGGTGAGGCTTTAGCATCTACTCTTGTGAGCATGGAGAATTTTAAAGAGAAAACTCTGTGGCTGTGCAGGGTGAGCCCAGGCAGCCTCAGCATCTCAACACCTACATTTTCTGTGAGGTGAGGCCACCATCACAGGGAAAGAGGACAGGATCTGAGAGAGATGAGTGTCTTGAGCAGTGGGCACAGAGGTCTCCACAGGCAGATGCTGTTTTCATCTCCTGATTTGCACCCAACACTTGCTTCTGCAGATCTACATCAAAAGCAGGCTAAAGCAAAGACCTGAGCAGCAAACATCACAGTCCCCAAAACCCTCCCAAGAAGCAAGTTGCTCCTGTTTCTCTTCCACATCGTGTTTCAGCAGCAAACATCACTTTCCTCCCAGCTCCAGCTGCTTTTCTTGGCAGCCCCTGGAGCCACCAGGGCTGATAATGCTGGAATCTGTGTTTATTGTGATCATGCTGCTGTCCAACAACAACAGTGACTGGGTCGGGGATCAGCAGCATTCCCAGGCACCATGCAAAGCTTTTGTTGGATATAGAATCACAGAATCATACAATCAGTCAGGGTTGGAGGGGACCACAAGGATCAGCTAGTTCCAACCCCCCTGCCATGGGCAGGGACACCCTACCCTAGATCAGCCTGGCCAAAGAAGTCATAGAATCAGTCAGGGTTGGAAGGGACCACAAGGATCATCTAGTTCCAACCCCCATGCCATGCCAGGGGCACCCTACCCTAGAGCAGCCTGGCCAAAGGAGTCATAGAATCAGTCAGGGTTGGAAAGGACCACAAGGATCAGCCAGTTCCAACCCCACTGCCACGGGCAGGGACACCCTACTCTAGAGCAGGCTACTGTAGTGTATGCCAGGCTGCAGGATATCCTGCAGCCCCTGCTCCACCTTGCAGACTGCTGACTGCCCATCTTCACAATCTCATCCTGCCTCTCCTCCACCAGCATTGTGATTGTCACCCACCCACCCCAATCCTCTAGGCATCTGCATTGCCTTATTCCCCCTTCCCACCCACCCAGAACATGACCCAAGTTTGTTATGGATCAGTGTATTTACAAAGCTTAAGCTGAAAATCAATTTTAATTACCAAAATCAGATTGCTGTGTCAATAAATCACTGGGGAGCCCTCAGAGAAGCAGACAGAAGGTTGCACCTGGAAGTGGAGGGAGGGAGACACAATGATTCATTTTCCCGTTGGGCTCCTCCCTGCTTTCCCTGGACAATATTCATCAATGTCCTTATCTTTTGTATTACTGAGGCTTTAAAAGGGAGATGAATGGAACTGGGGCCAGTTTTAACCACTGTTGGTTGAAACCAGATTTACCCTTGACCCCTTGACATGAGCTCTTCTTTTTTTATAGTTAGGAGAGTGGTGAGGAAAGGGGTTGGAAAATCTTTCACAGTGTCTCTTTTGTCAGGCTAAATGATTGATCAAATTGCATCCTGGAAATCTAACTAAAAACTGCAATGAAAGGAGAGTGCACAGAGCATCATTCTTCCCACTGATGATGATCACAGAATCATTTTCTTGCAAAAGACTTTTAAGGCTGTTGAGGCCAACCATTCCCTAAATCTACCAACCCTGCTCCTAAACCATGACACTCAGTACTGCATCTCAGAGATCTGTAAACACCCCCAGGGGTGGGGATTAAAATCACATCCACTGGGAGCCTGTTCTGGTGTTGGAGAAGCCTTTCAATGAAGGAATTTCTTCTAATATCCAACCTAAATATCTCCTGCTGTAACTTGAGGATATTCTTGTCATAGAATCATAGAACCAAGCAGGTTGGAAGAGACCTCTAAGATCATCCAGGCCAACCTAGCACCCAGCCCTAGCCAGTCATCTAGACCATGGCACTAAATGCCTCATCCAGGCTTTTCTTGAACACCTATGTGTCCTATCACTTGTTACTAGAGAGAAAAGACCAACACTCACTTGGCTCCAAGTGGCTTGCTGAGAGCCAGAAGGTCTCCCTCAAGCCTCCTTTTCTTCAGGCTAAGCAACCACAGTTCATAGAATCATAGAATCAAGCAGGTTGGAAGAGACCTCCAACATCATCCAGTCCAACCTAGCACCCAGCCCTGGCCAAGCAACCAGACCATGGCACTAAGTGCCTCATCCAGGCTTTGCTTCAACACCTCCAGGGATGGTGACTCCACCACCTCCCTGGGCAGCCCATTCCAAAGGTGTCTGTCTTTGTTCCCGATCCCTGTGTTCCTGAATCCAGTTTCAGAATCTAGTTCCTGTCTGGCTTTCACAATACCAGTCCACAGTGGTGACAGTGATATCATTGTGTGATGGTTTGGGTGTTCCCTGGCCCCCCACACTTTAGAAATCACCCAGACTAGACTCAGTGGGCTCTGGAAATAGAATGAGGCTTATGTATACATCTTAGCACAATATACAAGCAGAGAGTTACAGTCTATACAGTTATAGGCAGAAATAGACAAGGTAAAAGGTGATACAGAAACACAACAGCCCTCCCAGAAACCTGAGTCTCCAAGGAGGGGCTCTTAACCACCCCTTCACCTTCACCCTACCCCTCTCAACCTTACCCCAGTCCCAAGGAAGAATGGAGCTTCAGCCAGGGGGTTAGGAAGCAAAGTGGATTAATCAGCAAAATGAAGGGTGAAGTTAGAGAGAGAGAGAGATGCAGCTCAGAGCATCCCAGCAGAACAAGTGCCTTATCTATGCTTTGATTCTTGTTTTTATACATCTCAGCAAGCCTATGAGCAAGGTAGAATCACAGAATCAAGCAGGTTGGAAGAGACCTCCAAGATCATCCAGGCCAACCTAGCACCCAGCCCTATCCAATCAACCAGACCATGGCACTAAGTGCCTCATCCAGGCTTTTCTTGAAGACCTCCAGGGACGGTGCCTCCACCACCTCCCTGGGCAGCCCATTCCAATGCCAATCACTCTCTCTGACAACAACTTCCTCCCAACATCCAGCCTACACCTGCCCTGGCACAACTTGAGACTGTGTCCCCTTGTTCTGTTGCTGCTTGCCTGGGAGAAGAGACCAACCCCACCTGGCTACAGCCTCCCTTCAGGTACTTGTAGACAGCAATGGGGTCAGCCCTGAGCCTCCTCTGCTGCAGGCTGCACACCCCCAGCTCCCTCAGCCTCTCCTCACAGGGCTGTGTTCCAGGCCCCTCACCAGCTTCATTGCCCTTCTCTGGACACCTTCCAGCACCTCAACATCTCTCTTGAATTGAGGGGCCCAGAACTGGACACAGGACTCAAGCTGTGGTCTGAGCAGTGTTGAGTACAGAGGCAGAATAACCTCCCTTGTCCTACTGGCCACACTGTTCCTGATGCAGGCCAGGATGCCATTGGCTCTCTTGGCCACCTGGGCACACTGCTGCCTCTTCTTCAGCTACTATCTATCAGTACCCCCAGGTTCCTTTCCTCCTGGCTGCTCTCAGCCACTCAGTCCCCAGCCTGTAGCACTGTTTGGGGTTGTTGTGGCCAAAGTGCAGAACCCTGCCCTTGGCCTTGTTCAATCTCATCCCATTGGCCTCTGCCCACCCATCCAGCCTGGCCAGGTCCCTCTGCAGGGCTCTCCTACCTTCCAACAGATCCACACCTGCTCCTAGCTTGGTGTCATCTGCAAACTTACTAATGCTGTACTCAATCCCCTGGTCCAGGTCATCAATAAAGATATTGAACAGGACTGTGCCCAGCACTGATCCCTGGGGCACACCACTAGTGCCAGCTGCCAACTGGATGTGGCACCATTCACCACCACTCTCTGGGCCCTGCCTTCCAGCCAGTTCTTGATCCAGCACAGAGTGAATCTTTCCAATCCATGAGCTGTCAGCTTGGCTAGGAGCTTCTTGTGGCAGACAGCGTCAAAGGCTTTGCTGAAGTCCAGGTAGACTCCATCCACAGCCTGGCCCACATTCACCAGGCAGGGAACCTGATCTTGGTGTCAGACAATCTCTGGTAGGATCACTGTGTTTCAAACACAACCATTCTGTCCTTTTTCTGCCGTGGGTGGAAGCAGAACTGCCAGCTGTTGGAAGTCTCTGTACTTTACACCCACCCACAGCCCTGCCATGTCCTCTCACAACTCTTCAGCTTGATACACAAGGAGGATTTTTCTTCCTGGGAATTTGCAGCATTCAAATGATTGCAAGGGAGGACAATGCTGCTCTTTCACAGATGATCCCAACTGTCATGGTCTGCTTTCCAGAGGAGCAGAGTGGATTTTTGTGCTCTATGCCCTTCCAAGATGTTAATATTGGCTGGGCACTTCTTTCCTATGCCTACCCTGAAACTTTTTTATCTGCAGGACATAGGTAAAAGGTTTGCTAGATTGTTGAGAAGAGCTTTGGACCAGAAATTAGAGCTCTCAGCTACTCCTCCCACACAGTCAGGCTTAGGAGAGTAATTTTCTTTTATTTTTCTAATATCCCTAATATGCAGCAAGGGAACAGCAGGCAGAATAATGGGCCTTTTTGCTCTGTGTTTGATGAAAGGAAATGCAGGTGCTCACCTGGGTGGTTAGATTGGGACATGAAGTCATTCCCCTTAGTTCTTTGAATGCCCATCTCTCACTCCACTGAAGGAGATGAGGGGAAATAAAATTATCATTCAGATATTACTCAGGTAACAGATCTCTGGGAACAGGCTGCACAGAGAGGTTGTGAAGTCTCCTTCTCTGGAGAGACTCCAAACCCACCTAGACATGGTCTTCACAGAGAGAGTGAACTAAGGCACTAAGTGCCTCAGCCAGGCTTTGCTTCAACACCTCCAGCCACAGAGACTCCACCACCTCCCTGGGCAGCCCATTCCAATGCCAGTCACTCTCTCTGACAACAACTTCTAACAACATCCAGCCTAGACCTCCCCCAGCACAACTTGACACTGTGTCTCCTTGTTCTATTGCTGGTTGTCTGGGAGGAGAGGCCACCCCCGACCTGGCTACAGCTTCCCTCCAGGTAGTTGTAGACAGCAATAAGGTCACCCCTGAGCCTCCTCTTCTCCAGGCTAAACAACCACAGCTCCCTCAGCCTCTCCTCATAGGGTTTGTGTATAGAATCATAGACTCAACCAGGCTGGAAGAGACCTCCAAGATCATCCAGTCCAACCTTGGACTAAGCTGTCTCAACTCGTGGCCCAAAAGAAGGTCCTTAAGAACACCTTTCTCTAGGTGATTTCAGATTCAAGTCTTGGTGGGATACACTAGGAAATTAATGCTGCAGAAGTGGATGCCAAGTAACGCCCCAGAATTTCATAGACTGGAAAAGACCTCCAAGATTACTCAGTCCAAGCATTAGTTTCACACTGACAAGTCCTGGACTAAACCAAATCTCTCAGCACAACAACTAATCACTATGAATTGCTGTGGTTGGAAAGGATCACCAGGTCCTGCCCACTCACTTCTGCTTTTACTGACAAGCAGGAGAAAAATAACTGAAAGATAAGAATGAGTCAGCAGTGTGCTTCTGTGGCCAAGAAGACCAGATATAATCTAGGATGCATTAAGAAAAGCAAGACCAACAGGTGATGGAAGGTTCTCCTCTCCCTCTGCTTTGTCCTGCTGACCACAGGGTAAATACTCCACATCTGGAGCACTGTGTCCAGTTCTGGGCTTTCCAGTCAGGGGACTACTGGTGAGAAGTCAGCAAAAGCCAGGAAGGTAATAAAGAGACTGGAGCATATCTCTGACAAGGAAAGGCTGGAGAAGAGAAGACTGAGAAGCAATCTCATCAATGCTTATCAATAACTAAAGGATGAGGGTCAAGGGAATGGGGCCAGATTATTTTCAGTAGTGCCCCAAAAGCACTGGAGTATGGGACAGGGGCAGTGGGCACAAATTGGAACCCAGGATGTTTTGTCTCAACATGACTTAGAACTTCTTTCCTCTAAGGATGCTGGAGCACAGGAGCAGACTGTCCAGAGAGGTTGTGGAGTCTTCTTCTCTGGAGAGATACCAAACCCAGCTGGACAAAATCCAGTGCAACTTTTTGCAGGTGATCCTTCTTTAGTTTGGGTGGACTGCACTATGTGATCCCCAGAAGGTCCTTCCAATTCCTACCAGCCTGTCATTCTACAAAATCTGTTGTGTAGGGACAGAGAGGGGAGATCAACAAGCTGTGACACCCTGATCCTAATCAGAAAACTCATCTAGGGTTGCACTGCAAACCATAGAATCATGGAATGATGTAGGTTGGAAGGGACCACAAGGATCATGCAGTTCCAACCCCCTGCCATAGGCAGGGACACCTCCCACTAGAACAGGTTGGTCAAGGTCTCATCCAACCTGGTGTTGAAGATCTTCAAGGAGGGAGCAGCCACAGCCTCCCTGGGCAACCTGTGGCAGTGTCTCACCACCCTCACTGCAAAGAACCCTTTCCTAACATCTGGTTTGAATCTCCCCTCTGCCAGTTTTAACCCATTACCCCTTGTCCTGTCATGACAAGACCTTGTCAGCAGTCCATTTTCAGCCTTCCTGCAGGCCCCCTTCAGACACTGGAAGGACACTCTAAGGTCTCCTCAAAGCCTTCTCTTCTCCAGGCTGCAGAGTCCCAACTCTCGTAGCCTGTCCTCATAGCAGAGCTGCTGCAACCCTCTGAGCATCTTTGTGGCCCTTCTCTAGAGTGGCTCCAACAGTTCCATGTCCTTCTTGTGTTGAGGGCTCCAGAACTGCACACAGCACTCCAGGTGGACTCTGATGAGAGCAGAGATATCTGCTCTCCATGGAGATAGTCCAGAGGAGAGCCACAAAGATGACCAGAGGACTATGATGACAGGCTGAGCAAATTGGGTCTGTTCAGCCTGGGAAAGTAAAGGCTTTGTGAAGATCTTGGAGCAGCCTTTCAGTACCTTAAGGGGGCCTGTAGGATAGCTTGAGGGGGACTACCTGTGCTGACAGAACAAGGGGCAATTGTTTTAAACTACAGCAGAGCATCAGTAAGCGGACATTAGGAAGAATTTATTCACTATAAGGGTGATGAGACACTAGAAGAGCTTGCCCAGAGAAACTGTGAATGCCTCATCCCTGGAAGTGTTTAAGACCAGGCTGGATGAGGCTTTTCAGCAACCTGGTCAAGTAGGAGGTATCCCTCCCCATGGCAGGGAGGTTGGAAGTGGATGATCCTTAAGGTCCCTTCCAACTTAAGCCATTTTACAACACTATGCTGCCATCCTTATTCTGGCTCTACTGTAGTGACAGGCCAGTTAATGTTTACTTCTGGCCATGATCACAGTATCACAGTATTATCAGGGTTGGAAGTGACCTCATAGATGATCAAGTCCAACCCTTTACCACAGAGCTCAAGGCCAGACCATGGCACCAAGTGCCACGTCCAGTCCTGCCTTGAACAGCTCCAGGGACGGCGACTCCACCACCTCCCCGGGCAGCCCATTCCAGTGTCCAATGACTCTCTCAGTGAAGAACTTTCTCCTCACCTCCAGCCTAAATCTCCCCTGGCACAGCCTGAGGCTGTGTCCTCTCGTTCTGGTGCTGGCCACCTGAGAGAAGAGAGCAACCTCCTCCTGGCCACAACCACCCCTCAGGTAGTTGTAGACAGCAATAAGGTCTCCCCTGAGCCTCCTCTTCTCCAGGCTAACCAATCCCAGCTCCCTCAGCCTCTCCTCGTAGGGCTGTGCTCAAGGCCTCTCCCCAGCCTCGTCGCCCTTCTCTGGACACGCTCAAGCATCTCAATGTCCCTCCTAAACTGGGGGGCCCAGAACTGAACACAGTACTCAAGGTGTGGTCTAACCAGTGCAGAGTACAGGGGCAGAATGACCTCCCTGCTCCTGCTGGCCACACCATTCCTGATGCAGGCCAGGATGCCACTGGCTGTCTTGGCCACCTGGGCACACTGCTGGCTCATGTTCAGGCAGGTATCAATCAGCACCCCCAGATCCCTCTCTGTCTGGCTGCTCTCCAGCCACTCCCACCCCAGCCTGTATCTCTGCATGGGGTTGTTGTGGCCAAAGTGCAGCACCCTGCACTTGGAGCTATTGAACCCCATCCCCTTGGATTCTGCCCATCTGTCCAGGTGGTCAAGGTCCTGCTGCAGAGCCCTTCTGCCCTCCAACCCAGCCACATCTGCCCCCAGCTTAGTGTCATCTGCAAACTTGCTGATGACTGACTCCATGCCCTCATGGTGAAAGGCATGGCTGGGCTACTGATCAGATCTGGCAAAGCAGAGCCTCTCTTCTTTAAAAAACAACAACAACAATCCCTGAAGCAGTCTAAAAAGCTCATGAGCAAGCAGGCTGTCTGACAGCTGATGCTGTGTTTATGCAGGAAGCTATCCTTTCATTCACCAGAAATGCATTACATTAAGATTGATCAAATTACACTTATTAAATTAAGAAATACACTTTTTAAGCAGGCTTTCTTCATTTGCATAATGGGAGGCTGTGCAGCAGATGGAGAATGGAGACTGTAGGCAGGCAACATAACAGGGAAGCCTGTGTGTTTTGTAGATGAATGTCCTCCTGAATGCTCTCCCAGTTGCCTCTGAATGGAAAACAACCACAATTTCCATGTACTAGGTGGTGACAGTGGAGTGAGCAGCAGAGGACAATGCCTAAAACTCCTGGACTCCAGCTGCATGATAGAAACTTATCTATTCAGCAAATTCATCTGGACCCAACTCATCCTTCCAAAGAACCCTTTGGAGGACTCCTGGAAAAATGCAACAGAAGTGATTTTCCAAGCTGGTCAAATGCTGCCCAGATATTCACACAACTCTGTATAAATCAGCTGGCAGAGATTTCTGTTCAAATGCAGTTAAGTGCAAGCCAACTGCTCACCAACAGAATTCCTAGGTCTTCTTGTATGTAGTTCATATGGATTTGTTCTTTTGGATAGCTATACCCTACCTCATCACCCACCTAATCTATATCTCCTGATCAAATAACAAAGTCTGGAAGACAAATAGTAACCTAGAATCATAGAATCAAGCAGGTTGGAAGAGACCTCCAACATCATCATGTGCATCCTATCACCCAGCCCTGTCCAATCAACTAGACCATGTGTGCCTCATCCAGGCTTTGCTTCAACACCTCCTGGGATGGGGACTCCACCACTTCCCTGGGCAGCCCATTCCAATGCCAATCACTCTCTCTGACAACAACTTCCTCCTCACATCCAGCCTAGATCTCCCCTGCCACAACTTGAGACTGTGTCCCCTTGTTCTGTTGCTGCTTGCCTGGCAGAAGAGACCAACCCCACCTGGCTACAGCCTCCCTTCAGGTAAATGTAGACAGCAATGAGGTCAGCCCTGAGCCTCCTCTTCTGCTGCAGGCTGCACACCCCCAGCTCCCTCAGCCTCTCCTCACAGGGCTGTGCTCCAGGCCCCTCACCAGCTTCCTTGCCCTTCTCTGGACACATTCCAGTATCTCAACATCTCTCTTGAATTGAGGAGCCCAGAACTGGACACAGCACTCAAGTGCTCCTCTACTCTGCCCTGGTGACACCTCATCTTGAATACTGTGTTCAGTTTTGGGCTCCCCAGTTGAAGAGAGAGAGGGATCTGCTGGAGAGAGTCCTTCAGAGGGCTACAAGGATGATGAGGGGACTGGAGGGCACTGCCTGCTGAGGAGAGGCTGAGGGACCTGGAGCTGTTTAGTCTGGAGAAGACTGAGGAGGGGTTTAATAAATGTTTATCAACACCTGAGGGCTGGTCAGGATTGAGGGGGGACAGGCTCTGTTCACTGCTCCTTGGGGTAGGACAAGGAGCAATGGGTGCAAGTTTCAGCACAAGATATCCCACCTCATCACAAGAGGGAACTTCTTTACTGTAAGGGTGCCAGAGCACTGGAACAGGCTCCCCAGAGAGGTTGTGGAGTCTCCTTCTCTGGAGGTTTTCAAGGCCTGTCTGGATGTGTTTCTCTGTGATCTGTGTTAGATTGTGTGGTCCTGCTCTGGCAGGGGGGGTTGGACTGGATGATCTCCTTGGGACCCTTCCAACCTCTAATATCCTGTGAGCCTGTGATCCTTGTGTAATCATAGAATTAACCAGGTTGGAAGAGACCTCCAAGCTCATCCAGTCCAACCTAGCACCCAGCCCTATCCAATCAACTAGACCATGGCACGAAGTGCCTCATCTGGTCTTTTCTTGAACCCCTGGGCAGCCCATTCCAATGGCAAATCACTCTCTGTAAAGAATGTCCAGCTAATGTCAAGCCTATACCTCCCTCAGAACCACTTGAGACTGTGTCCCCTTATTCTGAAGAGTAGACTTATATTGGATTTCATAGAGTCATAGAATCATAGAATCAACCAGGTTGGAAGAGACCTCCAAGCTCATCCAGTCCAACCTAGCACCCAGCCCTGGCCAATCAACTAGACCATGGCATTACGTGCCTCATCTGGTCTTTTCTTGAACCCCTGGGCAGCCCATTCCAATGGCAAATCACTCTCTCTGTGAAGAATGCCCTGCTAATACCAAGCCTATACCTCCCTCAGAACCACTTGAGACTGTGTCCTCTTGTTCTGAGGATATTAGGAACAGGTTCTTTACCATGAAGGTGGTGGAACATGAACAGGTTGCCCAGGGAGGTCATTGAGGCCCCATCCCTGGATATATTCAAACTGAGGCTCAGCAGGGCTCTGGGCAATGTGGTCTACCCAAGGATGTCCCTCCTCACTGTAGAAGGGCTTGGACTAGACAACCTTTTGAGGTCCCCTCCAGCCCAGACCATTCTATTATTCTGAGATTCCAAAGCTGCTGTCTCTCTACACAGTCAACTGAGACAAGGAACTGGAAGCCCAAGTTCATCACTATGGAACATGATTAAACTATGTGAAAATGGCTATGAGGCATCAGCAAAGGAAGACAGTTGACTTATGCTTAATGGAAAGGCCTGGGTAACAGGAGAGACAAGCAAAGATGATTCTTTGGACAAGTCAGGCATTTCTGGCCATACTGCAAGCACTGACATGTGCATGTTGTCCCATACTATTAAACTGAAATCCCCAACTCCCAGCATATTTTACAGCATGATTCACTATCTGCCCTGTGATTTATTTTGATGTTTTTCCCCTTCAGGCTTATAATCTCCAGTTCTGTGTAAAAAACACCTCCAAGATAAAATTATTTTGTTAGGGCCAATTGTTCAAGAAAAGGCAAAGAATGTGTCACACAACATAGAATCATAGAATCAACCAGGTTGGAAGAGACCTCCAACATCAGCCAGGCCAACCTAGCACCCAGCCCCATCCAGTCAACCAGACCATGGCACTAAGTGCCTCAGCCAGGCTTTGCTTCAACACCTCCTGGGGCAGTGACTCCACCACCTCCCTGGGCAGCCCATTCCAATGCCAGTCACTCTCTCTGCCAACAACTTCCTCCTAACATCCAGCCCAGACCTCCCCTGGCACAACTTGAGACATGAGCTGACATCTGTAGAGCGTGGCCTTTCCCAGAAAACTAATAAACATAGTAGAGAATCAGAGAATGGGTTGGGTTGGAAGGGATCTTTAAAGCTCATTGTGAGAGTCTAAATTGTCTCTCCCTTGTTCAAATCAACAAAGATAAAGATTGTCTTTGTTACCTTCCCAGACTCAGCAGAGGTGCCTGGCTGAAGGCTCAGAGATGCAAATCAACAGAGATGGAATCATAGAATCAGTCAGGGTTGGAAGGGACCACAAGCATCATCTAGTTCCAACCCCCCCAACTCTAGATCAAGCTGACCAGAGCCTCATCCAGCCTGGCCTTAGAACACCTCCAGGGATGAGGCCTCAACCACCTCCCTGGACAACCCATTCCAGGCTCTCACCACTCTCATGCTGAAGAACTTCCTCCTCATGTCCAGCGTTACCCTACTCATCCATTCCCCCTAGTCCTGTCACTCCCTGATAGCCTGATCTAGTGTAGGGTGTCCCTGCCTGTGGCAGGGAGCTTGGAACTAGATGACCCTTGTGGTTCCTTCCAACCCTGACTGATTCTATGATTCTATTCTATGATTCTATGAACTCCACAGAAGAACATCTGTCAGCCACACACACATCCCTCTCTCCCCCACCCCATCTCCAGCTGATGGTAATATAATCCCTGCTCTTTTTCTTCCCTGCTCTTCTCTTTTTCCCTCTTGTTCCCTTTCCCTCTCTCTCCCCTTCTCTCTCTCCCTCTGTTTTGCTCAACTTTATCCTTTAATAAATAGTTTTGTGGTGATCTATGGTCTTGTTTGCTCCTTAATTTCACAACACAAATCTGTAAGAACAGATCTTGCTCCTCTGGACAGAGATATTGTTAATCTCTGTTCTCCAGACCTTGACAGTCATCTAGTCCAATCCTCTGCGATCAGCAGGGACATCTGCAATGAGATCAGGTTGCTCAGAGCCCCAGACGACTTGACCCAGAATATTTTCATGGATGGGGGATCTACATCATCTCTGAGCAGCCCTGTACAGTGTCTCACCATCCTCAGCACAAAGAATTTCTTCCTTCTATTCAATCTAAATCTCTCTCCTTAAAATCACACCACCTCTTGTCCTCTCACAAGCAGCCCTGCTTAAAAGCCTGTCCCCAGGCCACTCAAAGTACTTAAAGGCCACAAGCAGGTCTCCCTGGAGCCCTCTCTTCTATATGCTGAACAACTGTGGTGGTAGACCTCATAGGGAATATGGCCTTATCCATCTGGCTTGCCCAGATGTGTTCCCCTGCTCCTCCTGTGCTGGGGGAAGCAACCATGGGAGGGGAGGGTGAAAGCCCTGGCTTCACCTGATATGGTGAGGCTTGGCAAAGTGCCACTCTGATTGGCTAATCTATGTCCAATGCCCTATTAGTCTGGGGCTGGATATTGATAAAAGGGATGAGCAGGTAGCATGGGCTGCTGCTGCTGCCTCATTTTGCATCCTGAATTTGCCTGGAGAGCTTAGCAGCAACAGGCTCAGAATGCCTGCATAGCCAGAGGGACATCATGCTGAGATTGCACATGGTGAGACATCCTACCTGCACCTGAAATACTCCTGCTAGGACTAGAAGTCCTGGAGATACAGAGATCATCCAGAGGAGCCAGGAGGCAAGGTCAGAGATTCTCCCCAGAAGCCTGGGAAGAATCAAGTCTCAGCAGCCAACAAGACAGAGTTCCCTGAAAGCATTTGGGTACTGTCTGGGACTGTGGCAAGCCCTGCAAGTCAGGTAACAATAATTTTGTGAGTAAACACTTAAAAGCCTCTTCCAGTATAATATTTGTGTTTGCCACTTTAAGAAATAAGTCCTCTAGTTTTGCCTGCTCCCTGTGTGTATAAATTTCCAACCTGTGCATTTCAAACCTTGTGAATGAGTTCTATGGTGAGTTTTAATGTCAATAATCAGTTTTAATCATCACCTGGATATCAAAATTAATAGAATCATAGAATCAACCAGGTTGGAAGAGACCTCCAAGATCAGCCAGGCCAACCTAGCACCCAGCTCTATCCAGTCAACCAGACCATGGCACTAAGTGCCTCATTCAGTCTTTTCTTGAACACCTCCAGGGACAGCAACTCCACCACCTCCCTGGGCAGCCCATTCCAATGCCAATCACTCTCTCTGGCAACAGCTTGCTCCTGACATCCAGCCTAGACCTCCCCTGGCACAGCTTGAGATTGTGTCCCCTTGTTCTATTGCTGCTTGCCTGGGAGAAGAGACCAACCCCACCTGGCTACAGCCTCCCTTCACATAGTTGTAGGTAACAATGAGGTCTGCCCTGAGCCTCCTCTTCTGCAGGCTGCACACCCCCAGCTCCCTCAGCCTCTCCTCATAGGGTTTGTGTTCCCAGCCTTTCACCAGCTTCATTGCCCTTCTCTGGACACAGGGAACAATACAGATTATTTATTTTGCATACTCTGCCACAACAATCCCAACTCTCTGCACCCAGCAGAGATGTGCCTTCCACTCATTTCTCTGGTCCTCCAAGAACTAGGCTGACGCTGAAGAAGATACACTGTCTGCAGAGAGGGGAAAAGAGCCAGCCCTTTCCTTATGCCCAGCCTTACGTGCCCATTCTGTACATGTGCTGTGTTTATGATGTATATCCATATGTAGTGGGCATCTGTTCCTGTGCCTGCCATTACAATATGTTAGGGATACAGGCTTCTAAATGTACGTGCTGTACGAGCGCGTGAGACACGCGGGACGGGCGCCCGAGGCACACGTGTGATGTGCTTCTCCCATCACAGGATGAAGCACATGGTACATTTATGGGCACACAAACAAGCCTCACGTTTTATGGCAAGACACATTTCCACTCAGATGAATCTGAAGACAGGATGTTGGCGTGCATCTCTGGGCCGTGTGCTTTCACACATCCATCATGAGATGCAGCGGTGAGGGGCACACTGTCCTTGGAGTGCTTGGTGAGCTCTAGCAACATCCTGCTTGTATGGTATCTGCTTGCATTCATAGAATTAAAGTAGAGCATTGACCCTTCAGTCATTGTAGGAAAACACAACACTCAAGAGGTGAGAGGTGAGATTGAAATGAAGCAACCTCCATAGAATCATAGAATCAACCAGGTTGGAAGAGACCTCCTACATCATTCACTCCAACCTAGCACCCAGCCCTATCCAGTCGACTAGATCCTGACACTGTGCCTCATCCAGGCTTTGCTTCAACACCTCCAGGGACTGCAACTCCACCACCTCCCTGGGCAGCCCATTCCAATGCCAATCACTCTCTCTGCCAACAACTTCCTCCTAACATCCAGCCCTATACTTACCCCAGCACAACACAGAATCATAAAATCAACCAGGTTGGAAGAGACCTCCAAGATTATCCACTCCAACCTAGCACCCAGCCCTAGACAATCAACCAGACCATGGCACTAAGTGCCTCAGCCAGGCTGTGCTTCATCACCTCCAGACACAGAGACTCCACCACCTCCCTGGGCAGCCCATTCCAATGCCAATCACTCTCTCTGCCAACAACTTCCTCCTAACATCCAGCCTAGATCTGCCCCAGCACAACCTGAGACTGTGTCCCCTTGTTTTGCTGCTGCTTGCCTGGCAGAAGAGACCAACTCCCACCTGGCTCCAACCTCCCTTCAGGTAGTTGCAGACAGCAATGAGGTCAGCCCTGAGCCTCCTCTTCTCCAGACTAAACACCCCCAGCTCCCTCAGCCTCTCCTCGTAGGGTTTGTGTTCCAAGCCCCTCAGCAGCTCTGTCACAGAACCGGACACAGTTCATGCAATGCAATTTTATGGCACTTTTGTGCTGTGTCATTTATGAGCATCCATCCTCTGTCAAACACTGGAAGAGTCTGCTCAGAGCAGTGGTGGAGTCACCATCCCTGGAGGTGTTTAAATGGCATGGTGCATGGGGACATGGCTTAGTGGTGACCCTGAAGTGCTAGGTAGAAGGCTGAAGTAGACAATCTTGTGGACCTCTTTTAACCAAAGATGCTCTGTGACTTTGTGTCATTCACTCACCTTCTGTTTGCCATCTAGATGGAGGTTTTGTGCTCCAGACCACATGGATTTCATAACAGTAATTTTCATTGCATATACTGCAGTGCACTGCACATATATGCAGCTATCTACTACATGCTGTGCCATACAGCTTCACAGAATTCACAGAGTCATTAAGGTTGGAAAAGATCTCCAAGTCCAACCATCAACCCAATACCACCTTGCCCACTAAACCATGTCCCAGAGAACACACGTGCAATGTGCTTCACACAACATACTAGGTTGAAAGGGACCTTTAAAGGTCATCTAGTCCCATAATCCTGCAGTAAACAGGGACATTCCCAACTAAATCAGGTTGCTTAGACCTTCATCAGCCTGATCTTGAACGTCTTCAGGGATGGGGCCTCAGCCTCCACCTCCCCCATTTTCCCTGGTAACCTGTTCCAGTGTTCCACCACACTCATAGTAAAGAACCTCTTCCTAATGTCCAATCTAAAACTACCCTTCTCTAGTTTAAAAGCATTGCCACTTGTCCTACATGCCCTTGCAAGCAGTCCCTCCCCAGCTTCCTTGTAGGCTGCCTTCAGGTACTTCAGATCTCATGCAGTATTCACCAGGGGAGGACACAGAAGATCTGGATAGGAAGAAGTGCCTTCAAAACTCTATCTGCTAAGAAATGCCCACTGTCCATGTCTACATCACCAACAGAAGCACAAAGCATGACATTTCCACTGTCTGGGGAGAAAATAGTTTATGTGGCTGCACATTAAGTTTGTCAGACAAGAAAGAGAAAGGAAGATCCATCTTGCATCTAATCTCCACGATAGGAATGGCAAGAGCAGCAGTGTGGAAAGCTCTTTGCACATGAAATGCACTGAAGCCTTCACTCACTTTCTTACTCCTTCCAAAAAATATTGGTATGAGCAGCATGGGGAGGACGAGGATAGGGAGGACAAGGAAGAAAAGGTAACAGAGGAAGCTGTAACTATGGATGAAAGAAAAATACAAAAGTCCTTTAAATTATCATTCCTCTTTTAACAAATGAGAGAGTTGTGAAAGTGGTAAGAGCACCTGGGAGGTCATCTCAGGGGTGACCTCACTGTTGTCTACAACAATGGGATTACTGGTAGATAGGAGCTGAAGATGAGGCAGCAGTGGGCCCAGGTGGACAGGAGAGCCAATGTCATCCTGGCCTGGATCAGGAACAGTGTGGCCAGTAGGACAAAGCCCTGCTCCTGTACTCAACATTGGTCAGGTGACACCGCTGGAGTGCTGTGTCCAGTTCTGGGCTCCCAATTCAAGAGAGATGTTGAGGTACTGGAAGATGTCCAGAGAAGGGCAACAAAGCTGGTGAGGGGCCTGGAACACAGCCCTGTGAGGAGAGGCTGAGGGAGCTGGGGATGTGCAGCCTGGAGAAGAGGAGGCTCAGGGTAGAGCTCATTGCTGTCTACAACTCCCTGAAGGGAGGCTGTAGCCAGGTGGGGTTGGTCTCTTCTGCCAGGCAACCAGCAACAGAAGAAGGGGACACAGTCTCAATTTGTGCCAGGGAAGGTCTAGAGTGGATGTGAGGAGGAAGTTAGGAAGTTGTTGTCAGAGAGAGTGATTGGCATTGGAATGGGCTGCCCAGGGAGGTGGTGGAGTCACTGTGGCTGGAGGTGTTGAAGCAAAGCCTGGCTGAGGCACTTAGTGCCATGGTCTGGTTGATTGTCTAGGGCTGGGTGCTAGGTTAGCCTGGCTGATCTTGGAGGTCTCTTCCAACCTGGCTACATTTGTTAGACATCTAACATCTAGTTCAGTGAGAATGCTGACCTGTTTGCATAGCTTGCTACTGAGAAAAAACAAACTTTGATTCCTTGTAGAGTGAATGGAGAGGAACAGTCAAAGAACTATAAACTGATAGAGTGCACTGGGTTGGATGGGACTGCTAGAGGTCATCTAGTCCAACCCTCCCTGCACTAAGCAGGGACATTCTCAACTAGATAAGGTTGCTCAGAGCCCCATCAAGCCTGACCTTGAATGTCTCCAGGAATGAAGCCTCCACCAGCCTGCCTGGGCAACTTCTTCAAGCACTCTACAACCTTCATTGCAATGAACTTCTTCCTAACGTTCATGTACTCAACATGTGCACAGTAATGGTTTGAAGACCCTTCTTGCACTTCTCTGCTGCAGGGTCTGGCAGTGCTGAGGAGGCTGGATTGTTCACTGTCCCCTTATGGTTATCACAGCTGCTATGTTGAATGTGGTTTGGGACAACAGAGGGATTTGAGAACATCCTACAGAGTTTGTTCAAGAAACCAGTCTGCCAGCCCTGGCAGGTCCATGCTTCTGTCCAGCACACAGCAGACTGTCCTCTCTGGGACAGCTGTCCTGCAATGACGTGTGGAAGGCAGAGTTTGTTGGGAAGTGAACCAGGACTGCTCAGCTCAGTGTGAAATCTCTGGCGTCACACAACACAAGCGGTGCACTCCCTGCCTCTGAAACAGATGGAGTCAATTCCAGGCCAGCATCTGCTTTGCAGATACTCTCAGGAGCAGCCACCTGAATCAGGAGAGCTGCAGCTCTGCACTGACTCATCACAGCATCCAATCACTCCACGCCATGGCCAAGCACAGTTGTCCCCCATCTCCACCAAAACATGGAAGCTTCCCTGGTTGTTACAGAGCCAAGGCTCTGTGGTGTGTGAGATAAATGCAGCCCCCTTTCTGCACTCTAACTGCCTCAGACCAAAACAAGCTGGGGCCAGCACTCCTGGGAAGAGAGGGAAATGCTGGATTTGAAAGCTCCTAGCTTTTATAACTCTTGGCTATGCTCATCACTTCATGTGTTGCATGAATTCCTCAGCCCTCCGACAATGGAGCATCATTCTCTAGACCAGATGCAAGACTTCACTGTAGATCTACCATCCAGACACATACATGTCCTTCCAGCCCTCTTCTTCCACCCTTCCTCTGTGATGATCCCCTGAACAATAACATGGACTAAGGAATCATGACAGTCATAGGATCATAGAATGGTTTAGGTTGGAAGTGACCTCAAAGATCATCCAGTTCCAACCCCCTGCCATAGGCAGGAACACCACCCACCACAACAGGTTTCATCCAACCTGGCCTTCAACACCTCCAGGGAGCAGCCACAACCTTCCTGGGCACCCTGTGCCAGTCCACCCTCACTGTCAAGAACCCTTTCCTAACATCTAGTTTGAATCTCCTCTCTTCCAACTGAAACCCACCCCCCCTTGTCCTGTCATTACAAGACCTTGTCAATAGTCCCTCCCCAGCCAATGAAGACATGCACTGGGAAACTTACATGCACTGAAACTTATCACTCCTTACCTGAGGACTCTTCCCATCAGAAACTGAATCATCAATTCTGACCTCAAAACAACAGTTGTAACAATTTGCTGCAGGACCAGGTGTGTCTCCACACATGCCAACACACAAACCTGTGCATGCACACAGACACACACATTTCTGTCACCTCCATCCCTCTTCTCTGTGCCAGCCTTCTAATCAAACACACTTCATGCATCATCGTCTTCATCTTTCCTCATCTACATCAATCTTTTCCCCTGTTTCCATGACCATGACAACATCATCACAAGCTTCTGCACCTTCTCACTACCTCTAGTTTCCTCTTCAAAGACACTCTTTGCACCTCCAATACATTGTTGTAGAAAACTTAGAATCACAGAATCAACCAGGTTGGAAGAGACCTCCAAGCTCATCCAGTCCAACCTAGCACCCAGCCCTAGCCAGTCAACCAGACTATGGCACTAAGTGCCTCAGCCAGGCTTTTCTTGAACACCTCCAGGGATGGTGACTCCACCACCTCCCTGGGCAGCCCATTCCAATGCCAATCACTCTCTCTGACAACAACTTCCTCCTAACATCCAGCCTAGACCTCCCCTGGCACAGCTTGAGACTGTGTCCCCTTGTTCTATTGCTGGTTGCCTGGCAGAAGAGACCAACCCCACCTGGCTACAACCTCCCTTCAGGGAGTTGTAGACAGCAATGAGGTCAGCCCTGAGCCTCCTCTTCTGCAGGCTGCACACCCCCAGCTCCCTCAGCCTCTCCTCATAGGGTGCAACCAAGAAAAATTGGATCAAAAATACAGAGCCAAAGTGACCAGTGGGCAGACTAAATACCACCAAAGCCTGGGAGAATGTGGCAGCTCTGCAGGATTTAGAAGAAAAGATGATAGTTAACTTCTTTTTTTGTTGTTGCTATACTTGTCTGTCTTCAGTAAAGGAATAAGTCTATCAGCTGAGATTATAAAAGACCCCCAACATATATTTTTGTCTCCTTTTTTTCTCCCTCTGTTACCAAAATGATAATAAAACAGAGAATGAGCATGGTTCAAGTGATCTGTATAGAAAGAAAAATGCTTCTTTTTGGTCTCCTGCAAGAAAAGGAAGAAATGAATCTCTATATATCAGAAAAGAGAAAGACAACACTCCCTCTATCCAGTAGTTTGCAGGATGAAATATGCATTGAAGGTGCAAGAAAATGTTTTTATAGGGTGGTTGTTCTCCTCTATGGTTGAAATATTCCAAAATATATCCACTTCACTTCCAATCCAACTAACAGACTCCTTCAAATCAACTGACTTTGTCTAAGTTTTTCTCTTTCCAGGATACAATGAGCACCTTCACTGCTTCCCAGGGAGAGGAGAAAATAGAGCTTCCATGGAGGAAAAAAAATGCCTTTTCACTCAAAGACCAGAGCTGGTGATTTGTATGCTGGAAGCAGAATGAAAGAGTATTGCAAATGAGACAGAGTTTCTGCTCTTGATTTAATCCAAGTTAGCTCTTTTCCCTAGTCAGGAGTCCCAAGGGACATGTGTAGCGGCAGCAAAGCAAACGCTGAGCTCACGCAGGCCTGAAATCCATCTAATTAGTCCACCTTTGCAGCTTGCTAATGATGCTCTGCAAGCTGAAGCACAAGCTGGCTTTCCCAGCAGCTAGGCTTTCTGAAGAGACTGCTCTCTGCCCTTGGTTGGGACAAAGCCTGAACAGCCCACTTAAAGATATGACAGACTGCTGCTGGACAGATTTGTCTTGGTTACCTAAGCTGAGTCCAGACAGAGCAGAGACCAGATCCCATTTAGCTCATTGCTGTCTACAACTACCTGAAGGGACATTCTAGCCAGGTGGGGGGTGGCCTCTTCTCCAAGGCAACCAGCAATAGAACAAGGGGACACAGTCTCAAGTTGTGCCAGGAAAGTATAGGCTGGATGCAATGAGGAAGATCTTCACAGAGAGAGTGATTGGCATTGGAATGGGCTGCCCAGGGAGGTGGTGGAGTCACCATCCCTGGAGATGTTCAAGAGAAGACTGGATGAGGCACTTAGTGCCATGGTCTGGTTGACTGGCTAGGGCTGGGTGCTAGATTGGACTGGATGATCTTGGAGATCTCTTCTAACCTGGTTGATTATATGCTTCTATGATTCTATCTGCTCTTGCTCCTTGTCAGACCATCATTCCCATCTTTCTTAAGTGGCCAGTGTTACCCTGTCCACCATATAACCACACCAAATGAGGAGTCATGGGTAGAGTGCATCCCACTGAGATAAGGAAAAAGCTGAAAGTAACCAAAGAATTATGGGGCTTGCCCAAGTCAACATAAAGCATCAGCAGCTTGAAGGAAGATGCATCCAAGTGTTCTTGCTTCAGAAATGCTTTTATGATGACCTTAGGGTTGGACACTCAGCAGCAATGTTTTAGGAGGAAGTTCTTCACAGAGAAAGAGTGATTTGCCATTGGAATGGGCTGCCCAGGGAGGTGGTGGAGGCACTGTCCCTGGAGGTGTTCAAGAAAAGCCTGGATGAGGCACTTAGTGCCATGGTCGAGCTGACTGTATAGGGCTGGGGGATAGGTTGGACTCTTCCAACCTGGTTGACTCTATGATTCTATGAGTCTATGATTCTTGACAAAGAGAGTGATTGGCATTGGAATGGGCTGCCCAGGGAGGTGGTGGAGTCATCATCCCTGAAGGTGTTCAAGACTGGATGAGGCACTTAGATCTAGTTGACTGGATTGGGCTGGGTGCTAGGTTGGCCTGGGTGAGCTTGGAGGTCTCTTCCAACCTGGTCGATTCTATGATTCTATGATGTGAATGACCACAACACATTTAGCTCCACTTCTATTCTACCTATGGCTGCTGGGGATAGAGCTAAAGAGGTGAAGCCATTAACATCACAGACATTTGAATCCTGTTCTAAGCAATTATGTAAGCTCTATCTGCTCGTAGGGAAAGCCTCCCTCTGTCAGAGCTAATATTAATTTTAAATCTCCAACCTTTTCAAATTAATGTGAAGCTCTAAGTTCCCACATCCTTTGATTAAACATTCTGCTGTGTAATGACTGCTTTATTATCCCCCCCCCCCCCCAAAATTACTGATTGTTGTCTTACATTACAGCCTCATCGGTACTTATTAAATTAACAAGACTGTGAAACGCTTAATGAATCAAAACTCATCAAGTGTTTCCAAAGTTAATAACTAATCTAAAGATTACTTCTTTTTTTTTTCTGCTTTAACACTATATCTGCATGTGGAATTTATACATTCCCCACACACAGTGGCTGAAGTTCACACGGTCCTAATCTCATGAAAGATTTATTACCACAGAACTCGGGCGTTCATTCAGCAGTTGCTGAAGCGACGCATAGCATGCATGGAGGAAAGAGTCTTTGGCCACAACAAGCCCAAGCAGCACTACAGGCTGGGGACTGAGTGGCTGAGAGCAGCCAGAAAGAAAGGGACCTGGGGGTGCTGGTAGATAGTAGGCTGAAGATGAGGCAGCAGTGTGCCCAGGTGGCAAGGAGAGCCAATGGCATCCTGGCCTGGATCAGGAAGAGTGTGGGCAGCAGGACAAGGGAGGTTATTCTGCCCCTGTACTCAGCACTGGTCAGGCCACACCTTGAGTGCTGTGTCCAGTTCTGGGCTGCTCAATTCAAGAGAGATATTGAGGTGCTGGAAGGTGTCCAGAGAAGGGCAACAAATCTGGTCAGGGGCCTGGAACACAAACCCTATGAGGAGAGGCTGAGGGAGCTGGGGGTGTGCAGCCTGCAGAAGAGGAGGCTCAGGGCTGACCTCATTGCTGTCTACAACTACCTGAAGGGAAGCTGTAGCCAGGTGGGGTTGGTCTCTTCTGCCAGGCACCCAGCAACAGAACAAGGGGACACAGTCTCAAGTTGTGCCGGGGGAGGTCTAGGCTGGATGTTAGGAGGAAGTTGTTGTCAGAGAGAGTGATTGGCATTGGTTTATCAGTGGACTCAGAAACTCCAGGAGAGATGTCTCTTGGTGAAGCAAAGCAGAGGGAAATGCCCTCTCTGCTCTTTCACACCTTCCTCAACAGAGCCAGCGTTGCTGCACGAACCTAAAACAGGAGCTGGCTTTTCAGTGGGCAGAGGATAGAGGTTATCAAAAGGTGAAAGGGAAGAGGCAATACAAAACCAGGTGAAGAGTCAGAGAGCTGGCAGGATGACCACAGCAGCAGCACCTCAGGCCCCAGCTTCCAGCATCACAGCATACCCAGATGCTCAGCTGCCCATTCAGAGCCTTGCACAACAGGAACAGGATTTATGCTCCGTCCATATAAATTGCAACTCGCTGCCAACAGTGTGATAAATGTACCCTACAAAGCTCCCTCAGGCCCCACTACCCTTTCTCCCCTGCCCTGCACCATCTCTGTTGTCAGCTACCTCGGGGCAGCTGGATCTGTGATTACCTGCTCCAACACCCCATCAATCTCGGGCTCCCTTTTACACGTGTAGGGAGAGATATCTTTCAGCAATGACACTGCTGTAAAACACGGAGCCTCGAGTTCAGCCTTGTTCAGAATGGGCTCACAAGCAGCTAGCAAGGGCTGTGATGAGAGACCAATGACCAAGCTGAGAGAAGAAACACAACCCAGCCATCTGGGGCTGGATGACAAAACCCGTCAGGCGTAGACGGGAGAGAGGGGGAAAAAACCTCACCCGCAATTTATGCTGCAGCAGCTGAGACCCGAGAGTGGCCTTTTAACTGGATTTTACACCAATTCTCTATGATGCATTGTGAGGAGAAAGGCAGGCACAGAAGGACCTTGGCTCAGCCCCGGGGGCAATTGTGGAGGAAAATGCAATTACATCCTGCTGCTGAACTTGCCCTTGCTTTCCCCGGCTGTGCTGGCTGTGCTCTCGCCTGGGAAAACTCCTATGCAAAGGAGAGAGATTGGAATAAGCAGCACTGCCACTGCCATCAGTGACCCCATGCCCTTTCTCCCCAGTCCCTGAAACATTTCCACGCTACCCCAAGCATGGTAAGATTGCAATCAGCAGAGAGGGACCATGGCCCAACCCTCACTGCCCACTGTACCTTTCATTATAGAATCATTAAGGTGGGAAAAAGACCATCAAGTCCAAACATCAATCCAACAGCAACATGGCCACTCTACCATGTCCCAAAATGCCATGTCTACATGGTTTTGAACACCACCAGGGATGATTACTCCACCGTTTCCCTGGGCAGCCTGTTCCAATGCCTGAACATTGCCTCCACCCCTGGAGGTGTTGAAGCAAAGCCTGGACGAGGCACTTAGTGCCATGGTCTAGTTGATTGTCTAGGGCTGGATCCTAGGTTGGACTGGATGAGCTTGGAGGTCTCTTCCAACCTGGTTAATTCTGTGTGATTCTGTGTGCTTCAGTAAAGAAATGTTTTCTAATGTCTAATCTCAGCCTCCCCCAGCACGACTTGAGCTCATTTGTTCTTGTTCTGTCACTTGATGCTAGGGAGAAGAAACTGATCCCTACATCACATCGACCCTCACTTCACTCCAGGAGTGGTCAAGAGCAATGAGGTCTTCCTTTAGCGCCCCTCTTCTCCAGATTAAAAAATGCTAGCTCCCTCAGCTGCTCCTCATAAGACATTCATCTCACAGGAGATTCTTGTCTCTTTGGTGGACACCAAGGACAGTCAAAACAGATTTTGCCACAGACAGCACCTCGGAAACATTCAGGACCAGTTTCTCCATAGATTGCCCTGGATTTCCACTCTTTCATTCTTCATTTCTTCTCCACAGCCTGTTTGGTCTCTGTTGCAATGTGCTGCCAGGCTCAAAAAATATCTGCAGGAGATGATGTCAGGAGCAGAAGGTCTCATAAGATCCCTCAGTGATGAAGGACAACATAAAGGTAAGGAGAAGATGCATCCCTGATGGCAAGCTTCTTCAAGGACTGAAGAAAGGATTTACCTTAAGAAGTGACTGACAATAAGCTCATCTCAAAGAGATCACCAAATCTGCAGCACACACTCATCTGAGAGTTTATTCTTCCCCTTTACTCAGCACTGCTCAGTGCCACACCTTGAGTGCTGTGTCCAGTTCTGGGCTCCTCAATTCAAGAGAGATGTTGAGATACTGAAATGCATCCGGAGAAGGGTGACAAAGCTGGTGAGGGGCCTGAAGCACAGCCCTGTGAGGAGAGGCTGAGGGAGCTGGGGGTGTGCAACCTGCAGAAGAGGAGGCTCAGGGCAGAGCTCATTGCTGTCTACAACTCCCTGAAGGGAGGCTGTAGCCAGGTGGGGTTGGTCTCTTCTGCCAGGCAATCAGCAACAGAACAAGGGGACACAGTGTGAAGTTGTGGCAGGGGAGGTCTAGGCTGAATGTGAGGAGGAAGTTGTTGTCAGAGAGAGTGATTGGCATTGGAATGGGCTGCCCAGGGAGGCGGCAGAGTCACCATCCCTGAAGGTGTTGAAGCAAATCCTGGCTGAGGCACTTAGTGCCATGGCCTGGTTGACTGGACAGGGGCTAGGTTGGACTGGATGAGCTTGAAGGTCTCTTCCAACCTGGCTGATTCTATGATTCTACAAACCCAGGTGGCCATGACAATCCTCTCTGCCTCTTCCCCCACTTCATCACAACAGTACTTGCTACACAACTCTTGGTGGGGATGAGTTAATTAATTCGTGTCACCTGAATTAATATCATCACCTTCCCTAGCCCAGTTATACCTACAGATCCAGAGCATTCACTTGTCTTGAAACACCAAGACCTGAACAGAAACAGGGACAACCTGGAGTTGAGTTACATCTTAATCATAGACTCACAGAATCATAGAATCAACCAGGTTGGAAGAGACCTCCAAGATCATCCAGTCCAACCTATCCCCCAGCCCTATCCAGTCAACTAAACCATGGCACTAAGTGCCTCAGCCAGGCTTTTCTTGAAGACCCCCAGGGACGGTGCCTCCACCACCTCCCTGGGCAGCCCATTCCAATGCCAATCACTCTCTCTGTGAAGAACTTCTTCCTAATATCCAGCCTACACCTACCCTGGCACAACTTGAGACTGTGTCCCCTTGTTCTATTGCTGGTTGCCTGGGAGAAGAGGCCACCCCCTACCTGGCTACAATGCTCTTTCAGGTAGTTGTAGCCTCCTCTTCTCCAGGCTAAACAGGCCCAGCTCCCTCAACCTCTCCTCATAGGATTTGTGCTCCAGGCCCCTCACCAGCTTCGTTGCCCTTCTCTGGACATCAATTCATTTCTGTTTGCTTGCAGGTTTCTAAACAAGAGCAAAGCTTTCAAGTGTCTGCTGCTGCCTCACTATGTCCACCATGCCATTTGGCCATTGTTATTACAGTCATAAAGAAAGTGTCTTTTCTGCCTTTCTGGCATACTGTGTCACTGCTAGTGGGATAGAAAACCAGATGTCAAGACCCCACGGTCATGTCTGACCCCAGAGATTAGAGCCCTTCAAGCTGAAAGCTATTGTACTGAGCATGATGAGGAGTTTGGACATGAAGCCCACCAAAGGTGCAATTTTGAGGCAGAGACCACACGGAGCCCTTCAAAATACCCCAACCTGCCAGCAGTGTCAAGCAGTCCATAAATTATCCCTGAAGCCTTCTGGTTTTAATCAGTCCCACTCCCTGATTGCTCTTAGAACGTGACTCCAGGTCCCAGCACAGAGTATTTATCTTACATTAATTAGATTAGAAAAGCAGGGGTACTCGATACCCTGGCTAATCAAGTCGAGGGATCGATACGGCATGTGGCAGAGCCTCACACTGCCCTCACTCTGCCAGAGGACAAGTAATGAATCAGTTCTGGAAAGTGCCCCAAACAGCACTCTCTGACCTAACACAGGGGAAACATGAACCTTAGAATCGTAGGCTCCTAGAATCATAGTCATAGAATCAAGCAGGTTGGAAGAGAGCTCCTACACCATCCACTCCAACCTAGCACCCAGCCCTAAACAATCAACCAGACCATGGCACTAAGTGCCTCAGCCAGGCTTTGCTTCAACACCTCCAGCCACAGAGACTCCACCACCTCCCTGGGCAGCCCATTCCAATACCAATCACTCTCTCTGCCAGGAACTTCCTCCTAACATCCAGCCTAGACCTTCCCCTGGCACAACTTGAGACTGTGTCCCCTTCTTCTGTTGCTGGTTGCCAGAGGGAAGAGATCAACCCCACCTGGCTACAGCCTCCCTTCAGGGAGTTGTAGACAGCAATGAGGTCACCCCTGAGCCTCCTCTTCTGCAGGCTAAACACCCCCAGCTCCCTCAGCCTCTCCTCACAGGGCTATGCTCCAGGCCCCTCACCAGCTTCATTGCCCTTCTCTGGACACCTTCCAGCACCTCAGTATCCTCTTGAATTGAGGAGCCCAGAACTGGACACAGCACTCAAGGTGTGGCCTGAGCAGTGCTGAGTACAGGGGCAGAAGAACCTCCCTTGTCCTACTGGCCACACTGTTCCTGATCCAGGCCAGGATGCCATTGGCTCTCTTGGCCACCTGGGCACACTGCTGCTGCATCTTCAGCTACTCTCTACCAGCACCCCCAGGTCCCTCTCTGCCTGGCTGCTCTCCAGGCACTCTCTCCCCAGCCTGTAGTGCTGCTTGGGGTTGTTGTGGCCAAACTGTAGAATCCTGCATTTGGTCTTGTTCAGTCTCATCCCACTGGTCTCTGCCCACCCATCCAGCCTGGCACCGTCCCTCTGCAGTGCTCTCCTACCTTCCAACATATCCACGCCTGCTCCTAACAGCTTGATGTCATTTGCAAACTTACTGATGCTGGACTCAGTCCCCTGGTCCAGATGATCAATAAAGGTATTGAACAGGACTGGACTTCAGCACTGATCCTTGGGGAACACCACTGGTGCCAGCTGCCAACTGGATGTGGCACCATTCACCACTTTCATCAGTTTCTCCACTATAGACAAAAGAGAAGGTGCCAGCATGTATGCACCGCTGCTGCATGGCAGCACTGGTAAGGCTGGGCAGCAAAACACAACTTTTAAGTTCTTTACTATTAAGTGAAACTCTAGGTTAAGTCCTAAGTTCTTTACTAAATTTCTTTGCCACGAGGCTGGTGTAACACAGGGAGGTGGTGGAGGCCCCACTCTTGGTGACATTCAAGGTCAGGTTTGATGAAGCTCTGAGCAACCTGATCTAGTTGTGGACGTCCCTGCTTACTTCCAAGGGCATGGACTAAATGACCTTTGAAGGTCCCTTCCAACCCAGTACATTTTATGATTCTAACTGAAGTCATTGGCTAATATGGAAGGGTGTAGTGGTCCCTGGAGCTGTTCAAGGCAGGATTGGACATGGCACTTGGTGCCATGGTCTGGCCTTGAGCCCTGTGGTAAAGGGTTGGACTTGATGATCTATGAGGTCTTTTCCAACCTTGGTGATATTGTGATACTGAGATACTTTGACTTCAAGAGCATTAATTATAGCAAACCAAGGTGTGAAGTCATTGCACCCTGCTGAACCTGCCCCTGTCATTTCAGCTGGGCTCTGCCTCCTTCAGCTGTCTGTCTCACACGTTGCTGCTGTGAACAAGCCTCCTTGGAGGTGACAGCATTTTGTCCAGTCTGCACACATAATTGCATGCACTGTGGTCACACTTTGGCAAAAGGCACAAGGTCAGTGTGCACACCATCTTCAGGCAGAGTCACTTAAGTCTGTGTCTTGTCAGTAGCCATTCCTACAGTCTTTGGTGTTCTGTGGTCTACTGGGGCCATGACACTAGTGAGCTGTTCCTGAGGGGAAAAAAAACAAACAACTGAGAGGAAAAAAAACCACCAGCATCCATCAGTAGATGATGAAAGTGCAGACTGCTATGCTTCAGGCCTACTGGTTATTTTGAGTCATTATTTATTATGCTACAAGTTTGAATGGGGAGCATTAAATTGGGGGTGAGAGTCTGCCTGGTGAAGCCCTCTGGGCTACTCAGGATGTATAAAAGGAGTCTACATTGCTGTTTCCAAACACAAGCTATGCCCTGACCAAGATGAGGAGAGAGGAGCTCCTGAGTTACAAACACAGCTTTGCTGTGAAAGACTGTCCAAGGAACCTTTTAACCTCCTCCCTTCCAGAGCTTTCCTCCTTGTTAGAAAACAAGTTGTTACAAAGCCACACACTGTGGCTAAAGCCATAGCTGCTCTCTTAAACAGTCATGTTGGGTTGAGGGATCCTCCTTCTTTATTTAGGGCAACAATCAGCTGAGGATGGGAGCACTCCACAACAACTCCAAGCAGCACTACAGGCTGGGGACAGAGTGGCTGGAAAGCAGCCAGGAAGAAAGGGCTCTGGGGGCACTGGTAGATAGTAGCTGAAGATGAGCCAGCAGTGTGCCCAGGTGGGCAGGAGAGCCAATGGCATCCTGGCCTGGATCAGGAACAGTGTGGCCAGTAGGACAAGGGAGGTTATTCTGCCTCTGTACTCAACACTGGTCAGGCCACATCTTGAGTGCTGTGTCCAGTTCTGGGCTCCTCAATTCAAGAGAGGTGCTGAGGTGCTGGAAGGTGTCCAGAGAAGGGCAAGGATGCTGGTGAGGGGCCTGGAGCACAGCCCTGTGAGGAGAGGCTGAGGGAGCTGGGGGTGTGCAGCCTGGAGAAGAGGAGGCTCAGGGCTGACCTCATTGTTGTCTACAACTACCTGAAGGGACATTCTAGCCAACTGGGGGGTGACCTCTTCTCCCAGGCACTCAGCAACAGAATAAGGGGACACAGTCTCAAGTTGTGTCAGGGGAAGTATAGGCTGGATGTTAGGAGGAAGTTGTTGGCAGAGAGAGTGATTGGCATTGGAATGGGCTGCCCAGAGAGGTGGTGAAGTTGCCATCCCTGGAGGTCTTCAAGAAAAGCCTGGCTGAGGCACTTAGTGCCATGGTCTGGTTGATTGTTTAGGGCTGGGTGCTAGGTTGAACTGGATGAGCTTGGAGGTCTCTTCCAACCTGCTTGATTCTATGATTCTATGAGTCTACGAATCCTGAACAAGTTGGCTCCTTTAAGGAGAAGCACAAAAGCAAGACAACCAGTATGACAAGCCAGCTCTGTCTGCTCAGCAGCTGCCTCCTCCATCCCCCTACATTGGAAGTCCATCCCAAGACCTGCAGCAATGTCCTGCAGAGAGAAGGTGCTCCCTTCTCCTGCTCCCCTGTCACACACAGAAGTTGTGCAGTGCTTCTGCAAGATCAGGATCCCACTCCAGTTAATTTTCTCTCTCACTGTGCAGCCTGAAGCAGTTGGAGCCTGCACTGAGATGTAATGATCTCCTGATTTTGTTCTTGTGAGTCAGCCTCTGCTCAGTACAAATCTCTGAGCTAATCCCAGCATGAACAGCTGTTTCTGGCAAAATGAGGGACAACAGGCAGAAAAAGCTGCTCTGGGTCTTTGCTTCCTTCTTGTTTGGGAACTAAATCTTCCCAGTTACAATTTTTGAGGGTGTCCATTAAGTTTATTGAGAGCGCAGGAGGTCTCAACTACAGCTCACTGTTTCGTGCTCAGCTGTTTAGATCAGAGCAGCAAATGTTGAGCAGTTTCACAAGCTGGTGGGAAGGGAAAGGCAAGGAATGTGATTGCAATTAGCAGAGAGGGCTTTTTTCCCAGCAGTTGTCATTAAACAGTAAATGCTCTGAAACTGGAAACATGGCCAATGTCAGACAAGCCATTGCAACAGGCACAGTCACTACAGGCTGTGTCCCTGCTTGCCTTCAAGAGGGAGGAGGAGGTGGTAGGTGCAAATACTGCAACCCCAGAAGCTGGTTTCCTCTTTGAGGTCTAGGTGAAGTGTGAAGTTCAGATCCAGCTTGATGACTACTTCTGTACTTGGGAGATGAGATGCTCTTCACTTTCAAGTAACTAGCAATAAGACAAGAGGACATGGCTTAAGTTGTGCCAGGGAGGGTTTAGACTGGACCTTAGGAAAATCTTTACTGAGAGAGTAGTGAGGTATTGAAAATAGGCTGCCCAGGGAGGTGGTGAAGTAGCTATCCCTAGAGGTGTTCAAGAAGTGTATAGGTGTGGATCTTCACAGAGAGAGTGATTTCCCATTGGAATGGACTGCCCAGGGAGGTGGTGGAGGCACCGTCCCTGGAGGTGTTCAAGAAGAGACTGGATGAGGCACTTGGTGCCATGGTCTGGTTGACTGGATAGGGCTGGGGGATAGGTTGGACTGGATGAGCTTGGAGGTCTCTTGCAACCTGCTTGATTGTATGATTCAGGACATGGTTTGGTGGTCATGGTAGTTGGGTTATGGTTGGACTTGATAATCTTAAAGGTCTTTTCCAGAATTAGTGATTCTATGGTTACACTCTGAATGCCATTCACTGAAGCCCTAGATCCCACACCTGATCTGGGCAAGGCTAGACATGAGCCTCAACCTGTCATAGCACCTCTGCCAAGCATGGTTTCTCTGCTAAACAAGGACATGAGCCTGCTTCCACTGGCCTCTGTGAGGGCAGAATCAAGAGAAGGAGGAGCTTTTACTGGAGCTCCTCTACAAACACCATTTCCCTTTGCTAACTGTGTGGATCACACTAGTTTACCAGGGCTACAGATGAGAAGAAAACCCTACAGGTGACATGTTCAGAGTCTGCCTAATAAAAGACTTCTCAGAGCCTCTTCTCAACCTACAGCCTTGAGAAGAGATGCTGAAGACATGTGCCCAGTGGTCACCAGTATGTGCATGCCTAAGGCAGAAATCTTTAGTGCCTCAGTCTCCTCTGCTCTCTACCCTGTCAAACTCCCCCCAAAGCAGAAGAAACGCAGACACTGAGATGAAAGGGATGATGAGAACCTTGCTAGGGTCACTTCATGGTGTAGCCTTCTAACTCACTCTGTTGTTACTTCATCTCCCCTTCCTGGGAGCAGCTGATTTATCTTTATTATCCTGTTCTGTTGTCACTGTCATTAAATTTTGTTGAGCCAAGAGACTCCACTGTGTGCTTTAGTAATTCGATCAGAAAGGAGGGGAGGCAGAGCTGAGGTAATAGGCAGCACATAGGAGGTCAGGAGAAGCAGCCATGGCACATTAAGGGAAACACAGATCCAGGCTCACTTGGAAATGGAAAGGATACAGAACGTGCCTGAGCAACCGGCAGCAGTAATACAGAGCGACAATGACCTGAAGCCCTGTTTGTTCCCCACCTTTTTGTTTCCCTTAGTTCTCATCTCCTTAAGACCTGATCTTGCAAATATGTCACATCCCAGGCTCCTTTCTCAGCTTTTAGTCCTCCTCTGCCAGTGCAAACCCAATGTTGGAATCAGCCAGGGAAGAGCTCAGGCATTTCTCTTCCCATCTCCTTGCTTTACACACGCCTCAGCATGAATTGGTGGGGAGTTCTACTCTCATTTAAGCATCAGCCATTGAACAAGCCCAGTGGCAAAGCAATCATTTATCTCTGCTATTTTATTTATATGCCAAGAGTCCCCTGCTGAGGAAAGAATCCTACTGTGTTGTACCCTGCTGCAAACAAGTAAAAGACATCATTTTGGGCAAAGTCTAAATGGACAAGAGTGGCAAAACAAAAAATGCAGGGAGAAAGGAGCTCCGAGGCATTGGAGATTGAATTCATTGATCTCCCAGAGATCAGAATAACAAAGAAGAAAAAAATAGACATCATTTACCTTGGAGGTCAGAAGCAAAACGCTTTCTTCAAGCCTAGGCCAACATCCCAGTTGTTAATGCAACAACAAAATATATTTGCACCCCCTGTGTGTAAATCAAGCATCAGTGCCAAGGACTGTGGGACAATTTCCATGACCAACTTCCAGCACTGGGTAGGAATTTCACCAGCATGCAAACACTGGCAGTACAACAGCCTTACCAGCACTGGTGTGGGCAGAGATTCATGGTAAGTGAAAGAAGAATAGAATTGTTTCAGAGCATATTGCTAGAGGTCTGACCCAGCTGACCAAGACTCAATTCAAGAGAGATGTTAGGTGCTGGAACATGTCCAAAGAAGGGCAATGCAGCTGGTGAAAGGCCTGGAGCACAGCCCTGTGAGGCTGAGAGAGCTGGGGGTATGCAGCCTGGAGAAGAGGAGGCTCTGGACTGACCTCATTGCTGTCTATGGAATCAATCAGGTTGGAAGAGACCTCAAGATCATCCAGTCCAACCTATCCCCCAGCCCTATCCAGTCATCTAGACCATGGCACTGAGTGCCTCAGCCAGGCTTTGCTTGAACACCTCCAAGCACGGTGACTCCACCACCTCCCTGGGCAGCCCATTCCAATGCCAATCACTCTCTCTGACAACAACTTCCTCCTAACATCCAGCCTAGACCTCCCCTAGCACAACTTGAGACTGTGTCCCCTTCTGTTGCTGCTTGCCTGGCAGAAGAGACCAACCCCCACCTGGCTACAGCCTCCCTTCAGGTAGTTGCAGACAGCAATGAGGTCAGTCCTGAACCTCTTTCTCTCCAGGCTGCACACCCCCAGCTCCCTCAGCCTCTCCTCACAGGGCTGTGTTCCAGGCCCCTCACCAGCTTCATTGCCCTTCTCTGGACATGTTCCAGCACCTCAACATCTCTCATGAATTGAGGAGCCCAGAACTGGACACATTACTTTTGTTTTGTTTCCTTGAAGCTCATAAAGGCAACAATGAAAAACGACTCCAGACTGCATTCACTCTGCATGCTGGGAGGAAGGTTGTGCCTCTGCGTACATCTGTGGTTATAAAGCAGACCAGGCTCTGTGATCTTATATTTTTATGAACAGGCTGCAACTTTATGTGCACCACAGAAATAAGCAGAAAACCATAAAAATTAAAGGAGCAGTGCAGAAAATCCCAGGATCTTCCTGGGGACATAAAAAGACAGAGGTATCTTTTGCTTTAGATGTGATAGGTGGCAGCTCACTTTCCACTTCCCTGGGCTGCAGCTGATCTTTGCCAGATAATCATGTCCATACTACCTGAAGGGGCATTGTAGCCAGGTGGGGAGTGGCCTCTTCTCCCAGGCAACCAGCAACAGAACAAGGGGACACAGTCTCAAGTTGTGCCAGGGTAGGTATAGGCTGGATGTTAGGAAGAAGTTCTTCACAGAGAGAGTGATTGGCATTGGAATGGGCTGCCCAGGGAGGTGGTGGAGGCACCATCCCTGGGGGTCTTCAAGAAAAGACTGGATGAGGCACTTAGTGCCATGGTCTAGTTGATTGGTTAGGGCTGGGTGCTAGGTTGGACTGGCTGATCTTGGAGGTCTCTTCCAACCTGGTTGATTCTATGATTCTATGATTCAGGCACTGAGATGCCACATAAGACATGGGCCACTGCCCTGCTGCCCCCACAAATAGATGCATAGATTTTGTGAAGCATCAAAGGGCAATGGGTGGAAGTTGAGGCAGAGGAGGTGCCATGTGAACCTGAGGAAGATTTTTTTTCACTGTGAGGGTGACAGAGCACTGGAACAGGCTGCACAGGGAGGATGTGGAGTCTCCCTCTCTGGAGATACTCAAGAACTGTCTGGATGTGTTCCAGTGTGATCTGCTCTAGGTGATCCTGCTCTGGCAGGGGGGCTGGACCAGATGATCTGAGATACTGGAACATGTCCAGAGAAGGGCAACGAAGCTGGTGAGAGGGCTGGAACACAGCTCTATGAGGAGAGGCTGACGGAGCTGAAGCTGTTTAGCTTGGAGAAGAGGAGGCTCAGGGGTGACCTCATTGCTGTCCACAACATGGAGGCTGTAGCCAGGTGGAGTTGGTCTCTTCTGCCAGGCATCCAGCAACAGAACAAGGGGACACAGTCTCAAGTTGTGCTGGGGGAGGTCTAGGCTGGATGTTAGGAGGAAGTTGTTGTCAGAGAGAGTGATTGGCACTGGAATGGGCTGCCCAGGGAGGTGGTGGAGTCGCTGTGCCTGAAGGTGTTGAAGCAAAGCCTGGCTGAGGCACTTAGTGCCATGGTCTAGTTGATTGGACAGGGCTGGGTGCTAGGTTGGACTGGATGATGTTGGAGGTCTCTTCCAACCTGGTTGATTCTATGATTCTATGATTCTGGACAGTATGACTGCACATACTTCACAGCTGTTTTACATCTGGCTTAGGTCTGTGCTCTTCATCATAGCTATGTCTTCGTTATCATGAGAGAAGATGCATGGTACAATACATCTTAAAGCCTAGTGACTGGTTTGGGGCTGAATTTCAGGACAGCTAATAAAAAAAGGTCTGATATTAGAAAAGGCTTGCAAAGAACTGACTATACTACAGGAAAACATCTGCAGATCCTCAGATATTGGAGGATGATCTGTTGAACCTCAGAGACATACTTCAGTGTAGAAAGTTGTTCTTCTCTGTAGCATGAAGATAAATTTATTACAGAATCCCAGATCAAGTGCTAAAGATTTAGAAACAGTGGAAGATGGACTTGAAGTCTGATTATCAGCTGAACCCTCAAAGGTGCCATCAAGCCTGGGAAGAAGTGCAATGGAAAGGCTAGCCATAGACTGTGAATAGAATAACAGAGAACTGCAAGGGAGCAGTATCAAATGAAAAATAGCTTTAAACCTGAAGATTTTAGGTTATCCAGTCCTGTTGCTATCTATCAGCATGGGAACACTGAAAGCCCTTGGGCAGTATTAGGAATGTGGCCAGATAGGAAACTGTAGCTGAAAATTAACAGCATGTAGAGATCCTCACTGAAGCTGAGTGCATGCAGAACCTTTGGGGCTTCCCTGAGTGTAGAATCATAGAAACATAAAATGGCAAGGGTTGGAAGTGCCCTCTGGAAATCATCTCATCCAAGCCCCCTGCTAACACAGCTTCAGGGTGCCCAGGAACATGTCCAGGTGGGTTTTGAAAGTCTCCAGGGAAGGAAACTCCACAATCCCTCTGGGCAGCCTGTCCCAGTGTTCTGTTGCCCTCAAAATAAAGAACATTTCCTTCAAGTTCAAGCTGGCCACTACTGAAAAGAGTCCATCTTCATCTTCATGACCTCAGCCCCTCTCCATAAGTCCAGTCTTCTCAGCATCTCTTTAGCCCTCCATTGGACTTTTCAATAGTTCAGTAATTCTCTGTCTCTCCTGAACTGGGAAGCTTGGAACTGGACACAATATTCCAAGGCAGGGTAGAGGAAGAGGAAGAGAATCTCCCTTGACCTACTGGCCACACTCGTCTTAATCTACCCCAGGAAGCCATTTGCCTTCATGGCCATGAGGGCACATCATTGGTTCATGGTGAAATTGTTGTCCAACAGCACTCCCTGGTCCTTTTCTGCAGAGCTGCTTTCCAGCACATCAGCCCTTCACCTGTACAGCTGCAGGGGGTTATTCCTTCCCAGATGCTGGGCTCTACACTTTCCCTTGATGAACTTAATGAGATTCATCTCCAGCCTGGCCAAATCTTGCTGAATGGCAGCACAATCATAAAATCATAGAATGTCAGGGGCTGGAAGGGACTTCAAAAGATCATAGAATCAACCAGGTTGGAAGAGACCTCCAAGTTCATCCAGTCCAACCTAGCACCCAGCTCTATCCAGTCAACTAGACTATGGCAAGAGACCTGCAAAATCATCCAGTCCATCCTATCCAGCCCTATCCAATCAACTAGACCATGGCACTAAGTGCCTTATTCAATGGTGCAATGATTAGTGATGGTGAGGATAAAGTGGTTGGGTGGCTTTGGCTACTTCAAATAAACACAAATTCTCAGTCTCTCAAGAAAAAATATAGGTCAAGCTGGCAAATGGGAAGCATGTCCTAGAAAGCAATGACTGAAATGGATGAGCAGGTCTTGTCTTTACATCCTTGCAAAGGATTTACAGAATCAACAGCTCTCTTGAGTTGAGGAGCCCAGAACTGGACACAGCACTCAAGGTGTGGCCTGACCAGTGCTGAGTACAGGGGCAGAAGAACCTCCCTTGTCCTACTGGCCACACTGTTCCTCATCCAGGCCAGGATGCCATTGGCTCTCTTGGCCACCTGAGCACACTGCTGGCTCATGTCCAGCTACTATCTACCAGTTCCCCCAGGTCCCTTTCTTCCTACCTGCTCTCCAGCCACTGTCCCCAGCCTGTAGCACTGTTTGGGTTAGAAGGTTAGAAGAGAATGTAAACCACCTAGGAGATGAATGAAAACTTTTGGAAGAGTGTCCTGACCTCTTCTGCAACTCATCCATGAAAACCAAACCAAGGCCCTGCCTCCTCTCAGCTCACCCAGGGAGCCATTTCCATACATTAATTGTACCTCTTTGTGCTTGATGCATTCTGAGAAATAGCCCCACAAATGTCCTTGAAGCACTTTACCATGGATCACTGATTTTTCTAATTCCACTGGAGTCCTCTGTCAGCACTTCTGCCTCTGGGATCCCCAGCTGCATTTTCCACAGCAGTGATGTGGGTTTGGTTTCTTGGAGACTCTGAAGTCAGGTTTGAAATGCTGTAGTTAGAGTTAATTACTGGAGGATTAGCAGTACTCATCCTGACACTCCTTGATGTCTGAGCCATGCAACTAACTTCCAGATGGGTCATCTCATAGTCTGGATTCTGAGTGGCCTCTCATACAACTCATCTACTAAGTGGCTGAGAGCTCTTGCATAGTCACAAGAGAATACAGTGACAAGAGAATCTCAATGGCTTGGAACTCCAGGTGTTGTATGGACAGGTCTCTTCTAATATACATACAATACACACAGATTAATTGGATGAGTTAGAATCTGGTGGCCTCTGTTCTATTCAGTGAGGGTAGGAACCACTGTGACACAGAATTCAACACGGTTGGTGCAATCCCAAGCACAACTCCAGGCTGGGTGGGGAATGGCTGAGAGCAGCTCTGAGGAAAAGGACCTGGGGGTCTGGAGTAATGAAAAGCTCAACATGAGCTTGCAGTGTGAGTGCAGCCCAGAGAGTACCTGTGTGCTGGGCTGCAGCAAGAAAAGTGTGGGCAGCAGAGCAAGGGAGGGGATTCTGCCCCTTTGCTCTGCTCTCCTCAGACTCCACGTGGAGTCCTGTGTGCAGTTCTGGAGCCCTTAACTCAAGAAGGGCATGGAACTGTTGGAGCCAGTCCAGAGGAGGGCCACAAAGATGCTGAGAGGGCTGCAGCAGCTCTGCTATGAGGACAGGCTACAAGAGCTGGGGCCCTTCAGCCTGGAGAAAAGAAGGCTTCAAGAAGACTTTTTAGAAGCCTCTCAGTATCTGAAGGGGAGTACAGGAAAGCTGGGGAGGGACTATTGACAAGGTCTTGTAATGACAGGATGAAAGGTAATGGGTTTAAACTGGCAGAGGGGAGATTCAAACTAGATGTTAGGAAAGGGTTCTTTAGAATGAGAGTGGTGAGACACTGGAATGGGCTTCCCAGGGAGGTTGGGGCTGCTCTCTCCCTGGAGGTGTTCAAGGTCAGGTTGGATGAGGCCTTGAGCAACCTGTTCTAGTGGGAGGTGTCCCTGCCTATGGCAGGGGGTTGGAACTGGATGATCCTTGAGGTCCCTTCCAATCTAATAATAGGATTCTATGGTTTGCAGCAGACTGTGCAAGAAACCTTATGTGGCCAGTCCTGCAGACCATGAACTAAGGGATGTCATTTGGTGCTGCTTATTACTGCAAGAGGTTAGTTCAGCCTACCTTTCACATCATGGGATCCAAGACAAGCAGAGGTAGCTGTTTACCCAACTTGTCTTAGAACATGAATCATTTAGCAGGTACTCAGAATAAGTGGTTCCCCCCATTTTCTCCCTTCTTGGAAGGTTTGGATGGTGACAGCTTTCAGCAGAGGCTGAAAATGCTGCCTGCTGCCCTACTGAGATGGAATTCACAGTTGTTCTGTTGTGTTCCCCTTGCATTGATAAAAGTTCTTCCTTCTCAGAGATCTCAAGACAGATGAGTCCTTGCTGTGTTTGCAGCTTTACCCCAGTAATTTGATGGCTATTGGCTATTGCACCAGAGGAACACAGTGTAGAATAAAAGAGTCATAAAATCATAGAATCATTTTGGTTCAAAGAGGTCTTTAAGATCACCAAGTCCAACTGCTAACCCAGCACTGTCAGGTCATCACTAAACCATGTGCCTCAGCACCACATCTACATGTCTTTTAAGTACTTCCAGGGATAATGGTTCAAGCTGAGCAGCAGGTTCCAGGGCTTGACAACACTCTTGATGAAAAAAATTTTCTCCTAATCAGAGAATCATAGAATCAGCCAGGTTGGAAGAGACCTCCAAGGTCATCCAGTCCAACCTAGCACCCAGCCCTAGCCAGTCAACTAGACCATGGCACCGAGTGCCTCATCCAGGCTTTTCTTGAAGACCTCCCAATCTAAACCTTCCCTGGTACAATTTGAGGTCATTTCCTCTTGTCCTATCACTTACTACTTGGGAGAAGAGATCAACCCCCACCTCACTATCACCTACTTTCAGATAGTGGTAGAGAGTGAGAAGGTTTCCCTTCAGGCTTCTTTTCTCCAGACTAAATAATCCCAGTTCCCTTAGCTGCTTGTCATGAGACTTGTGCTCTAGACCCTTCATCTGCTTCACTGCCCTTCTTTGGACATGCTCTAGCACCTTAATATCCTTCTTGGAGTGAGATGGCCAAAACTGAACCCAGTATTTGAGATGCAGCCTCACCAGTGCCCAGTAGAAGAGCATGATCACTCCCCTGGTCTTGCTGGCCACACTGTTGCTGACCCAAGTCAGGATGCTGGTGGCCTTCCTGGCCACCTGGGCACACACTAGCTCATGTTCAGCTAGCTGTGGACCAACACCCCCAGGTCCTTTTCCACCAGGCAGTTTGCAGCTGAAGCATTCATGGGGTTGTTGAGACCTAAGTGCAGGACCCAAGGCTTAGCCTGGTTGAACCCAAGCATTAAAATAGCTTTCTGTACTCCTTGGGTCCCTTCCATCATCCCTTAGCAGCAGTCATCCCATCTCCTCCTCTCAGTGATGTTACCAGAATCAAGCATAGGATCTCACCAATGCATTTAATTAAAGCAGAATCACTCAGTAATTCTGATGTGCTTTCCTGGGCATCTGGTCACTCACCTCTCATGTGTGCAGGCAATTAATTTTTAGGTTGTCAGTACAAAGGAATTGAAAGAAGAATGTTAATTCCAGCTCAGCAGGAGGGAAGTAAGAAGTTTTGCCAGTCTGTGAGTCCACCTGCAGGGTTCTACCCCCAGACATCATGAGCTTGTGATGCCTAAAGGCATCCCAGAGTGTTGAAAGTTGGAAAGGAGTGAAGGTTTTTGAGATAAACCAGTTCCCCACTCCTGCCCAATTTCATTAATATTGTAGATAAATTAATAACCATCTTTCTGCCTGGAAACCTCATTAGAATCAGTGGCCTGGGGAGCTACATCAAAATAAATGCCAGACCCTGCTGCCAGCAGCTATTCGTGGCTGTTGGTGACTTCTGCACAGACACACAGAGGCTATGGCAAAAACTCTTGACACCAAAACTCCTAGAGGATGGGCTAAAGCATTTGCACTGTTTTGTCCCCACCTTCCTCTCTATCTTGAAAAGAAAATAAAAAGAAAAAAAAAAGGAAAAACTAAAACAAAAAAAAAAAAGGTAAAAAAGGGGAAAAGTGGGGGTGGGGAAGGAAAAATAAGGGGAAAATAAAAGGAAAAATAAAAGGAAAAAAAAAGGAGGGGAAAGGGGGAGAAGGAAAAAAGAAAGGGAAAAATAAAGGGGGAAAAAGAAAAAAAAAAGAAAAAATATAGGAAAAAGGGAAAAAAGGATAAAAAGGAGGGGGAAAGGGAAAAAGAAAGGAAAAACTAAAAGAAAAATAAGGGGAAAAAAGGGAAAAGAAGAAAGAAAGAAAGAAAGAAAGAAAGAAAGAAAGAAAGAAAGAAAGAAAGAAAGAAAGAAAGAAAGAAAGAAAGAAAGAAAGAAAGAAAGAAAGAAAGAAAGAAAGAAAGAAAGAAAGAAAGAAAGAAAGAAAGAAAGAAAGAAAGAAAGAAAGAAAGAAAGAAAGAAAGAAAGAAAGAAAGAAAGAAAGAAAGAAAGAAAGAAAGAAAGAAAGAAAGAAAGAAAGAAGAAAAGTGGGGAAAAAGGAAAACAGAAAGGAAAAAGGAGAAAAAAAGGAAAAACAAAAAGAAAAAATGGAAAAAAGAAAGGGGGGGAAAGAAAAAAGTTAAAATGGGAAAAAAAAGAAAAAAAGGAAAATAGAAAGTTAAAAAAAAGGGAAAAAGGAAAAATAAAAGAAAGAAAAAAGGGAACAAATGGGAAAAGGGGGAAAAGAAAGAAAGAAAAACAGGAGGAAAGGAAAAAATAAAAGAAAGGAAAAAGGCAAAAAAAGGAAAAAAGAAGAAAAAGAAAGAAAGAAAAACAGGAGAAAAGGAAAAAAAGAAAGAAAAATGGGGAAAAGGGAAAAAAGGGGATAAAGAAAGAAAAACAGGGAAAAAAAAGAAAGGAAGGAAAGAAAGGGGAAAAAGAAAGGGAAAAATGGAAAAAATGGAAAAAAGAAAAAAAGAAAAAAAGAAAGGAAAACAAAAAAGGGAGAAAAAAGGAGAAAAAAGAAAAAAGGCAAATAGGAAGTAAAGAAAAAAGAAGAAAAAAAAGGAAAAATAACAGGAAGAAAAAGGAAAGGGAAAAAAAGGGAAAAAAGAAAAGAAAAGAAAGAAAAGCGGGGGGGAGAGGAAAAAGGAAAAAGGAAAGGGGAAAAAGGTAAAACAGGGGAAAAAGAAAAAAGAAAGGAAAAGGAAAAGGAAAAGGAAAAGGAAAAGGAAAAGGAAAGGGGAAAGGGGAAAGGGGAAAGGGGAAAGGGGAAAGGAAAAGGGGAAAGGGGAAAGGGGAAAGGGGAAAGGGGAAAGGGAAAAGGGAAAGGGAAAAGGGAAAGGGAAAAGGGAAAGGGAAAGGGAAAGGGAAAGAGAAAGAGAAAGAGAAAGAGAAAGAGAAAGAGAAAGAGAAAGAGAAAGAGAGAAAGAGGGAAAGGGAAAGGGAAAGGGAAAGGGAAAGGGAAAGGGAAAGGGAAAGGGAAAGGGAAAGGGAAAGGGAAAGGGAAAGGGAAAGGGAAAGGGAAAGAAAGAGAAAGAGAGAAAGAAAGAGAAAGGGAAAGAGAAAGGGAAATGGAAAGGGAAAGGGAAAGGGAAAGAGAAAGAGAAAGAGAAAAATTAAAAGAAAAAGAAAAATTGAAAAAGAAAAAGAAAAAGAAAAAGAAAAAGAAAAAGAAAAAGAAAAAGAAAAAGAAAAAGAAAAAGAAAAAGAAAAAGAAAAAGAAAAAGAAAAAGAAAAAGAAAAAGAAAAAGAAAAAGAAAAAGGCAGTACAAAAGCATCATTTTCCCCTGGCATTTATTGAAATGGCATTTGAGTGAGAACAAACACTGCTTCATGTTCCTCTGGATGACTGCTATGGGCAAAAGTCCATAAGAACAGGAAAACTGCAACTCTGATCAAGCTAATGGATATTAGAGGCACAAAATGCCTTCAAATGTGCACTACTGTTTTTATCTGCCAATTGAGAGGCTGAAAAGCTTCTTTCTAGGAAATCTGGTAATATATATATTGATCAGGGAAAAAAATGAAGCTGCTGTAGCAAGCCCTGAGCACGATGCAAGGTTAAGGGATTTTAATTAATGAAAAAGCTTTTTTATGAGATGATGGCACCACTCAAGGAGAGTACACACTATGACCTCTAGTTAAGTGGAAACACCTTTTAAACATGACACAGCTCATATAGGCATCACTCACTCACTCACTCTGCCAGCTACATATTGATCAGAGCTGCTACCAGACCAGGCTGTTCTATTCTGCCCTGCTTTAGTGGGGAGTATTCATTGCTGAGGTGGTCACAGAATCATAGAATCAACCAGGTTGGAAGAGACCTCCAAGATCATCCAGTCCAACCTAGCACCCAGCCCTAACCAATCAACCAGACCATGGCACTAAGTGCCTCATCCAGTCTTTTCTTGAAGACCCCCAGGGACGGTGCCTCCACCACCTCCCTGGGCAGCCCATTCCAATGGGAAATCACTCTCTCTGTGAAGTACTTCTTCCTAATATCCAGCCTAGACCTACCCTGGCACAACTTGAGACTGTGTCCCCTTGTTCTGTTGCTGGTTGCCTGGGAGAAGAGGCCACCCCCCACCTGGCTACAATGCCCCTTCAGCTAGTTGTAGACAGCAATAAGATCACCCCTGAGCCTCCTCTTCTCCAGGCTAAACAACCCCAGCTCCCTCAACCTCTCCTCATAGGATTTGTGTTCCAGGCCCCTCACCAGCTTTGTTGCCCTTCTCTGGCACCACCTGTGAAGGCATCAACCACAATTTTAAGTGCCTGCATGGGACAAGATCTGACTTGGGAAGTGAAAATACACATGGGATCTACAAGATGTGTCCAAAGAGCAAAGAAAAGCCAGTAAGTGAGGATAACTGGGAGATGTGTTACAGAACTTCACTCCTGACCTGGATTAATTCAAAATAGGAAGCAGAAGTGCCCACAGGTCCTGTGCCTTTTAGTCCTGAAGACAACTCTCTAAAGGGAGCACTGCTTTCTAATCTCATGGTTTTATCTTGCTTCTGATACTGTGCAGTGAGTTTGGGAGAGGCCAGCAGAGTCCAATGGAATCTGAGGGGAAAGCAACCTTATCCACTGAAACGTCAGACAAATATTGACTTCCCCACAAAAGGCTTACTCAGATGCCCTCAGAGAGTCAATATTTGGTGGGGAGCATTAAAATTTCACAGGCCCTTGGCCAAGGTGACTTTCTGGAAGCAGGACTGATCTCTTCCACACTAAACCTGCCCACCAAGCCAGTCTGTGTGAGCAGCTATCAGTAATTCCTGCTCTACCCCAACTGACAGCAAAGCAACATCCATCTGCCTTTTTGCTCTGCTAGAGATGAAAATCCTTCTGCCTAAGAGAGATGTCTAACTAACAAGTCCAAGGTCCCAATAAATCCACAGCAAAGGTGCAAAAATAAGGTCAAACCCAGATGCCATGATGATGGGCAATTCATAAATAGAGCTGACAGGTCAGAGAGATTGGGGTGGAGATTTCTGTCACTCTATCCCATGGTCACAGGCTCTGTAAAGGCTGGATTCACTTCCAGCTGCAGTGAAAGGGAGTTTCCATGCTCTGTGGGGATTCTCAGACCCCAAAAGCTTTCAGAAGCTTGTGACTGCATTTCCTGAGCATTAAATCCCATGATGCAGATGCCTTAAAGTAAATGAAAATCACACCAAGAGTAGTTGTAAAGGGCTCTTGGTTGTGAGAAGGGCTTTGAGATGCCTTCTAACAGTCCAGTGGCCAAGTACCTTTGCCCTCTTCCCCTCTCACTCCTTAACCTGCCTTCACTCATCCACACATCATGATGTCCTGCACTCTCACAGACAAGGCCAGCAGGGCTCACTGAGTTAATTAAATCAGCATCATCTGCTGTCTGGAGCTCAAGTGACAAATGCATTTCCAACCCCTTGTCCCTTTTGAGGGAAAGGTGGTTTGTGCAGCATGGCAGTGGTTCAGGACTCTTGGAGTGTACTCACAGAGGTTTCACCCCAGTGAAGGCATCACTTTGGTTTCCCCCTTTTTGGTCACTGGGACAGAAAGCATCAATGCTTAGTGCAAAAATCAGACTTTCACTTCAGCTTCAGGCTTCCCCTTTCGTGCTTCACTTCCTGGGCTGAGTGAATACGATGTCAGGAGATGCTTGGGAAGACCGAAAGGGACAGCTCCCCTCCTCCCCACTCAGGTTGTGAATGCAAGGCTAATTTTATTAGCCCAGCCACTCCATTACCCAAACAGCCCCTCACCAGCCTCTGGGTGCACTTGCAGATACATTAGTGTAATGGCACTGGGTGCTGCCAAACGCAGCCTGCCTTCCAGCCCAGATGTGCTCCACAGAAAAGGAGATTCTTAGGGATTTGTGTGTGTGTATATATAAATAGACACACAAATAAATATACACACATATCACAAATATAAATTACATCCCAAGAGGTCAGCATCATTGTAGCCAGGTGGGGTTGGCCTCTTCTGCCAGGCAACCAGCAACAGAAGAAGGGGACACAGTCTCAAGTTGTGCCGGGGTAGGTCTAGGCTGGATGTTAGGAGGAAGTTGTTGTCAGAGAGAGTGATTGGCATTGGAATGGGCTGCCCAGGGAGGTGGTGGAGTCACCATCCCTGGAGGTGTTCAAGAAAAGCCTGGATGAGGCACTTAGTGCCATGGTCTAGTTGACAGGCTAGGGCTGGGTGCTAGGTTGGACTGGATGATCTTGGAGGTCTCTTCCAACCTGGTTGATTCTATGATTCTATGATTCTATGATCTCCAGAAGACTCAGAAGATGTAAGGACATTGAACTGTTGGAGCAGGTCCAGAGGGCCACCAAGATCATCAGAGCCCTGGAGGACCTTCCCTGTGGGGACAGGGTGCAAGAGTTAGGACTGTTCAGACTGGAGAAGAGAAGGCTCAAGAGAGACCTTCAAGCAGCCTTCCAGGGGGCATACAAGAAAGCTAGGAAAGGACTTTTTACAAGGGCTTGTAGTGACAGGGTGAGAGGCAATGGTTTTGAACTAGAGAGGGGTAGATTTAGGTTGGAGAGTAGGAAGAAGTTCTTTAACACAGAGGTAGTGAATCATAGACTCAGTTAGGTTAGAAGACACCTCCAAGCTCATCCAGTCCAACCTAGCACCCAGCCCTAAACAATCAACTAGACCATGGCACTAAGTGCCTCAGCCAGGCTTTACTTGAAGACCTCCAGGGATGGTGACTCCACCACCTCCCTGGGCAGCCCATTCCAATGCCAATCACTCTCTCTGACAACAACTTCCTCCTAACATCCAGCCTATACTTCCCCCACCACAACTTGAGACTGTGTCCCCTCATTCTGTTGCTGGTTGCCTGGCAGAAGAGACCAACCCCTACCTGCCTACAACCTCCCTTCAGAGGGGAGGAGAGGATATAAGTTTGGGGAAAGCCCACACAGTCCACTGGAACAGATTTGCTGGTTGATTGGCTAGGGCTGGGTGCTAGGTTGGACTGGATGATCTTGGAGGTCTCTTCCAACCTGCTTGATTCCATGGTTCTATGATGCCCCTGTTTGTAAGATAGACACCAGCTCTCAATCAGTATTTCAAACATTTAATTAGGAGTACAAACTAAAACCACTAAACACTTCAGCTGACAGCTTGCAATGGAATCACAGAATCATTTTGGATGGAAGAGATATTAAGATCATCAAGTCCAACTGTTAACCCTGTCAGGCCACCACGAAACCACATCTACCTGTCTTTTAAATTACATCATGGGTGGTGGATTTTGCCACCTGCCTGGGCAACCTGTTCCAGGGTTCCTTTCATGGAAGGCATTTTTCCTAATGTCCAACCTAAACCTCCTCTTGCACAACTTGAAGCCTTTTGCTCTTGCCCTAGCACTTGTTGATTTGGAGAAGAGACTGACTTCCACTCCACTCCACTCCAAGCTCTTTACAGGTAGCTGTAGAGAGCAAGATGCCCCTGACAGTCCCTTTTTCCAGGCTAAACAACCCCAGTTTCCTTAGTTGCTCCTCATACCACTTGTGCTCTAGACTCTAATAGTTCCTGTTCTCTGGAGCAGCATGAAGACTTATTACATACCTACACAAATCACCTAAGACTGTTTCTGTACTACTCTCTAAAGTTGTATATGCACTGGTAAATTTAATGTGCCCTACACGACTCTTTGGTCCTAAGGCCAGTGAACACAGAATGACAGATGTACACATCATTAAACTCTCTCAACCTGCAAATGGAGCAGCTGCAACCAAACTGCCTCTCAGAAGCAGCCACTGGCCATGGTCATCCCTGAGCCATGTCCAAGACTGTCTGGGACACAGCTCACTGACCTCATTATGAGGAAGTGCCAAGTGTCATCACACCAATTTAATGGATGAGACAATCTACCTCCAGGGCTGGTCATGCTCCCTAGTACCAGCACAGATGCAGCCTAAAGTCCAAGTGGTTCCTAGATGACTATTTGCCAGAATAAGGAAAGCCATGATTCAAACCCAAACAACAGTGAATGAAAGTGGTTCTTCCGCCACTCTCAGGGCATCCCTGGGCTCACATCACAGAATATCATCCTCCAAGATGTGTACAGCTGAGGTTCTGCCACCAACCAAGGCAGCAAACTGGCCAGCTTTAAGAACAAGCCAAAACCAATACATTAATTTTAAATGCCTTGATTTTCCAAATGCCATCAGTCTACAAGCACAAAGGCAAGACCTAGGAAGGAATGTCACAGACCTATATTGACACAGGAGATAAAGTATCATCAATCCTTGACTTGAAAAAGATGGTATTCTCCCTAAAAGGGTCCACATTTAGAATCATAGAATCAACCAGGTTGGAAGAGACCTCCAAGATCAGCCAGCCCAACCTAGCACCCAGCCCTAAACAATCAACCAGACCATGGCACTGAGTGCCTCAGCCAGGCTTTGCTTCAACACCTCCAGGGATGGCAACTCCTCCACCTCCCTGGGCAGCCCATTCCAATGCCAATCACTCTCTCTGACAACAACTTCCTCCTAACATCCAGCCTAGACGTCCCCTGCCACAACTTTAGACTGTGTCCCCTTGTTCTGTTGCTGCTTGCCTGGCAGAAGAGATCAACCCCACCTGGCTACAGCCTCCCTTCAGGTAATTGTATATAGCAACGAGTTGTACATAGCAATGAGGTCTGCTCTAAGCCTCCTCTTCTGCAGGCTGCACACCCCCAGCTCCCTCAGCCTCTCCTCATAGGCTTTGTGTTCCAGCTTCATCACCCTTCTCTAAACACCTTCCAGCACCTCAGCATCTCTCTTGAATTGAGGAGCCCAGAACTGCACACAGCACTCAAGGTGTGGCCTGACCAGTGCCGAGCACAGGGGCAGAATAACCTCCCTTGTCCCACTGGCCACTTTGTTCCTGATGCAGGCCAGGATGCCATTGGCTCTCTTGGCCACCTGGGCACACTGCAGGATAGATTTTTGGAGGAGGGGCATAGAAGGTGGTTTTTCTCTTTGCAAGCACATGGCTAAGCTGGACTGCACAGAGATTGGTTAGGTTTTCCCAAAGGTGTGAGCTCAACCTTGGGAAAGTGCTGAGTATAGGGCTAAGCAATTAGTGATGGATAGCATGTTCACCAACTCCATTAGCTGGAAAGAAAAGCAAACCTGCAGCATTCTCAGCTGGAAAGAAAAGCAAACCCCCAGCATGCCTCACATTCCTTCCTTGCATTTCCCTGCCTCCTGACAGCATCCCAATGACCTCCTGGAAGCCCATGCTGCTGCCTGTCAGGGGGGCTTCCCTCAGCACAGCTTCCTGTCTCACTGGGGACTGCCATTTCCAATCAATTAGACACATCACTACTGAATTTCTCTGCTAATTACTGGAGTTTATTATGTCTAAAACCAGGTTAAATGCTGAATTCCTGGGGTCAAACAGGGTCACGCAGACAATCAGTTCCACATTTCCCACAGCAAAAAAAAGAGACCCCCACAATCAGTCACTGCCAAAATGGTTTACAATGACCAACCTGCTAGTTAATGGCCTGAGGTGGAAGTCTCAGGCATAGATAATGCTGTTGGAGAGGGCAGGGGAGGGAAAAGCTGAAGCAGCAAAGAAAATAGTCGTTTTTAAGGAGATTATAGCACAGACATGAACCCACAACCCTTCCTTGGGGAGGAGAATCATAGAATCATATAGATTGGCAAAGACCTACAAGACCATCGAGTCCAGCCATTAATACTACCAAGTCCACTGCTAAGCCACATTCCCAGACTGCATAGCTTTTAAACACATCAGGGATGGTGTCCTGACCACCTTTTGGGCAGCCTACTCCAGTGTCTGACAACCCTTTCCCTGAGCAGGTTTCCTTTAGTCATCTAGCAGATCACAGAGCTCAAGAAGTGTCTTTCTTTGCACTGCTGGGTCTGACCTAGTTGCCAAATGTCCTTTGGTTTCAGTGGTGTCATCTGAGGTCACAATGAAAGTGAAGGTGTTCAGGAGTAGGAACTAATGGGTCATAAGCCATGAGTTGCTCAAAAGTCTGCCGTGAGCTCTGCTACCTGAGCAGCCTGACATAGAACTAGTGGAAATGGCCTCAAATTGTACCAGGGGAGGGTTAGACTGGATATTAGGAAAAATTCCTCTACTGAAAGGGTGATTAGGCACTGGGAGAAGCTGCCCAGAAAGGTGGTGGAATCACCATCCCTGAAGAAAAGGACCTGTGAGTGCTGGCAGATGAGAAGCTCAATGTGAGCTTCCAGTGTCCACTTGCAGCCCAGCAAGCAAACCGTACCCTGGGTAGCATCAAGAGAAGCATGGCCAGCAGGTCAAGAGAGGTGATTCTCCCTCTCTACACTGTTCTCCTGAGACCCCACCACCTTGAGTACTGTGTCCAAGCCTGGAGTCCCTATTACAGGAAAGAATGGATATGTTGAAACACGTCCAGAGCAGGGCTACGAGGATGATCAGAGGGCTGGAGCAACTCTGCTATGAGGACAGGCTGAGAGAGTTGGAGTTAGTCGGTTTGGAGAGGAGAAGGCTCCACAAAGACCTTATTGTGGCCTTCCAGCATCTGGAGGGGGCCTACAAGAGAGCTGGTGAGAGATTTTTTAGGGTGTCAGGTAGTGATAGGACTAGGGGAAATGGATCCACTTGGTGCCATGGTCTAGCCTTGAGCTCTGTGGTAAAGGGTTGGACTTGATGATCTGTGAGGTCTCTTCCAACCCTGATGATACTGTGATACTGTAAAGGAGGGTAGATTTAGATTAGGAAGAAGCTCTTCACCATGAAGGTGGTGAGACAGTGGAACAGGTTGCCCAGGGAGGTGGTGGAAGCCCCATCCATGGATGATTTTAAGGTCAGGCTGAATGTGGCTCTGGACATCCTGATTTAGAGGAAAGTGTCCCTGTCCATGGCAGGGGAGGTGGAATTAGATTATCCTTGAGGTCCCTTCCAACCCTGGCAACTCTGATTCTGACATTTAAAAGCCCCTTCCAATCCAAACCACTCTATGATTCCATGGTTCTATGATTTTACCCTCTTCTTCACCCCTCCTAGTCTAGCACTAGATGTGGTGGCTGTAAGAGTGTTGGAAGCCAAGAAGAGCTTGAGAGAGCAGTTCTGGAAAAACAGAGCACACAGAAGGGAAAGAAAAACATCTTCCCATCTTTTTTGCAGGCAAAAGGGGTTTCAGATCTCTCTTGAATCATTTCAGCACGACATCCTGTGGGTGAAAAATGTCCTGTGCCTTACCAGCATTTCACTCAGAGATGGCTGTAGCAGAGCATGAAGAACTTCAACCACAGAGAGGCTCAAAGTGCTTAGTGCTTGCAGTAGCAGCTGTCTGAAGAGTGTCTCCTAAATGGCAATACTGATTCCAGAAACAATTCTGGGGGATGTAGAAATAGTAATCAGAGAGTCATGAATGTCTTCTCTATCCAATGGCTGGCAGATGAGTTTATATCATGAGGAAGCCAAAGAGGATTCCTCTTACAAGTGGCCCTGTAAGCTCTCTATAAAAGATAATACTAAACAGATTTCCCTCCCCAAGGTTAAAGGCTTCAGGATGACCAGTGGTATGGAGGAAAAAGAATCCTCCTACAGCTGGAATGATGATGCAGAGCCCTGGCAACTCACCCTGTCAAATCCTTCATGGCCTCTTGCATAGGTTTGGTTGTTGAAATTGCAGTCTCTCAATCAATGTCCAGGAATGGTTTGGGTTTATTCCCTACACAGTCTGGATGGAGCTACACTGCCTTGGGAAGAGTAAAATTGCTGAGGTGTACAGGCACATGCCACATTGCAGCATTTGGTCTGAGTGCCAGAGGCTGCAACCTGGTTTATTACATTTATTCACATAGCTACTGAGGAAAACTAAAGGGTACTTTTTTTCCTGATGGAGGCTAGGTCAGTGCAAAGGTCTACCTGTCTCCTTTGTGACTCCAACATGAATTAATCATCCTGGAGTTAATATTCCATCAAAATACATTCCTGTTGCAATGCTTGGAGGAAACACATGGCTTACCTTTGCTCTTCAGGGCAGAAACTAGTGACACATGAACTTCAAAAGTGCTTGGAAGGTTCCTTCCAGGAAAGCTTCCCTAATGATGTCATGAGAGCAGGGATCTTGTACAAACACTGCCTTTCATCCTTAAGAAATCTTAAGGGCCTTACAAGTTCATAAATACATCACAAAAGCATCCATGGGTGTAAACTCTCAGAGGAGGGACACAAGAGCAGGTATTTTTTGCAGGAATTCAGGATGGGATGAAAAGAAAAGAATTTATAAGGCAAATTAAAGAGAAGGATTTCTAGGGATGTGAAATGTGTCAGGATTGTGATGAGGCAGGATTTAAGGACCATTATTTTAAAAGGTTCAAACCTTAACCTGACTCTTATTCAGGCAATGACACAGGGGACATTTGGCAGAGGACTTGTCCTGGCCATGTGCAGCATCCACTGACTAGACAGGCAAACACTCACTTCAAACCTTAACCTGACTTGAGCTCTGTGGTAAAGGGTTGGACTTGATGATCTCTGAGGTCTCTTCCAACCTTGGTGATACTGTGACTCTTATTCAGGCAATGACACATGGGACACTTGGCAGAGGACTTGTCCTGGCCATGTGCAGCATCCACTGACTGGGCAGGCAAACACTCACTGATCTATCCACACAATGCTCTGCATTGATTTTTCTGTCCCCTAAAATCTTCCCAAGCACCCAAAATCCTTGATCTTGACACATTTTTCATACAGACACAACCACAAGCGTTGTGCTTGGACTCTAGAGAATGTCACCACAGCTCTAGGTGTCCTCCTGGATTGTCTTGCCTACCTGTACAAGTGGCCATGCAGGTCAAGCCAGACAAAAAAGCAGGCAACAAAGTAGAGAGTAAGTGCTCAGTTTGCTGTTTCAAAATATCTTTCTAAAGGCAAAAAAAATAAGGCAAGATAAACTAAATTCAAGAGAGATGTTGAGGTACTGGAACATGTTCAGAGAAGGGTGACAAAGCTGGTGAGGGGCCTGGAACACAGCCCTGTGAGGAGAGGCTGAAGGAACTGGGGGTGTTTAGTCTGGAGAAGAAGAGGCTCAAGGGAGACCTCATTGCAGTCTACAACTACCTGAAGGGAGGCTGTAGCCAGGTAGAGTTGGTCTCTTCTGCCAGGCAACCAGCAACAAAACAAGGGGACACAGTCTCAAGTTGTGCTGGGGAAGGTCTAGGCTGGATGTGAGGAGGAAGTTGTTGTCAGAGAGAGTGATTGGCATTGGAATGGGCTGCCCAGGGAGGTGGTGGAGTTGTCATCCCTGGAAGTGTTCAAGCAAAGCCTGCATGAGGCACTTAGTGCCATGGTCTAGTTGACTGCCTAGGGCTGGGTGCTAGGTTGGACTGGATGATCTTGGAGGTCTCTTCCAACCTGGCTGATTCTATGATTCCATGAATCAGTTCACCAGTTCAAGAGAGCACTTTGCATGTGATTCTGACTGGCTACAATCAGCATGGCTTCACCAAGGGCAAATCCTGCCTGACAAACCTGCTGGCCTCCTATGAACAGGTCACAATATTGATAGATGAGGCGTGAGCAACTGATGGCATTTACCTGGACCTGAGCAAGGCCTCTGACACTGTCCTGCACCACATCCTGCTCTTCAAGCTGGTGGCACATGGGTTTGATGGGTGGAGCACAAGATGGATAAAGAACTGGCTTGATGTTTGCACCCAAAAAGTGGCTGTCAATGGATCCATGGCCAAGTGGAGGCCAGTGACAAGCAGAGTCCCTCAGGGATCAGCCCAGGGATCAGACTTGTTCAACATCTTTGTGAGTGCCATAGACAGAAGGATTGAGGGCAGCCTCAGCAAGTTTGCTGCCCACACCAAGCTGTGTGGTGCAGCAGACATGCTGGAAGGCAGGGATGCCATCCAGAGAGACCTGGACAGGCTGCAGAGGTGAGCACAAGCCAAGCTCAGGAGGTTCAACAAGACCAAGTGCAAAGTCCTGCATCTGGGTCGAGGCAATGCCAAGCACAAATCCAGGCTGGGCAGTGATCTAGGCTAGGGTGCCCCTGCCCATGGCATGGGGGTTGGAACTAGATGATCCTTGTGGTCCCTTCCAACCCTGACTGATTCTATGATTGCATAATACAGTGCAACCTGATGTTGGTGACCCTGCTTTAACAGGGGGTGTTGGACTAGATGACCCTCAGATGACCCTGCCTTCTAACTACCATTCCTATCATGTTGGAATTCTAACTAAGATTCGAGGATTCCCATTTCTTCCTCATTCCAGTCAGGAAATAGAACAAGAAAATCATTTTCAGATTGAGTGTCCTTGTCCAATCACATACTGGATATTCACAAAACTGGGGGAGAAAAAAAAACCACAACAACAAACAGACCCTGGGGAAAAAAATGAAAGAAACCTTAACTTCACAGTATGACTTTAAAGTTCCTTTTTTTTTTTTAATAGAAACAAAAAAAACCTCCAAAACATAAAAGCCACTTTGCCTTTCAAGGGCAGGTTCTGGAATGGATTGCATTTTCCTGTGCATTACATCTATGAGGGTAATGACTCTATCAAGTAATATAAAGCGATGAAAGATATTTAGCAGGGACCTAAAACAGGAAAGAATTAAAGCCATGAGTGTAGAAGACACAGGAAAATCTGGATCACTTTAAAAAGATCTCTCCCAAATCTGACAAGGAAATGCTTTTTAATCCCCACTAACAAGGAGCCTGCTTAAGAGTTCAGAGGTATCACATGAAAAAGGGAAAAGACGTTAGAAAACGATAACTCTCTGCACTGATGGTGTAAGGAAAAGCCCCAAAAGGGCAAATATTTGCTTCAAAGAAAGTAATAAGATATATGAGCCTGCAAAGAAAACAACTTTTGAAGCATATTTAAAATGCAATAATTAAGAGAAAGTTCTCTGACAGCCACCGGGCACCGATCCTGGAAAGAGCTCAAATATGTGTTAGATATAAAAGCTTCAGCTCAAGAGGTCTGGAAGTGCCTCTATCTCTGAACTAGGGCCTCTGTCTAGCCCAAATTCTCCCTTCCTGGGAGCACTGGTACCCAGGCTGGGCTAGAGTGGAATACCAAAGCAAGGGGATGATTAACAGCTGGTGCTTTGAAGTGAGCTGTGGATGTGAGATGTGTGCGAGGCAGCAGAGAGGAGGAGACCTGGCTGTCAGTGAGATTGGAGGAGACAGATGTTTAATGGAGTCCAGGATTACAGCTCTGCCAGGCTTCACATGTAATCACCAGCTTCTTAGGTTTCCTCTTTCTTCTCCCCTTCTTCTGGGTCTATTACAGGGTCAAGGGCTGGGGGGGGGGGGGGGAGGGGAGGATGGAGATTTTCAGATTTCCAGCTAAATTCCTTGAGCTGCCCTTAATACTCTGACCTGTTCCCATCTTAAACCCACAACCTGCCAGCCTGGCAGGACTCGAGAGAAACACCAGAGTGGATTTGGTTTTTTTGTTTAAAACAAGAGGAATGCTGCATTTAACTCCATGGATTCGACATCTTTTCCTTTGTCCAAACAACAGGGCAAGCTCTACTGAGCAGTCTGCGTTTGACTCAGAGAGGCAGCGCCACAGAGGAACATTGCCGCGATCGATCGATAGCGCCAGATGACCTGCACGCCGTGTGCCAGGCAGCACTGGGCCCCAGGGGACATGTCTCCATGGCTTTCCACCCGTCACCCGCTCCTGGGGATCAATAGTCCTTGCTGCTGCTCACCCAGGAAATGACTCTACAACTGCTCTTCGCATTCATGGAGGTTGCTTGCGCTTTCCTCCTGTCCTGCTTGGGGTTTTTGTCCTCTGTATGAGGCAGGGAATAGCTACTGCTTTGTGAAAGCAGTGCCATGAATTACAAGGGCCAATGCTCCCACTCAGAAAGACTGTGGGGTGGGAGGAAGGTGATCTGGTTAGACTGAATGAGCCATCTCAGAGAAGATGTTCCCCCTCTGAGAAGGCTGAGGAGAGGAGGCTCAGGGATGACCTCATTGCTGTCTACAACTACCTGAAGGGAGGTTGTAGCCAGGTGGGGTTGGGCTCTTCTGCCAGGCTCCATGTCTAGAAGCATTCAAGGTCAGGTTGTGTGGGGCTCTGATCAACCTGATTTAGATGAAGATGTCCCTGCTCACTGCAGGGACTTGGGACTAGATGACCATTAAGGGGCCCTTCTAACCCAAGACATTCCATGATTTTCTGATTGTATGACTCTATGGCAAGATTCATGGACTCAAAGTGCTGACACAGTGGTGCTGATACTCCTCCCCAGCTGGATCTCAGTGACTGATACAATTCTTCCCCTGTACTCAGCACTAATCAGGCCCACCTTGAGTGCTGTGACCACTTCTGGGCTCCTCAATTCAAGAGAGATGTTGGGATACTGGAAGGTGCCCAGAGAAGGGCAACAAAGCTGGTGAGGGGCCTGGAGCACAGCCCTGTGAGGAGAGGCTGAGTGACATCCAAGAACATCCAGGCCAACCTAGCACCCAGCCCTAGCCAGTCAACCAGACCATGGCACTAAGTTCCTCACCCAGGCTTTGCTTCAACACCTCCAGGGATGGTGACTCCACCACCTCCCTGGGCAGCCCATTCCAATGCCAATCACTCTGCCAACAACTTCCTCCTAACATCCAGCCAAGACCTCCCCTGCCACAGCTTGAGACTGTGTCCCCTTCTTCTCTTGCTGGGTGCCTGGCAGAAGAGCCCAACCCCACCTGGCTACAGCCTCCCTTCAGGGAGTTGCAGACAGCAATGAGCTCTGCCCTGAGCCTCCTCTTCTGCAGGCTGCACACCCCCAGCTCCCTCAGCCTCTCCTCATAGAGTTTGTGTTCCAGGCCTCTCACCAGCCTTGTCACCCTTCTCTGGACACATTTGTTTCATGATAAAGCAGGAATCTAACATCAAACTGGCTTCTAAAAGTCTTTCCAACGCATAAAAAGAGCTTAATTGAAGTGTGAAAAGCCCAGGGCTGCAGGACAGTGGGAGATGAAGTTCCAGATGCCCATGCATCTCACGGGATGGAGACAGCCCCTGGCAGAGTTTCTCCTCTTGCCATAAATAGCTCATCTGGGACACCTCCAAGATCCTGAATTGATTCCTCACCTGCTCACCTCTGCTTTCAGAGGTATTTACATCCCCACCGGAACACACAACCAACCCAGCAGGAGGTTCAGGGTCTCCCTTCTCCCTTAATTATCCCACAGCTGCTTACTCCTAGGGCCTCCATGTGCCAGCAGCACTTTAGCTTGAGTTAAAATCAAGTGGAATGGTGACTTTCTGGGATAATCTGCCTTTTGCTGACACAGAATTCTTTCCAAAGAGGCAGCAGCACAACGTGCTGCAGTTTTGCCAGTGGGCCAAATCACTTTTGCCATCGTTGGCTGAGAAACACAGCCACTTGCACTGTCTCTTCCATCCTCAGCAGAGCATCCATGCAGGATTTTCCCATCTATGCAAGTCATTTCTCAGAGGGCATCTGACCTTATTTAACAGGCCCTTAATTAGGTGAAAGCAAATGCAAGGGAGAGCAGAGTTCAGCCTCAGATATTGCTGAGGGTAATGAGTGGTATTTTCGGGGCAGGATAGAACAGTTGAAGAGAACAAAACTTGTCTCTGCTGCCAACTGGGATTACACTCAGTGCTTGACAGAGGTTGACTGAACTCTAGGAACTGTTCTTCTCTATCTGTTTCATGAATGACTGTCCAAGTGAAAGGCATCTGGGCAGTGAAATAGGCTGCTTGGTGTTTACTCTTTGTTTTGGAGGATTTAGGATGTGCATAACACAAGGCTTCTTTGCAAAGAGAATCTGCATTTCACCTTTTGACTTCATCCCCTTAGAATCATAGAATCAGGCAGGTTGGAAGAGACCTCCAACATTATCCAGTCCAACCTAGCACCCAACCCTGTCCAGTCTACTAGACCATGGCACTAAGTGCCTCAGCCAGGCTTGGCTTGAAGACCTGCAGGGATGGTGACTCCACCACCTCCCTGGGCAGCCCATTCCAATGCCAATCACTCTCTCGGACAACAACTTCCTCCTGACATCCAGCCTAGACTTTCCCTGGCACAACTTGAGACTGTGTCCCCTTATTCTGTTGCTGGGTGCCTGGCAGAAGAGACCAATCCCACCTGGCTACAGCCTCCCTTCAGGGAGTTGTAGACAGCAGTGAGGTCAGCCCTGAGCCTCCTCTTCTGCAGGCTGCACACCCCCAGCTCCCTCAGCCTCTCCTCACAGGGCTGTGTTCCAGGCCCCTCACCAGCTTTGTCACTCTTCTCTGGGCACCTTCCAGCACCTCAACATCTCTCTTGAATTGTGGAGCGCAGAACTGGACACAGCACTCAAGGTGTGACCTGAGCAGTGCTGAGTACAGAGGCAGAAGAACCTCCCTTGTCCTACTGGCCACACTGTTCCTCATCTAGGCCAGGATGCCATTGGCTCTCTTGGCCACCTGGGCACACTGCTGGTTCATGTTCAGCTACTCTCTACCAGCACCCCCAGGGCCCTCTCTGCCTGGCTGCTCTCCAGCCACTCAGTCCCCAGCCTGTAGTGCTGCTTGGGGTTGTTGTGGCCAAAGTGTAGAATCCTGCACTCGGCCTTGTTCAATTTCATCCCATTGGTCTCTGCCCACCCATCCAGCCTGGCAAGGCCTCTCTGCAAGGCTCTCCTACCCACAAACAGCTCCACACCAGCTCCTACCTTGCTGTCACCTGCAAACTTACTGTTGCTGGGCTCAATCCCCTGGTCCAGATCATCAATAAAGATATTAAACAGGACTGTGCCCAGCACTGATCCCTGGGGCACACCACTGGTGACAGCTGCCAACTGGATGTGGCACCATTCACCTCCACACTCTGGGCTCAACCCTCCAACCAGTTCTTGATCCATATCAGAGTGAATCTGTAACTCCATCAGGTTGCTCAGATCCCTGTCCAATCTGTCCTGGAATGTTTTCAGGCATCTACCACATTTGTGGACAAAGGGGGAACAGTGTATGCTGCCTCCATAAAAGCAAATCTTCCTTTAAGTCTAATCTAAATCTCCCCCCTCTTAGTTTAAAAGCACCATCCCTTGTCCTGTCACTGTTAAACTGCTTGTCCCCTTCTCTTTTATATGCAACTTCATTGCAACTTGCCCAACTCCACTGCAAGAAGCCAAAAGGTCTCTCCTCAGCCTCCTTTCCTCCAGCCTAAACAAATCCAGCTCTCTCAGCTGCACCTCACAAGACTTGTTCTCCAGACCCTTCTCTAGATGTGTTGCCCTTCTTCAGACCCACTGCAGGATCTGGATGTCCTGGTAGTAAGGGCTTCTTAACAGTCAATACTCCAAGAATCTACAAGCCAGCAGAGCTGAATGATAGAAATCTGCAACAGCAGTGGCAACATTTGTAGTTTCAGAATAGAACAGAATCAGTCAGGTTGGAAGAGACCTCCAAGATCATCCAGTCCAACCTAGCACCCAGCCCCAGCCAACCAACCAGACCATAGCACTAAATGCCTCATCCAGTCTTTTCCTGAACACCTCCAGAGATGGTGACTCCAGCATCTCCCTGGGCAGCCCATTCCAATGCCAATCACTCTCTCTGTGAAGAACTTTCTCCTAACATCCAGCCTAGACCTCCTCCAGCACAACTTGAGACTGTGTCCCCTTGTTCTACTGGTGGTTGCCTGGGAACCTGGGTGGTTTATGGGTGCTTCTGCTGCTTTTAAATCCCCAGGTCAAAAAGTCACACTTATTAGACAATCTCAGCTTTCCATTCCTCACACAAGACCATTTCTGCCTTTTCTGCTCATGGGCCCATGATGAAAAACACAGTCCACACACAACCTGACAGGCTCCCCAACAAACAAATGGAAATGAAATGGAATAAAAAAGAATAGCCTGATGTTATTTTTAATGCTTGTGATCTTGAGCCAGCGATTCTGGGGACAGCCTCACACTGACAATCCCCTGGAAACAGCCACTCTAAGCCTAGGATTTGATGCTAATTGAAATCTGGTGCAAAGACCACATTTTTAACAACTTAAACAGTAATTAAGGAGAGTTATTAATGATTGCTTTAACTAATTGATATGATAACAGAAGCAACAGATGAGATTTTAATCGGTGGCCATCAAATCAGGGGTAAAACCAGTCCTTCACCACCTCTTCCCTTGCAGCTAATTTGCACACAATAATTCTGCTGCAGATAGTGACTGAGCAGCAAAGAGGAGGAGAATAAATCTCAGGAGACAAATAGGTATAAACCTTCCCCATTTTAATGAGAAACAGGCAGGGAAAGGCCAAAAAAAGCCCCTGTCAATATGATTTGCAATGCTGCTGCTTAATTGTTACCAAATGTGTTTTCTGCCATGCTTTAGTTGAAGTACACATTTCCTTGATATTTCATTGGCAAAGTATAAAAGAGCCCCCAAAATACCTTTCTGCCTCTGCTATGCCTGACCCTGCCAGTCTTGCTGTTGACATACTGTAATGGTTTGAGGAAAGGATAGCACTGCACAGCTGGGATTTATACTCAGACCGTGGATGACTTTCTGCTGGTACACAGGGAAGAAGCATGGCTGTCTGCTGGAGCACAAACCTGCCAGCACAGAGAGGCAGAGCACATCTCCTTCCTTCCTTGAGTCAAATGCAGTCACTCCTTTACAGAGTCTTCCCTAGCCATTAGCAAGCCAAAAAAGAAGAGGCAGCTCAAAGCTTTGGGAGCCTCTTGCTGTTTGCCTGCCTTCTAGTTTCTGAGCTTTTAAGTTCATTTCTGCTAGCTCTTCTCTTTGATCCCTCTATATCAAAGAGAAGATCTGAGATTCTTGTGTTCTGGGGTTGCTTCCAGGTGCTGCATCAGCTTTGCAAACTACACCTAGCACGGGGAGAGACCCAGAAGCCCAACATGCTGAAATGGAGATATTTAAGGGGTGATGGAGGTGACCTTCCAAATTATAGTCCAAAGATGCAAGTGGAAAATTAGTATCCTGCACCTCCTGTCATTCAGAGCTGGGCTGCACATTCGTGTCAACAACTGAGAACCATAGAATAGAATCATAGAATCAACCAGGTTGGAAGAGACCTCCAAGATCATCCAGTCCAACCTAGCACTGAGCCCTGTCCAATCAACCAGACCATGGCAATAAGTGCTTTATCCAGGCTTGGCTTCAACACCTCCAGGCACAGCGATTCCACCACCAAGAAGGAACGGTCAGAAAGCAGCATGGTGGCAGATGGAAGAAAAGAACAGGGGTGCCAGGGCAGGGAAGTGACACAAAAGCAAGCAGAAGTCCATAACTGAAAGGACAGGGCCAGAAAAGAGATGGAATAGGATACAGAGGCAGGGATAGTGAGGAAAGGGGATGCAGTCTCAAGTTGTGCCAGGGGAGGTCTAGGCTGGATGTTAGGAGGAAGTTGCTGGCAGAGAGAGTGATTGGCATTGGAATGGGCTGCCCAGGGAGGTGGTGGGGAAGCTGTCCCTGGGGGTGTTCAAGCAAAGCCTGGCTGAGGCACTTAGTGCCATGGTCTAGTTGACTGGACAGGGGCTGGGTGCTAGGTTGGGCTGGATGATGTTGGAGGTCTCTTCCAACCTGCTTGATTCTATGATTCCATGAAAGGGTGAAACAAGCATCTTAACCCTTGCAGACAGCTTCAGAGAGCTTGTAGGTTCAGGCTTCTCATTTGAGAGAAGAAAGAGATTTAGAGAGTCAGAGGAGGAAGAGAGACCTAAGGAGGCTTGTTCCTGTGTGATGGAGAGCAGAGGAGATGCAGACACACTGCAGGCCTCCTTCCCCTGCTGCTCTAGCAGTATTTCTCACCTGCTTCTCATCCCCTTAGATCAGTGTGGGAGGCAGAGGGCTTCACAGTGTCTGCACTCCAGAAACAAAGAGGGAAAAAGAAACAGTCCAAACCTTCAATGTCCTGATATTCTGGTGACCTCCTGCAACATCTCAATACAGAGAGAAGTGTCATTCAACCTGATCTAGGGTAGGGTATCCCTGTCTACAGCAGGGGGGGTGGTGGAACTAGATGACCCTTGCGATCCCTTCCAACCCTGACTGATTCTATGATTCTAAGAGTGAGGAAATGATACCCTGGAGTATTCCTTTCCCTGCCTTCACCACACAAGCCCCCTGTTCAGTGAGAAACACTATGTGGCTTGCACTTCTCTCTAGAGCTTTTGTGAAGGTTCAGGCTAAATGGTAGACCTCCTGATACATCATGAGAGATCTCAAGCATGCACCAACCATTTCCTGATCTGTCAACTGGGACTTGAAACTGATGTTCATGTTTGAAACAGGCATGTGCCTGCAACTCTGCAATCACAGAAGGGTTTGGGTTGGAAGGGAAGTTTAAAAATCATCTAGTCCAACCACCCTGCAGTGAGCAGGGACTCGTGTAGCTAGATCAGACTGCTCAGAGCCCCATCCAACCTCAACTTGACTGTCTCCAGGGATGGGGCTTCTGCCATTTCTCCAGATAATAGATCAGACTGCTCAGAGCCCCATCCAACCTCAACTTGACTGTCTCCAGGGATGGGGCTTCTGCCATTTCTCTAGATAATAGATCAGACTGCTCAGAGCCCCATCCAACCTCAACTTGACTGTCTCCAGGGATGGGGCTTCTGCCATTTCTCTAGATAACAGATCAGACTGCTCAGAGCCCCATCCAACCTCAACTTGACTGTCCCCAGGGATGGGGCTTCTGCCATTTCTCTAGATAATAGATCAGACTGCTCAGAGCCCCATCCAACCTCAACTTGACTGTCTCCAGGGATGGGGCTTCTGCCATTTCTCTAGATAACCTAAACCAATGTTTCATCACTTTCAGCATATAAAGTTCTTCCTTAGCTCTAATCTTTAACCTCTCCTCTTTTAGTTTAAAACCAACACAACTCGTCCTGTTACAACATGTCCTGCACAAAATAACTGTCCCTGTCTTCCCTGCAGGCCTCCTTTAAGTACTGAAAGGCCACAAGAAGGTCTCCCTGTAGCCTTGTCATCTCCAGGCTGAACAATCCCAACTCTCTCAGCCTGTTCTCACAGCAGAGGAGTTCCAGCACTCTCTTAAGTTTTACTTTTCTCCTCTGGATGTGCTTCATAGAATCATAGAACCAACCAGGTTGGAAGAGACCTCCAAGATCATCCAGTCCAACCTATCCCCCAGCCCTAGCCAGTCAACTAGACCATGGCACTAAGTGCCTCATCCAGGCTTTTTTTGAACACCTCCAGGGATGGTGCCTACACCACCTCCCTGGGCAGCCCATTGTCCTTCTGTGTCTCTGGGTTTCAGTAACAAATCTTCCCATCTTCCTTCTTCAATCAGTGTCATATGTATTTATATATACTGGAGTCCCCCTGATGGTGAAAAACTGTTGCATCCTGCTTCCAAAAGCACCACATGTCTGATAGCACCGATAAATGTTGTTTGTCACTTCTGCAGCATTCGAAGAGCTGCAAGGGAGGACCTGTTTCAGTCATAGAATGCAGAACTATGCTGAATTCCCCACTCTCCTTGAAGCTGCTCCAACTCCAGATGAAAACCCCCATGTGCAACCCATGGACCCTTCAGTACACTGAGGAAAGTGCTCCTGTGACAACCCTAGAAAGGTAGGGGGATATATATATTTTTTGACAGAACAAGAAAGCCTTTTCATGTAGACAGATTTACAGGGAGAGCTCTTTGAAGGTGTTTTGAGTCAAAGGGTGCCCTGCTGAGCTGAGCCCACATGTCTCATTGCAGAATACTCTGGGGCATGGTAAAAGCAATACTTGCTGGGACTGCCAGAGTCATGACAGGAAGGGGACAGGCTGGAGAAATTGATTCTCTATCACAGAATCAATCAGGTTGGAAGAGACCTCCAACATCATCCAGGCCAACCTAGCACCCAGCCCTAAACAATCAACCAGACCATGGCACTAAGTGCCTCAGACAGGCTTTGCTTCAACACCTCCAGGCACGGCAACTCCACCACCTCCCTGGGCAGCCCATTCCAATGCCAATCACTCTCTCTGACAACAACTTCCTCCTAACATCCAGCCTATACTTCCCCAGGCACAACTTGAGACTCTGTCCCCTGTTCTGCTGCTGGAAGGGCTGGAATGGGCAGCCCCTTCCAATGCAAATCACTCTTTTTGGGAAGAACTTCCTCCTAACATCCCAACATAAAAGGATGCTCTGATCTGAAATCAGTAGGTTGATTATTGGTATACTGTTGCTCTCAAGGGCTTTGGCCATGCAAGGAGCATCATGCTACTCAAAGGGGTAAATGAATGATCCATGGAGTAGAAGGATGAGAAGAAGTAGTGCTGTCTTGACCAAAGTCTTGCAGAAGCCCACAAGCATCACCTGCCTACGGCTTCTCACTCCACCATAGCAGACTGGGACTGTTTTCACTTCAGCATGGGAAGTATCATCCCATCCTTGTCCATCATGGAGCAGATGAGAAAGAAGTCCCAGCTCTGTCATCCTATCCTTTCACTTGAGTTATTGTAATCTATCAGCTTCCTCAGCAAAGACTAACACAGCGTTCCTCCCCTCCTCATCCTGCATTTTAGGTATAAATAGCTTAGGGGGAGGGTTGTAGACATCATAGAGGTACAAAACATTTAACAGGATATGGTTCAAGCTGAAGAAATGGCAGCCATTATAGTAGAAACTATAATCCCCTCTGTTTTGCATGAGGAGAAGGACAGCCAAGCTGCCACATCTGAACTTCTGGACCACAGCAACCCTGCCAGACACCTCTCTTCAAAACTCAGATGCATCCCTGCTTTATGGGCCAGGAGAAATCTCTTCTTAGCTGAGGAAAAGGCTCATAAACTTGGTGTTAACCACAGCCTGGAAAACCGCCAAGTGAAGAGGATTTAAGAAGGGTCTATAAAGTCATGGCAAGTGAAGTGGAAATGATTATTCACTGTTGCATTTTTAAGGCAGGAATTTGTGGCTGGTAAAAGTGCCAAGAGCATAGATGAGATGAATGGACAATGTGGCCAACCTCCATCCTTGCAGCTGATGACTGATGACCATCACAGTGCGGTGGTGCCAGAGGGTAGGAGCACACCACATGACATCTAGGAGGCATCTTTCCTCTCAGGGAACTGGAACATACTGGGAGGAAACCACACTGCTCTGAACATACTAGTTCTTGTAGGCATCCTCCAGGCAATTCATGAAGGCAGCAAGAAGTATGTCTAGTAAGTGTTTTATGCCATTTACATGATCCAAGGTCAGATGGGTAGCACTCAATGAATCATTGAACAGTAATGCATGGATGAACATGTCACATTTGAACTGGTGGCCTCCACTAGTGCCCACTGTAGGCCACCTGCCACCACCCTACTGCAATCCCTTTGATCTGTGCATCTAAAGCTCCTCATGGGCACGCATGAATCAACCAGTTAGGATAACTCAAGTAACCCCACAAGTGCACAAGACTTATTATATACCGTGGGGCTCTTCATGCAAAAATGGTTCCTCCTCCTCCCACCCCAAGCAGCAAACTTCCTAAGACCAAACACTCTGCTGAGAGCAGCCAGACTTCCACTCTGAACACCCAGATTGGTCCTTCCTGGAATCTGACTACTGGTATTTTCAGTAATAAAACCAGGAATGTCACACCAAACTCAGCCTGCACCTTGTCAGGCAGCATCCTACACTCTTGATCACTGTGTCTCCAAGAGGCTCCAACTTCTCCAAATTCTCTAGCTGGAGCCAAATGATTTCAGCATCACATGTATCTGTGGCAGATGCAGCCACAGTTTGAATGGGGGTGGAGAGCAACATGGTACACAGCAGATGCAGTAGCAGCTCCTTCTTCACTTGTAGCCACTCTGATGTGCACTGCATAAAGCCACGTTGCGAGTGGTTTTCTGCCCCCGAACCCCTGAAGTATTTCATCAGTGTATAAATGCAACAGTTTCTAAGCACGAAAAAAATCACAAGATCAGCAGCTGAGCACATCTTTGTTGGAACTCTGTTCACATGTGCAATTCTGAGGTTCCACAGCATGACCAAGTCAAAAAAATGGGCAATTCTGAGGTCTACAGCACGATCGAGTTAAAAATCAGCAATTCTGAGGTCCACAGCATGATCAAGTTAAAAATGTACCATTCTGAGGTCCATAGCATGATAAGGTAAAGGTTTTCAGAGCACTATGAACTGGCAGTGTTTCTTACCTGCTTCTCAGACATGATGTAGAGGTGTTCATGATCCACTGAAAAGACCATATCCCGCAATATGGGGCCGGTATCCACCACCTGCACAATCTCATACTCCAGTGTGTTCTTGGTGGTGCCATCCACACGGATCTGCAGAGCAAAAACAAAAGCAGAGAAAGAACATGAGTATTTTTTTAACTCCTTCCATGGAGACTGGAGAATAATCATTGCAGAAATGTATTGTGGTCAATGTCGTAAGCGTTGCAGAATGTATTGTGCCACTGTCATGGCAAAGTGAACTTTTCTCCTGATGTCCTGGCATACCCCAAATTCCTCTCTTCTCTCACTCCATGGGTTTGAAAGGGAGGAGAAAGGTGTGAAAACATGCTTCCCCCCAACCCTGCCCTGCAGACTTGAAGGGGGGCAGCAAAAGGTGCCTTTTCTGCACATGTGCTGACCCATGTAGATGCCTGCGCTGGAATCAGGCTGATGATTGGCTGTTTTTGCACCCAGTATAAATGGTAAATGGACACTTTGTCTAGAAACAAGATTAACAGAGCAAGGGTTCCTGCCTTGAGAGTTCCTATCTTGAAAGAGCTTCTGCCTTAACAGAGTGCCCAGACAGGCTCCTGCTGTGACTGTACCACCTCTGCTTTTGAACGGCTCCTACCTTTTGTACAGCTCTTGGTTTTATCCCATCCCTGCTTTGGACAGTTCTTCCCACTTTTGCACCCTTTGTGCAAACCTGCAGGCTTGGCAAGCCTTTGAGAGAGAGAGTCAGCAGCATCTGGACCACCCCCTTCTCAGACCCCATCAGTAGCCAACTTCCTGGCTGCCTCCCAGACTGGGGGACCCTAGCAGTTTTGGCTCTCTCCTGCCGCTCTGAAGGCAGCATCGTTCCATGACCATCCCACAAGGGAAGAAGTGCTCGAGACATTTCTGAGTTTGGTGGCTCTGCCACTCATCCTGGACTTCTGCAGTGTGGATCTCTATTATTGGCTATTGCCTGCAGCATCAGAAGGCTGCTTCTGCAGAGGAATCCAGCAAGGGATCATTGCCAAATGCCTATCTCACCTCTGTGAGTAAGATCCACTGCTCCCTTAAACTTCTGCTCAGCCTGGTTGATAGTGGGGTAAAGCTGTGTTTATAGCTTAGCCTTTCCTACTTCCTGACTTCCTGAATAACTAGTTTTATCTACAGTATCCTTTTTGGAAGATATTCCTGATCAAACTGAATCTGCCAATAAACTAAACTAATTTTGTATACAGTTTTGGGGGGCAGGGTTCCAGGAAAATAAAATAATTCTATTTCTTTAGATTTCCTGACTCAGCCACATTAATTCCCTGCCTCCATGACACCTGCCTCCTCACTTAAAGGATGAAGCACTTTCAACTTCTTCTGCTGGTCTCATCAACATAAGAAAACTGCCCCATGGCAGGGGGGTTGGAACTAGATGATCCTTGTGGTCCCTTCCAACCCTGATTGATTCTATGATTCTGATTCTACAATTGAGAACAATCCAGAGCTTGCTGGCTGCAATCTGTCGCTATCACCGTGTAGCTGTCGTTGCCTGGAACAATCTAGCCAGCTGAAAATGACAGTAGGAAGGACAGAATTTGTGGTGATGATGAGCAGCAGATAAAAACCTGCACAAGAGTCTGCAGCACTGAGTCTGACTAACTCAGATGCTAGACCAACGCTACTCTCATTCTCATTGCTATCATTCCATGGAGCGATATATTATAGCGGAGCGCACAATACAGCACAGACTATTTCTCTTGTTGATTACATATATCAGGGGTTGAAATCAGTCCTGCACAAATATGGTACCTTATGATTCCAGACACATCTCATAACACTCAGGAACATCAATAACTGGAATTATGAGAAGGAACCAGACACACAGTCCCAGTCGATCTGCAACAGCGACCCAGCCATACAGATGGAAATGCATTGGGGACATTAATAATAGTGTGGATAGAAGGTCAAGGGAGGTTCTTCTCCCCCTCTACTCTGCCCTGGTGAGACCACATCTGGAGCCTGAGGTTCAGTTCTGGGCTCCCCAGTTCAAGACTGAGAGGTCATCTTATTAGCATTTATAAGCATCTGAAGGGATGGGTGTCAAGAAGAATGTGATAGTCTCTTTCCAGTGGTGTCCTGTGATAGGACAAGATACAAACTGGAACACAGAAAGTTCCATCTTGACGTGAGGAAAAGCTTCTTTATTGCAAGGATGACGGAGCCCTGGAACAGGCTGCCCAGAGATCATAGAATCACAGAATCAACCAGGTTGGAAGAGACCTCCAACATCATCCAGTCCAACCTATCCCCCAGCCCCAGCCAGTCAACTAGACCATGGCACTAAGTGCCTCATCCAGTCCTTTTCTTGAAGATCTCCAGGGACAGTGCCTCCAGCACCTCCCTGGGCAGCCCATACCAATGGGAAATCACTCTCTCTGTGAAGAACTTCCTCCTAACATCCAACCTAGACCTCCTCCAGCACAACTTGAGACTCTGTCCCCTTGTTCTATTGCTGGTTACCTGGCAGAAGAGGCCACCCCCCACCTGGCTACAATGTCCCTTCAGGTAGTTGTAGACAGCAATGAGGTCACTCCTGAGCCTCCTCTTCTCTAGGCTAAACAACCCCAGCTCCCTCAGCCTCTCCTCATAGGGTTTGTGATGTTGCAAAGTCTCCTTCTCTGTAGATGTTCAAAACCTGCCTGCATACATTCCTATGTGGCCTGCCCTAGGTGATCCTGTTTTGGTGGGGGGGTTGGACTAGATGATCTCTAGAGGTCCCTTCCAACCCCTAACATTCAGTGATGAGGCACTTAGTGCCATGATCTAGTTGACTGGAAAGGGCTGGGTGCTAGGTTGGACTGGATGATTTTGGAGGTCTCTTCCAACCTACTTGATTCTATGATTCTATGACTCTGTAAACCTTGTCTGCTAGTACCACATCTCTGGGTCTTCTAAATACCTCCAGGGGTGGGGATTCAGCCAACTCACTAGGGAAAATACAGCTATCTACAGGTATATCAGGCCTCCTGGGACTTGTGAGGCTCTGTACATCAGCAAACTCCACTGGCATGTGTATCAGAGTTATACCCACATTCCTTATCTCCTTTGTTATCTTCTCAGTGTGTGGCCTTTCACTTTCAGGAAGTCTTCTATCCTGCAGCCACACAAAGATCACAGCACCCTTCCTTAGAAGAAACAAAGTTGTAGTATATCTGCTTCATGCTCCACATTATGGTCCTGACTGAAAGCTCCCAGTTTGCACTGGGAGCAGCCTTTCCACTCAAAGGAAATAACAAGCTGTGGAGAACTTCTGCTGTCAAGACCAAATCCCACTGTTCCCTGGCACAGTCCATGAGTTTGTCCCTTCTGTATCAAACTTTCAGCCAAAAAAATGCCTGAATCATCTTCTGTATTAGAAAGGCAAAGAGAAAGAAAGAGAGGGAATGACAAGGGATTTGGGAAGCCTCTATGACTGGCATATCTTGGTCCTTCCTTAATCTCCCCACCTGCTGTACAACAACAAAGAAATGTTGTTCCCCTAGGAAATACAAGGGAAACGAGGGAGAGAGGAGTCAGAGGGGCTCCTTGTGACAGTAAAGGGTGTGGAGGGTACTCAGGGATGCTCAGATTCTGCATGCTCTTCATCATCCTCCACAGAAGAGGGTACACATGCAGGCACTGGCTGTTGGGCTGGTCAAATGACAGAAGATCTGCTGTTAGTCTGTCACCTTGATGGATCTGGCAATGACAGCAACACACATCACAACATCAACACACAAAGAGGTCAAGGCCTGAAGCATCCTGCATCCCACTGGCTCTGACTGCCTAGGACAAAAGGGCTTGTTTTGTCCATGGTCTCTACTGGGTCACTTCAGCTCCTCTTTCTTCTTGAAAGTAGACACTGATGTGATTCACCCACGAGGTCAAGGGCAAAGCATCCAGCAGGCTCACGGTGAGTCATTCCCCTCAGGACAGCCAGGAGAAAGGAAAGAGACACAGAAAGGGCTGCCAGTCCAGAAATGCAAGTCTCCTTGTTGGAGCTCTGCCTGGGGCAGATCGAATGCCCCCACAGCATGAGTATGTCCTCTATCCTACACCAAGTTCTAACTCCCAGGGAGCAGCAGCAGTGGCTGAGCTTTGTCTCCTGTTTCAGCTTTGTTTCTCCTCCCCAGCTCTATAAGGGGGCTGCAGAAGATCTTTTTTTCTCTGTTGATCATGGTGCTAAAGAAACCTTCTGTCTTTGCTGCTCTAACCTTGATTTTTCAACACCATTAGGGTGTCACAATCCAATGGTGGGCAATATGACACAAGTTAAAGTCCTCTGCTTTCCAGCTTGTCCTCAGACATAAAAGGAGCTGGGTGCTGCTGAGCTTAACTCCTGAGTGACACCCAACTGGACCTTTAGTGTAACCAGCTTAACATTGCCAGGAAACAGCACTAAGTGCCACACTGGTTTAATCAACATGCAACAGGTATAAACACCATTGTAGTCTGATCCAGCAGGAGGCTGGAGCACCTCTGCTATGAGGACAGGCTACAAGAGTTGGGGCTCTTCAGCCTGAAGAAAAGAAGGCTTCAATAAGACTTTTTAGAAGCCTCTCAGTATATGAAGGGGAGTACAGGAAAGCTGGGGAGGGACTATTGACAAGGTCTTGTAATGACAGGATGAAAGGTAATGGGTTTAAACTGGCAGAGGGGAGATTCAAACTAGATGTTAGGAAAGGGTTCTTTAGAATGAGAGTGGTGAGACACTGACTGGTACAGGTTGCCTAGGTGGCTGCTCCCTCCCTGGAGGTGTTCAAGGTCAGGTTGGATGAGGCCTTGAGCAACCTGTTTTAGTGTGAGGTGTCCCTGCCTATGGAAGGGGGGATTGTAGCCAGGTGAGGTTGGTCTCTTCTGCCAGGCACCCAGCAACAGAAGAAGGGGACACAATCTCAAGTTGTGGCAGGGGAGGTCTAGGCTGGATGTTAGGAGGAAGTTGTTGTCAGAGAGAGTGATTGGCATTGGAATGGGCTGCCCAGGGAGGTGGTGGAGTCACCATCCCTGGAGGTGTGGAAGCAAAGCCTGGCTGAGGCACTTAGTGCCATGGTCTGGTGATTGTTTAGGGCTGGGTGCTAGGTTGGACTGGATGATGTTGGAGGTTTCTTCCCACCTGGTTGATTCTATGATTCCCAACAACGCTGGGTCACATCTATAATGATTTCTGGTCCCTTACACAGGGTAAGGCCTAGAGGCCATCAGATATGTAAGCAGCCAATTACCACCTCAGTGCTCAGCCACTGTCCTCAGTGCCAGGCCCCATTAGAAGAGAAAGAGCTCAGAGATGGAAGAGGCAGGCAGAGAAATAGCTGTCTGGAGTTAACAAACCATGCAGACAAGAAGGCACAGCCCTCAGGGATCTCCCCCATGCATTTGGTGCAGGTAAAAGATTGCAGAGGTTTCACACCAGGAGAACAGAGATCCTCAGAAGTGATTTAACAGCCATTGCTGGCCTAATTGCCTGCAAAATCATTACTTTGCAGAGGAGGAGGGAGGAACTGGGCTCATCCCCCCATCCATGTGCAAACACACACACGTGCACCCACGCATGCACAGCCCAAGTGCAGAACCCTCCCTCTCTCTAAAGCTTGCAGCTACGTAAAGATACAATGAAGGAGGCAGCCAGAAAGTCTGACAGATACTCACTCAAACTGCATAAACCCTGTAAGCCCTGGGCTGGCTAAGGGGTGATTAGCAGAGCTTGCAGCTGGAAGTCTGGCCCTTAATTCATGTTATCCCTTTACCTGTCTTAAACTCTGGCTTCCAACCCCAGGCATGGAGCTTGGAGGATCTCCACTTTCCCTGCACATTCAGCTCAGTCCTGAGCATCGAGCTGATGTGACACTTTGAGACACAGCCCAGGGATCGTGAAGGTGCTGGGTAGAAGGTTGGACCTTAGCCGTCTTTTCCAACCTTCGTTATTCTATGATCAAGCAACACAACAGAAATTTCTCTTAGAGGTTTATCCCTGGGTTACAGACACCCATTTGAAGCAGGGCACTTGGGTCAGCAAAATCTGAAGAGCATCCGAAAGAGAAGTGAAGAGATTCCCATCACAGCCTGCAGGTGATCACCACCAAAGTTACAGAAACAGGAACAATCTCTGCTCATAGAATCATAGAACCAACCAGGTTGGAAGAGACCTCCAAGCTCATCCAGTCCAACCTAGCACCCAGCCCTATCCAGTCAACCAGACCATGGCACTAAGTGCCTCATCCAGTCTTCTCTTGAACACCTCCAGGGACAGTAAAACGTCCCCAAGCTGCCAATTGCAGGGAATTTGAAGAATCATAAAATCATAGCTTAGCAGAGACCCTCAAAGGTCATCCTGTGCAACTCCCCTGCAGTAAGCAGGGACATCTCCAACTAAATAGATCAGGTTGCTAAGGTGTTTGAACATGTCCGGAGAAGGGCGATGAAGCCGGTGAGGGACCTGGACCACAGCACTGTGAGGAGAGGCTGAGGGAGCTGGGGGTGTTTACCCTGGAGAAGAGAGGGCTCAGGGCTGATCTCATTGCTGTCTACAACTACCTGAAAGGAGGCTGTAGCCAGGTTGGAGTTAGTCTCTCCTCCCAGGCAAGAAGGGGACACAGTCTCAAGATGTGTTGGGGGAGATCTATGCTGGATGTGAGGCAGGCAGTGAAGAAGTCTCAGACTGGACTAAGCAGCTGAGAATCAGATTCAGGAGATGGATTCTGGAATTGGATTCAGGAATACAGGGATTGGGATTGAAGGCAGAGCAAAAAGAATCCTTGTCAGGGACCAGCCATTGAAGAAGAGACTTGCCTCAGATGATATGATGTAGATAGAACAGTCAGTTTAGGGTCATCTGTCCTGCCCACTGCTCCCTGCAGGTGCCACCTCTTTCTTACTGCACCCCAGCATGGAACACAAGATTTAGCAGTGACCTTGCAGCAATTCTCAGTCAAGAGCCTTTCTGCAGCGCAGCCCTGGGCAGTAACTCTACCCATCAGTGTTGTCACTGCTGCAAGCAGCCCCTGTCTGTGCAAACATGCCCTGAACTTCAGAAACTAGCAAGAGCCTGAGCTGAGAAGTCAAATCACTGTACAGAATTAGTTCTGCTCCAGCTCAAACCAGGACACCTGCTCCCATTGCCTACACATCTGTCCTGGACAGGCACACACTCCTTGGACCACAAGATGCTCTGCTCAGCATCTCAAGCTCCCCTGGCCTCTTTTAACCCAACACACATGTTCAGAGCTCCCAGGGACCAACAAGATCTGACTGCACATTAATCCTGCTTCCTGGAAGGCTCTGCTCATTGGGCTTCCTTCTGCAAAGCTGGCTGCTATTAAAACATCAGCATCATGCATCCCGAAGGTCAACTACCAGGGGACTTATTCTGGCAGCTGTTTGTTTGTTTGTCTGAACATTATCTAGGTCTGGCTGTTTATTTACATCCGTTGAAGTATCAGGCAATAAATATCCTCTCCCAGTAGCAAACAGATGCTTGCACTCGAATGTTCTGGCTAGCACTGACTTCAAAATGATCTCCTTAATGAGCAAACAATGCTATTAATCTTTAAAGACACAGGCTTTGGCCCTCCCTGAGCTCTCACCCTGGCTGTGGCTAACCCTACAGGCATGCTGGCAAGCAGCCCATGGATGTGGAAGAAGCTAAAAGACACTTTCCATCACTTGACCAGTGCTTTTCAGCTCTATCTGGGTCTCCCCAGCTGCTGTGGGGTCCACAGAAGGGTGATGCTTGAGCACAGTCTCCCAGGCAAACTGGTGGCAGATGCCTCAATCAGAGTTTTAAGAGGTAGATGGGTTTTAGAGGTTGGGACCATAGAGTTATTTAAGAAAGAGGGTTGGAACTAGATGACCCTTGTGGTCCCTTCCAACCCTGGTTGATTCTATGACTCTAAATGGACACAATTAATCCCTGCAAATCATGGGTATGTATTCAAAACGGTCAAAGAAGAGATGGGATTGCAAGGCAAAGACAGAACTGATGCTAGCAAATACTTAATCCCACTGCTGGAAGATTAACCATGATCATGGCAAAAAAAAACAAGTATCTTTAAGGTCACCAGTGGTCCAGTCTGCCTTCCAGACTGCAGCATCAACCCTGTCCCATGGTCAGAGAGGACCATGTCCCTCACTTAGCATGGTAATGCTCTGATAAGCTGGTTGGGCACTTCTGGAGGGTCTCTTTTGGAGACCTTCATTGTGCTGTGCCAGTTTGAACCTAGCTGGGATATTTTAGTGAGAGGAATTAGATGCTAGGCTGTGAAATGGAAACAATGGGGCTGGCTACTGCACTCATAGGCTTGCTGAGATGGATAAAATGTGAATTAGATTGCAGACTGTGAGAAGGAAACAATGGGGATGGCTACTGCACTCATAGGCTTGCTGAGACGTCAAAAACAAGAACATAAACACAGATAACAGAGTTTGCCCTCTGGCTTTGGGCTACACTTCTCTCTCTCTAACCTGCTGTCTGTCTAACTAATCCTTCTGCTTCCTAACCCCCCTGGCTGATCCTCCAAACTCACCTTGAATGTAGGCCAAATTCTGGGGTAAGGTAGAGGGGTGGAAAGGAAATGGAAGGGTGGTTGGGAGCCCCTTCTGGGGACTCAGGTTTCTGGGAGGGCTGTTGTGTTTCTGTATTACTTTTTAACTTGCCTATTTCTGTCTATAGCTGTACATAGATTGTAAATACCTGCTTGTATCTTGTGCTAAGCTGTAAATACAAAGCTTCATTCCAGCTTCCAGGCTGAGTCTAGTCTGGGTGATTTTCTTAAGTGTGGGGGGAGGCAGGTAACGCTCAAACCATCACATGTACAGAGGAGCACTCTAGATGAGAAAGAGATGTGAGTGACCAAGCATACCAGCAGCATAACTGGGAGACCCACTCCTAAAGTGTGTGCCTACATTAGCAAATCCCACAGCTTCAAAGGAGTTTACTGCTTCTGCTAAAATCCAGCAGACACACTAGATGTGCTCCAAAAGCTTTACTTCAGAGCCACAAAAGCCTGATCCCATAGACTGTATCAGTGGTTGGAGCACATTGACATCAGCCAGGTTTGGTTTACCCAAGAAAGAAATCAGTTTCTACACTTTAAGACTGTTCTGCTGTATGAATCACAGCAAATTAAGCAGGGACAATTAACTGTCTTCAAAAGTGTCTTCAGCTGCACTTCAGAGTACATTCCTGAACGAGCACATGAGAGTGGTGAGAGCCTGGAATGGGTTGCCCAGGAAGGTGGTTGAGGCCCCACCCCTGGAGGTGTTTAAGGCCAGGCTGGATGAGGCTCTGGCCAGCCTGATCTAGGGTAGGGTGTCCCTGCCCATGGCAGGGGGTGTGGAACTAGATGATCCTTGTGGTCCCTTAAAACCCTGACTCATTCTATGACTTCTGTTTCCACCCCACTTCTATTTTATTCTTCCTGCAGCTTGTACTGAACACTGACAGCCAAGGAATGGATCACTTCAACTGTGCCAGTTGAGCTCAGCTTTTTCCTATTCTTCTAAAAACCATCACCTCCTGCCCCGAGCATCATTTCTGGTCTATCAGAGTCAAGATGAGAGCCTCTTAGAATCACAGAATCAACCAGGTGGAAAGATACCTCCAACATCATCCAGTCCAACCTAGCACCCAGCCCTAGCCAGTCAACTGGACCATGACACTAAGTGCCTCAGCCAGGCTTTGCTTCAACACCTCCAGGGATGGTGACTCCACCACCTCCCTGGGCAGCCCATTCCAACGCCAATCACTCTCTCTGCCAACAACTTCCTCCTAACATCCAGCCTAGACCTGCCCTGGCACAACTTGAGGCTGTGTCCCCTTGTTCTGCTGCTGTGTGCCTGGCAGAAGAGCCCAACCCCACCTGGCTACAGCCTCCCTTCAGGTAGTTGTAGACAGCAATGAAGTCAGTCTCTTCATTAAATCCTCTTTACAAACCATTCCAAACCCATTCAGGACTCCTGAGAGTGTAGTGAGGAGCAGGATCGTGATAGCTGACCAGGCAAACAGCAGGAGCAGAGGTAGCCTGGATGATTGTCATTGCAAATAATTAAATGAATAACTAAGTGTAAGAGGAGCTGGTGAACCATGGCTCACTCACTCAATCCACATCCCTTCCCAGCACTCTGCTTCTGTGTGGCGCCAGCAGCCCCTGGGCTGATGAATAAAAAGGGAATTCATCATTACTGTCCCCAAAGCTTCCAGTCAGTGGTCCAGTAGCTCTGCTCAAGTCATGCTGGTGGTTTATTCTGGCCATGAAATTGTCCTTGTTCCCAGGAGAGGTGATTAAGTGGCTGCCAGGAAGATTGCAAGGGTGGATTTCAAAGACAGTGTCTCGCAGGTCTCAGAATCATAGAATCACAGACAGGTTTGGGGTGGAAGGGACCTCTAAAGGTCATCTAGTCCAACACCCCTGCAATCAGCAGAGACCTCTTCAACTGGGTCAGATTTCTCAGGGCCCTGCCCAACCTGGCCTTGAGTATTCCAGGGATGGGTCATCCACCACCTCTACAGACATCCCATTCCACTGTTTCACTACCCTCATCCATCCCTGCTGCCTCCTCCTAGGTCCACAAGGGAGCAAAAAAGGCTGTGGCACTATCTCTGGTTGGACTGCATGATCTTGGGGGTCTCTTCCAGCCTGGTTGATTCTATGAGTCTCTGAATGGAGGAGAAATATTTTTGGGTAGAGGAAGCCAGACCTGGCAGGACAATCTCTGCCCTATTCACTTCCTGAGGCATCCCTGATTTGTCCTCCTTGCCCCTTCTCTCTCAGGCCTTTTCACTGAAACCATCACCATTATTTCTTGCTATTGGATTAAGGATCTGCAGTCTTCATTTCCAGGAGATCCAAGCAGCCCTGGAGCCCAGCACATCAATTGAGATTGCTCTGAGCTGTGCCCAGCCACAGCTTTACAACTGCCCAGGGGCCACTGTTACTTCATTGCTTTTCCTATAGCAGTTCCATCCTGGTTTATGAACCTAATGGTCCCCAGTGGAGGTTGGGACTGCTAGCTGCTGTTCCTGCCATGGAGAGGTGGCAAAGACACAGCAGACAGCCTATGATCTAATATCACACCATCAAGATGATCATCTATTTCTGGGTTTACATTGATTCAGGTTATGGGATGTAGTTCCATTGATCTCAGTAAAGACAGGGAAGGGGCTGGTGACACTCCACGCTCCTCCTATTTTGGCATTATTCCAGCTGAATAATCCGTTCTAATTCACCTGAAGCCTATTACCAGGAGATAACTTTTGAAACAAAACACACCATTTCAACAGCCCTATCTAGCTACTGATCCAAAAAAGGCTTTGGAAACACTAATTGAAAAAGCAAGTGGGGAGGCATCTCTTTCTCATGTCTAATCCAGCAGCCCTCTCTCTTCTCTCATACAGACGTTTTAAGGTGCTGCTTGGCATGGATCATAGACTCATAGAATCAACCAGGTGGGAAGAGACCTCCAACATCATCCAGGCCAACCTAGCACCCAGCCCTAAACAACCAACTAGACCATGGCACTAAGTGCCTCATCCAGGCTTTCTTCTAACACCTCCAGGCACAGCAACTCCACCACCTCCCTGGGCAGCCCATTCCAATGCCAATCACTCTCTCTGACAGGAACTTCCTAACAACATCCAGCCTAGACCTCCCCTGGCACAGCTTGAGACTGTGTCCCCTTCATGCCTGGCAGAAGAGACTGACTCCAACCTGGCTACAACCTCCTTTCAGGTAGTTGTAGACAGCAATGAGCTCTGCCCTGAGCCTCCTCTTCTGCAGGCTGCACACCCCCAGCTACCTCAGCCTCTCCTCATAGGGCTTTCAGCTTTCTCTTTTTTCTTTTTGATGCCAGTCCATCCAAACACAGATCTCAGAGCACCTTCAGCCATATGGAGAGCAGGATCCTGGAAAGCCAAGTGTTTTATCTTCTCAGTACTCATGCTTTCAACACTATTCAGACACCATTGTGTCATGACAGCTGCCACTGTCATCAGAGGTGATAGCTTATCTGGAGAGGAGAGGAAATCCCAGCCTTTTGCTTCCAGGAAAGACTCATACCCTAAACTTATCATAGAATCACAGGATGGGGCAGAAGAGACCTCTAAAAGCTACTTAGTCCAACCTTCTTTCAGTCAGAAGGCACATCTTGAACTAGAGCAGGTTGCTCACATGTCCAGGCAATCACACTTAGAATGGTTCCAGGGATGGGACATCCACCACCTCTCCAGGCAGCCTGGACCAGTGCTTTGCTACCCTCAGCAAAAAACATTTCTTCCTTAAATCTAGTCAAAATCTCCCCTCTTTTAGTTTAAAACCAACACCCTTTGTCCTGCCACAACAGGCCCTACTAAAAAGTCTTTCCCTTTCTTTCTCAGTGACCCCTTTAAGTGCCGAAAGACCACCAGAAGGTCTCCCCTGAGCTTATTTTTCTCCAGCCTGAACAACCCCAACTCTCTCAGCCTGCCCTCACAGCAGAGGGGTTCCAGCCCTCAGATAATTTCTGGTGTAAGCCTTGTGATTAGCTAGCTGCAGCACTGCAACAGCTAAGGAGAACAGTTCTTCTCCTCTTCTCCATTCACACTGTTCCCAGGACATTTTCTCCAAGCAGTAAACAGGGTTTTTCAAGGAAGCAGCTTCCCTAGAATACCACAGGCTAATCCTTATCATCTGCAGGCACTGAGCTGTAATCCTCCCTCCACACACCCTCAGCTGGGCTCTGGCAGGAGGCACGGGTGGCTGCACTGGACAGGAGAATGAGGTCTAATCCCTGCAGAGGAGTCACCCACTGACCTCTCATGTAATCCAGCCAGGCTGCAAAATTAGGTCAAATAGAGAAGTGCCTGATTGCTGGATAGGAGATCTCCTTTGCAGGGCAAGCACAGCTCACTGCAGCAGAAGGGGATTCTTCTTACTTCAGGGTCAGGAGAAATATGAGGCAAGATGTTGATGGGAATCTGGTTTTGGTTCATGGCAGAGGTGCTTTAATTTCATGGTGGCTCAGTGAATCAGTGGAATGATTCGAGATCATCACAGAGTGCACTGGCTGCAAGGGAACTTTAAAGATCACCTAGCCCCATCCCCCTGCAGTAAGCAGGGACATATTCAGCTAGATTAAGTTGCTCATAGAATCATAGAATTGTTTCGATCAAAAAAGACCTTTAAGACCATAAAATATGTTGCAATGAACCTTCTGCTCTGAGCCAAAGGGTCACAGAATCATAGAATCAAGCAGGTTGGAAGAGACCTCCAAGATCAGCCAGTCCAACCTAGCACCCAGCCCTAGACAGTCAACTAGACCATGGCACCAAGTGCCTCCTTCAGGCTCTTCAACACCTCCAGGGACTGGATGCAAAAGTCACAGAGCTTGGCTATTCTTGCACAGTTTCTTCATCTGGGTGTCCTTTTTGTTAGTGAATGAATCATAGAATCAACCAGGTTGGAAGAGACCTCCAAGATCATCCAGTCCAGCCTAGCACCTAGCCTTGGACAGTTATCTAGATCATGGCACTAGATGCCTCATCCAGGCTTTGCTTCAACACCTCCAGGGATGGTGACTCCACCACCTCCCTGGGCAGCCCATTCCAATGCCAATCACTCTCTCTGCCAACAACTTCCTCCTAACATCCAGCCTAGACCTCCCCTGGCACAACTCACAGAATCATTTTAGTTGGAAAAGGTCTTCAAAATCATCAAGTCAAACTATTATCTAATTACCAAGCCTGATGCTAAACCATGTCCCTCAGCACCACATCTATGCATCATAGAACCATAGAATCACAGAATCAAGCAAGTTGGAAGAGACCTCCAACATCATCCAGCCCAACCTAGCACCCAGCCCTATCTAATCAACTAGACCATGACACTAAGTGCCTCATAACCTCCAAGCTGACAGAAACTCCCTTATTCTCATAGTCCACAGCATATGGACTGTGCCACACTGCTGTGTTTCCCCACAAACAACAACAGCAGGAAATCCTCCTGCCTGCAATGCATTTGTGTTCTAAATTGAACATAGATAAATAGGCTGGATGTTAGGAGGAAGTTCTTCCCAGAGAGAGTGATTTGCTATTGGAATGGGCTGCCCAGGGAGGTGGTGGAGGCACTGTCCCTGGAGGTGTTCAAGAAAAGCCTGGATGAGGCACTCAGTGCCATGGGTCTAGTTGACTGGCTAGGGCTGGGTGCTAGGTTGGACTGGATGATCTTGGAGGTCTCTTCCAACCTGGTTGATTCTGTGATAGCTTTTCACTCTAGGCCTGGACAGCATCTAACACAATGAGGTTATAGCTGTCCATCCCAGCACCATAAAAATAACAATTAGAGCTTGAACTGTGGCCAGTCAAGCTGTACCTGGACTGCAGGACTAGGCTTAAAGTCAGCTACAGACTTGGAAACAGAAGGAGATGACCTGGTCCTTCTTCTCTCTCACCAAGGAGAGTACACCAGGTGTATGCAGCTTTCACATCCAGGAACCAATTGACAGATGACATCATTTTTTGAAAGCATGGTTTCCACAGGCTCCCCTGGCGCTCCCTGATTGATAAATTAGACACTCAGGAGCCACGTGCTAATCAATGCAAATCATTAGTTTGTAGCAACACAAGGCGAGCTCGGCACAGCTCATTTTTCAAGGTAATGGCCTGCCAAATGATCAGCCTTCAGCAGCAAGCCCTGCCAGGAGATCTATTAACAGGCTGCTGGCACTCACCTATGGCACAGAGCTTTGCTGTCCAGTCCCACCAAGCATGAGGCTGTGCCAGAGACAGATGCAACATGCATTGGTGGCCAAGAGAGCCAATGGTGTCCTGGATTAGGAAGAGTGTGGGCAGCAGGATGAGGGAGGTTATGCTGCCCTTGTACTCAGCACTGCTCAGGCCACACCTTGAGTGCTGTGTCCAGTTCTGGGCTCCTCAATTCAAGAGAGATGTTGAGGTGCTGGAAGATGTTGAGAGAAGGGCACAAAGCTGCTGAGGGCCTGGAGCACAGCCCTGTGAGGAGAGGCTGAGGGAGCTGAGGGTGTGCAGCCTGCAGAAGAGGAGGTTCAGGGGTGACATCACTGCTGTCTACAACTACCTGAAGGGAGGCTGTAGCCAGCTGGGGGTCAGTCTCTTTTCCCAGACAACCAGCAACAGAACAAGGGGACACAGTCTCAAGTTGTGCCAGGGGAGGTCTAGGCTGGATGTTAGGAGGAAGTTGTTGTCAGACAGAGTGATTGGCATTGGAATGGGCTGCCCAGGGAGGTGGTGGAGTCGCCGTGCCTGGAGGTGTTGAAGCAAAGCCTGGATGGGGCACTTAGTGGAACTCTCACAGGTCATCTTGTCCACCCCCCATGTAGTAAGCAGGGACATCTTTAACTGGATCAGGCTGCTAAGAACCTCATCAAGTTTGACCTTGAGTATCTTTAGAGATAGGGCCCCTACCAATCTTCTGGGCAACCTATTTGAGTATTTCACTACCCTTGTTGTGAAGACTTTTCTCCTAATGTCCATTACATCCTCCTAATGTCCAATACCCAGAAGAGTAGCATGTGTGTGAGTGGAATGAGCAGAGACAAATATATCAACATAGTTGACCTGAAGTACAAACCCATCTTCAAAATGACCTCAGGTTGCACCAGGGAAGGTTTAGACTGACTCTTAGAAAAACATCCTTCTTTACTGAAAGGGTTCTTAGATGCTGTGAAAGGATACCCAGGGAAGTGGTTGGATCACTAGCCCTGGAGAAGTTAAAAAGACAGAGATGTGGTCCTGAGAAACATGATTTAGCACCAGACATGGTAGGCTTAGATAATGGCTGGACTTCATAGAATCTTAGAATCATAGAATCCACCAGGTTGGAAGAGACCTCCAACATCATCCAGGCCAACCTAGCACCCAGCCCTATCCAACGAATTAGACCACGGCATTAAGTGCCTCATCCAGGCTTTGCCTGAACAGCTCCAGGGACGGTGCCTCCACCACCTCCCTGGGCAGCCCATTCCAATGCCAATCACTCTCTCTGACAACAACTTCCTCCTAACATCCAGCCTGGACCCCCCCTGGCACAACTTCAGACTGTGTCCCCTTCTTCTGGTGCTGGTTGCCTGGGAAAAGAGACCAATCCCTACCTGGCTGCAGCCTCCCTTCAGGTAGTTGTAGACAGTAATGAGGTCACCCCTGAGCCTCCTCTTCTGCAGGCTGCACACCCCCAGCTCCCTCAGCCTCTCCTCATAGGGCTGTGCTCCAGGCCCCTCACCAGCTTTGTTGCCCTTCTCTGGACATCTTCCAGTATCTCAACATCTCTCTTGAATTGAGTGGCCCAGAACTGGACACAGCACTCAAGGTGTGGCCTGAGCAGTGCTGAGTACAGGGGCAGAAGAACCTCCCTTGTCCTGCTGGCCACACTGTTCCTGATCCAGGCCAGGATGCCATTGGCTCTCAGACATCTTTTCCAACTGAAAGGATTCTAAATCCTTACACACAGGATTGCTCAGAAATTGAGGCTGATAGTTACAATGGAGAGTATGAGGACAGATGGATCACACCATGGGCTGGATCATGACTGTATGTCCTTTGTAAGTGTCTGTTCATGAGGCTGAAGAAGCAGATTACTCCCAGAGATGAGCTCATCCTGCCACGCCGGGAACGCGGTGACCCGGAGGGCAGGGAGCTCTGTGGCTGGGGGTACAGAGCAGCACTACAAAGGGCCCTTTGACAGCAACCAGACGGGCTGAGCTTTGAGACACCCACGGATCCTCACCACACTGTGCCACTTGAGAGCATGCCAGCTGCCCTTTGGCAGTGGGAGGTATGTGTGCATATGGAGAGCTGGGCACCCACAGAGGCACATGGGCAGGAGAGCTGGCAGCAGCACACGGATGGGCATGGGCAGCAAAGTACACACCAACACAGCAGCAGACAAGGGGGTGGAAATATATGCAGGGAGGTGAAAGCAGGCAGAGGTGCGGGTGTGCCAGCCACACACTCTGCCCTGGACTGTGGGTGCACTTACAGATGTGACACAGGGTCTCAGGCACGAGCAAGGGTCTGTGTGGTGATGTAAAGATGAGGACATGCATGCACCCAGTGTAGAGAACCACAGAATTATAGAAGCATTTTGTTTGGAAGAGAACTTTAAGGTGACTTAACTCAACTTTTAACCCAACATTGCCAAGTCATCACTAAACCATGTCCCCCAGCACCACATCTACACAGCATTTGAATACACCCAGGGATGGAGACTCTGGCACTGCCTTGGGCAGCCTATTCCAAGGCTTGGAAACCCTTCCAGTGAAAGAACATTTTCTGATATCCAACCTAAACCTCCCCTGCTGCAACTTGAAGTCATGTCCTCTTGTCCTGTCACTTGCTACCTGGGAGAAAAGACTGACCCACACCTCACTCCAACCTTCTTTCAGGGAGTTGTAGAGAGTGAGAAGGATTCCCCTCAGCCTCTTTTTCCCCAGGCCAAACCCCAGTTCCCTTGTGCTCTAGGCCCTTCACCAGCTTCATTTCCCCTCTCTAGACATGCACCAGCAACACAATGTCCTTCTTGGAATGAGGGACCCAAAACTGAGCACAGCACTCAAGGGGTGGCCTCAGCCATACTGAGCACAGAGACACAACCACTTTCCTACTCCTGATAGCCTCGTTATTCCTCATGCATGATAAGATGCTCTTGGCCTTCTTGGCCACCTGAGCACACTGCTAGTGCACAGAATCATAGAAACAACCAGGTTGGAAGAGACCTCCAAGATCAGCCAGTCCAACCTAGCACCCAGCCCTAAACAATCAACCAGACCATGGCACTAAGCGCCTCAGCCAGGCTTTGCTTCAGCACCTCCAGGGATGGCAAATCCACCACCTCCCTGGGCAGCCCATTTCAATGCCAATCACTCTCTCTGACAACAACTTCCTCCTAACATCCAGCCTAGACCTCCTCCAGCACAACTTGAGACTGTGTCCCCTTGTTCTGTTGCTGCTTGCCTGGCAGAAGAGACCAACCCCACCTGGCTACAGCCTCCCTTCAGGTAGTTGTAGACAGCAGTGAGGTCAGCCCTGAGCCTCCATCTTCATCTGGCTGCTGACCAACACCCTCAGGTCCTTTTCCACCAAGCAAGTTTCCAGCTACTCTTCTCTAAGCCTGGACTGCTGCATAGGATTGTTGTGACTCAACTTCCAGAACCTGACCTTGTTGAGCCTAATATAACTGACCTTAGCCCATCAATCTGGCCTGAAAAGAGTCCTGCAAAAACCTGGGAAGGGACTTTTTACAAGGGCCTGTAGTGATAGAAAGAGAAGCCATGGACTGAAACTTGAGATGGGTACAGTAAAACTAGATCTTAGCAAGACATTCTTTACAGCCAGGGTAGTGAAACACTGGAACAGGTTGCCCAGGGAGGTTGTGGATGCCCCCTCCTTCCCTGGAGGTATTGAAGGACAGGTTGATGAGGCTTTGAGCAACCTAGTCTAGTGGAAAGTGTCCCTGCCCATGGCAGGGGTGTTGGAACTAGATGATATTTAAGGTCCCTTCTAATATAAATCATTCTCTTAATCTATGAATTGGTCTGTAGAGGCTCTCTACTTCCAAACAGGTTGACACATCCACCTGACTGGAGTAGCATCTGCAAACTCACTCAATTTCCTGATGCAGATCACTGATACATTACTGAGAACAGGTCCCAGGGGAACACTGCTCTTGGGTATACTCACACCCTGGAGAATCTGGGGTGGGAGCACACATGGACAGCAGAGGCTGCAGAAGAACCTTCTCCTGTAGCAGCCAACACAGGGAATCTGACCTGAATAGAGGCATTTACTCACACTTTGGATGGCACAGTGCCCCGTGCAGCTCCAGCCATCAGCAAGGGCAACAAGCTCAATCCCAGCCTGTCACATCCAATCGCAGAGATACACAGACACATCTGCAATTTCCTTTAGAGCAGATCAGAGGCAGACTACAGCTCATGCTTTGCTGAGAAGATGGCTATTTTTGCCACTTTTTCTTTAAAAACATGACAAAGAGATCAAATATTGTAGTGTGCAGAGATGATATCATTGGTCAAGTAAGATTGGCTCTTCTCACACTGATAGTTTTTTTCAGGTGCTGGTGCTCAATGACTACAGAGAGTGGTGGACTGGGAGAGCATAACTGAAAACACAGGAATGCCTTAGTAAAAGCTGAAGGGGGCCTACAAAAAAAGCTGGGGAGGGACTTTTTAGGCTGTCAGGGAGTGACAGGACTAAGGGAAATGGAGCAAAGCTGGAGATGGGGAGATTCAGAGTGGATGTGAGGAGGAAGCTGTTGAGCATGAGAGTGGTGAGAGGCTGGAATGGGTTGCCCAAGGAGGTGGTTGAGGCTTCATCCCTGGAGGTGTTTAAGGCCAAGCTGGATGAGGCTGTGGCCAGTCTGATCTAGGGAAGGGTGTCCCTGTCCATGACAGGGTGGTTGGAACTGGCTGATCCTTGTGGTCCCTTTCAACCCTGATTGATGAGCTGTGGAGTCGAGAGAGTGGTATCACAGTCAGAGAATAGTAGGTGTTGGAAGAGACCCCTGGAAATCATCCCCTCCCACTACTAAAACAGTTTTGCCTACAACAGGTTGCACAGGAACATGTCCAGAAAGCTTTTCAAAGTCTCCTGAGAAAGAATCTCCACAACCTCTCTGAGCAGCCTGTCCCAGGGCTCCAGCATCCTCCCAGCAAAGAAGTTTTTTCCTTATGTTTAAGGGGAAGCCTGCTGTGTTCCAGTTTGTGTTTATTGCCCCTTGTAATGTTGTTGGACACCACTGAAAAAAATCTGGTCTCATCCTTCTGCTCTCCACCCTTTAGCTATTATTGAGTACTGATCAGATCCCCTCTCAATCTGGTCTTCTTGAGGATGAGCAGTCCCAGGTCTCTCAGCCTTTCCTCCTCACAGAGGGTGCAGTCCTCTCAGCATATTCGTGGCCCTCAGCTGCACTCTTTTCAGTGGTTCCCTGTCTCCTGAACTGGTATTTAAGAACAATCCCTGTCAGCACTCTGAGGACAGGTTATCTCTAAGGCCAGGGGAAAGGAGAACCTGAAACAGAAGGCTTCCAAGGAAATCAGGCTGCCCAGACTCTCTGTCCAGTCTTTTTTGTCAGTTGATATCCCTGGGGCTAAGGTTGAGATAATGAGGTCCTACATATCTCTGGGTGTCAGTCCCACTGACAGAGTTGTGCTCTGCAAAGGTTATGGTAATTCAATTTCTGACTCTTTCAGCTCCTGGGCTTCTCAATACCAAGGTGACCTATTAAGAAGTTAATATCAGATAAAAAACATCCCTTGAAGCCTTTCTAACCTTCATAATCTATGCTTATATACAGGGAAATAATGGAAGTCCAGGAGTGAATGCTTATCTTCCAGTGTTGCCTCAGATAAAAGGGAAGTGCCACCTGGGGACAAAGCTCCACATTTGCCCTTTCTCTCCTTTCATGCAAGCACCCAACAAACTGATCCAACACTGAAACAATGGACAAGGTCTTTTCCATTCACCTCCTGACTGACCCTCCACTCAATGCTGCTGTCATCTGCTGATCCGCCAATGACCTCTGCTTTTGTCTCCCATGTCTGGCCCAGGAACATGTTTGCCTCCAGCCCAGCCTCAGCACAGATCACTTTTCTCATCAGCCAGTCCCAAAGCCAGAAGCAGTGGTCCCAGCAAGTATCATCCCTTCCATCAGCCAACCTCCATCAAAACCAAGTACTTCATCCAGTCCCAAAGCCAGGAGCAGTGGTCCCAGCAAGTATCCTCCTTTCCATCATCCAACCTCCACCAAAACCAAATGCTTCAGACAGTCCCAAGTCAGGAGCAGTGGTCCCAGCAAGTATCATCCTTTCCATCATCCAACCTCCATCAAAACCAAATACTTCAGCCAGTCCCAAGTCAGGAGCAGTGGTCCCAGCAAGTATCATCCCTTCCATCATCCAACCTCCATCAAGACCAATTGCTTCAGCCAGTCCCAAGTCAGGAGCAGTGGTCCCAGCAAGTATCATCCCTTCCATCATCCAACCTCCATCAAGACCAAATACTTCAGCCAGTCCCAAGTCAGGAGCAGTGGTCCCAGCAAGTACCATCCCTTCCATCAGCCAACCTCCATCAAGACCAAATATTTCAGCCAGTCCCAAGTCAGGAGCAGTGGTCCCAGCAAGTATCATCTCTCCCATCAGCCAACCTCCATCAAGACCAAATACTTCAGCCAGTCCCAAGTCAGGGGCAGTGGTCCCAGCAAGTATCATCTCTTCCATCAGCCAACCTCCATCAAGACCAAATACTTCAGCCAGTCCCAAGTCAGGAGCAGTGGTCCCAGCAAGTATCATCTCTCCCATCAGCCAACCTCCATCAAGACCAAATACTTCAGCCAGTCCCAAGTCAGGGGCAGTGGTCCCAGCAAGTATCATCTCTTCCATCAGCCAACCTCCATCAAGACCAAATACTTCAGCCAGTCCCAAGTCAGGAGCAGTGGTCCCAGCAAGTATCATCTCTCCCATCAGCCAACCTCCATCAAAACCAAATGCTTCAGCCAGTCCCAAGTCAGGAGCAGTGCTCCCAGCAAGTATCATCTCTTCCATCAGCCAACCTCCATCAAGACCAAATGCTTCAGCCAGTCCCAAGTCAGGAGCAGTGCTCCCAGCAAGTATCATCTCTTCCATTAGCCAACCTCCATCAAAACCAAATACTTCAGCCAGTCCCAAGTCAGGAGCAGTGGTCCCAGCAAGCATCATCTCTTCCATCAGCCAACCTCCATGAAGACCAAATGCTTCTGCAACCACCACTGCTCAGGCACATGGCATGAGGGATGTCACCTACCCTGTCAGAGCTTCAGTTTCCACATTTTTCACTGAAACAGTTGTGGATTGGGTGGGTTTTTCAGGGGATAGCTTCTGTGGCTGCAGGAAGGGTTAAATGGAGGTTCAAAAAATACTCCCAAAGTGGCATGCATCATCACAGGCTCACAGGATTTTAGGGGTTGGAAGGGACCCAAGGAGATCATCCAGTCCAACCCCCCTGCCAGAGCAGGACCACACAATCTAACACAGACCACAGAGGAACACATCCAGACAGTCCTTGAAAGGTTTCAGAGAAGGAGACTCCACAACCTCTCTGGGGAGCCTGTGCCAGTGCTCTGGGACCCTTACAGTCATGAAGCTCCCCCTTGTGTTGAGGCAGAACCTCTTGTGCTGCAATTTACAATGACTGCTCCTTGTCCTATCCCAGGGAGCAGTGAGCAGAGCCTGTCCCCAGCTCCTGGCCAGCCCTCAGATACTTATAAACATTTATCAAATCCCCTCTAAGTCTTCTCTTCTCCAGGCTAAAAAGCCCCAGGTCCCTCAGCCTCTCCTCATAAGCCATGCTTCCAGTCCCCTAATCATCCTCACAGTCCTCTGCTGGACCCTCTCCAGCAGATCCCTGTCCCTCTTCAACTGGGGAGCCCAGAACTGAACACAGTATTCAAGATGGGGTCTTACCAGGCTGAGTAAAGGAGGAGGAGAACCTCTCTTGATCTGCTGGACACACTCTTCCTAATACACCCCAGGATCCCACTGGCCTTCTTGGCCACAACTTGTTATCCACCAGGACCCCCAGGTCTCTCTCCACAGGACTGCTTTCCATCATCATGAATCCCTCAGCTCAGAGAGAGACAGAGGGGGAAAAAAGAACCAACAGTGCAATGCATGATCACACACACACCAGTGGCTCCCAGATTGTTATTAGGGGCACATCCAGTGAGGTATAAGGAGAGTAAAAATTGATCAGTGTTGGAAAGCTTGAAATGAAAACTATCCTTAACTCCACTTGCATAAGAATAGCACAGATCTCCAGACCCTTAGTCACAGGGGTAACTTGTACATCAATCAGAATTAGCCAAATGTGCATTCAAAGCCCTTGACTGAATTATCTAAAAGTAATTCAAATTCATTTAAAAATAACCCTGTAGTGGGCACATTTTCAATGCTGGTAAATCACCAGCCAGGGCCATCAGTGTACAAGCAGACAAAAGGTGGAAACAAAGCAGCACAGAGAATGGAAGGGGTTGATTTCCTCTCAGCCAAGCACACCCTGAGGTCTGCAGTGCATCAGCTTAGATCTATAGGAGCAAAGCTGACCACCCCATGGAGGAAACAGAGCCCTTGGTGTGCACTTAAAAGGATTAGGATGTCTGCTGGGAACTGTTCTCAGGAGCTGTAAGGCACAGAGGGCAAGGCACAAGGCATGATCAGGAGAGAATTAAGAGAGCCAGAGGGATTTAGCAGGCAAGTGCTTGACACATTATTCCACTCAGGCAGATGCAGGGGACTTGTGGGGAAAAAGAAAGCCTGCCTGACTCATTCAGACTGAGGCTGGGCTGCTGACCTGGGAACCAGTTTCTAAATCAAGCAGTTGAGGAGTTCAAGATACCCCACCCAAGGAGTTAGAACAACTCCACCTGGGGAAGGATGAGGAGCTGGTTGAGAGTGCATGGGTTAAAGTTCAAGGGAAGACAGGGGAGGGTGATGTTACTGCAGGGGTCTGCTACAGGCCACCTGACCAGCAGGACCAAACAGATGAGGTCCTTCACAGGCAAAGAGAAATGGCTTCTAGGTCACAAGCCCTGGTCAGGTCACAAGCCCTGGTCCTCATAGGGGGTTTCAACCACACTGACATCTGCTGGAGGGACAACACAGCAAGGCATCAGCAATAAAGGATGTTCCTGGATTGCATAGATGACAACTTCCTCTTCCAAATGATAGAGGAACCAACAAGAAAAGGTTCTGTGCTGGACCTGGTTCTTGCCAACAGGAAAAGGCTGGTGACCAGTGTGAGGCTCAGGGACAGCCTTGGCTGCAGTGACCATGACACAGCTGAATTTCAGATCCTCAGGGCAACCAGCCTGATCTAGGGTAGGGTGTCCCTGCCTATGGCAGGGGGGCTGGAACTAGACGATCCTTGTGGTGCCTTCCATCCCTGACTGATTCTATGATTCTTCCATCAGTCTAACACTATCCTGTGGCATAGATCCAGCCCAAACCCCTCAACTGATGGAAATGCAGGTGAAATATGAAGTATAAGGATGTTCAGAAAGTAGAGAGCGTGGAAAAGCTGACTATAAAGCTGATTCTGATAGGCCACATCTAGGGATGCTTTGATTGAGCCAAGTGATGCACAAGGGCTGAAGCCCAGCAGAGCTAAGAGGAGGCACTGTTCCTCCAACAGAACCATCTTGCAGGTCTGCAACTAACTCAGTGCCTTATATCTTTCCCCAGACACTTTACTTACTGTTGTAAACATCAGAGCAATGTCCTATTGGACAGCTAATGACTTTCCTTCTAGTATAAGAGGCTGAGATGTCTGAGCCTTAAAAGGGGCAATCCATAAGCTGTTTCATTCCATCCTCTAAAGCTCTAAGTCCTGCTATTTACTGCAGAGTTTGTTACCTCTGTATATGCAGCTCAACCTGGCCATGACTCAGTGGAGACCAAAACCAGGTCCTGCCTGAAAACTTCTGAGGACAAAGTTCAGACCTTTCAGGATACACTTTAGTGGACATGGTGGTGTTGGATTGATGGCTGGACTTGATGATCTTGGAGGTCCTTTGCAACGATGATCCTATGCTTCCTGAGGTGGTCACCAGAAGAGCATCACAGAATCAACCAGGTTGGAACAGACCTCCAAGATCATCCAGTCCAACCTATATTGGATAAGACTGGGTGCTAGGTTGGACTGGATGATCTTGGAGGTCTCTTTCAACCTGGTTGATTCTATGGTTCTATTACCCAGCCCTGTCCAGTCAACCAGACCATGACACTAAGTGCCTCATCCAGGCTTTTCTTGAACACTTCTAGGGATGGTGACTCCACCACCTCCCCGGGCAGCCCATTCCAATGGCAAAACACTCTCTGTGAAGAACTCCTCCTAACACCCAGCCTAGACCTCCCCCAACACAACTTGAGACTGTAGAAACCATGCTGGAGATTCTGCTACTGCTGCTGCACGCTTGGATAGCAGAATTTCATGCTTCCCAGACATGCTCATGGCACTGCTGTCTTTCAAGTCCCAGGGTGTTCAAAGAGGATCTTTCTGCACCACCTTGAACATGTCAAGCAAGGCAGGGAGCACAGAGCAGACCTAAGTGAAGCTGATGAGAAGGCGGTGGAAAAACAGCTCTCACCTATTTCCCATGGGTCAGGGAGAGACAGCAAGAGGATGTCACTCACAGGAGCCGAGGGATCACTTTCCTCTGGGACCTCAGCGTAACCCAGGCAATGAAATTTAACCCAAAGCCATTTTGACATAAGGTCATGGTGTGAGACAAAGCAAGGTCAGCAGTTCAGTGCCAATACAACAAGTGCCAGCCAGGACACAAAAGACTTGGGGATCAGATATACCTGCCAAGCACTGCTTGGAAGGGAGGGCATTGAGATGCATAATTACTCCTCCTTTCATCTGTGCTGCTCTTCTCCTCAGTTCACACGGCTCTTCTGGCTTTGTCCTTGCACAGGTTGCCTCCAAGCAGGGTCCCAGCCAAGGCACCCATCCATAGCTACACAGGCCAGGTGAATGATTGGGGGTGGAACAGCTTAACCCCTGCCCTTCACTGAAGCAATGGCTCAGGCTTCATCAGAATCACCGAATGAACTAGGATGGAAGAGATCAACATCGTCCAGTCCAACCTAGCACCCAGTCCTATCCAGTCAACTAGACCATGGCACCAAGTGCCTCATCTGGTCTCCTCTTGAACACCTCCAGGGACAGCAACCCCACCACCTGCCTGGGCAGCCCACTCCAATGGCAAACCACTCTCTCCTAAGGGCAAGCATTTATTCCTCTGATCACCTCTGGCTTTGCACTGAAGTAAATCAGCAAGGTTACCACGGATTTACACTCCAGTTCAGAGGAACTATTGTGATCTGGTGACTGTAAGACGAGAAACACTGAACTAGGAGCAATTCCTTCTCCTCAAAGTCCTGCCAGAGCAGGTTAGTGCTGGTGTTTCACATTCACACGCTCTGGAGTGTTAATTAGTGAAATTCCAAGTCAGGGAGATGAAATATGCAAAGTCCAGTGTATAGAGCAGAATCACACAATCATGGAAAAGACCTTCAAGATCACCAAGTCCAACCATTACCTAACTCTACAAAGCCACTTACAAAACCATGTATGAACAGCTCAAGGGTTGAGGACTCAACTACCTCCCTAGGAGCCTGTTCCAGTGTTTGAGAACCCTTTCAGTGAAGAAGTTTTTTCCCATATCCATCCTAAACCTCCTCTGGTGCAATTTGAGACCATTTCCTCTTCTCATACCATTAGATGCTTGGGCAAAGAATCCAATCCCCACCCAATTCCAACCACCTTTGAAAGAGTTGTAGAGAATGAGCAGGTCTCCTCTCAGACTCATTTTCTTAATTTCCCTCAGCTGCTCCTCATAAAAGTATTTTGAGGAACTGTCATGGAGGGTAGCAGAAGCCCTTAGCAGCCTCCCTGTTGTGAAGGTTGCAGTGTCTCACATCAATGCCAGGAGCACTGCAAAACCAAACCAATCCTTCAGTCCCATGAGAAAGTCTCTCCCTGGTCGAGATAAAGGCAAACATTGGCCACTGTTTGGGCTAGGGGGAAGGGCAGTTCTCATGCCCGCTCCACACCTGGTGTGGGCCGAGCTTGGGGTGCTCTTAGCAATGGTTTTGGTGAGAGTTCTGCAGTTGTATGGATTGGTGACAGCTTTGTGCCAGTCTGTGAGAGTGACGTAGAACAGCCTGGGCTGGAGGGTTACAGCTCTTAGAGCACTATAGAAATGCTGTGCTGGCCTGGATTGGGTACCTGTACCTGCTGCTGCCTGCTGCTGCCTGCCTGGCTCCTGCCTGCCTGGCTCCTGCCTGGCTCCTGCCTGGCTCCTGCCTGGTGACCTCTCGCTCCTGACCGGCCCTGCCCCACGAGAGGCCTGCAGAGGCCTGAACCCGCCTGGGCCCGACCCTGACGAGCAAAGGGACACTGCCCAAACCTGGAACCTGCTGATCTGAACCACTGAACAGTGAGTAACCCAGAGAGAGGACTCCTCACCTAAAGGCTGAGTCACTTTAAAGAACTCTAAGGAAACCACAGACTCTCTTTATCTGCTATTTTCTGAAATGTTATTCTACAACTTCAAACCCAAAAGAACTCAGGTGGGGAGTTTGGTTTGGGAGGGGATCTCTGTGTTTGAGCAATAAATCACTTGAAATCCACAAGTGAGCCTTCTTGTATTCCCCCCACAACCTCCCAAACTGCCTTCCGTGACAGGTACACACTGATCTTCATGCAAACAACAGCTTGCAACATCTGCAATTGGGAGGATTCCACCCCCCAGCCACCCTCCCCTTACTGGCATTCCCATAGAATCAGGGAGGTTGGAAGAGACCTCCAAGCTCAGCCCCAGGCCCACCTAGCACCCAGCCCTAGGCAATCAACCAGACCATGGCACTAAGTGCCTCAGCCAGGCTTGGCTTGAACACCTCCAGGCACAGTGACTCCACCACCTCCCTGGGCAGCCCATTCCAATGCCAATCACTCTCTCTGACAACAACTTCCTCCTAACATCCAGCCTAGACCTACCCTGACACAGCTTGAGACTGTGTCCCCTTCTTCTGGTGCTGGTTGCCTGGCAGCAGAGCCCAACCCCACCTGGCTACAGCCTCCCTGCAGGCAGCTGCAGGCAGCAATGAGCTCTGCCCTGAGCCTCCTCTTCTGCAGGCTGCACACCCCCAGCTCCCTCAGCCTCTTCTCACAGGGCTGTGCTCCAGGCCCCTCACCAGCCTTGCTGCCCTTCTCTGGACACCTTCCAGCACCTCAACATCTCTCTTGAATTGAGGAGCCCAGAACTGGACACAGCACTCAAGGTGTGGCCTCTCCTCACGGGGCTGTGCTCCAGGCCTCTCTTCCCTTCTGGTTTTGTTGTGGTGAAATTAGCTCAGATACTTTAAACCAAAGCACAGTGCAGGTTTGGAGCTCTTCACACTCCCTTGGGAATGCTTCACAGAGCCCTTAGGGAAAACAGATTTACAAGTGCCCAGAGCCTGTTTGCTTTCTTCTCTCTCTCCAGATCTCCCTCACAAGACAGAAGGGAAGTGTAAAAACACTTTAAATAGTTCTTTAGTCTTTTAAATAGTTCTTTAACTGCATTTGGGAGTGACCTAAGTGATGGCTACTTAACCACGCATGGGTTCCTTGGTCTAGAAGGGATGGTGGAAACAAGCGGTGGAGCTCAATGCCTGCACCTCCAGCACAAAGAGAGGGGGAAGGAGAAGGGGCTGAGGGCTTAGGCAGGAGCTGACAGTTTGGTCTTTGGTAACTTCGAACCCAAACCGCTTGGTTTGGGCAGAAACTTCTCTGGATGTGCAGCAGATGGCGCAGCTGCAGTAGCTGTCCCGCTACCACCCACCATCCCCACTGCCAGCCGCAGCACCACCTGAAAGGGCTCTGCTCACTAGCTGGTGCTCTCATCCTGCCCTTCATGCCTGGGTCCTGCGGTGTGAATCCCCCCAGCACTGGATGTTAGCTCTCTCAGGGCACTTTACAGTGATAAAAGCGAGCCACCAGCTGTACCAAACACACAGGTCTGCAAGGGATGCAGGACACACAGCTCCATCGTGCCCAGATGGATGTGCCATAAACCACCACATCAGCACCTCCTGGGACGCTGGCAGCCTTGAGCTCAGCTTCTCCTCGGGATGTTTAGAGCAGGGTGAGATAAAGGACAGGCTACAAAACAGGCCAGAGGGAGCAATCCCGAGTTGGCTCAGGTGCTTCATTTCCATACCAAGAGGCAAGATCCGTGCTCCCAGTGAAGGGCTTGCCTCCATATGCAGTGCCAGCCTGGGTGATGAAAACCAGAGCCCAACCAGCTGCCCCAGGAGCCAGAAGCCAACTGCTTGCCACCGCCTGCACCCTTCTGGGGCTGACTGCATTCATCAGAAAAGACTGATGCTTCTCATTGTGGTTGTAATGGTTCCCACTGGACTACTATTTCTGTCCAGGAGTGACAGAGGGAGGCAGTGTGAGGCCTTTATTTTTGGGACTCTGGGCTATCTTTGCAGGCTTTGTGGTTTAAAGGGCCATGCTTGCTCCTTTTATGACAATCAACTGCTTCTTCTCTCATCTTCAAAGGCTAAAACTTATTGCTGCCAGTTTTGCCCTGGCCCAACAACTCCCCCCCAGCCCTTTTGTGTTGAGCAGAGCACGGTCATCCCTCTCCTTATTTTTCTCTTTCCCTACTTCAGTTGTGTTCTTTTTGAGGAGGACTAAATGGTTGCTTATAAAAGGGAGAAACCTGTGTCTGTGCACAGATCTCAGGGCAGCTGTGAAAGAAAACAAAGGAGGACTTGATGATCTATGAGGTCTCTTCCAACCTCGGTGATACTGTGATACTCTGAAAATGTTATCCTGTGTGGAGGCATCTTGACAGCTGCTGGTGAACAAACTCCAAGAGGAGAGACATGGAGTAGGAAGCAGAAAGAGCTGAAGAAGTTATTTTGATGAGGAGGTAGTTGTGTCCTACAGCTTTGCCTGCAGTTGCTTCCCCCACCCATCCTCCAAGCTGGGAGTTCTTCAAAGCTTCTTGCCCTCAGCCCATGGCCTTGAGAGCAGAGCAGAGACAGCCAGCAGCAGGCTGCCAGCCAGCCAGCTGCCCCCTTTGTCTCTGCAGTAGCACTAAAAAGCACAGCTGGGAAGTGTCTGGGGGATTTGTTTCCTTTCTTTCTTCTTTCTTTTTTCCTAGAAGAGGCACTTTTTTCTTTTTCCTGGAAAAGCATTTCTCAAACCCAAATTCGCCCAGCCCTTCTGCATTTCTTCCCGACAGCCACAGGGTGTCAGCAGCTCTATGGAGTGGGTTCCCTATAGGAATCCCAACTCCCTAAAATGTTCCCGTGCTTTGGGATGGATACCACAGAATCATAGAATCAGTCAGGGTTGGAAGGCACAACAAGGATCAGCCACTTCCAATCCCCCTGCAATGCCCAGGGACACCTTACCCTAGAGCAGGCTGCACACAGCCTCAGCCAGCCTGGCCTCAAACACCTCCAGCCATGGGGCCTCAAACACCTCCCTGGGCAACCCAGTCCAGCCTCTCACCACTCTCATGTCCTGTCACTCCATCAGAGTTTGCACTGAGCAAGGGAAAACCTTCTCCCACAAGGTGCTGCTCAGGACTTGCTCCATGCAGCCAGCACAATGGCACAGGACTTTGGGGATTTTAAGGCAAGGGATGTCAGCTCTTCCCTGGTGGACAAAAGATCCCAAATCATCTGTGAGGTGGTGGTGTGTCCTGAAACTAGAAGTCTTTGAGGGACATCTGGGGGTGTGGGAGAGGAAAAGGAGTAAGAGGAGATCATAGAGTCATAGAATCAACCAGGTTGGAAGAGACCTCCAAGCTCAGCCAGTCCAATCTAGCACCCAGCCCTAGCCAGTCAACCAGACCATGGCACTAAGTGCCTCAGCCAGGCTTTGCTCCAACACCTCCAGGGATGGTGACTCCACCACCTCCCTGGGCAGCCCATTCCAATGCCAATCACTCTCTCGGACAACAACTTCCTCCTAACATCCAGCCTAGACCTCCCCCAGCACAACTTGAGACTGTGTCCCCTTGTTCTGTTGCTGGTTGCCTGGGAGAAGAGGCCACCCCCCCACCTGGCTACAATGTCCCTTCAGGTAATTGTAGACAGTAATAAGATGATGATGATGATGATGATGATGATGATGATGATGATGATGATGATGATGATGGGAGTGAGTCCTGTGCTGGTCATAACACTATCAAGGTTGGAAGAGACCTTTGACTTGCCCCCTTTGCTGACACTCATCCCACTTTGTCCCAAGTGTAAAATGAGAACAGTGAAATCTCCCTCCCTCATAAAAGCCAAGCAGCTTGGGCAAGCTGAGGATAGAATAAGACCTCAGAAACTCTTCAGATCCCATGTTCCTTACAAAAGTGTTCCTATCTACTCCCCAGATTAAGACAAAATGAGGTTGCCACTCCAACAAAGCAGCTCAAAGCAGGATATTTCAGATGCAGAGACTAGAGGGGGCAAACTAAACCAACCAGAAAACAAACAGCCCTGCTCTGCCTGGCTCCAGAGACATCTTGCTGTCACCAGTTACCTGCATGCCTTCCAGGCACGCATTAAATGTGGGATTCTTCTTGTTTCACATGGTCTTCCCAAAAATTGGACATCTCACCTAATGAGTCAGGCAAGTTTTCCCTCTGGTCAATGGAAAGAGACAGGTTTCACCACAGGGCAATTCCTGCCATCCTAAATAGGTGTCTCAGGCAGATGGAGTGAATTGCTTTCTGGGGATGCCAGCCTCTCTCCATTACCTAGAAACAGCAACTCAGTTTGATTTAATGCTGATGACTGGCATTAGGTGAGACAAATTTCAGCCTGAGTGACTGTCTGGCACCTCTCACAGATGAGCATGGCACTAAGTGCCTCAGCCAGGCTTTTCTTGAACACCTCCAGGGATGTGACTCCACCACCTCCCTGGGCAGCCCATTCCAATGCCAATCACTCTCTCTGACAAAAACTTCCTCCTAACATCCAGCCTAGACGTTCCCCGGCACAACTTCAGACTGTGTCCCCTTGTTCTGTTGCTGGTTGCCTGGCGAAAGAGACCAACCCCACCTGGCTACAGCCTCCCTTCAGGTAGTTGTAGACTGCAATGAGGTCAGCCCTGAGCCTCCTCTGCTGCAGGCTGCACACCCCCAGCTCCCTCAGCCTCTCCTCATAGGGTTTGTGTTCAAGGCCCCTCACCAGCTTCATTGCCCTTCTCTGGGCACCTTCCAGCACCTCAACATCTCTCTTGAACTGAGAAGCCCAGAACTGGACACAGTACTCAAGGTGTGGCCTGACCAGTGCTGAGTACAGGGGCAGAATAACCTCCCTTGTCCTGCTGGCCACACTGTTTCTGAGCCAGGCCAGGATGCCATTGGCTCTCTCGGCCACCTGGGCACACTGCTGCCTCTTCTTCAACTACTCCCTATCAGTACCCCCAGGTCCCTTTCCTCCTGGCTGCTCTCCAGCTACTCTGTCCCCAGTCTGTAGTGCTGCTTGGGGTTGTTGTGGTCACAGTGCAGAACCCTGCACTTGGCCTTCTTAAATCTCATCCAAGCAAAGCATTGTCTGCCTCACACCACCTTGCTGAGCTCCTCCTGATGGTGACCACTTCCAGCACCGCTGGCAGAAGCGGCGCGTGCTAGGCAGTGGGTCACCTCCTGACATCTGCCATGCACATTTCCCATCCCCTGCAGAGGGCTTTCAAAGCAAACCCCTGCTGGCATGTTTGTGCAAACATGTGTATTTACTGTGTCAACACTCATTGGAGAGCAAACACATTAAAAGGAAAAGGAAACAGAGTAAGAGCAGAGGCCTCTCCAAACCTCATGCCACAACAGCTCTTCCTTGGGATCACAAGTTGATGTGAGGGGTGGTTGTGGCCAGGAGGAGGTTGTTCTCTTCCCTCAGGTGGCCAGCACCAGAACAAGAGGACACAGCCTCAGGCTGTGCCAGGGGAGATTTAGGCTGGAGGTGAGGAGAAAGTTCTTCACTGAAAGAGTCATTGGACACTGGAATGGGCTGCCCGGGGAGGTGGTGGAGTCGCCGTCCCTGGAGCTGTTCAAGGCAGGATTGGACGTGGCACTTGGTGCCATGGTCTGGCCTTGAGCTCTGTGGTGAAGGGTTGGACTTGATGATCTGTGAGGTCTCTTCCAACCCTGATAATACTGTGATACTGTGATGGTAATAGCTCTCATTCACAAAATCTCACTACTCCTCTTCCCAGCTTGTACCTGCCCAGACAGCTACAGGGACCAAGTCTCTCTGGGCAGCAGGTATCTCTATGCTGGACACACACCTGAAGATGGAAAATGGAAGTAGTTTTGTGATAGAATGCTTCTTGAACAGTTTTGGTTCAGCACCAGGAGAAACAGCTGGGATGGAGCAAGGAGTTCAAGGGGTACAGTGGTTCAGGGCACAGTGGCAAGCACAAGAGTACTGCAATAAACTCATTTCTGGTTCAATCCCTGGTCCCAGTTAACTCCAGTATTGCTCTCTCTTGCCTGCTGTAAAGTTTAACTTCATAGAATGAGTTTGGGTTGAAAGGGACCTTCAAAGGTCATCTAGTCCAACCCCCTTGCAGTCAAAAGAGACATCCTCATCTAGACCAGGTTCCTCAGAACCCTAGACAGCCTGACCTGAAATGTTTCAAGATCATCTGCCCCCTCTTTGTCCCCTGGGCCAGGGGAGACAGTTCCACCACTGTCAGTGCCAAAAACTTCTTGCTTAGATCTAGTATAAAACTCCTCACTTTCAGTTTAAAATCATCACCCCTTGTCATGTCACAGCACTTTCTGACAAAAATATTGTCCCATCTTTCTTGTACTGAAAGGCTATAAGAAAGTCTCCCTAGAATCTTCTCTTCTCTGGGCTGAACAAACCCAACTTGAAGGCATCCTCCTCAGGGAAGTCCAAATCAAACCAAGGCCTGAAGAATCATAGACTCAAGCAGGTTGGAAGAGACCTCCAAGATCATCCAGTCCAACCTAGCACCCAGCCCTGTCCAATCAACCAGACCATGGCACTAAATGCCTCATCCAGGCTTTGCTTCAACATCTTCAGGGACAGTGACTCCACCACCTCCCTGGGTAGCCCAGGCAGAGGCAAGAACTCCAGGCACAGACAAGCTCCTACAGGCAGAACCAACACTAAGCAAATTTCCATTTTCCCCAAAAGCATTGAGAATTTCTGGAGTTGTTCATTCTTGTGATGCTGCAGGCAGCAAGAGCAGCAGTGAGGAAGAGAGAAAGATGTTTAAAGCAAACCAGTTCCCCCTGAGTTGTCACACACTGAGTCCAGCTGTTGCTTGCATTCACTGCTCCCTCTTGAGCTGAGTGCATGACTGCACGTGTGTGAGTGCATGAGCACACAGACAAGACAGACAGAGGTAATCAAAAAGCTGAAGGCACCTAGCACCTCCCAGCTGTCAGTCCCAAGGGAAAAAAAAACCCAAACAACCCAGCACATTGTGACTGAAATGCAGAGACATCTATCACTTAAGTAGAAGCAGAATCCTTGCTAGGAGACGTGAAAAGAGCACTTCAAATATGCCTCAGAGAGGACAGTGACATAAACACTTGCTGGGAAGCCCACAAGAACCTTAGATATGAGGAAAGGTTGAAGTCAGAATAGTCCAAGAAGATGAAGTATAGAATTATTCAGCTGTTTACAGTGGAAGGAACATTTGAAGGTTGTCTAAGAGAACTTCCCTGCAGTGAGCAGGGACATCCTTCAACTACATCAGGTTGCTGAGAACAGTGTTCAGCATGACCTGGAGAGATTCCAGGATGGGCAACCTGGGCCAGTGTTTCATCACACTTACTGTCAAAACTATGGCTTAGATCTAGACTACATCTCCCTTCTTTTCATAGAACCATAGAATCAACCAGGTTGGAAAAGACCTCCAAGATCAGCCAGGCCAACCTAGCACCCAGCCCTATCTAAACAACCAGACCATGGCACTAAGTGCCTCATCCAGGCTTGTCTTGAACACCTCCAGGGATGGTGACTCCACCACCTCCCTGGGCAGCCCATTCCAATGCCAACCACTCTCTCGGACAACAACTTCCTCCTAACATCCAGCCTAGACCTCCCCTGCCACAACTTGAGACTGTGTCCCCTTCTTCTGTTGCTGCTTGCCTGGCAGAAGAGACCAACCACACCTGGCTACAGCCTCCCTTCAGGGAGTTGTAGACAGCAATGAGCTCTGCCCTGAGCCTCCTCTTCTCCAGGCTGCACACCCCCAGCTCCCTCAGCTTCTCCTCACAGGGCTGTGCTCCAGGCCCCTCATCAGCTTTGTTGCCCTTCTCTGGACACCTTCCAGCACCTCAACATCTCTCTTGAATTGAGGAGACCAGAACTGGACACAGCACTCAAGGTGTGGCCTGAGCAGTGCTGAGTACAGGGGCAGAATAACCTCCCTTGTCCTGCTGGCCACACTGTTCTGTTCCAGGCCAGGATGCCATTGACATCAGAGTAGTCCAAGAACATAAAGTACAGAATTATTCAGCTGTTTCTATTGGAAGGAACCTCTGAAAGTCCCTGCAGTGAGCAGCGACATCTTCAGCTACATCAGGCTGCTGAGAGCAGTGTTAAACATGACCTGGAGTGCTTCCAGGATGGGCAACCTGGGCCAGTGTTTTATCACACTTATTGTTAAAGCCATGGCTTAGATCTAGTCTAAATCTCCCTTCTTTTGGCTTAAACCCATCATTCCTTGTCCTGCCACAACAGGACGTGCTAAAAAGTCTGTCTCCCTGTTGCTTATAGGCCCCTTTAAATACTGAAAGGCAACAAGAAGGTGTCCCTGGAGCCTTCCCTTCTCCAGGCTGAACAGTGAGAAAAATACATGTGAATCCACAGAAAAAGTGCATAAAGCCATATGAAAGCTTTGCTTGGTCCATCCCACAGCACTGGGGGCAAAGTCATCTGCTAAACTCCATCTTTTGCCAGGACCTGCCCCCAGGACCAAGCATGCAAGCTCGTGGTGGTACAACACACCTGGCAACAGGGTTATACTGGGAGCAGGGATCATCCTGTTTGCAGGAGCTCTAATCCACTGCAGGTCCCTGCAGCACTTTGCCTCAAAATTCCCACACAAGGCTTCCTGTCAGCAGAAAGCCTGGCTCATGGGAGGGGAACAGCAGGGGAAACCTTAAAAGAAAAATCAATGCTGAATGATGTGATTGATGCTTCAAAAGCTGTTTGGCACCGTGCCGAGAATGAATCTTCGTTGACCAAGAGTATAGGAGAATTCCCTGATCCTGATCCAGGTTCACTTGCCTGCTTCAAAACCATTCTTCCATGCCTGTCCACCACCTGGCAAATCCTGTCATGAGGGATTCACTCCACAGATGGATGTAGAATGCTGTAGGAAGCTGGTAGTGAGAGGAGTCCTTCCCACAAAGAGCTGCAGGGGAAAGCCACCGTAGGTGAGTGATGTCTAGGAGGTGTCACCCATCCACCACCTCTGGGACTTCAGTGCCCAGCTTTCAAATCACTAGATCCAGAGTTATTCTAGAGCAACCTAAGGCAGCCTGAGCTTTTGTAGGGTGCACCACAAAATGGTTTCAGTCAGAAAAGGTCTTTAAGGTCATGTCCAACTGTTATCTGACTCTACCAAGTCTGATGCAAAACCACATCCCTCAGCACCACATCTCCACATCATAGAATCACAGAATCATAGAATCAATCAGGGTTGGGAGGGACCACAAGGAGCAGCCAGTTCCAACTCCCCTGCCATGGCCACAGACACCCTACCCTAGAGCAGGCTGCCCACAGCCTCAGCCAGCCTGGCCTTAAACACCTCCAGCCATGGGGCCTCAACCACCTCCCTGGGCAACCCATTCCAGCCTCTCACCACTCTCAGGCTCAACAACTTCCTCCTCACTTCCACTCTGAATCTCCCCACCTGCAGCTTTGCTCCCTTCCCTCTAGTCCTGTCACTCCCTGACAGCCTAAAAAGTCCCTCCCCAGCTTTTTTGTAGGCCCCCTTCAGATTTTGGAAGGCCACAAGAAGGTCACCTGGGAGCCTCCTCTTCTCCAGACTGATACTACTTTCAGGTTTGACAAGCTCTCAGGTTTTTCCCAACCCAATTTTCTACTGTTTCCTGTGAGCAGCTCCCCTGCATAGGGTTGGTTCTGGCTGGGACTGGCTCTGCAGCTGCTGCTTTGGACAAGAGGAGCTGCTCCCAACCCTGCTGAGCTGGCAAGGACCCAAAGCTGCCTCTCAGAAATGACAAATCCCTGTTCCTCACCCCTGCTGGCTCCATTCAAATAGTGGATACTGTTCAAATTAGCAGCCACCTGCCCTGCCATGGAGCCACAACTTTCCTGAAGGCATTTACCCACATGCTGCACTCCCTTGTACGTGATGCTGCATCCCATTGCTCTAGGCATGCACCTTCGTTGTTCTTTAGTGCCACAGCAAAATGAAGCATGCTCCAACTGCTGCTCTCCTTGGACACCATGGGACATGTGTCTTAAAGGTCTTTTCCAACCTAAGTGATTCTGTGATTCTGCAGTGGCTTTGCTTTCCTGTGCACATGGGAGCAAAGTGTTTAGAGGGATAGAAATACAGAATCATCTTGTTGGACAAGACCTTAAGATCACCGAGTCAAAAATTAACTAATATCTCCCTGAACACAACTGTTAGACCATGCCCCTTAGCTCCTCATCCAAACAGCTTTTAAACATGCCCAGGGATGGCAATGCCATCACCTCCATGGGCAACACATTCCAGTAACTGATGACAACACTGGTGAAGAAATCTCTTCCTAATGTCCAATCTAAACTTCCTCTGGTGTCACTTGAGCCCATATAGAATCAACCAGGTTGGAAGAGACCTCCAAGATCTGCCAGGCCAACCTAGCACCCAGCCCTAGCCAGTCAACTAGACCATGGCACTCCACCACCTCCCTGGGCAGCCCATTCCAATGCCAATCACTCTCTCTGACAACAACTTCCTCCTAACATCCAGCCTAGACCTGCCCTGGCACAACTTGAGACTGTGTCCCCTTGTTCTGTTGCTGCTTGCCTGGCAGCAGAGCTCAACCCCACCTGGCTACAGCCTCCCTTCAGGTAGTTGTAGACAGCAACGAGCTCTGCCCTGAGCCTCCTCTTCTGCAGACTGCACACCCCCAGCTCCTTCAGCATCTTCTCACAGGGCTGTGCTCCAGGCCCCTCATCAGCTTTGTTGCCCTTCTCTGGACACATTCCAGTATCTCAACATCTCTCTTGAATTGAGGGGCCCAGAACTGGACACAGTACTCAGTTTCCTCTTGTTTTATCATTTGCTACCTGGGAAAAGAGACACCTCCTCCTTGCTATGGTCTCCTTTCATTGCAGAGAACAATGAGGTCTTCCCTCAGCCTCCTTTTCTCCAGGCTAAACAGCCCCAGCTCCCTTTGCCTCTCCCCATAGGAGATGTGCTCTAGATCCCTCACCAGCCTCTTTGAGCTTCTCTGAACACACTCCAGCACACCAAAGGATCTTTGTCTGTTACAAAGGATGTGAATCAAGTGGAGGATGTGAGGCAAAGGAGACCATCACAAATAGCACCACCAGGCCCTCTTCCCAGTAAGGACTGGGAGAGCACAAGCCACGGAGAGGTAACACCACCTACAGAACTAACATTTTTGAGGGGTTTACCCTGCCAACACATTCCTCTTTTAAAGAGACTCTGCAACAACAGTTCTACATCTCCTGCTCCCCAAACTATATATGACAGGCATACAAAAGCCATCCCACACCAAGCTGAAGACAGAGTGAACCTATCTGGATGAATCTCACTGCATATGCTTAATCTGAAGATGATGACTACTTTGGTTAGCTGTAGAAGAACTTCAATGCATTCTCCATCCTGAAACAAAGATGAAGAACAAGCAGATCAAGAGAGGTTCTCCTCCCCCTCTACTCTGCCTTGGTGAGACCCCATCTTGAATACTGTGTTCAGTTTTGGGCTCCCCAGTTGAAGAGGGACAGGGATCTGCTGGAGAGAGTCCAGCAGAGGGCTACGAGGATGAGTAGGGGACAGGAGGGCACTGCCTGATGAGAAGAAGCTGAGGGACTTGGAACTTTTTAGTCTGGAGAAGAGAAGACTGAGAGAGGATTTGACAAATGTTTACAAGCATCTGAGGGCTGCCAGGAGTGGGGGGACAGGCTCTGCTCACTGCTCCCTGGGATAGAACAAGGAGCAATGGGTGTAAATTGCAGCACAGGAGGTTCCACCTCAACACAAGGGGGAACTTCTTTCCTGTAAGGGTCCCAGAGTACTGGAACAGGCTCTTCAGGGAGGTTGTGGAGTCTCCTTCTCTGGAGCCTTTCAAGGCTTGTCTGGATGTGTTCCTCTGTGCTCTGTGTTAGATAGCATTGTCCTGCTCTGGCAGGGGGGTTGGACTCTTTTCTTTGAGTTCCTTCCAACCCCTCATATCCTGTGGTCTTGTGAACAACTTCTGGTATCCATCCTCACCACACACACCTCCCAAAACTCCTCGGTGATGAATTGCATTGAGTTGGGTTCATTGTTAATAACTCCACAATTTACCTAACAAATTCAGGGCTTGTAGTACAGCTTCATTAATATGTTTAATTTATTGTTGTATTTCCTTCAGGTTAATGGTTTGAGAGTCTGTCACAGCTTAATCTCTGCAGTTATTATAAAGTGCCTGTTTCTTGTTGAAATGCAAAGCAGAGTCAACCAAGGACATTTAGGGATGATAAGCCAGCCAGAATGAATCTCTCTTCCCAGGTGAAACAAGAGGGCATGGAAGGAGTGGTGAACACCAACCATTCTACATACTGCAGACACAAAATGATACATGGCAGAAATGCTCAGATCTTCTCAGGCTGTCCTCTCAGGAGAGTCAGAAAACCAAACGTGGGGCTACTTTACCCTGAACCCTCACCCTGGGGAGAGCAGGACTGAACTGCAAGACTGCAAGCAAATAAATATTACACTCCAAAGCATGTTGTGCCCAGGGAGGTCTAGGCTGGATGTTAGGAGGAAGTTGTTGGCAGAGAGTGATTGGCATTGGAATGGGCTGCCCAGGGAGGTGGTGGAGTCACCATCCCTGGAGGTGTTCGAGCAAAGCCTGGATGAGACACTTAGTGCCATGGTGTAGTTGATTGGCTAGGGCTGGATGCTAGGTTGGACTGGATGATCTTGGAGGTCTCTTCCAACCTGATTGATTCTATGAGTTTATGATTCTATGATTTCAAAAATCAAGGAGCACCCCTGAAGGTGTTACAAAAGTGTGCAGACATGGGACTTTGGGACACGGTTTAGTGGCCGTGGTGGCATTGGGTTATGGTTGGACTTGATGGTCTTTTCCAACCTTAATGATCCTTCCCTGTGAAACTCCTCACACAAGCTCCCTCACGTTGATGACTTGCCTTTGCAGCAGCAGCAGCAGCAGCAACTCTGCACTATTCTGTCTCCTGACAAGCCATGTACAGCCAGATGTCAAGGGGTCAGCCCCATCCATCGCTTCAACACAGCCCTCGGAGGACGTGGACCTTTCAGGAAGGCAGTGAGTTACAATACAGCTGCTCTGCCCAAGGCCATTCAGAGAAGGAAATGCAGTGCTGTATTCCACGGCACTGAGGATCTATCTGCAGATGCAGCATGAGCTGAAGTTAAATTGCAGCCTGGAGGCACGAGGCCAGTACATTCCTCTGAAAGGCAAGTGGAGGGTGAAGGAGAGCACAGGGGCGGGGATGCTTAATTCATGATAAATTGGCAGGAGACTGAAGCTACCCAGAGGTGGAACAAGAGCCAAGAGGCATTTGCAGCAATACCTGCTGCCCTCCTAGAGTGAGTTCTGAGCACACACACTACAAGCTAGGGAAGGGTCTAGAGTGCAAGTCTTGTGGGAAGCAGATGAGGGAACCAGAGTCCTCCAGCCTGGAGAAAGGGAGGCTGAGGAGAGACCACCTCACACTCTACATCTCCCTGAAAGAAGTCTGGAGCCAAGTGTGGCTCAGTCTCTTTTCCCAGGTGACAAAAAATAGGATGTGAGGACATGGCCTCAAGTTGCACCAGGGCAGGTTTAAGTTGAACATTAGGGGAAAAAAAAAACAACTCTTAAAAGGGTTGTCAAGCCCTGGAGGTGTCTAAGGCCAGGCTGGATGAGGCTGTGGGCAGCCTGATCTAGGGCAGGGTGTCCCTGCCCATGGCAGGGGGGTCGGAACTGGCTGATCCTTGTGGTCCCTTCCAACCTTGACTGATTCTATGGACCAGGCTGCCCAGGGTGGAGCACCCATTCATGGAGGCATTTAAAAGCTCTGTAGACGTGGTGCTGAGGAATATGGTTTAGTAGTGACTTGGCAGGGTTGGGTTAACAGTTGGCCTTGATGATCTTAAAGGTCTCTTCCAACCAAAATGATTCTGTGATTCTAGTCTGTGATTCTATAAAATCTCTTTCCCAACAATTCCTCCAAAGTGGGCTATTTTATGGGAAACTTGGAGAGAAATTTAAGTGAGGATGGTTCAGGCAAGATAATCCTTAAACTAAAGTTCAGTAGGTAGGACAAAGCAGCCTAAGAGTCACGCTGCTCTATATGCCCAAATCCCAGGTTGGATCATGGGATGGAGAAGAGCAGTGCTCTTGTTTAACCCCTCATAAATTGAATCCAAAGCAGAATGTTGGCTGCAGCACAGTGGGAGTTAGGGTTGGGTAATAACAGATGTGTGTGGAATCTCCAAACTGGGGCCCCAGATAGGCCAAGGACTGAAACAACATGTTTGGCTTAAGCATGCACACATGTGCCACTGCAGTGAGTAATGTTCAACCACGTTGCCAAAGAGCAGCATCCAGCAGCAAGGCTGGAACAGGTTAGTACAGCTGGGTCAAGTGTGCCATTCCTGGGATACAAAAGACATGAACCAGATGGCACAGGCTGAAGATATCTTTGGGGCAGGAGCAGTGGTGGAGTAGGGAAGGAGAAGGTGATTTGACAGAGTCAGAGAGGGTAGAGCATGTCTCATGAGACTGAAGGAGCTGGGATTGTCTAGTCTCAAGAATGGGAGGCTTAGATGAGGTCTTACTGATCTCTACAGATACCTGAAAGGAGAATCATAGAATTGAATCACAGAATCAGTCAGGGTTGGAAGGGACCACAAGGAGCAGCTAGTTCCAGCTCCCCTGCCATGCCCAGGGACACCCTACCCTAGAGCAGGCTGCACACAGCCTCAGCCAGCTTGGCCTGAAACACCTCCAGGGACGGGGCCACAACCACCTCCCTGGGCAACCCATTCCAGCCTCTCACCACTCTCCTGCTCAACAACTTCCTCCGAACCTCCACTCCGAACCTCCCCACCTCCAGCTTTGCTCCATGCCCCCCACTCCTGTCACTACTTGAGAGATTAAAAAGTCCCTCCCCAGCTTTTTTTATAGGCCCCCTTCAGATACTGGTCACCAGATACTGGGCACAATAAGGTCACCTTGAAGCCTCCTCTTCTGCAGACTGAACAGAGAAGAGGACAATCACCTCCCTTGACCAGAAGTGCTGGCCACACTTCACCTGATGCAGCCCAGGATCTGCTTGGCTTTCTGGGCTGCAAATGCATACTGCTGGCTCATGTTGAGCTTCTTGTCCACAAGGAAAGGAGGTTGTTGGCCTCTTGTACCAAGTAACTAATGACAGGGCAAGAGGTAAAGGCCAGGGGAAGTTTAGGTTGGATATTAAGAAGAATTTCTTTACTGAAAGAATGGTGGGGCATTGGAATGGGCTGCCCAGGGAGCTGGTGGAGTCATTGTCCCTGAAGGTGTTGAAGCCAAGCCTGGACGAGGCACTTAGTGCCATGGTCTAGTTGACTGGACAGGGCTGGGTGCTAGGTTGGACTGGATGAGCTTGGAGGTCTCTTCCAACCTCCTTGATTCTATGAAAAGCTCCTAGAGCAGACACTGAACCTTTACGAGCGTAAGCCAAGGATCAGCACACCTACAAGAGACAGGCTGCAGCTAGTTAAAAGAAAAGGCAAAGATAAAATGGTTTGGGGTGGGATATCAGTACTGGCTTTTCCAGCCTGCAGAAAGCAGGAGGCAGTCAAAGCCAGAGAGCTCCAAGGACCTTCATCTGCTGGTTGTTCCCCCAAAGGTATGCAGTTGGTGGCATACTTATGAGCCATCAACTGCTCCTGCTACTGCAGCTGTATGAGCTAGGAAGGGCCCCAAGCTGGCGACCCTCCAAAGGATGTCTCCTGCACTCAGGCACAAGGGAGATGTGTTGGCATTTAACTTCACACATCTCAGAACTAGCATTAACAAAGTGTTTGGTCCCACCAGCTCTGAGCACCTACTTTTGAACAGAGTGAACCACCTTCTGCCTAAAAAAAGGAGTCCAGCCAACCAGCTCAGCCTCACCCCAGAGCTTTTCATCACCGCTGATGTTTGCTGTGGCAGATAAAAACAGACTGCATTTGTGGCACCCTGCTACAGGTGATGGTATGGGGAGGGCTCTGGGGGACCTGTTGGTACAAAGGATTGCCCCATAGAGCTCCCTGGAGAATCATAGAATCAATGAGGTTGGAAGACACCTCCAAGATCACCCAGTCCAACCTATAATCCAGCCCTGTCCAATCAACTAGACCATGGCACTAAGTGATCCACTCTGATTTGTGGGTGACATGGGGCATCACCTGAGGCAAAGCAGGGCTTCAAACCCAACCTCTGTTTTGTTTGGGGCAGGGTTGTGAGGCAGTGGAACAGGCTGCCCAGGGAAGTGGTGGAGTCACCATGCCCAGAGGAATTTAAAATGCATACAGCTACTGTGCTAAGGGACAGGGTTTAGTGGTGTGTTGCTTATGCTAGTGGTGATCTTAAAGGTCTCTTCTACCCAAAAGTACCCTGTGATTCTATGAGTTCACACCTTTGCCCAGCCTCTCCCAAGAAAGCCAGCACAGGCACAGCCCATGCTGCCACAAGGTAATTCTGGCACGGGGAAGCACAAAGTCTCCCAACCCCACAGGCACAGAGTCCTCCATGTGGTGGCCACTTTCCCTTGTGTGTCACTGTAGCCTCCAGCCTCAGTGTCTGCAAGAACTTGGCTGGGCCACTCAAGCACAGTGGAGCTGCTGCCTTTGCCATCTTGGGCAGGATGCCACAAGAGGAGGGGGAATGTGAGAAGGGAGACTTGGCTCCACCATGAACCCAGCCACCAGCTGGAGAAAGGCTGGCCCCCATTCCTCCCTCAAGATGCCACTATGGTTTTGTTCCCTCCTCCCAGTGACTGGAAGTCTTCTGCCAGACCATATGGCTTGCAGCATCCATGGGGCACCAGATACCTCTTTCCCTCTGAGGCTTTCAGCTAGGGAAGAGTCAGAGTACTGACAGGCTAGAGTTCAGCTGCCCTTGGAAAGCTGGCAGAGTCCTTCTCCCACTGCTCTGCCTTCTCCCCTCCACCTCCTCCTTGCATGAAGAGCTATTTTAAGTCCCACTTGTGGTTGCCTTTGTGATTGCCCTGGCAAAGCCACCTCCCTGCCATCAGAGCTGAACAACAAGCTCCTGGAAACCCTGAGAGCAGGGAGGCATCTTGCTCCATCCCAGGAATGGATCACATTGATTGCCCCTACCCAGTCCCAGAAACTGATTTCTACTTCAGATCCAAAACCTGCTCTGAAGACCCAAGATTGTGTCACCAGAGGCTTAGGGGAATAGACTGAAATGGGTTTCTCTTTGTTGTAGGGATCTGCTAGCACATGGTAGCCTCCTGTACAGACCACCTGGCTGGTACATGGCTCAAATCTATGTTCAGCACCCTAATAACTCAGTCAGTCTGAGATGTTTTCAGCATCCAAAGAGCCTTGGTCAATGACAGGACACCAGTTACTGAGACATGTTGTGCTTCTATCTGTAAGCAACCTAAAAAGCATCTTGACTGGCTGCTCAGTACAGTTACAGCCTGAACCTGGAGAACTGCAAAGCCTGAATGTTAAACTCCCACAGCCCCAAGGAAGAACATCGCTGCAAGGAGCTTCTGGCACAGTTTCTCCCTAACTTATACTGGCCCCAGCAGCAGTGGGGGAAGATGGATCCACCCAGCAAAGCAATGCCAGTGGAACACAGCCCTGCCTGCCACAAAGCTGAAAGTGCTTCAAGCACAACATGGTGCCACCAGTGACATCAATCTCATTTAGACTGCCACTCCCAGCCACCAGCAGCCCCTGCCTGCCACAATGCTGAAAGTGCTTCGAGCACAACATGGTGCCACCAGTGACATCAATCTCTTTTAGATTGCCAATCCCAGCCACCACCAACCCCTGCCACTGACTTGGATCATGGGAACATGATGGAGAGCCAAATGCCTTCCCTGTGGAGCATTCTTCAGAGAAACAGCTCTGCTCGTTCCCTTATCACTGCCTGATGTCAAGGTGGTCTGGAAAATGGGCTGATGTCCATGCCTCTTCCTGAGATCCTCCTCTGGGTCATAACAGGGAAGAAGCACAGGATGAGCTGGGAAGAACACTAAACTAACCCTAAGGAGATGCTACTAGCTGACAGGCTTGCTAGCTCAGGATTTACTTTTCCACATGTAGAGGACCAATTCCATGATCTAACCCTACACAGAATGATAGCTTGGAAATAGTAGATTAATTGCACCCTGGCTACATCATCTACATATCTCCTTATCATTGATGAGTCAAATCCTGCTGCTGGAGGGCTGGATAAGTGTACATTTGGTAAGCCTCAAGTTACTCACATCACAGTGATTAAAGCCTTATGCTTCACAGCATCAAGCATTATTATAGGTGACAGCAAGATTTGCATAAATGTGGACTGTATGAGCACCATACCACATCTGCTCCCATTCTAAGTGTGTTTTGTTTCTCCCAAACCTCAGAGAATTTGGTTGTGCTCATGACAGGAACTCAGACAGATCTGCTGATGATGTCAAAAAAGAGGCACAGCCTTTACAGACCAATGGTGACTGTTAGAAAGATCACAGGCTCACAAAATTAACTAGGTTGGAAAAGACCTCCAAGATGATGATGAACCTCAAGTAGACATGCTTTAGGTCCCTTATACATATAGAAAATGCAAGCACTCATATTTGGTGAACCTCTAACCTGGAGAGCTGAGATTAACACCAGTGATGCACCTCTGCAAGATAAACCCATCACTAGATGCAGAAGGGACCCCAGACACCAAGCTGTTTCTCCTCTCTGGGTATGGCTTGTCTCCATTCTTCTTGGCTTCCTCACACTCTCAGGAGGAGGCAAGGGGCTACTCTCTCCATCAAGCTGACAGGGATGGCAGTGAAATTTCATGCCTGCCATTGCCCTTCCAGCTCCAGGGCAGGAAAATATTACAAAGCTGCTGCTGACTTTCTCTCAGGCCCACCGACCAGCCAGTGGACAGCAATGCCTTTGCTCAGCCTGCAAGGCCAGGTCTCACATCCCTTCCCCACCACTGTGCAGCTTTGGCATGACAGCAGGACTTATAGCCCTCCCTTTTTATCTCAGTCCTGCTCACAGACACCAAATCTGGGTGAAGCCCTGCTGCAGTTCATCTGGAACAGGTAAGGAAAGGCAGCTTTGTCATGGGGCCTTGAAAAGCCAAGCTTGGTTAAGCATCATGCTGATGGCAGGAGGACTGTAGACAGGGAGAGGTTAAGATGAGGCTGCAGAAGTTAGGTAGTAAGAATGAGAGGGACTGACAGGTAAAGGAACCACAAGGTGTTTGCCCTTTGCCCTTCTGGCTGGAAGCATCTCCACCCCTTCTCTCCACCTGAATGCAGTCTCTCTTCCTTTGGGTTTTGCTCACTGGGTGCCCTCCCTCTGTCTCCAACCATCTAGCAAAGAAGAGGACTGCAGTAACTGCAGTCTTGTGGCTCCTGGTCTCATGCCCCAGCAGCTCCCTCTCAATTCCAGTCTTGGCTTCTTCTTGGCCATGGGTTGATCAGTGATTTGTCATCCAGTTCTGAGAGCTGGATCGGAGCAGCATCACGATAAAAGATGCATCTACACAGTTCTCTGTCTCTGCAATAAAGGAATCCAAACAGAAATCCTCAACAGCTCAAATCCAGTCCCAGAGACGGACTTCACACCTGACTCTCACCTGCTCTGTTCTGCTCCCCTCCCCTCACACCTTTGTGCCTTGCTCCTGATCAGTAGGACTTTCTATTCTTTCACCTCTGGGTCTCTCTTTCCGCTTAATGCCCTCCTGTCCCTTTTACTGTTTCATTCCTACCCCTCATCACCATGAGCAGGTTTTCCTCTACTTGTTCCAGCCATATGGATGTTCTGCCATTTGGCAGGCTGCAAGAAGGGTTGACAATGGAGAAGATGCCAGCATGTTCATTTGGGGCAGTAGACCTGAGCCACATGATTTTCATCCTGAAGTGGTGGGGGGCAAAGCATCAACCTCTCTGACTCATCTCATGACTCCAAAACATGTGGGATGCCTCCATCTAGAGAGACTGGCCAAGCCCTCGCCCAGCTGGCAGTGGTGGGAGCTGAATTTCTTCCAACATGTGGCAATAGGAGCTGCTCAAAGAGCATCCAGCACTCTTCCACGTGTTAATAAGCAGCTTTGTTCTGCATCACCTAACTCTCTAATAGCAGCAGAAGTTTATACGGCCACAAATTAATAGCGCAGGAGAGCAATCAGTGCAGAATGAGATACGTCCTAATGTGCTCTCTGGAAGGGGACAGGAAGACAAATGCTGGGGACATTCTGCTTGCCACGGCCTCTCAACCCTGCCAGCTGGGCTGTGCTGCCACCACTAACAAGTTACTTCCCCTTGCCAAGGATAACAGAGCCACTGGCACCCTACCCCATTTTCAGACGCAGCAGCACTCTGCTCTTGGCTGCCTGAGGAACCCAAGTCAGGAAGGATGGTTTTGCATTTGTCATTTCTCAAGGAGGGAGAAACCTCTCTCCCAGCTGCTTTGGCTCAAATCCAGTCTTGATGTAATCAAATGTGACCTCTAGCTGTCTGTGTTTAAGGCTGCCATTGCTGCGATATCATTCATGTGGTTAGAACTAAGTCATCCATCTCCTCAACTATAAATACCTGCTAATCATCTCAAAGGACCTGCAGTACTTTGCAGATGAAGATGCCTGAAGAAAAGGGTGCTTTGGCTCTACATATCACTTCTCTCCTGAAATGCAGCTGTCTTTTATTGTGGAACACACAGAATAGGGTTTTTTTTAACAGCTTCTGGTAACTTTGACCAGCAGAAACCCCACAGAAATTGCCAAAAGGATGAAATCATCATCGTGCTCCCCACCCCAGTCTGCAGCCAGGATGATGTGCTGAGTTAACACAACCACTTCTGCAGAATCTATGTCCAGGTCAGCTTTGCAAGCTCATCCAACATTGCTTCCTGCTTCACATGGCAAGGGCAGTGTGGGAGAAGGAAAAATCATCCATGCTATTTTAGACAGCACCAGCCACTCCTGCCAGCCTCCTTGGTGTGAGGTGGGAGAGAGATCAGAGCAAACAGAATGCCCCTGGAATAGAAAGTTTTGGCAAGAAGCTCAAACTGCTGACTCTGGTGTCACACAGTGTGATGTTAATGTCATAACTAATGCTCAGGCTGATAGTCATAGAGTCACAGAATCAACCAGGTTAGAAGAGACCTCCAAGATCACCCAGTCCAACCTAGCACCCAGTGACAGGTCCCACCTCCTCCACTGCAGCACTTGCTCCCCCATTCCAATCCTGTGCTCCCCAGGAATCAACAGTGAGGTGAGATAGCAGCAGCCACACGGGGCAGAGGCTCCACTTTCACAGCCCTGCATATTTGGGACACAAATTGTCAAGTTTGGGTGAGATGTGGCTTAATACAAGTGCAGTTGCCTCATCTGCAGCATGTGACAGCAGCTTCACCAGCTTGGTTCATTCATAGGCATCACTCTCAGGCGCCAGACACCTCTGCTAACTAGGATCTACTGGCACATCTTGCCTGGAAAGTAACTGCCTCCTCCTCCCTCTCCCACAGCTGCTAGGGGAAATTTTGAAGACCTTGTGGGAAGCAAAGAACGTCTCAAGCAGGGGATCTTAGAGCATCCCCCTTCTGCACAGAGGGAGAGGCACAATGTGGGAGTCATCACCCTCAACCATCATCACAATGGGAGGCTGACTCTCTTTTTTCCCTTTTTTCTGCTGTTTGGCTTGTGTTTGGTTTTGTTTGGTTTGTTGGAAGGAAGAAGAGATTGCATTACAGGAAGTAATGCAATTTCACTTTTCCTTTGAAGTTGCAAAAGGGCCAAAGGACTGCAGCTGTCATAGAATCAGAGAATGAGAGAATCAACCAGGTTGGAAGAGACCTCCAAGATCATCCAGGCCAACCTAGCACTGGCCAATCAAACAGACCATGGCACTAAGTGCCTCATCCAGGCTTTGCTTGAACACCTCCAGGGATGGTGCCTCCACCACCTCCCTGGGCAGCCCATTCCAATGCCAATCACTCTCTCTGCCAACAACTTCCTCCTAACATCCAGCCTAGACCTCCCCTGCCACAACTTCACACTGTGTCCCCTTGTTCTGTTGCTGCTTGCCTGGCAGAAGAGACCAACCCCACCTGGCTACAGCCTCTCTTCAGGATAGAATCACTTAGAGTGGAAAAGACCTTCAAGATCATTGAGTCCAACCATTAACCCCACTCTACCACGTCCACCACTAAGCCATATCCCCAGGCACCACATCTAAATGGCTTCTGAACATGCCCAGAGATGGTGACTCGACCACCTCCCTGTGCAGCCTGTTCTAATGCCTGACAGCACTTTCAGTGAAAAACAGGTTTTGGCAATACCCTGCCCAAACCTCCCCTGGTGCAGCTTGAGGTACCCTTCAGGCAGAGCAAAGCTGGAGCCCAGCCAAAGATTGGCTTAGCCAATAAGCCTGAGACTGTAAGGACCCTCTTCTGGGGGTGTAACATACATTTCAAAGGTGTGAGTGGACATTGGGGATGGGATTTTCATGCATAGCAGTGTCAGTTTGCAAAGGTTTCTCCACCTTTCCTGTGCCTTAATTCACCTGAAACTTCAGACCATAGCATAGCTCAAGCCATCTCCTTGGGATACAGGATCCCATAGCATCCTGGGGCCATAAAGAGATAGAGGTGGTGAATGGAAGATTGGTTCATGATGCCATGTAGTTGAGATTCCTGCAAAACTGGGCTGAGAGACTTCAGCCTTCCCTTGCAGGGCTCCAACACTGTCCCATATTTGAGGAAACTTTGAATGGGACTGTAGAGTAACAATGGCCAGGATGGAGCCTAGATAGGACACCACATTCTCCCTGGGCTTGCAGATGCAGAGCCAGTGAGAGTGGAAACTGAAAGCTGCAGATACAGTGGAAGGATGAGTAAGTTTTATCTGCCAGCAAGGTCAGCTCAGCAGACCATTGGCAGTAAACTCAGCTCCAGTCATTCTGGACAAAAGTCCTTCCAGAGAGAAGGAAGAGCCCTGTGCACATCCTCTTTCCAACCTGTTGCTATGGTAAGTTCCACAGGACATTGGACGAGCTTTGCTCTTCTCTGTCAGCCCCTTCCAAGAAGCTTATTTGAGGATCAAAGACCCTGAACAAGGACATAAATCAGGAAAATACTGGGCTGACAAAACCATCTCCTCTCTATACTTTCCTGCCAGTTCAACCTCTGCTTCTTTGCAGGCAGCTTAATTAGCTTCATTAGCAGTACAAAGAAGAAAGCTAATCACTTTGGGCTTTTTATGAGGGAGAAGTTATTTGCCTCAGCAGGGGTTTGCAGGTTGAGCTATGGCAGCAGGAGCTGCTTCTGGTCATAGAATCACAGAATCAACCAGGTTGGAAGAGACCTCTGGTCCTTTTCAAATTTACCAAGGCCTATGTGGCTTCACTTAGGAGCACTCCAAGGATCTGCCCTGGGTAGTCTGATGACAGAATAATAGAATGCATTAGCTTGGAAGAGACTCCTGATGATCATCTTGTCTGACTACCCTGCAGAAAAAGCAGGAACATCATTAACTAGATCAGGTTGCTCATCATATTTGATCTTGGATGTCTCCAGGAATGTGTCCTCCATCACATCTCTGGGAACCTGTTCCAGGATTTTACTACCCTCACTGTGAAGAACTTCCTCATGTCTAACCCTAAATCTACCCTACTCTAGTTTAAATCTATTGTCCCTTGTCCTGTGACTACAAGCCCTGGTATAGAATCATAGAATCAGCCAGGTTGGAAGAGACCTCCAAGCTCAGCCAGTCCAATCTAGCACCTAGCCCTAGCCAGTCAAACAGACCATGGCACTAAGTGCCTCAGCCAGGCTTGGCTTCAACACCTCCAGGCACAGAGACTCCACCACCTCCCTGGGCAGCCCATTCCAATGCCAATCACTCTCTCTGACAACAACTTCCTCCTAACATCCAGCCTAGACCTCCCCTGGCACAACTTGAGGCTGTGTCCCCTTCTTCTGTTGCTGCTTGCCTGGTAGAAGAGACCAACCCCACCTGGCTACAGCCTCCCTTCAGGGAGTTGTAGACAGCAATGAGCTCTGCCCTGAGCCTCCTCTTCTGCAGGCTGCACACCCCCAGCTCCCTCAGCCTCTCCTCACAGGGCTGTGCTCCAGGCCCCTCACCAGCTTCATTGCCCTTCTCTGGACAGCTTCCAGCACCTCAACATCTCTCTTGAATTGTAAACAGTCCCTTCCCAACTCTCTAGTAAGTCCCCTTCAGACATTGAAATGCAGCTATAAGGCCTTCCTGGAACCTTCTCTTCTCCAGGCTGAACAACATCCTTGATCCCTGGTCAAGGAACAAAGGTAGCAGATCCCCACATCCAAGAGCAAGCTGAGAAGTCAGCAGGTTGATTTGCAGTCAGGGAAGGAGACGAATACCTGCTCATGTGGTGACTGGCTCCACTGCATCTGGGAGATATCCAGGGAGGGTACAGCAAGAAAAGCTGCCTCTTATTTTCCAATGTGATGTTCATATGAGCTCACAGCAGCCACAGCACTGCAATGCTGGATGATATCCAATGGAAAAGCTGCAGCAGTGTGGCTGCAGGGCACATGGCATCAAGTGTTCCTGTCAGGTTCCCATGGCTCCATCAGGCTTTTCCATTAAATGGCAAAATAAAGCAAGCATGTAAGAAGCTGAACAGAGAGAATAAAGCTCATTCCCAGCCTGGATCAAGAGCCTCACTGCTGTGTGCAGACACAGGAGACCTTGTGCCTGCAGGTACAAAACAACTGCTGCTCACAAGTGCAAACTGCAGACTCAAGGGCACAGATTTACACCTTAGAATCATAGAATCAACAAGATTGGAAGAGACCTCCAAGATCATCCAGGCCAACCTAGCACCCAGCCCTAGCCAGTCAATTAGGCCATGGCACTAAGTGCCTCAGCCAGGCTTTGCTTCAACACCTCCAGGGATGGTGACTCCACCACCTCCCTGGGCAGCCCATTCCAATGCCAATCACTCTCTCTGCCAACAACATCCTCCTAACATCCAGCCTAGACCTCCCCCAGCACAACTTGAGACTGTGTCCCCTTGTCCTGTTGCTGGTTGTCAAGAATGAGGTGCCTTAAGAAGAGTGTGACCAGCATGTCAAAGGAGGTTGTCCTTCCACTTACTGTGTCCTAGTGAATCCACAACTGAGTACTGAGCATAGTTCTGGGCTTCCCAGTTCAAGAGAGACAGGGAACTACTGGCTAGAGTCCAGCAAAGAGCTATAAAGGTGCTGAGGGGACAGGAGCATCTCTGTGAGGAAGAAAGGCTGAGAGACCTGGAGCTGTTTAGCCTGGAGAAGAGCAGCCTGAGAAAGGATCTTATCTATGACTATCAATATATAGCTATGGGTGTCAAGACGATGGGACTAGACTATAGAGGGCTGAACAATGCCCTGCTCCTGCTGACCATGCTGGTTAGCTGCACAGTAGATCATCTTGGTGGCACAATGTGAAAACAGCTACTATTCCTTTCTCTTCACCTGCCTTTGAGGCTACAGCAGCATTATCTTAATCACAGCCACTGCACTGTGGGTGTGCACCAGCGCAAAAGAGCCTTTTCTACCTGGTTGCTTCTCAAGCCTGCCTCATCAGATCTATGCACATGATTTGATCATAGAATCATAAAATCAACCAGGTTGGATGGGGTTCACAACTCAAATAAAGCAAGTCAGTGAGTGTCCATTCCCTGGAAGTCATCATCCACAGCCTGCATGTTATTTGGGTAGAAATCTCCCCATGCCACAGAGTAGCTGAGGTTGGAGGCACCTCCAGAGACCAACTAGCTCAACATTCTGTCCACAGCAGGCTCAGCTAGAGCAGATTGCTCAGGACACTTGGACTCAGGTTTAATCTCAAGCCATGGAGAATCCACAAATGCCCAGGTCAATCAATTCAGCATTTTATCAACCTTACACTGAAAAAAAAAAAGTTTTAAAGCAGGAAAGTTTTCACACTGCTTAGCAAGGCTTGGACATGGGGGTCAGATGGGGTGAGCCAAGGTGATGATAGATGTACAGATCTAATCAAGAGGAGACAGAGCAATTGACCAAATGTAAATGCTCTGGCAAGTTCCCAAATGAGACAGCATTGACTGAAAAGACAATTAAACCCAAAGTCAGTTACAGTGGGGGAACTATAAATGTTACAACCACGTATTCTATGTCAGTTTATAGTGAACATCATTAAAATGCTCTAGTCCTTTCCAGCCTGACAAGACCCTAAAGAAAAAAAAGAGCAGCAAGGCAGCTGGCCTTGCCACACAGAGGTCACAGACTTTGGCAAGGCAGGAAGGAAATAAGTGCTTTTTCTTGGGATGTTGCCTTTTATTCCGTGTGGCTAACATGATGAAACACCTTTTAGCACCTAGTGCAGATGCAGTTTAACACCTCCAACGTGGTATTAGTAGGTCAAAACAGACCTCAGGAGAGAGCAGTGTCTGTGGGCGCCTGCGTGTGCCTCTGCAGACAAAGTGCTGGGAGAGGGCTTGGGCAGCAAAGGACATCTCCATTTAAGAAGGAATTCGTGGCGTTTGTTTCACACTCTCTTAAACCTTGGGTTTCTGTGCCATCCTGAGGGCTGAAACTGGGGGGCTGAAGATGTATTTCTACACCAGCATCCCCCAGCTGTCCCCATGTGCAGCGTATCAGGTCACACCGCAGTGCAGGTGAAGGGAATCCCTGGAATTCAAAACCCAGGAAGTGAATCCCTGGAATTCAAAACCCAACCAGAAGACAGGAACACACCAAACGGGCTCTTATCAACAGCAGGCACTGGGTCACCCTTTGCTCAGGGCTATTGAAGCCACAGTAAAACTCCTGCAAAATAGAAGGTGAACCTATAGGCAGAGGAAGAAAGGCAGCACCTGGGGGTCTCCATCTCCTTCCCTGCTCGCCTGCCCCTTGCCAAGGGGTACGTCTGTCTTGTGACCGTGCATCTGTGTGTGCATCTGTCACACAAGCCCTGGTCCCTCCTTGCCATGTGTCCCCAGACGTGCGTCTCACACATTGTGGTGCCCCTGACTGGAGGAGTCTGCTGCAGCAGCCTTTGAAGTTCATTGCCACACAACATTTATCACCATTAAGGGAACCCTCCACAGTGGAAGAAATAAGGGGGCGTGCTTGTGCCCTGCAGGCAGGAGCACTGTGTTGCCAGCCCTCCTGCCTCATAAATCTGCTCGGGGGGTGTTGCTGGTTTTCATGTCTGAGGGCAGATGCTCAGTAGGATCTGTGCTGCACAGGGGCATGGGAGCACAGGAGCTCTGCCACGCTGCCAGGCGACATGCGAGGAAATGGCCTCAAGTTGTGCTGGGGGAGGTTTAGATTAGGCATGAAGAATAATTTCTTCTTGGTCTCTTCTGCCAGGCAAGCAGCGACAGAAGAAGGGGACACAGTCTCAAGTTGAGCCAGGTGAGGTCTAGGCTGGATGTTAGGAGGAAGTTGTTGGCAGAGAGAGTGATTGGCATTGGAATGGGCTGCCCAGGGAGGTGGTGGAGTTGCCGTGCCTGGAGGTGTTGAAGCAAAGCCTGGCTGAGGCACTTAGTGCCATGGTCTGGTTGATTGGACAGGGCTGGGTGCTAGGTTGACCTGGATGATGTTGGAGGTCTCTTCCAACCTGCTTGATTCTATGATTCCTCCAAAGTGTTTTCAAACTCTGGAATGGGCTCCCCAGGGCAGCAGTGGAGTCACTATCCCTGGTGGGATTTAAAAGCCGTGTAGATGTGATGCTGAGGGGCATAGTTTAGCGGTCATGCTGGGTTAACAGTTGGACTTGATGATCTTAAAGGTCTATTCTAACCAAAGTGATTCTGTGATTCTTTGAAATCAAGCAACCTGGTCACTCAAGTGCCACAGATTTCATTTAGCATCCTACCATAGAGAAAACCAGCAAACTGCCTGCAGCACCACACTGCATCCTGGCTCCAGTGAAAGAGACAAGAGGAGACACAGCAGCTAGAGGCAATGCCAAGAAACATACTCCAGGCTTCCATCTCTCTCGTATGGCCAGCAGCCCAGAAGATGTTTCAGACCTTCCCTGTAAGCTGGATGAGGAGTCATTAAAGCACAGATGAAACTCTGACAGTCTGCCACCTCCCTTCATTATGCACAAAATGCTCCTGCGATCTGCTGACAGCTCTGGTGACACACAGCATGAACTCTGTGTCAAGCGAGCAGCTCGGCCCCTGCGTCACTAACCTGACTGGGATGCTCTGGAGACCACCTCCTGCAGCTGTGGAGGGGACCCATGGGGCAAACATCACTGGCACTGTTACAAGAGGTGATACAAAACCACCCAGGGACCGCTGTGTGCAACAGACCGCTGGTAAATGCATGGCCACTCTGGGAGCCAGGTTGGACTCCACTCTTGGCAATGTCACTGAGCTCAGAGCTGTTCTTCAGATCTGTCATAATTATTATGCCCATCATAGAATCAGCCAGGTTGGAAGAGACCTCCAAGATCATCCAGGCCAACCTAGCACCCAGCCCTAGTCAGTCAACCAGAGCATGGCACTAAAAGCCTCATCCAGGCTTTGCTACAACACCTCCAGGCACAGAGACTCCACCACCTCCCTGGACAGCCCATTCCAGTGCCAATCACTCTCTCTGACAACAACTTCCTCCTAACATCCAGCCTAGACCTCCCCTGGCATAACCTGAGGCTGTGTCCCCTCATTCTGTTGCTGCTTGCCTGGTAGAAGAGCCCAACCCCACCTGGCTACAGCCTCCCTTCAGGTAGTTGTAGACAGCAATGAGCTCTGCCCTGAGCCTCCTCTTCTGCAGGCTGCACACCCCCAGCTCCCTCAGCCTCTCCTCACAGGGCTGTGCTCCAGGCCCCTCACCAGCTTTGTTGCCCTCCTGTGGACACTTCCAGCACCTCAACATCTCTCTTGAATTGAGGGGCCCAGAACTGGACACAGCACTAACCCTTAAGAGCCCCAGGAAGAGCCTGGACCCCACCATAGTGAGTGCTGTCCCAACATCAATCTGGAAGACAGAACCTCTCCCCAGCAGCACCCACTTCAGCCCAGCTCTCCTCTCAGGCAGCACTCTGCTGTCCACTCCTGACTTAGCTGAGAACAAGGTGAGAGCCAGTATGTTCACTGGTTTCCTTGAAGGATCCCTTGGCTTGCTGTCCTTCACAGCTCACCTACCCATTAACCAGACAAAGTTCTGCAATAAGCTAACCTTCCTACAGTAGCAAAGGTGTTCTCATGACATTGTCCACCTCTTTTCCCAGAAGAGCCTCCTTTCTTTCCCTAGAAAGCCTCCAGTTGACTTGTGAACTACCCACAAGACCCACCAGCCTCTGCCTACCCTGAGCAGGGGTCTCTGCTCAGTGACTTTGCTAGCTGAGCACGTTGCACACAATTTCAGCTTCCACATGTCAGGCCAACGCTTCAGAACGCCTGCAAGCACTTAGGAGCGCGGCGCACATGTGGCTCTCAGATCTGAAAGTGGCACTGACAGCAAATATGGGGCTGACAGCCTGATGTGGGCAGCATCTGCTAAACCCAGCCCTTCACCCAGCCACTCTCCAAAGTGCTCTTCCAACTGCATCATCACAGGACCACAGAGTGTTACGGGTTGGAAGGGACCCAAGGAGATCATCCAGTCCGATCCCCCTTGCCAGAGCAGGACCACACAATCTAACACAGAGCACAGAGGAACACATCCAGACAGGCCTTGAAGGTCTCCAGAGAAGGAGACTCCAAAACCTCCCTGGGGAGCCTGTGCCAGTACTGTAGAACCCTTACAGTAAAGGAGTTCCCCCTTGTGTTGAGGTGGAATCTCCTGTGCTGCAATTTACACCCATTGCTCCTTGTCCTATCCCAGGGAGCAGTGAGCTGAGCCTTCCCCCTGCTCCTGGCCAGCCCTCAGATATGTATAAACATTTATCAAATCCCCTCTCAGTCTTCTCTTGTCCAGACTAAAAAGTTCCAAGTCCCTCAGCCTCTCCTCATAAGCCATGCCCTCCTGTCCCCTAATCATCCTCGTAGCCCTCTGCTGCCACAGGCTTCAATACCACGGGCTTCAGAAGAACAGAAGGGGAGAAGGTCTAACACAAGCCAATCAAATCCATTTATTGCATTCCAAACGTTTTTTTATACCTTTCAACTGCCCAGGGAGGTGGTGGAATCACCACCCCTGGAGGTGTTGAAGCAAAGCCTGGATGAGGCACTTAGTGCCATGGTCTAGTTGACTGCATAGGGCTGGGGGAGTGATTGGCATTGGAATGGGCTGCCCAGAGAGGTGGTGGAGTCACTGTCCCTGGAGGTGTTGAAGCAAAGCCTGGCTGAGGCACTTAGTGCCATGGTCTGGTTGACTGGATAGGGCTGGGTGCTAGGTTGGACTGGCTGAGCTTGAAGGTCTCTTCCAAACTGGTTGATTCTATGATTCTAAGGCTACAAATTGTATTAAACTGCAATTGGTTACATGTACTTGTGTTAGAAATTCCATACTAATTAGGGTAGACATACATCCTATTCTCTCAGCAACATGTACATTGTGTCTAAGCAGAGACAGGAGAAAGCCACAGACTCCAGCCTTAAGTTTGTTTATGTTTTTTACAGCACTCTCTAAGGTCATTCCAACCTTCCACTTTATCTCAACTCAGCACTTACTGAGCTCATATACTCTGGCCTGTCCATGGCTTATGTTCCAGTATATACTATTCCAACAGCTGTACCATTCCAACACCTCTGTAGAAGTACTACATTTAATATTACTATTCCCAGCACTCCACTGGACCCTCTCCAGCAGATCCCTGCAGATCCTAAAGTGTGCTGAAGGACAAACAGGGATTCCTTACATTTTAAAACCTGAGCTGGGGCTGTGTAGCCTGGAGAAGAGGAGGCTCAGGGCAGAGCTCATTGCTGTCTACAACTACCTGAAGGGAGGCTGTAGCCAGGTGGGGGTTGGTCTCTTCTCCCAGGCAGCCAGCAACAGAACACGGGGACAAAGTCTCAAGTTGTGGCAGGACAGGTCTAGGCTGGATGTGAGGAGGAAGTTGTTGTCCAAGAGAGTGATTGGCATTGGAATGGGCTGCCCAGGGAGGTGGTGGAGTTGCTGTCCCTGGAGGTGTTCAAGACAAGCCTGGATGAGGCACATAGTGCCATGGTCTGGTTGACTGGACAGGGCTGGGTGCTGGGTTGGACTGGATGATCTTGGAGGTCTCTTCCAATCTCGTTGATTCTATGATTCTATGATTCTATACCAGGGCTTTGATCCCAGCTGTTGGGCCAAATTGAAAAGAAATGCAGAAAGCAGCCAACAGCAAGGTCAAGATTTACTTCTAACTGCTCAGAGAGCACAATGACACGTGGCAAAGAAGCAGGAAGCATGCACACGCTGGAGTTTTGTGTTTGCATGCATGCAAAATGTTAGGAACATTAAGAGCATTAAATGTGGCTTGTTAACTGTTATGTCCTGCAGCTATGTACTGGTGTTGCTTGTTGGTTTTCTTAGTTTACATACAGGTCTTTGCCACAAGCTCAGAAAACCCAACTGTTGCTGAGGGAACTTTTGAACCTCTGTGAAAGCAAAATGTGTTAAATTGCTAGGAAGGAAAAAAAAAAGGGAAAACAAATGTAGGATGCTTTGTGACATCCACAATATGGGAAGCTTCACTTCTGTGGACTTCCCAAGGAGAAGAAAGGGATAACTGAAACGTCTTCTGGTTTAAACATGAGGAAGGCAGTAATAGATCAAGGCTCCAAGTCTAACTGAAGGCCTGCAATAAGCAGCTGTTTAAGAGAGCCTGTAAAACAGAGTCAACTTAAGAGGTCTGGAAAAAGGCATTATGCTGGGGCCACCCTTGTATGGAAAAGAACTGGTCTCTAACAAAGGCAGGTAGAGAAACTCCTCCACACAAAGCTAGGAAAGCCCCCACACCCCTCCTGCACCACTAAGTGAAGCTGTGTTGCTTGTCTGTAGCCTGGAGAAGCTTTTGTGAGCTGCTTTCAAAGGATTTGAATAACTTCATCGTTTGCCTGTTTCACAGAGCAGGGGGGAAAAAAAGACACTCTTAGGCTGAGAAGAAAAGCCCCACGCAGCATCGTCCTGGGAGGCTGTCTGCTTCCCCACGTGGCCTCCCCGACCTCCCACCTCCAAGCCCCACTTTGCAAACAAACCCATCCCTTCTGACTTCCCAACAGCTGCTCCCAGTCTGCCCAGATCCCAGATGGCACCAGTCTCCCCAGCCCTGCGTGCAGCCCCCGGCACCTTGCCAGCTCCCAACAGCATCGGTATGCCCACCGCTCCGCTGTGCCGTGCCACTGCTGGGGTCCTGCTTGCCCAAAGAGGGGGGGGAGGAAGGGGGGTGGTTCAGTGTCTGATTGCTCATGGATTTGTTCATTTGTTCTATTATTTGTTCTTTTGGGGGTTGAGCTAGATGAGCTTTAAAGGTGCCTTTCATAGAATCATAGAATCAAGAAGGTTGGAAGAGAGCTCCAAGCTCATCCAGTCCAACCTAGCACCCAGCCCTGGCCAGTCAACCAGACCATGGCACTAAGTGCCTCAGCCAGGATTTGCTTCAACACCTCCAGGGAGGATGACTCCACCACCTCCCTGGGCAGCCCATTCCAATGCCAATCACCCAGCCCCAGCAAGTCAACTCGACCCTGGCAGTAAATGCCTCATTCAGGCTTTCAACCCAAACCATGCTGTAATTCTATGATTTTATAATGCCATCATTCTGTGTCTCCATGATTCTAGGATTTTAGGAGGCTCTCCTGCCTGGATTTGGGAAGAAAAAGCATTCATTTTCTCCCCAGACCAAGAAGGGTAGTGAACCCTGAACCCTTCAAAGCATCTGCATGCCTCCTATCCAGCTCATAAACACACATTTGATCCCGCACTCTGCTGCTCGCTTTGATCTCCCACTGAATTCAGTGCAGGCTTCTCAGCTTGTGAGAAGAGGGGTCCCAGATGAGAAAACAATTTGACAGATGCTTGCAAAGGATTAAGAGTTTCCAGTCTCTCAGAGCAGTGCCTGCACTGATGGTGACATGATCAGAGGGAGAAACTCTATTCATACTAAACTGGAAAAGCACCTCCAGTAAGTGGATTATGCTCACGTTATCGTCCCACCAGAGCCTCCCTCTGCCTTCTCTCCTGGCAGGGGTGGTGTGCAGTGATATCAGAAGCTGTGCACTTGGTGCAGCAGCAGCTTTTCAACAAGATTAATGAATCTGCTGACTAGCAAGGAAAACTTTGGGGAACAATTTACCCTACTGCTTCTTTCAACGTGCCCTGCTACGGCTGGAGGGTGAAGAATAGGTCTTGAGTCAGGAGGAATTTAGGGTCGTGCATTGGAATTTCCCGTGCAAAGCAAGAGAAGCAGGAGAGGATGAGAACTTGCTCAGAAGCACTGAGCTTCAGTATTTAACTTCCCTCCCTTTTCTGAGTGAAGTCAGCCTGTCACATGTATGTACATGACAGCTCAGAGGAGGCCACAAAAAACATCACAGGGCTGGAACCCCTCGGCTGTGAGGACAGGCTGAGAGAATTTGGTTTATTCAGCCTGGAGAAGAGAACGCTCCATGGAGACCTTCTGGTGGCCTTGCAGTACTTAAAGGAAGCCTGTGAGAAAGATGAAGACAGACTTTTTATCAGGGGCTGTTGTGACAGGACAAGGTGTGATGGTTTCAAACTGCAAGAACAGAGATTTAGATGTGAAGAAGAACCTATTCAGAGCAAGGCTGGTGAGACACCAGCCCAGGCTGCTCAGAGAGGCTGAGGAAGCTGGGGGTGTGCAGCCTGCAGAAGAGGAGGCTCAGGGCAGACCTCATTGCTGTCTATGACTACCTGAAGGGAGGCTGTAGCCAGGTGGGGTTGGGCTCTTCTGCCAGGCAAGCAGCAACAGAAGAAGGGGACACAGTCTCAAGTTGTGCTGAGGGAGGTCTAGGCTGGATGTTAGGAGGAAGTTGTTGGCAGAGAGAGTGATTGGCATTGGAATGGGCTGCCCAGGGAGGTGGTGGAGTCACCGTCCCTGAAGGTGTTGGAGCAAAGCCTGGCTGAGGCACTTAGTGCCATGGTCTGGTTGACTGGACAGGGCTGGGTGCTAGGTTGGCCTGGCTGAGCTTGGAGGTCTCTTCCAACCTGGTTGATTCTATGATTCCATGAATTTCCTGTGCAGTGCTGCATAGCTGATCTCTACACGTGTCTGGGAGGTGCTCAGGCTTTCTAGGTGGATGGAAGCCAGACTAAACATGCCCCTGAAGTAGTTCTACTCATTCCCTCAGGAAGGAAAACCACAACAGATTTATACAGATGGAAGGAAAAAAAAAAGAAACCACATATGAAAACCTCAAACCTTCAAAACCACCCAGACAATTTTCAGGTAGGAAAATCAAAGAATAATAGAATGCTTTGGGTTGGAAGGGACCCTTAAGGGTCATCTAGGCCAGCCCCATGCAGTCAGCAAAGACATCCCCAACTGGATCAGATTGGATGAGGCTCTGAGCCTTGAATACTTGCAGGGATGGGGAATCCACCACCTCTCTGAGCAACCTAGGACAATGTGAATTTCACCATCCTTAGTGTAATTTTTTTCCCTTCTATTAGTCTAAATCTTCCCTCTTTTAGTTTTAAACCATCACCTCACTGTCCTATTGCAGTAGGCCCTGCTAAAAAGTCTGTCCTCATCTGTCTGGATGTGCTCCTCTGTGATCTGTGTTAGTATGGTCCTGCTCTGGCAGGGGGGTTGGACTGGATGATCTCCTTGGGTCTCTTCCAACCCCTAATATTCTATGAGCCTGTGACAGAACATTGGAACAGGCTGCCCAGAGAGGTTGTGGAGTCTTCTTCTCTGGAGTCATTCAAAACCCTCCTGGACATTGTGATCTTGTGTGACCCGCTCCAGGTCGTACTGCTCTGGCAGAGGGGTTGGACTCAATGAACCCCTTGGGTTCCTTCAACCCCTAACATGCTGTGATCCTGTGATCTTCCTCACAGACTTCCTTTAAGTACTGAGAGGCCACAAGAAGGTATATCCCTGGAGCCTTCTCCTCTCCATACTGAACAACCCCAACTCTTTCAGCCTGGCCTCAGAGCAGAGAGATTTCAGCCTTCAGATCATATATGTGCCTCCTCTGGACCTGCTGCAACAGGTGCTGAGGACTCCAGAGCTGGCCCCAACACTGCAGGTGGGGTCTCAGCAGAGTGGAGCAGAGGGGCAGAACCCCCTGCCAGGTCTGTATCCAGTGAAGTGTCCACCTAGCCAAGCCATCAGCAGACAGCTTTTGCAGGAGAATGCTGTGGGAAGTACAGGGACAATTCCTCCTGCATTCCAATCTCATATCCATTTTTGAGCAGCGTCAGGCAAGTGGAGAGCCAAGCACATATCAGGGAATATCAGGATTGCTATAAATTAACAATTATAGAGGATCATTAAACCCACTGAAGGAACACATCTAATTCTGCAGCCACACACAACAGAAACTGAAAGTTTATTCAGCATCTGAAACTCTCACAGATGTTCCCAGGGTGCCTAAATGTGCACAGTGTGCAAACAAAGCTACGTCTTCGTAGCAAGCCCGCTGCAACCACGGAAACACCATCAAAGATAGAAACAGAAACACTCTGTCATAGAGACACAGAGAACTAACTACTGGAGAGAGTCCAACAGAAGCTGTAAAGATGCAGAGGGGACTGGAGCATCTCTCTGATGAGGAGAGGCTGAAAGACCCGGCCTGGAGAAGAGCAGGCTGAGAGGGGATCTTCTCACTGATGAGAATGCAGGGAGGTCATTCTGCCCATGTACTCTGCACTGGTTAGACCACACCTTGAGTACTGTGTTCAGTTCTGGGCCCCCCAGTTTAAAAGGGACGTTGAGATGCTTGAGCATGTCCAGAGAAGGGTGACGAGGCTGGGAAGAGGCCCTGAGCACAGCCCTACGAGGAGAGGCTGAGGGAGCTGGGATTGTTTAGCCTGGAGAAGAGGAGGCTCAGGGGTGACCTCATTGCTGTCTACAACTACCTGAGGGGAGGTTGTGGCCAGGAGGAGGTTGCTCTCTTCTCTCAGGTGGCCAGCACCAGAACAAGAGGACACAGCCTCAAGCTGCACCAGGGGAGATTTAGGCTGGAGGTGAGGAGAAAGTTCTTCACTGAGAGAGTCATTGGGCACTGGAATGGGCTGCCCGGGGAGGTGGTGGAGTCGCCGTCCCTGGAGCTGTTCAAGGCAAGGCTGGACATGGCACTTGGTGCCATGGTCTGGCCTTGAGCTCTGTGCTAAAGGGTTGGACTTGATGATCTGTGAGGTCTCTTTCAACCCTGATGATACTGTGATACTGTGATACTGTGAAAAGGGAGACGCAGATGGGTCCAGAATTTTCAGTGGTGCCCAGTGACAGGGCAAGAGGCAATGGGCACAAAGTGGGACACAAGAAGTACCATCTGACTATAAGAAAATAAAACCCTCTACTCTGAGGGTGACGTAGGTTGTCCAGAGAGGTTGTTGAGTCTCCTTCTCTGTAGACATTCAAAATCTACCCAAATGTGATCCCATGAAGTCTGCTCCAGGTGACCCTGCTTTAGCAGGGGGGTTGCATTAGGTGACCTCCAGATATCCTTTCTAACCTCCCCAACCCTCCTCTTTCTGTGATTCTGCAATACACCCAGGTCAAGAGGAACAGGCATATTTAAGCATGCACCCAGTAAATAACATGTGTTAAACATATCCCTGCATACCCAGGGAAGACCTAAATCATGGATGTGAGATACCTTTCTCCTGAACTGCAGCAGGTCACAAAACCTTGGTCCTTCTCCAGCCTGGGGATGCAAAGAGGCAAGGCTTGGGAGAAGGCATTTTTAGGGACATCAGAGGCACACACATGCAGCAGATGAAACAGAGGAGCTGCTATTTGATAAGCACTGGAGTATGGCCTTCCTGATCAACCTCAGGCAGTCCTGCTCTCTGGAGGTGGTGGTAATTGAAAAGCACGATGGGACAGACTGCCTCTGTCCAAAGAGCCCTGCTGGACCATAAATCATCCCCAACATGTGAAATGCAGCCATTTACTTTGGCCAAGGAGCTCCAGCACTCACTTGCACATCTGCTGTGAAAAGTGGAGCATTATTTTTCCCCTGTCCAACCACTGCTGATGCTTTTTGGCTCCTTCATCCACTGTCCCTTCACTCTCCCTCTCCATCGCTGCATGCAATGCACAGTCAGGGATGCTGCCATCCACCTCCTGCCCAGGGCATTGTGTCATCTGTGTGCTGAACCAGCTTCCCCTGGGACCTGGAAACTACCATCTGAATAGGGTCTGGAGATAATGAACCATCAGCAGTGAGTAAATAAATAGCATCCTGCCCATATGCCCAGCTGCACCCAGGACTCTGGTGACAGCTCACTGACAAGGGCAACAATGTTTTTTGATCCTCTGCCTTCAAGGTATGGTACTGTCCTGCTCAAAACAGTGGGGAGTCAAGACTAGAAGCACCAGGGAGCATCCTATCTTCAGAGATCACTTTTATTCCCCTGGACATGGAATTGTGCCCACATGGCAGCCTGCACACCTGCTTCTGCCAACAGTACCAAGGAGGATGAAAGGACAGGGATAGGTAGGAAATGAGATGGATAACAATGTGTCCATCAGGTGATGATGACATTTTGGATGCTTTGCTGGCTGCATCACTTGAGCTTCTGAGTGTAGAGCTAAGATCAGCCCTAGGTAAATCCCACTGGTAAAAAGCCTGGACAACACTAAATGTTACTGGCCCAAGTCACTGCTTATTTCTTTCCCTGTTGATTTTTGCAGTGCCTCTTCACACTGCCATCTCTTTGCCAAGATAGCCAAGCTGATAGCATGTGAGGTTATGGCTAGCAGTAGCACAGGTGCATCCTACCCAGATGTTGTCTATGATAGCTGGTCAAGGAGTTAAAGTAAATTCAGTGAAGCTTGTCACCCCAGATGAACTCACACACAGGCATTTAAGCACATGCAGAGGCCTGCCACTTGACTTAGGATATCCTCGAAGGGGAAGGTAAAACCACCTTCCTGCTGAGAACTTGGTGTCTGCTACCACCCTCATGATTTGGGCTGACAGTGGCATAGAATCAATCAAAGAATCATAGAATCAATTCAGTTGTAAAAGACCTTTTAGATCTCTAAGTCCAACCTTCAATTCAACACCACCATGGCCATTAAATAACCATGTGCTGTACCATAGCTCCCTCCAGGGATGATGACTGCACCACTTCCCTGAGCAGCCTGATCCAATGCCTGGCCACTCTTTCAGCAAGTTATTTCTAATATCCAATCTAAGCCTCCACTGCCATGATCAAAGAATCATAGAATCAACCAGGTTGGAAGAGACCTCCAAGCTCGGCCAGGCCAACCTAGCACCCAGCACTGTTCAGGCAACCAGACCATGGCACTAAGTGCCTCAGCCAGGCTTGGCTTCAACACCTCCAGGGACGGTGACTCCACCACCTCCCTGGGCAGCCCATTCCAATGCCAATCACTCTCTCTGACAACAACTTCCTCCTAACATCCAGCCTAGACCTACCCTGGCACAACTTCACACTGTGTCCCCTTCTTCTGTTGCTGCTTGCCTGGCAGAAGAGCCCAACCCCACCTGGCTACAGCCTCCCTTCAGGTAGCTGTAGACAGCAATGAGGTCACCCCTGAGCCTCCTCTGCTGCAGGCTGCACACCCCCAGCTCCCTCAGCCTCTCCTCACAGGGCTGTGCTCCAGGCCCTCACCAGCTTTGTTGCCCTTCTCTAGCCACCTTCCAGCACCTCAACACCTCTCTTGAATTGGGTAGCCCAGAACTGGACACAGCACTCAAGGTCTGGCACAGGGGCAGAATAACCTCCCTTGTCCTACTGGCCCACCAGGACATAATACTGGACACACCTTCTCTGAGTGACCTTGCTTTAGCAGGAGAACTGCACTAGATAGTCTCCAAAAGGCCCCTTCCAATCTCCACCATTCTATGATTTTGTGATTCTCCTCATCATACAAAGATCTGATCTCTCCAAACTGAGCCCTAGTAGTGTAGAGCAAAATATCCCCTGAATAATCTTCATCTGAATGATTTTTCCACTCTCTTCTCTTCAAGACTATTTAACAACACTGCAAGTGTGTTACCTTTGTCTGCAGCCATGCCCATCTCATGTCTGGCATCATCTACCAGATCTTCTTAACAAGAATTCCTTTTCACTTATTTTAAGGATGCATCAGAGACACTTCACACAAAGCAAACTTCACCTGCATGCCTGCAAAAAGGTCCCCCCTATAGAAACCTGATCCTGAGTGTTTCTTTTATCCAGTTGCTAATGGATGTTTAGCATATGAGAATGCATATCTGGATTCTGAACATAATAACCTTTGCTGTGAGCTTTTCATACAAAAGATTTTGACTGGAAGTAATTCAGAGACTTTTATTCAGCAATGGCTTGGAACAACAAAGGAGCTTGGTACAGATTTAATGCTGCCTGATAGTCTGCATGCCACATTGGTTCAGCTCCCCACTTCTCCAGGAGAACTTAGGACACATTGGCTGAGCTGAGCTAGCCTATACTGCCAAGGGTAGCTTCAGAGAAGTAAAACAACTGTATTTACAGTAGAGCAAGCTAGGCTAGAGGAAGGCAAGGAAGCTGGTGAGGGGCCTGGAGCACAGCCCTGTGAGGAGAGGCTGAGGGAGCTGGGGGTGTGCAGCCTGCAGAAGAGGAGGCTCAGGGCAGAGCTCATTGCTGCCTGCAACTACCTGAAGGGAGGCTGTAGCCAGGTGGGGTTGGGCTCTTCTGCCAGGCAAGAGAACAAGGGGCACAGTCTGAAGTTGTGCCAGGACAGGTCTAGGCTGGATGTTAGGAGGAAGTTGTTGGCAGAAAGAGTGATTGGCATTGGAATGGGCTGCCCAGGGAGGTGGTGGAGTCACTGTCCCTGAAGGTGTTGGAGCAAAGCCTGGCTGAGGCACTTGGTGCCATGGTCTGGTTGACTGGCTAGGGCTGGGTGCTAGGTTGGACTGGATGAGCTTGGAGGTCTCTTCCAACCTGGTTGATTCTGGGTTCCACATTGCTTATGTATCTAATTGCATACATTTAATTTTATTGTTAGTTTTTCCATTCCATCTGGTTTAGTTTCTTTCCCAGCCCATCACTGTCTCTACCTTACTCCCATTCTCTTCCCTTTGGCCTGGCAGAGGGGTTCACAGTATCACAGTATTATCAGGGTTGGAAGAGACCTCACAGATCATCAAGTCCAACCCTTTACCACAGAGCTCAAGGCCAGACCATGGCACCAAGTGCCACGTCCAATCCTGCCTTGAACAGCTCCAGGGACGGCGACTCCACCACCTCCCCGGGCAGCCCATTCCAGTGTCCAATGACTCTCTCAGTGAAGAACTTTCTCCTCACCTCGAGCCTGAATCTCCCCTGGTGCAGCCTGAGGCTGTGTCCTCTTGTTCTGAGAGCACCTTGGCCACTCATTTAGTGACCAGCCCAGTCTTGACTATTCTGCATAGGATAAGGAAGAGGAAATAAAAGTAAGGCAGACTGCTTCCAGTCTCAGCACCTACTTTTTTGAGAGTTGGAGATCAGAGAAAACAAACCCAAGAGGGTGGTTTTATGATCACAGGGATAGAGAGTAAGGATGGGGAAGATGAGAGCTGGGAGACCACCTCCTTCACCCCCTGCAGGGCATCCCCTCACTGGCCACTCATCTGAGCTGGAAAATGCTCCTGCTTTAGAGCAGAAGAAAAGGATTTTGTAATGATGCTGTGGCAGGGCAAAGGACCTACATGAAGAGAAAGAAAGAAGGAGAAGGGGGGGGAAAAAAACACCAGCATCAAAGAGAGGAGGGATGAATAAAAGCAGTCCTTTACTGATCCACAGCTGAGCTGGGCAAAGCTTATACAAGATAAATAATGCTGACACTGCAAAGCTATGGTTAATTCATTTTTCTCCTTGTCACCACTTTGGATAATTGGCCTACACAACAAATGTGGGGGAAGGAAGTTGGCTTCTTTTTGTCCTTTTTTTTTCCCCTCTTCCTGAGAGGTACAACTAGGATTAGAGAGTGTGCTACAGTGCTGAGAAAAATAAAGAGAATCATCCAAAACCCTCCAACTTTAATGCAGAAGGGTCACCAGTGAATAGTGGGAGTGCTAGAGGATGAAGTAAGACTTGGTTGTCTCTATGGCAACTAAACCATCACTAGAGCAAGGATTGACCTGGAGCCTTCAAGCAAGCCTGGCTTTGTCCAAAGCACTCTGTGTGCTGTCCACTCTTCTGATTTCAGGGAGATTTTCTCAGTACCTTAGAGTTTATTCAGAAAGCTCCAGTTTCTGGAGCCATGTCATTAACTTGCCTGGAGCACAGCCCTATTAGGAGAGGCTGAGGGAGCTGAGATTGTTTAGCCTGGAGAAGAGGAGGCTCAGGGCAGAGCTCATTGCTGTCTACAACTACCTGAAGGGAGGCTGTAGCCAGGTGGGGTTGGTCTCTTGAGAGGCAAGCAGCAGCAGAACAAGGGGACACAGTCTCAAGTTGTGCCAGGGGAGGTCTAGGCTGGATGTTAGGAGGAAGTTGTTGTCAGAGAGAGTGATTGGCATTGGAATGGGCTGCCCAGGGAGGTGGTGGAGTTGTTGTCCCTGAAGGTGTTGAAGCAAAGCCTGGATGAGGCACTTAGTGCCATGGTCTGGTTGACTGGATAGGGCTGGGTGCTCGGTTGGACTGGCTGAGCTTGGAGGTCTCTACCAACCTGATTCTATGATTCTAAGTTTTGAGTCCTCAGGAGGGGAAGGAAAGGTCTGGAAACATGACCCCACGCTTCAAAATGAGGAGGTTTAGTTTTGAAACAGTCACCCATTTTATATCTTCTACCAAACATGGAAAGCACTCATTTGGAGGTACAAGGAGAAACCAAGAGAAGAGAAGCCAGAAATCAGGCACAGAAAAGCCACCAGCCAAAAAAAGTTGACATTTAGAGTGATTTTTAAAACTGCTGACTTTTGATGGACTGGATGACCTTGGAGGTCTCTTTCAACCTGGTTGATTCTACGATTCTATATGAAGTTAGGAATTTGTTCAATGCCTAATTAAACCCAAATCCCAGTTAGATTCAAAGCTCCTCTAAATCACAGAATCACAGCATGGTGGGATTTGGAAGGGCTGTGTAAAGATCATCTTGTCCAGCCCTCCTGCTAAAGCAGGGTCAACCAGAACAGCCTGCACAGGTTGCAATCTAGGTTAGGTTCAGCAGCTCTCCAGAGAAGGAGATTCCAGTCTCTTTGGGCAGCCTGCTCCAGTGTTCCATCACCTTCATGAGTGGTGAAAAGGTGCAAGCTTTCCTACAGGTACTTTAGAATTAAATATTCACAGCCCAAAATGGGGGGAGGGGGGGAAAGCATAAAAGCAGATAGTCCAGGCAACCTTCTCAGGCTGCTTTGGGTGATCAGATCCCCACAGCTCAGCCTCAGCCCCAACTCTGCCTCACCAGCCAATGCCTATTGCAAAATGCCCCAGGAGGAGGAGACCACAAAGCAGGGTCTGGTTTTAAAGGCAATTTCCAGATGCCAATATATAACCTCTTAGTTGGCCATTGGTCATGAGCTCTGGGAAATCTTCCTGTCAAGCTTCTCTCAGTCTAGCAAAGTTTGCCTTGTTCTGCAGGTGAGCAAATAACAGAAAGAAAATGTTTTTCTTAAGGCCAGGCTGGATGAGGCTGTGGCCTGCCTGATCTAGGGTAGGGTGTCCCTGGGCATGGCAGGGGGCTTGGAACTAGATGGTCCTTGTGGTCCCTTCCAACCCTGACTGATTCTATGACTTCTTTGGCCAGCCTGATCTAGGGTAGGGTGTCCCTGGCCATGGCAGAGGGGGTTGGAATTAGATGATCCTTGTGGTCCCTTCCAACCCTGACTGATTCTATGACTTCTTTGGCCAGCCTGATCTAGGGTAGGGTGTCCCTGGCCATGGCAGAGGGGGTTGGAACTAGATGATCCCTGTGGTCCTTTGCAACCCTGACTGATTCTGTGATGAGAAGGACTGGATTTAACTGAGCACAGAAGTACACAACAAATGCTGTAGGAGCAGAGATAGTTTGAGGAGAGTTTGGTAGTTTGGTGTTGCCATACTCCAGTCAAGAGAAGGCTCAAAGCACAACGAGCCAGAGTGGATTCACCTCAGACACAGGTGTCTGAAAACCATGGCTACCCACATGCAACAAATGAGATGTTTGCTACAATCCTAAAACTGCTGAAGTTGGAAGAGACCACCAAGCCCAGCTGCTTGCCTGGAGCTCACAATCCCACTACTACTAAATCATGTCCCTCAGTACCCCATCCACATGTCTCTTAAATACTTCCAAGGATGATGACTGGGCAGCCTGCTCTGATGCCTGATCATCCTTTCTGTGAAGAAATGCTTCCTCATATCCAACCTGAACCTCCCTTGGCACAAACTGAGTGACCTTCCCCATGGAAGGCTGCCCTAAAACCCATACCAGGAACACAACAGTGCAGGGAGGTGCACACACACACACACAACCACATTTACATGAGTTGTGGTGCTCCACAAAGCTTTAACAGCACCAGGATGAAAAGAAACTTTTCCACAGTGTATCACTTTGGAAATAAAACCATTTCTCTCCTGCTTCTCCCCTATTTCTATCTTACTTCTGTAAGCCAGAACCATTTAAGAAACTTTAGAAACCTCTTAAAAAGTTTGTAAAGCAATTTATTGGGATGAGTATTCTTGGCCTCTAGGAAACCAGATGACTGAGTCACCCTGGGTTTAAATGCAGAGAGCAAAGAAGGAACCATAAAAACCTTGAAAATAACCCTGAACAACTTCACTGGGAGTGAAAAAAGGAGGAGGGAAAAAAATCAGGATTTTATATCTACCATTTAAGTGCTTCTGAGATTAGAAATAAATATGACATGTCCTAATGCAGACCCAGTTCCTAGGATCAGAGAAGTTCCATTTCCACCATCTCCTTGTGTCCCTGGATCTAAAGGCATTTTTAAGCTTCAGAAATTTTGGAAACCTGCCCATCCTGAGCTATGGGAAGGATTAGCACAAGAATTGAAACTGCAGGCTTGGGGGCAGGGAAGAGGATTGAAAATGTAGACTTGGGGGCATAGAAGGAAAGAGCTGCCTTTGGCAGACTAATTTCTCCATGTAGGTAGTTGGACACTGAGGATGCACAAAGGTTTGGGGTGTCAAACTGAATTGAGCAGGATGGATGACTAAGAAAGGATCATCTGAGCATTCAATGGGCCTGAGCAGTGGTACAAATAAATACTGTGTACTCCTTACGCTTGGTTATGCCATCAGCAGGAAAGAGCATTTGCTCTCTTCTCTCAGGTGGCCAGTGCCAGAACAAGAGGACACAGCCTCAGGCTGTGCCAGGGGAGATTTAGGCTGGAGGTGAGGAGAAAGTTCTTCACTGAGAGAGTCATTGGACACTGGAATGGGCTGCCCGGGGAGGTGGTGGAGTCGCCGTCCCTGGAGCTGTTCAAGGCAGGGTTGGACGTGGCACTTGGTGCCATGGTCTGGCCTTGAGCTCTGTGGTAAAGGGTTGGACTTGATGATCTATGAGGTCTCTTCCAACCTTGGTGACACTGTGATACTGTGTGATACCGTGGCTTTGGAGTCAAGACAATGCCAACTGCATATCATAGAATCAACCAGACTGGAAGAGACCTCCAAGATTATCCAGTCCAGCCTAGTACCAAGCCCTGTCCAATCAACCAGACCATGGCACTAAGTGCCTCAGCCAGGCTTTGCCTGAACGTTACCAGGGACATTGACTCCACCACCTCCCTGGGCAGCCCATTCCAATGCCAATCACTCTTGCTGCCAACAACTTCCACCTGACATCCAGCCTAGACCTCCCCTAGCATGCCCTCCTCCATCTCACAACCACTCTCTTACCACCTCAGACTTTCCTTTCCTTGCAGCCTGGCAGCTCCCCCTCCCCCACAATCCCAAGTGCCCAATTTCAGGCATCCATCCCCCCACCCCTTTGCCTTCTGCCCCTGTCCCTGAAGGATGAATGAGCTTGCCAGAGCAATCTGGCCCTTAGTGGAGAAAGTGCTGCAAGGCGGCAGGCGGAGCGAGCGCAGCAATCGATTGGACACGGGACATTACGGAGCTGCCAGCGCGGCCGGGGTGAGAAAGTGGCAGCTTTGTGAAGCTCAGCACACGTGAGGATTATGGCATTAACAAAGCTCCTTTAACTCATCAGCCTGCCCCTAGGTAGACAAGGGACTGGGCTGGGCAGCGAAGGGGATAAAGAAGTGGCAGCATGAAGTTGCCTTCCCCCCCCCCCCCCTTCCAAAGGAGCGGCACAAATAAGAAGTCCTGGAGACAGAAACTGCCACCTGGGATCCAAGAGTCTCAGCATAGGCTCCTCAGGGCTCTGGGCTAAATTTCCTGCCAGCATAAATCCATTTGATGCCAAGAGAGTCACCCAAGGATGAATTGGACCCAGTGGGAAGGGTTTATTGCCTCCAGTTCAGGCAAGAGAGCAGAGCTGTGCCAGCTGGGGTGTCAGACTGAGTGATTCAAAAAGACTTAGAATCATAGAATCAGTCAGGGTTGGAAGGGACCACAGGGATCATCTAGTTCCAATCCCCCTGCCATGGGCAGGGACACCCTACCCGAGAGCCAACTGGCCACAGCCTCATCCAGCCTGGCCTAAAACACTCCAGGGATAGGGCCTCAATCACCTCAACCACGTAGAATCATAGAATCAAATAGGTTGGAAGAGACCTCCAAGATCATCCAGGCCAACCTAGCACCCAGCCCTGTCCAGTCAACCAGACCATGGCACTAAGTGCCTCATCCAGGCTTTTCCTGAACACCTCCAGGGATGGTGACTCCACCACCTCCCTGGGCAGCCCATTCCAATGCCAATCACTCTCTCTGTGAAGAACTTTAGGCACCAAAGTCACTCAGATACTCCAACAAAGATGTGATGTCTCTGATTCTAAGGCCAATCAAATCACAGAGTGCTGGGGGTTGGAATGGACCTCTGGAGATCATTCAGTGCAACACAGCCCTCCCCTCCCCAGCTAAAGCAGCCATGCCTAGATCAGGTTGCACAGGATCATGTCTAGGTGGGGTTTAAAAGCCTCCAGAGAAGAAGTTAAAATCAATTTAGTGTTTTTTTTTTAAGACAGCTTTGAGGACCTCTGTTTACTATAGAGCTTAATCAAAAAATAACAGTAACAACTTGCACATACAAAAGGCCTTTTATGTTTCTGCTGAGCCTTTTATCTCGGCTCACTTTAGTAAGTGCTACATCAAAATCACTCTGCCCACCACCGAAATTCAGTCAGCTCCAGACTGCAGAGCAGCAGCTGTTTAAGGGTGTGTGCAGGAAAGCTGAGCAGCAGTTCAGGACAGCCAATGAAGGAGAGAAGTGTACCTGGCTAATGCTGACAGCTCACCTTTCAAATCAGTGCTCTGCTACCTAGGAGCAGATGGGTTGAGCAAATAGTTTAGCAGAAGGAAGTGTGCCCAAGGATGCAGCATCTTGGGAAAATGTTCTTGTGACCATAGGCTCTTCTCATAGATTTGGAATCATAGAACAGGTTGGAATCATCAAACAGGTTGGAAGAGATCTCCAAGATCATCCAGCCCAACCTATTATCCAGCCCTACCCAAACAACCAGACCATGGCACTAAGTGCCTCATAGAATCACAGAATCATAGAATCAACCATGTTGGAAGAGACCTCCAAGATCATCCAGGCCAACCTAGCACCCAGCCCTGGCCAGTCAACCAGACCATGGCACTAAGTGCCTCATCCAGGCTTTGCTTCAACACCTCCAGCCACAGAGACTCCACCACCTCCCTGGGCAGCCCATTCCAATGCCAATCACTCTCTCTGCCAACAACTTCCTCCTAACATCCAGCCTAGATCTCCCCCACCACAGCTTGAGACTGTGTCCCCTTGTTCTGGTGCTGTTTGCCTGGCAGAAGAGCCCAACCCCACCTGGCTACAGTCTCCCTTCAGGTCGCTGCAGACAGCAATGAGGTCACCCCTAAGCCTCCTCCAGGCTGCACACCCTCAGCCTCTCCTCACAGGGCTGTGCTCCAGGCCCCTCACCAGCTTTGTTGCCCTTCTCTGGACACCTTCCACCACCTCAACATCTTTCTTGAATTGAGGAGTCCAGAACTGGAAATGAAGTGCTAGATGTGTGTGGATAGATAGTAAGGGCTGTGCTTCTCAAACTGACAGTGGTAGGCATCTGCAAAAGGCTGGATGCATCTGCAGCCACAGGCAAAGGTCATATCCTGTACTGGGACTGAGTGATGGTCAAGGTGATGATTTTTTTCTACAGTGACTACCAAGTGTCAAGCACAAAAAACTGGCCAGAGAAACCAGGCCCTTTGCAGGCTGATGCTCACTGCTTTGCATTACAGATCCCAACCTGGGCTATCTTTAGAGACATTTCCCACACCCAGCAAATGGAAAAGAGGCAACCTGCTGGGGTGAGCCATCTTCTGCTCATGCTTTGGAGAAAACCTTTTCACTCCTGAAAAAAAGAGGGAGCAAGCATGTGGAGCCCAGCTAGAAAATAAGAAGGGGCCAATTCCCTCACATTAAGCCTGTTATTAGGCTCAGAATCAAATTAAACCACAGGGCTTTTCACTAGCAAAGTGCTATTTTAAGGCTTATTAGACTATATTAGGATTGGCATAAATTTCCACTGACATAATATGGGCCTTTAATTGGATTTAAGGGCGAGGAGGCTGCATTAAACTAAAATCAGTCCTTCCAGAGAGAAATTGGGTATTCTCCTCACAACTCCTTCGCTTTCCCTTGGCGCGAATCCCAAGCAGCCAGGCAGGCTGGGTAACCCGTTCCAATCCAGATGCAATTGCTTATAGGCTCCTATATCACTCTGATAAGCTAGCTGGCTGCCAAAAATACAACACACTCACCACTGCTTGTTAGCCAAAGCCTTGCTGCCATGGCCAGAGCTCTGGTTCACTTGCAGCCCAGGCTGAAATGGCATTTTCTTGGACGCAATCTGTCTGCTGGACTTGGTATGAAGTATTCTGCCCATGAAAGGTTACAATAACACAATCTCAAAGCCAAGACCTTGACGTAACCTCCAGAGAGCTGAGAGCATCAGAGCCACAGGCAATAATGAAAACATAACCCTGCTGGTCCTCCCATGCTGGAAATGTGAGTCAGGAGGCACTCCTACAACCTGGGGTTTTCTGTGTGTCCTCTGATTAGACAGGAGAGGCTCTCGGGGGCTTGGAAGTCAGAAGCTCCCTCAGCAATCTCCTTGGCACGGTCATGTGCAGTCCTTCCTGTCTCCAAAAAGTTCAGACATCTGAGATGTACAGAGACAGATCATAGGATCACAGGATCACAGGATGCTAGGGGTTGGAAGGGACCCAAGGAGATCAAGTACAACCCCCCTGCCAGAGCAGGACCACACAATCTAACATAGAGCACAGAGGAACACATCCAGACAGGCCTTGAAAGGCTCCACAGAAGGAGACTCCACAACCTCTCTGGGCAGCCTGTGCCAGTGCTCTGTGACCCTTATAGTCAAGAAGTTCCCCCTTGTGTTGAGGCAGAACCTCTTGTGCTGTAACTTACACCCATTGCTCCTTGTCCTATCCCAGGGAGCAGTGAGCAGAGTCTGTCCCCCTGCTCCTGGCAGCCTTCAGATACTTATAGACATTGATCAAATCCCCTCTCAGTCTTCTTTTCTCCAGACTAAACAGCCCCAGGTCCCTCAGCCTCTCCTCATCAGGCAGTGCCCTCCTGTCCCCTAAACATCCTCGTAGCCCTCCGCTGGACCCTCTCCAGCAGATCCCTGTCCCTCTTCAACTGGGGAGCCCAAAACTGAACACAGTTCATGCATTCATGTCATGAGATGTCGTGAAACACCTTGGGAGTTAGGAAATGGTTGGATTCAGTGGTCTTAAAGGGAATTTCTTTTGCCAAGCCAAAACAATTCTTTGATTCTGGATCACTTCTCCCATGTAGAAAGTCTAAGAGCGTTGGGGTCATTCAGCCTGGAGAAGAAGAGGCTCCAGGGAGACCTTATTGTGGCCTTTCAGTACTTAAAGGGGCTTACAGGAAAGATGGAGACCAGCTTTTTTGCAGGGCCTGTTGTGACAGGACAAGGGATGATGTTTTTTAAACTGAAAGAGCAGAAATTTAGACTAGATCTGGGGAAGATTTTTTGTTTTGCACTGAGGGTGGTGAAACCTTGACCCAGGTTGCCCAGAGAGGTGGTGGAAACCTCTGCCAAAATATCCCAGTCCAGACTGGACAGGGCTCTGAGCAACCTGCTCCAGTTGCAGATGTCCCTGCTGACTGCAGGGGGTTGGACTAGATGAGCTTTAAAAGCCCCTTCCAACACAGACTATCTTATGATTCTATGAGGATGGTTTTTACACTCCTCAGGTCCCAAGTCACTCTTCCCTGGAGAATCTGGGCTGTTAGAGGAACTGACAACACTTCTTGTGTGTGTGTTTCTCCAATACTGCTCACCCCACATGAGATACAGAAGCTGGAGAAGTAGGAAATAAAACTGACTTATAGAATAGAATGGTTTAGGTTGGAAAGGACCCCGAAGATCATCTAATTCCAACCCCCAGTCATGGGCAGGGACACTTTCCACTAGCCCAGGTTGCTAAAGACCTCATCAAATCTAGCCTTAAACACCCCCACTGAGGAGGCATCCACAGCCTCCCTGGGTGACCTGTGCCAGTGTCTCATCACCCTCACTGCAAAGAACTTCTTTCTAATGTCTAATCCAAAACTACTCCACTCAAGCTTAAATCCACTCCTTCTCCTCCTATCACTACAAGAACAGGACAGAACAGAATAGAATCAACTAGGTTGGAAGGGTAGGGTGTCTCTGCCCATGGAAGGAGAGTTGGAACTAGATGATCCTTGTGGTCCCTTCCAACCCTGACTGATTCTATGAAGAGACCTTCAAGACCTTCACAACTTAAATGTGGAATGGGACACATTTCATTTTGGGACTAATAAAGGCAGAGACTGAGTGATCATTCATTGTGCACCATAAGAGATGTTATTTATCAGGTGTTATTAGGTATTATTAGGTGTTCAAGAAAAGCCTGGCTGAGGCACTTAGTGCCATGGTTTAGTTGACTGGCGAGGGCTGGGTGCTAGGTTGGCCTGGATGATCTTGGAGGTCTCTTCCAACCTGGTTGATTCTATGATTCTATTTAGCATCTAATGGGCCAGGTGTGGCTTTCAGTAATGAGGCTCTACCAAAAAGCTTCTGAGCTATTCTGAAGTCCAAGAGACACACAAAAGCCTTCTGCCATGCAAAAGATTGCTGCTTGATGTTATGAGCTTTGCCTTGAGACAACTTTGTCATTCAAATAGAATCCTTTTCTTACAACTTGGCTCCATCGTGATGGAAGGGTCTCATACTCTAACTCTTACAAGGGCAAAGCAGTTTAAGTCTAAGTTAAGCCAAGCCTATAATGTTTTGAGATGATGCTTCGAGGTTCATTCTTCCAAGGTCATGAAGGTCTCACATAAACTTCAGAGTTTTTTCTCTCCCAACTCACAGATTCCTTTGGGGGATGTTCTCCAACTTTCTCTTCTGAGTTTACCCAATTACAGCAGCCACCCATGGCCATCATTAGTGGAATATCAAGAAAAGGAAGGAGTTTCTTGTCAAAGAACTTTCAAAGGATGCTCCCAGGTGGGGATTAACATCTTGGAAAATTGGGTTTTAGCAGAAATTTTGGTACAGTCCTTTCTTTCCACATGCAGGTGCACATGTCCACGTGTGAAGTGTGGTGAGATTTGATATGTCCCAGCTCTGCAGCTGCATCCCATTAGCCCAAACAGCTGCCCAAAATAGTGCTATTTTTCATCCAATGAAACAAACTTTAGTCCTTTCCTGATAGTTTTGGGATTACTTCAAGATGTATCTAAGAAGCACAGACAGGCCAAATGGAATTGATGGATTCAGGGTGGCAACATACCTCAGCAATGCTTTGTGGCTTCCAAGCAGCCACAAGCCTCCTGCTGTTGCTTTGCTGCCACATGCCTAGCAAGTAACCTCAATGGACTCTGTGTATTTATACAGTCTTGGCTCTCTGCACCCCTCTCAGCCTGATTTGAAGGCTACAGAACCTACCTTCCACATAGAAGTGACTTAGTGGCCAACAAAATCTACATGAGAGTAGCTGGATAAAAGACTTTGATTACACTAGGGTCATACAATCATAGAATCAACCAGGTTGGAAGAGACCTCCAAGATCATCCAGTCCAACCTAGCACCCAGCCCTATCCAGTCACTGAGATCTCAGTGTTCATTGTTGGCTTTAACCATACCCATTATAAAAGCTGGGCCTGTTTAGCCTGGAGAAGAGGAGGCTCAGGGGTGATCTTATTACTGTCTACAACTACCTGAAGGGACATTGTAGCCAGGTGGGGGGTGGCCTCTTCTCCCAGGCAACCAGCAATAGAACAAGGGGACACAGTCTCAAGTTGTGCCAGGGTAGGTATAGGCTGGATGTTAGGAGGAAGTTCTTCACAGAGAGAGTGATTGGCATTGGAATGGGCTGCCCAGGGAGGTGGTGGAGTTGCCATCCCTGGAGGTCTTCAAGAAAAGACTGGATGAGGCACTTAGTGCCATGGTCTGGTTGACTGGATAGGGCTGGGTACTAGGTTGGACTGGCTGAGCTTGGAGGTCTCTTCCAACCTTGTTGATTCTATGATTCTATGATTTCATCAAGCAGCCCCTGAGGGAGCATAGCCATGGAAAAGAAAAAGCTGGGACCCCCAAAGTGCTGCTGAATGTCAGGAGGAAAGATGGCTTTGCTGTCTCAGAGTCACAGTAAAGAAATGAGAGCTAAAATTCTCTCTGAGCAAGTCCCTCATATTCATTTACTTTGCCAACAACCAGCACAGCACTCTCTGTGACACAGCTCTCGTGGAAACCATGACCTTGCTTTCAGGAGCCTTTTTCCCACTGTTTGTGGGTACCTTTTTTCCCTTGATTTTGGACTGGGAAAAGCCTGTCTGGAAAGTGTAGGAGTTTTTGGTGACATCTCATCCTCAGATTAGCCATAGGTGGGTCGCCAAATGGACTTAAAATGTTTTAAAGCAGTTTCTGCAATGTGTGCACTCTGACACAGGACATTTTGGAAACACACAATCAAGAAAGGGTTGCTCTGCCTCTGGGCTCAGGTCAAGATGGTCCCACACTCACTTGATCCAGCAGGGGTTCTTTACTGAGTTTCAGGCATTGAAACAGGCTCCCTGGGGAGGTGGTGGAATTGCCATCACAGAACCACAGAAGTTCTTAGATTGGAAAAGCCCTTCAAGCTCATCCAGTCCAAGCATTAGTTTCACACTGACAAGTCCCTGACCAAACCACAGCCCTCAGCACAACATCTAAGCACTGTGAATCACTATGGTTGGAAAGGACCACCAGGATCAGCCAGTCCAACCTTCATCCCAGCAGCCTTCATCACTAGACCATAGCCTCAAGCTCCACAGCCACTCTCCTTTTAAATATCTCCAGGGATGGTGACTCCACCACCTCCCTGGGCAGCCTGTGCCAGTGCCTGACCACCTGCTCAGGAAAGAACTTCCTCCCAACAGCCAACCTGAACCTCCCCTGATGCAACTTGAGGCCATTTCCTCTTGTCCTATCATTAGTAATTCAGGAGAAGAGACCAGCTCCACCCTCACTACAACCTCCTTTTAGGTAGCTGTAGAGGGCAATAAGGTCCCCTCTCAGCTTCCTCTTCTCCATACTAAACACCCCCAGCTCCCTCAGCTGCTTCTCATAGGTGATGTTTGCCAGACCTCTCCCCAGCCTCATTGCCCTTCTCTGCACCCACTCCAGCACCTCAATGTCCCTCCTATACTGTGGTGACCAAAACTGGACACAGTACTCAAGGTGTGCTCTCACCAGTGCTGAGTACAGGGGCTTGATCACCTCCCTTCTTCTGCTGGTCACACCATTTCTGACACAGGACAGGATGCTGTTGGCCTTCTTGGCCACCTGGGCACACTGTTGGCATCCCTGCAGGGGAAAGGGTTTAGTGGGCATAGTGGTGTTGGTTTGATGGTTGGACTTGATCTCAGAAGTCAGTTCCAAGCAAAACAATTGTATGGACCAGATGATTGAAACAAGAACAGAGAGCACAAAACTCCAAGCAGGAGCTGGCTGCTTGGGACTTTCCTGTATTAAACACCCCATGTGAGTCTGCACTTTCTGGCTCCAGATGGGACCCAAATACTGACAGAGCAGGGAAAATGCTGGCCTCATGATATTTCTGAAGTAGCCAAAGTCAGGGAAATTCTAGACAGAAGATGGATTTTCCAGCTGTAGGGAAACTAGGTCAAACAGTTCAACTTTTGGATGCTCAGCTGCACTAAACTTCCTCCAGTGCTCTGCTGCCACGTACAACTAGTTACTGACAGTTGTTCAAGGCCTGGTCCAGTCTTGTCAGAAAGCTAAACCAAGAAGAGAGAGACAGTTTGCCACTTCTGCTGCATGGATGGCTTTTGAGATGCCTTAGCAACACATTTCTCTCCTTCTCTGCCCTTTGATATAGAACCATAGAATCAATCAGGTTGGAAGAGACCTCCAAGATCATCCAGTCCAACCTAGCACCCAGCCCTAGCCAGTCAACTAGACCATGGCACTAAGTGCCCCAGCCAGGCTTTTCTTCAACACCTCCAGGGATGGTGACTCCACCACCTCCCTGGGCAGCCCATTCCAATGCCAATCACTCTCTCTGACAACAACTTCCTCCTCACATCCAGCCTAGACCTACCCCAGCACAACTTGAGATTGTGTCCCCTTGTTCTGTTGCTGGTTGTCTGGCAGAAGAGACCAACCCCACCTGGCTACAACCTCCCTTCAGGTAGTTGGAGACAGCAATGAGGTCTGCCCTGAGCCTCCTCTTCTGCAGGCTGCACATCCCCAGCTCCCTCAGCCTCTCCTCATAGGGTTTGTGCTCCAGGCCCCTCACCAGCTTTGTTGCCCTTCTCTGGACACATTCCAGCATCTCAACATCTCTCTTGAATTAATGGGCCCAGAACTGGATACAGCACTCAAGGTACTGATCTCAAAACCTATCCCGAGACCTCTCTCAAGACTATTTCGCAGTAGCTTTCACCCTAGCAGGAAAATATAGGCTGAACATTAAGACACATTTCTGTTAGTCTGTGGGCAGGTCTCTCCTGGGCCATAGGAGAAGTCCTGTTGCTTGAGGCATTGAGAGTTAGACTGGCCAAAGCTCCTGGGAGTCTCCATGGGGAGACAATCTCGCCCCCGCCTCTGGAGAACAGAACAGACCTAATAAGCCTTCTCTGTGTCTGATTTCTCTGATCCTCTGATTAAAGCACGTTCATATAATTTGCATTTGAATTTGCTTTTATCCACATGCCCCCCCCCCCCCTCACTCCTCTTCTCCCCCATGCCAATTCAGGAGGTGATGTGTTTATGTAACTGTAAACTAGGTTTAGAGCAGCTTAATTAGCAATATTAATAACGTCACCTAAGCTTAATGACACCAATTAGAACACAGTAAATATTTCTGACTGGATTACAAGCAGCAATATTGAAAGATGAACTTTCATGCTTGGTCAAACTTTCTAAACATGTTATTTCAAAAGAGAGATAAGGCAGTTTGCTTTTCACATGTGGATGGCTCTTTTAATCTCAGAAATAAAAGGGGGGGGGGGATAATTATGGCATCTAAATATTTGCAGGTGGGAAATGCTGTCCCATTTGACTTATCAGCACCTCTCCTCTCCCAGCATTTGCTTCTGGTGGGTTGCCCAGTTGCACTGAATGAAAAACACCTTTTGGATGCCCCATGGAGGTGATCATGAGCTGCTGGGACGCACAGAAAAGTGTCAGAGATCTGCAAGAGGAGGTGGTCTAAGTTACAATAACCTGCTTGTGATGTGCTGTATTCCTTGAGGGAAGTGTAGATGCAGAGAAGACAGAGGCAGGAAAGACCCCTTGGGATATCTAGGAAAGGTCTTTCATAAGACTTCCACTTTGGCCCCAAGGCATCTTTTAAGGTGGCAGATGGAAACAGTTAAGACAACTGAGAGCTGTTTAAAAGGCAGCCTCATCTCTCTCCCTACCATGCATGGTTATCTTTGGCAGTCTCTTGCCTCTCAGGATTGCACAGGTCATGCTCAGTATTTTCTGAGCCTGGTGGATTTGTCACACTTCCCATTCCTATGCCTAGCTGATCAACACACTCCAAATTACCTTTGCTTGGGTGTTGATGAAGATCCAAGTCTCTTGGATAGACTTCTGGTTTAGCCTGCAGAAGAGGAGGCTCAGGGCAGAGCTCATTGCTGTCTACAACTACATGAAGGGAGGCTGTAGCCAGGTGGGGTTGGGCTCTTCTCCCAGGCAACCAGCAGCAGAACAAGGGGACACAGTCTCAAGTTGTGCCAGGGCAGGTCTAGGCTGGATGTTAGGAGGAAGTTGTTGGCAGAGAGAGTGATTGGCATTGGAATGGGCTGCCCAGGGAGGTGGTGGAGTTGCCATCCCTGGAGGTGTTGAAGCCAAGCCTGGCTGAGGCACTTAGTGCCATGGTCTGGGTGCTTGGGCAGGGCTGGGTGCTAGGTTGGCCTGGATGACTTTGGAGGTCTCTTCCAACCTGGTTGATTCTACGATTTGCTGTATGCTGACTATGCCTCCTCTACCTTCTCTTCTTAAACTTGGATTTACCAGTACTGCCCACAAAAGAGAGCTTCAGTTTCCAGCATGGAGATACTCTTCAACCTCAGCCAAGAACCATTCTGGAATATCACCTTCCTCCTATTGTTTTTGATCTTTTTCCTATCACTTCTCTTCCCCAGGAGCTTTCACATCTACTCTTCCTGCTGCAGTCAACACTTGACATTACACCTGGTGAAGCAACAGCAGCAGACCTCCTCTTCCACTTTTGTTAAGGGAACAGGGGGTATTTCAACAATGCTTCTAAGAAACTGTCCCCCAGGAGGAGTGAGGAGTGGAGTCCTACATGAGGTCTACTGCCAATGTCATTATTAGAGCACTAGGGGACCAAGAGCTTATAGACCTAGCTGGAGACCATGTCATGAGTTCTCTCTTTAAGATAAGGTATTGTACATCACCCTCAGGAAGTGCCACTGATCACAGAACCAGTTGAGGTTACTGCTACAAAAGATGTCCCTTTTTAGAGGTCTAAAAAGATGGGAATAGAAATCCCAATCTTAATATCACCACTCTGAAAGCCAGCAGGTCCAGCAAAGAAACCAAGAGATGAGCAGACCTCCTAGGTAAGACAGTGGATCCTCTCTCTGATCTTTGGTCCTGCTAGCACAAAGGCACACAATCACAGAATCAATCAGGTTGGAAAAGACCTCCAAGCTCATCCAGGCCAACCTAGCACCCAGCCCTGTCCAGTCAACCAGACCATGGCACTAAGTGCCTCAGCCAGGATTTTTCCAAACACCTCCAGGGATGGTGACTCCACCACCTCCCTGGGCAGCCCATTCCAATGCAAATCACTCTCTCTGACAACAACTTCCTCCTAACAACTTGAGACTGTGTCCCCTTGTTCTGTTGCCTCTTGCCTAGCAGAAGAGACCAACCCCACCTGGCTACAGCCTCCCTACAGGTACTTGCAGACAGTAATAAGATCACCTCTGAGCCTCCTCTGCTGCAGGCTGCACACCCCCAGCTCCCTCAGCCTCTCCACACAGGGCTGTGCTCCAGGCCTCTCACCAACTTCCTTGCCCTTCTCTGGACATGTTCCAGCACCTCAACATCTCTCTTGAATTGAGTAGCCCAGAACTGGACACAGCACTCAAGGTGTGGCCTGAGCAGTGCTGAGTACAGAGGAAGAATAACCTCCCTTGTCCTGCTGGCCACACTGCTCCTGATGCAGGCCAGGATGCCATTGGCTCTCTTGACCACCTGGGCACACTGCTGCTGCATCTTCAGCTATTCTCTACCAGCACCCCCAGATCTCTTTCTGCCTGGCTGCTCTCAGCCAATCTGGCCCCAGCCTGTAGTGCTGCTTGGGGTTGTTGTGGCCAAAGTGCAGAACCCTGCACTTGGCCTTGTTCAATCTCATCCCATTGGCCTCTGCCCACCCATCCAGCCTGTCCAGGTCCCTCTGCAGGGCTCTCCTATCTTCCAACAGATCAACACCTGCTCCTAGCTTGGTGTCACCTGCAAACTTACTGATGCTACAAGAGGAGCAAAAGGGTCTGTGGAGGCTGACAAAGGGGGAAATGCAGAAGAGAGAGGAAATATTGCCCTATCCACAACCTCACCACAGGATTTACAGGAAGGGGCAACTCATCATAAATAACCCAAAGCTCCTGAGAACAGTGACCTAATCAAGATGTATAATTGCATGCCTTATCTAAATGAAAGCATCATTTCAGAGATGATAATGTGCATCTCGTGGATTCAATTGCTACAGAGTTCACTTCTGAAGGGTAATTATAATGTTTAACAAATATGTTCCCCTTGGGGGCCTGCAGTTAAAGATACCATGTCCCAGTTTCCCTCCTGTGATGCACATCTACCACCAGATTCTGAAGGTTTCCTCTCCTTTATGGAAATTCCCATTTATTTCCCCTCTTCTCTGCCCTACAGAGGCCATACCTGGAGCACTACTGGAGAGTCAATCGAGGGGACAAAGGTGCTGAGGGGACTAGAGCATCTCTGAGGAGGAAAGGCTGAGAGATCTGGGGCTGTTTAGCCTGAAGAGAAGACTGAGAGGGGATCATTTCAATATTCTTAATGGTGGGGGTCAGAAGGATGGGGCCAGACTCTTTTCAGTGGTGTCTAGCAATGGAACAAGGGGCAATGGGCACATACTGCAACACAGGAAGGCCTATGTGAACAGGAGAGAGTTCTTCACTGAGAGAGTCATTGGACACTGGAATGGGCTGCCCGGGGAGGTGGTGGAGTCGCCGTCCCTGGAGCTGTTCAAGGGCAGGACTGGACGTGGCACTTGGTGCCATGGTCTGGCCTTGAGCTCTGTGGTAAAGGGTTGGACTTGATGATCTGTGAGGTCTCTTCCAATCTTGGTGATACTGTGATACTGAGATGAAGAAAAACCTCTTTCCTGAAACTATGTCAGGAAGCCCTGGAGCAGCCTTCCCAAACAAATTGTGGAGCCTTCTTCTCTGGAGTGATTCCAAACCCACCTGGATGTGACCCTGTGCAATCTGGTCTAGGAGAACCTCTTTGAGAATCAGGGTTGATCTAAAGGATCTTCACAGGTCCCTTCCAACCCCTACCATTCTCTCATTTTGGGAATTTATGATTTCCAGAACTTGCTTTCTCTTGTCCTGTCCAGAGCAGCCTTTAGGAACACAAGGTCCTCATATCTTTGTCACTGATATGGACAATGGCACTGAGTTTGCTGATGACACCAAGCTGTGTGGTGCAGCAGACAGGCTGGAGGGCAGGGATGGCATCCAGAGGGGCCTGGACAGGATGGAGAGGTGGGCACAAGCCAACCTAAGGAGGTTCAACAAGACTAAGTGCAAGGTCCTGCAGCTGGGTCGAGGCAATGCCAAGCACAAATCCAGGCTGGACAGTGAGTGGCTGGAGAGCAGCCCTGAGGAGAGGGACTTGGGGGTGCTGGTGGATGAGAAGCTCAGCAAGAGCCAGCAGTGTGCACTTGCAGCCCAGAAAGCTAAGCAGAGCCTGGGCTGCATCAGCAGAAGTGTGGCCAGCAGGGCCAGGGAGGGGATTCTCCCCCTCTGCTGTGCTCTGCTGAGACCCCAGCTGGAGTCCTGCATCCAGCTCTGAAGCCCTCATTACAGGAAGGATGTGGAAATGCTGGAGCATGTCCAGAGAAGGGCCAGCTCAGAGGCTGCAGCAGCTCTGCTGTGAGGACAGCCTGAAAGAGTTGGGGCTGTGCAGGCTGGAGAAAAGGAGGCTCCCAGGTGACCTTCTTGTGGCCTTCCAGCATCTGAAGGGGATCTACAAAAAAGCTGGGAAGGGACATTTGAGGCTGGCAGGGAGTGACAGGACTGGGGGGAATGGAGCAAAGCTGCAGGTGGGGGGATTCAAACTGGACCTGAGGAGGAAGTTGTTGAGCAGGAGAGTGGTGAGAGGCTGGAATGGGTTGTCCAGGGAGGTGGTTGAGGCCAGGCTGGGTGAGGCTGTGGGCAGCCTGCTCTAGGGTAGGGTGTCCCTGTCCATAGCAGGAGAGTTGAAACTGGCTGCTCCTTGTGGTCCCTTCCAACGCTGACTGATTCTATGATTCTGTGAAGGTGCTCAGATTACAGAGAATAAAAATTTACCTAGGAAATGAACCAAGGAAGAAAGCAGGTCTAAAGAGGAAAGAATAAATCAACCTACTCCCTGCTTGCTCATTGCCACAACACACACAACAAGCCTTGCAGAGACGTGACAAACTTGAGTTAGAGACTGTGACCAGACTCCTGCCACCCTCAAGAGAAGGATGTTCTGCCCTTTAGCAGACCCTGCTGCCTGGATATTTGATATGATTCCTCAAAATCCTTTTTGTTCATTCTCTGCCCTTCCCTCTGCTCATATCCATCTGGCCCTTAGAGCAGAAAGCTCACATCAGATAGCTCCAGGTTGTTACCATGCATAACTGATATGCTATGCTCAGCAGGAAGGGAAATCCAACACAAACAGGTATGTTCCCTATATTTATGCAAAAGGGGGGCATAGCAGAAGTATAAAATGGCTTCAGATGCTAAGCAAATCAGTAGCTTTCAGTTTGGAGAAGAGACAACTGATAAGGTGTCTATAAAATCACAGATCCAAGAGAGAAAGGAGAAATGACAGTTCCTTTCCCAGCACACAGCAGCAAGTGATTGGGCAGCAGCAGGCTGAAGAGAAAAGAGGGGAAGTACTTTTTTATGCAGTGTTTAATTGAAGGAAAGAACTGGTTGGGGGCAGGATGTCAGATAGGCCCAAAAAATATGTATGAAGTAAAAAAAAAAACCTAACTTGAAGGAAGATAGGACTATTAAGGGCTATTAAATCCTGTTCAGGATATAACCTTCACCTCAGGAAGTCCCTACACTGCTATCTGGTGGAAGGCAGGAAGAAAGGGACCTGGGGTACTGGTGGATAGTAGGCTGAAGATGAAGAGACCTCCAAGCTCATCCAGGCCAACCTAGCACCCAGCCCTAGCCAGTCAACTAGACTATGGCACTAAGTGCCTCAGCCAGGTTTTTCTTGAACACCTCCAGGCACAGAGACTCCAGTACCTCCCTGGGCAGCCCATTCCAATGCCAATCACTCTCTCTGACAACAACTTCCTCCTAACATCCAGCCTAGACCTCCCCTGCCACAACTTGAGACTGTGTCCCCTTCTTCTGGTGCTGCTTGCCTGACAGAAGAGACCAACCCCACCTGGCTACAGCCTCCCTTCAGGTAGTTGTAGACAGCAAAGCACTAGGAGAAAGTTCTTCCCTGAGAGAGTCATTGGACACTGGAATGGGCTGCCCGGGGAGGTGGTGGAGTCGCCGTCCCTGGGGCTGTTCAAGGCAAGGTTGGATGTGGCACTTGGTGCCATGGTCTGGCCTTGAGCTCTGTGGTAAAGGGTTGGACTTGATGATCTGTGAGGTCTCTTCCAACCCTGATGATACTGTGATACTGTGATGTAATATTGCAGCGGTGCCCCAGTTATGCTGTGCTGAGAGTTGGCTTCTCATGGCATAGAATCATAGAATCATAGAATCAACCAGGTTGGAAGAGACCTCCAAGATCATCCAGTCCAACTTATCACCCAGCCCTATCCAATCAACCAGACCATGGCACTAAGTGCCTCAGCCAGTCTTTTCTTGAAGACCCCCAGGGACGGTGCCTCCACCACCTCCCTGGGCAGCCCATTCCAATGCCAATCACTCTCTCTGTGAAGAACTTCTTCCTAATATCCAGCCTATACCTACCCTGGCACAACGTGAGACTGTGTCCCCTTGTTCTGAGACTGAATCACCACTACCATAAGCAGTGATGAGCCCATGGGAAATAAACATATTTTATTAATTTTATATTTTTTTGTGTCATGTGTGATGGATGAATTCAGCAAGAAAGACAATCTAGCTTAGAGAGAGATCTGTCAACTGCAAAATAGCTGATCCTGCTTTGGCTTATTAGCTGGGAAAACAAAACTGAGCCAGCACTGTGTTTTAAGAGTCTTTTTTAAACCCACATTGATAAAAAAGGGGGGGGGGGGGAAATTAGAGAGAAACAGAAAGAAACAGAGTGAGAAGGGGACTTGGTTAGATGAATAATTTTTGTGTCTCTTCCAATACCCTGATTAAAGCTGTGGAGTCTAAATCAAAGATACCAACAGCAACCTTAAAGAGAAGACTGAAAATAATTGTGTGTGCTGCCTTTTTCTCCCCTCTGCCTGTGTTTCATTAGATATAAAGTTTTATTTTGTCCTCTTTTGATCTTTGAAAGTAAAGAGGCAAGAGGGAGGTAGGGAAAAAAAAAAAAAAAAGAAATAGCCCCCAAAAACTACAAGAAAATTGACACCAATCTTGTTTGCTTTCCTCCTCCTCGCCCGCATCGATAACTCAATTGGATCAGGAGTGAAGCGCCAGCAGAAATGAACTCGGCACAGCCACCAAATGAAAACCAAATGCTGGATTGCAAAAGCAATATTTCCAATAACACAGAATGACTGGGCTGACTTCCCTCCCTTCCCCCACAGCACCTCGCAGCCAGGCTGTTGTGGTGAGTAGCTCCAACTTTATCTGCTTACAGAGGGTACTGGGACGCGCTGCCTCTCAGCATCTTGAAGCTGTGTTTATTGGCGAGAGACCAGCATCTGCTGTGGGACACCAAAGCAGTTTATACAGAATATAAAGCTGCTAGCACAGACTGCCTGGTGGCCTAGGAAGGCCACAGCTGGAGTATTGTGCATAGTTTTGGGCTCCCCAGTTCAAGAGGGACAGGGAACTTACTGGAGAGAGTCCAGCACAGGCTATGAAGATGCTAAGGGGACTGAAGTATCTCCGAGGAGGGAAGGCTGAAGAGACTTGGGGCTGCTGAGCCTAGACAAGAGCAGCCTGAGTGGGGATCTCCTCAGTGATGATCAATAGCTAAATAGTCATAGAATCAACCAGGTTGGAAGAGACCTCCAAGATCATGCAGTCCAACCTCGCACCCAGCCCTGTCCAGTCAACCAGACCATGGCACTAAGTGCCTCAGCCAGGCTTTGCTTCAACACCTCCAGGGATGGCGACTCCACCACCTCCCTGGGCAGCCCATTCCAATGCCAATCACAATGCCAATCACAAGGGGGTCACACTTCTGCTGGGGAGCTAGGAGCTGCATTTATTTCTCTCTCTAACCTCTCTGCCATCTCTCTGATTAACCCATTTTGCTTCCTAAACCCCTGGCCGAACCTCCATTCTTCCTTGGGACTGGGGTAAGGTTGAGAGGGGTGGGAGAAGGTGGAAGGGCAGTTGGGAGCCCCTCCTGGGGACTCAGGTTTCTGGGAGGGCTGTTGTGTTTCAGTATTACCTTTTACCTTATCTATTGCTGTATCTACTGTAAATATCTGCTTGTATGTTCTGCAAAGCTGGAAATACAAGCTTCATTCAATTTCCAGTGCCAGCTGAGTCTAGTCTGGGTGATTTCCAAAGTGGGGGTGGGGGGGCAGGGAACACCCAAACCATCCCAAGTAAGAGCCTGCATTTCCCCAGACATGTACATTTTCCATCAATGCCCACTGCATTTGCAGGCTACAGGGTGAAAAAAGAGTGGCCTTGCACAGAAGGCTACTCACAATCATTCACATCACCTACCCAGGCACATATCTTCCAGTGATATGGCCCCTTCAGGATACACCAATGCTCAGTAGCAGCGTCACAGGATGCTGACATGTTTGTGTGAAACAGCAGTCACTAATTGCACATAAAAGATCATAGAATCATAGGATCAGTCAGGGTTGGAAGGGACCACAAGGATCAGGTAGTTCCAACCCCCCTGCCATGCCCAGAGACACCCTACCCTAGAGCAGGCTGGCCACAGCCTCAGCCAGCCTGGCCTTAAACACCTCCAGCCATGGGGCCTCAACCACCTCCCTGGGCAACCCATTCCAGCCTCTCACCACTCTCCTGCTCAACAACTTCCTCCTCACCTCCACTCTGAATCTCCCCACCTGCAGCTTTGCTCCACTCCCCCTAGTCCTGTCACTCCCTGACAGCCTAAAAAGTCCCTCCCCAGCTTTTTTGTAGGCCCCCTTCAGATCCTGGAAGGCCACAAGAAGGTCACCTGGGAGCCTCCTCTTCTCCAGACTGAACAGCCCCAAGACGAGATCATAGAATCAACCAGGTTGGAAGAGAGCTCCAAGCTCACCCAGTCCAACCTAGCACCCAGCTCTAGCCAGTCAACCAGGCCATGGCACTAAGTGCCTAATCTATTTTTTAACACCTCCAGGGATGGCAACTCCACCACCTCCCAGGGCAGCCCATTCCAATGCCAATCACTCTCTCTGACAACAACTTCCTCCTCACATCCAGCCTAGACCTCCCCTGCCACAACTTGAGACTGTGTCCCCTTGTTCTGCTGCTGCTTGCCTGTGAGAAGAGGCAACCCCCTACCTGGCTACAATGTCCCTTCAGGTAGTTGCAGACAGCAATGAGCTCTGCCCTGAGCCTCCTCTTCTGCAGGCTGTACACCCCCAGCTCCCTCAGCCTCTCTTTTGATGTTGTGTGTGAGCCAGTACATAGAAGGTCATCATAGAATTATAGAATGGGTTGGAAGGGACTCTCAAAGGTCATCTAGCCCAATTCCCCTGCAGTGAGCAGGGACATCTACAACTAGATCAGGTTGCTCAGAGCCCCATATAACTTGACCTGGAATGGTTCCAGGAACTACCACCTCTTTGGGCAACCTCTGCCATTGTTTCATCATCAGTTTTCACCCCTATCCTACTCAAGACCTACCTCAAACTGCTGACAGCAGACCCAAACCTTGCACAAGACAATACCACATCTCACTGGGGTTCATGTACTTCTTAAACATGGAACTGGAAGGACAGCAGTGATTACAACTTGAATTATGACGCTCTTAGAGGGTGCTCCTAGATGACTCTGGGTTCACATACAGGCTGGGCAATAGGTCTGTGTGTGGGCTGTGAACTGTTGTCCATGTGTATGTAGAGGGGGGGACATCAGTGGGAGGAATTCATTAGCATTTTGGTTGTTACATATTTATGCTCCAAAACACATGGAACAAAGAGAGGACACACTGGGGAGCCCTGCTTTGCAAAAAGCCTTCTGACATTCCCAGCTGTTCAGTATGCTACTGACCAAAACCAGCCAAACACCCATTGCTTAGGACATATCAGGTCAAATAGTCAGAGGCTCGCAGGCTCACAGGGCATTAGGGGTTGGAAGGGACCCAAGGAGATCACTGAGTCCAACCCCCCTGCCAGAGCAGGACCACACAATCTAGAACAGATCACAGAGGAACACATCCAGACAGGCCTTGAAAGTCTCCAGAGGAGGAGAATCCACAATGCCACAACCTCTCTGAGGAGCCTGTTCCAGTACTCTATGACCCTTACAGTAAAGAAGTTCCCTTTTGTGTTGAGGTGGAACCTCTTGTACTGCAACACTTCAGGTGTTTAGCCTGGAGAAGAAGAGGCTCAGGGGTGACCTTATTGCTGTCTACAACTCCCTAAAAGGAGGCTGTAGCCAGGTGGGGTTGGGCTCTTCTGACAGGCAATCAGCAACAGAACAAGGGGACACAGTCTCAAGTTGTGCCAGGGTAGGTCTAGGCTGGATGTTAGGAGGAAGTTGTTGTCAGAGAGAGTGATTGGCATTGGAATGGGCTGCCCAGGGAGGTGGTGGAGTCTCTGTGCCTGGAGGTGTTCAGGCAAAGCCTGGCTGAGACACTTAGTGCCATGGTCTGGTTGACTGGCTAGGGCTGGGTGCTAGGTTGGACTGGATGATCTTCCAACCTGGTTGATTCTGTGATCCCATTGGCCTCAGCCTATTGAGCCAGCCTGTCCGTATCCTTTCTCTAAGGGTAGAGCCTTTCTACCTTCAAGCAGATTGACAGCCTGCCCAAGATGGTGTTGTGTGCAAATTCAATGAGGGTGTCTCAATCCACTCTTCCAGATCATTGATAAAGATATTAAAGAGAACTGGCCCAAATATGCCCCAGCCATTCAGCCAGTTTTCTACCCAATGACATCCAAGCCCTGAGCATGAGGTGACTCCCTTCCAACACACAGCTGATGGGCTCAGGTGTCTCATCTCTGGACACCTCTGAGCAACCTATTTTGTTTTGTTCCAGGTTGCCACATTTTGAAGCCCCAGGGAAATGGCCATTAAGCCATGCACTGAAATGTCATGCCTACGTGTTTCTTTTAACACCTGCAAGGGTGGTGACTCCACCACCTTCCTGGGCAGAACCAATCCCAGAAGGGGTGCTCAGAACAGCACAGATCCTTCAAATGCATGCCAATATATTCTCCCCACCTCCTCATCTCTGGTTTGTTGGGAAGTTCATTAGGAGGGAAAAGGAAATGACCTTACAACCAAATAAAGTCTTATGGCCTTTGCAAGGGAGCGCTGAGGTCTCTGCAGGAGCGCTAGCAGAGGAAGAGGCACCTGTCTCATTAGTTTCAGTTGCCTGTTTGTTTTTCTGACCACTGCTGCTCCTTTCAGCTCTCATCTTTCCCTCAGGCAAAAATCACTTGCTCAGGCTGTATTAAGCTTTGCGCTAAGCCTCCTCTTTGATTACAATTCCTAGCAAACCACCAGGGTGCAAGAAACGTAATTAAATACCTTGCTTGCTCTGTAAACAGGCAATCCCTAGAGAAAGCAGCCCATGACTTCCCCAGATGACTTCCCCCTCCCCTCAAAAAAAAGCCCCTCCAACTTCCAGGTGGGGCTGGAAAAGCCACAAAGGTTGTGTTTCTGTCCCTGAGACATTATCTCAGTAGGTCGTGCAAAATGCCAGTAGTGGAGTAACCCAGAGCAGGATGAAGTGATAACTGACTCAAACAGATAAAAGAGTAATAACTGTGCAAAGGGTAGAGCCAATGCACATTGCCTGCTCTAAATGAGTCACTTTGAACAGAAAGCTCATCCAAAGCACTTAGTTTTCAGATGGTTCCTTCACTATGCCAAATCCAACATGGAATCTCTTCACAACACTCTGAGAACAAGCACAGATAGAGTAAAAAAAAACCTTCCTCTCTAGAAGAAATAAAGAATGCTATTTATTAGCAAATCCTCTTGCAGCTTTCACCTGTCTGCAACACTCTTTGGGAATGCCAGGAGGTTCCCCAAGTCATTCTCCAGAGAGCCTTCACATAGCTCCTCCTAATACGCAGATCTCAAGAGTATAATTAAAGCAACAGACTCAGGGCAGAGTGACTCATGGATCAGAGCACCTATGGAAAGTGCTGGAGGGATGCTCTCTAGGGAAGGGTAAGGAGAGTCTCCAAAGACTGGGGTGATAAAGTACATGGTTTGCAGTGAATTTTCCTGACTTGTGTAATTATTCAAGTGAAGGAGATAAAAGTAGGAGGGAAAAATGCAAGACAGAAGAAATCCTCAGGCTTCAGGAAGGAAGCTCACCAGGGAAATTCATATCATGCTATTGGGAAGAGGAATTATGAAGGGTTTTAATTTCTATCTGCAGCTTTCATCAGGGTCAATGCCAGACTAGATTTGTCTCACTTTCTGTTATGTTCCACCACACCATGGGGTAAAGAAAACCTGAAGCCAAATGAAAGCAGCTTTCTGAGAAGAGCCAAGGCTCCCAGAGCGCTCACAACCCTCCATCAACATCCTGCAAGAAATCATGGAACAGTTTTGGTTGAAAAAGACCTTTAACATCATGTTCAAACACTGCCTAACTCTGCCTAGTCTGGTGCCAAACTATGGCCCTCAGCATCACATCTCAGAGTCTTTTAGACAGCTCCAGGGATGGGGAATTCAATCACCTTCTTGGGCAGACTATTCAAGTGTTTGAGAACCCTTGCAGTGAAGAAGTTTCTTCTCATATGCAATCTAAACCTTCTCTGGTGCAACTTGGTGTTGATGTGGCTTGGACAGATTCACTCTGCTATGGGTCAAGAACTGGCTGGAGGACCAGGCCCAGAGAGTGATGGTGAAAGGTGCCACATCCAGTTGGCAGCTGGCACCAGTGGTGTGCCCCAGGGATCAGTGCTGGGCACAGTCCTGTTCAATACCTTTTCTCATGATCTGGACCAGGGGATAGAGTCCAGCATCAGTAAGTTTGCAGATGACACCAAGCTAGGAGCAGGTGTGGAGCTGTTGGAGGGTAGGAGAGCCCTGCAGAGGGACCTTGCCAGGCTGGATGGGTGGGCAGAGGCCAATGGGATGAGATTTAACAAGGCCAAGTGCAAAGTTTTACACTTTGGCCACAACAACCCCAAGCAGTGCTACAGGCTGGGGACAGAGTGGCTGAGAGCAGCCAGGCAGAAAGGGACCTGGGGGTGGGTGCTGGTAGAGAGTAGCTGAAGATGCGGCAGCAGTGTGCCCAGGTGGGCAGGAGAGCCAATGGCATCCTGGCCTGCATCTCACGTTGTGCCAGGGGAGGTCTAGGCTGGATGTTAGGGGGAAGTTGGTGCCAGAAAGAGTGATTGGCATTGGAATGGGCTGCCCAGGGAGGTGGTGGAGTCACTGTGGCTGGAGGTGTTGAAGTAAAGCCTGAATGAGGCACTTAGCGCCGTGGTCTAGTTGACTGGCTTGGGCCTCAACACAAGGGGGAACTACTTTACTGTAAGGTCCCAGAACACTGGCACAGGCTGCCCAGAGAGGTTGTGGAGTCTCCTTCTCTGGAGACTTTCAAGGCCTGTCTGGATGTGTTCCTCTGTGATCTGTGCTAGATAGTATCGTCCTGCTCTGGCAGGGGGGCTGGACTCAAATGATCTCTTTGGGTCCCTTCCAACCCCTATGATCCTATGATCTCCTGCTACCTGAGATGGGCTGCAGAGCTACAAGAACATTAGCCTGCTGTTAGTGGAATCCCAGGCTGGATGAGGCTCTAAACAGCCTGCTAATGTGATGTGTCCTTGCCCATGGCAGTGGGGTTGGAACTAGATGATCCTTGTGGTCCCTTCTAACCCTGACTGATTCTATGGTTCTATGATTCTGTGGTTACTGTGTTGCCTTTTTAGCTATGACATTAACTAACTGACATCCATATGGAACTGGGGGAGGGGGGGGGAAGCCACAGCATCATAAAGGCAAAGAAATGAGGGGAATGTGAAACTTTCATGTGAGATAAGAACCTCATAACACTGCTATTATATCCCTCTGCAGTCAGGCAGGTCTCCTGGTTTTAATAAAATCTCATTTTCCTTAAATTTTCCCATGTGGCCAAGGCATTATATGTGGAGTTTAATGTAGCAGGATATGATCTAAACTTAGACTCAGGTGGTCTGCACCCTCTGGTGCAGACGGAGTGGATTGTCAAGCCCTGAATGGGAGAATATAAACAGCAATAGAAAAAAACCTTCCTCATCTTTTTTTTTTCCAACCTTCCTCCCCCTCTTTTCCTTTTCCAAGATCTGAAAAGACTTTAAAATATTCAATTAATGATCCAGTCAGCCAACCCAAATCAAAGAGACATCCATGAAGCCATAAAGGAGTAGGAGGTGAGGGAGGGAAGAGAACCAAACGCTCGCTTTTCGTTGGGGGCGAGTAACAAAGAAAGGAAAATTAACCAAAACAAAACAAATTTGAAGGCAAAGCAAAAAAAAAAAAATGGCATCAAGATTTTGCAAGCTGTTCATTTGTGTGTTTTGGTTGAGGTTTTTTCTAATGATTTGTGGAGTTGTTGATTTTGCAAGGCTATCTGGTTTGGTAAAGCGCCCCGGCCCTATTCCCTGCAGGACTCCTTAAGGTTTTCATTAGGATAGGAATATCACATTCATTAGGGTTGCTGCTCCTGATGAATTCATTTCTGTTGTCACATACAATTCCATAAGTGGTTTTCACTTCTAGTTCCAAGGGTGATCCTCTGTCACACGACATCAGTCACCACCTCTTTAAGAAACAAAGATTCCTGCAGTGATCTAGACTGCGGAGCAACATTCTCTGCAACAGCTCCACTCAAGATCATTTGGGCTTTTTGGGGTCCTTTTATTGGTTTTTTTAGTGACAGAGGCACACAATTAAGCTGCAAGTTCCTAAACATTAAGTTGCAAGTTCCTAAACATTAAGTTGCAAGTTCCTAAACATTAAGTTGCAAGTTCCTAAACATTAAGTGGCAAGTTCCTAAAAATTAAGTGGCAAGTTCCTAAAAACAGATTATTAAGAGGCACATCCAGAGCTGATGCAACATATTTTTAGCCTAGAGAAGAGAAGGCTCAGGGCACTCCAGTTTGTGTCAGTTGCCCATTGTAATGTCACTGGATGTAAAGATTCTGGCCCCATCCTTTTGCCCTCCATTGTACTGGGTCCAGTTCTGGGCCCCTCAATTCGAGAGAGATGTTGAGGTGCTGGAACATGGCCAGAGAAGGGCAACAAAGCTGGTGGGGGGCCTGGAGCACAGCCCTGTGAGGAGAGGCTGAGGGAGCTGGGGGTGTGCAGCCTGCAGAAGAGAAGGCTCAGGGCTGACCTCATTGCTGTCTGCAACTACCTGAAGAGAGGTTGCAGCCAGGTGAGGGTTGATCTCTTCTGCCAGGCAACCAGCAACACAACAAGGGGACACAGTCTCAAGTTGTGCCAGGAGAGGTCTAGGCTGGATGTTAGGAGGAAGTTGTTGGCAGAGAGAGTGATTGGCATTGGAATGGGCTGCCCAGGGAGGTGGTGGAGTCACCATCCCTGGAGGTGTTTGGAAAAAGCCTGGCTGAGGCACTTAGTGCCATGGTCTAGTTGACTGGCCAGGGCTGGGTGCTAGGTTGGACTGAATTATCTTAGAGGTCTCTTCCAACCTGGTTGATTCTATGATTCTTGGGGTTGCTTTCATGCTTGGCTGCTGCATCCAGGGCAGAGTCAGCTCAATAGGACAGTCTGTGTGCAGGATATTTCCACTGAATCATAGAATGGTTTGAGTGGGAAGGCACCTTTAAAGGTCATCCAGGCAAACCCCCCGACAGTCAGCAGGAGAATCATAGCATCATAATAGAATAGAATAGAATATGTTGGACTGGATGACCTTGGATGTCTCTTTCAACCTGGTTGATTCTATAGTTCATGATTCAAAGCAAATTCTTTACCCAGGTTTTAAAGCTCAGCCCAGGCATCTTCTTATTTTATTTGCAACATTTCCTGCCCTGTGCTATTTCTCCATGCATTTGTAGAAGGCACAGGCAGGTTGTTGCTGCAGAAAGGAGAAGTTAAACAAGACATAATGGATCTGTGGTACCCTGCTGAGCATTGATTTGACAATTTCTGTCCATGGCTGCAGGCTTCCAAATATAGGATCTCACGGTCAGAGAGGAGCAGGATTAACTGGCAGGACTTCCTGGATCTCTATTGACCAGTCATGCCAGTCAGTGTTGAAACAGCCTCCTTCACTCTTACGGCTCCAAACTGATGGCTACATGGAAAATGAGCCCACCCAGAGCCCTAGCTGTCAGTTGATGGAGGTTAGTCATTTGGACCAGGTTGATGAATATGGACACAAAAGAATTCCCAATGAGTTTGGTTAGATCTAAATGAAAGGGAGGAATTCCGAGCACTCAGCTGTGCCCCAACCACTCTGACCATAAAGCATCTGAGAAACCTGAGAGAACTTCACCCTCCTCTATATACTCTGACCATCAAGCATCTGAGAAACCTGAGAGAACTTCACCCTCCTCTATTCAAGCCAACAAGACCCTGGCCTGTGGGTGAAAGTGTGGAAGTTGAGGCAGAGAAGCATTAGGATCTTTGGCAGAAGACTCAGAACCACAGAACGTTAGGGGTTGGAAGGAACCACCAGAGATCATCTAGTCAGCCCTGCCTCCAAAGCAGGATCATCTAAATCAGGCCACACAGGAATGTGTCCAGGCAGGTTTTGAGTGTCTCCAGAGGAGACTCCACAAGCTCTCCAGGCAGCCTGTTCCAGTGCTTCGTCACCCTCACTATAAATAAGTTTCCACAGCTTGCCCCCCTCGTTCCTTGTCCTGTCACTGGGCACCACTGAAAAGAGACCATCACCATCATGCTTCCAATGCTACTTTGCAAGGAGGTGTGGAGGCTGATAGAGGGAGCAGGTCTCCACCAGAAATACAAGGTGTGTGTTTGCTGGTAACTTCTCCAGTAGCAAGGCCAATATGATAGCTCCCTAACTCCAGCTGCTTGCTCCTGGAGCCTCCCACCTGTCCTGAAGAAAACCACCACATTCATCAGGGTGCATTACATGCTGACAGAAGATGAATCCAGGCAGTGCAGAAAGCAACTGTGACTGCTACCTGACTCTCAGTGTTTTGAAGATACCAAGTGGATAATGGTGAAAAAAGGAGATGTTGAGGTGCTGGAACATGTCCAGAGAATGGTGACAGAGCTGGTGAGAGGCCTGGAGCACAGCCCTGTGAGGAGAGGCTGAGGGAGACAGAGGTGTGCAGCCTGCAGCAGAGGAGGCTCAGGACTGACCTCATTGCTGTCTACAACTACCTGCAGGGAGGCTGTAGCCAGGTGAGGTTGGTCTCTTCTGCCAGACAACCAGCAACAGAACAAGGGGACACAGTCTCAAGCTGTGCCGGAGGAGGTCTAGGCTGGATGTTAGGAGGAAGTTGTTGTCAGAGAGAGTGATTGGCATTGGAATGGGCTGCCCAGGGAGGTGGTGGAGTTGCTGTGGCTGGAGGTGTTGAAGCAAAGCCTGGATGAGGCACTTAATGCCATGGTGTAGTTGATTGGCTAGGGATGGGTGCTAGGTTGGAGTGGATGATCTTGGAGGTCTCTTCCAACCTGTTTGATTCTATGTCACAACAGGGGACAACAGTCTCAAGAGTGAAAGCCCAATGCACTCATCCTGGTCCTTGCAGAGCTACAGTAATTACTACAAACCAGAAACCCTCTGATTTGAGCTACTTTACACCCACGTAATCCTTCTGTGAGCAGTCCTGGTCAGCAACTGACAGGACCTCTGAAGACATATCAAAAGTTGTGGTTATTTTACATCAGAGCTGGGAATTGCACCTCATTCTTGCAAATTGCAGCCCAAAGCATTAACCAGGGGCTCGTTCTCTTCTATAAGAACAGTGGAAACATTTCCTCCCTGAGGGCTTGCCTTCTGGAAAACCTCCAGCCCTTTAAATCCACACTCTGCTACATTCTGGAAGAACTTTTATCTGTCAACAGCTAAGCAAAATGATTAAAGGTAACTCTTTTCTATTCCTCTGATTGAAGGGTAAAGAAAAAAAAAACCCACCCAACCACCCACAAACCAAAAAGCCAAACAACTCTTATCAGACAAAGACCAACTTAAAATCCCTGGTTTTTTCCATCTCCTATATCAACAGACACAATAGGGTATCCCAAGCCCACAGCATTGCCCATCAACCTGCTGAAACAACTCATTCAAGCTTGGCTTGGGTTTCAAAATACATCTGGAAGGAAGAAAGTCCTGCTGAATGAACCTTTCAAGCCGTGTCAAGTGAACACAGGCTTTGTAACTGAAGGGGCGTTGAGTAAGATGCAACTCATCAAGACTTCCAATTGCATTGGTTAGAGCTGAGGCCCAGGAGGCAGTTGCCTCCTAGATACAATGCTCCAAGGACTTTGATCAATCTCAGATAAGGCTGAACCCCAAGAGTGAAAATTAGTGAAAACTGGTCAACTGATCTCCCAGGCAGGCACCAGCACAAGAGCTAATCTGCTTTAATCTAATTCAATGGACTCTACTTAACATCCCCTGCCCTTTCATTCTTCACATGGGAATAGCAAAGGATGAAATCAACTCCTTTCCACTCTCTGACTGCAGCAGATAATGCAGACCTAACATCAGTCACCCCCCACCCCCCTCCCACCCACAAAGCAAAGTGCCACCCTAAGACACCATTATTCCACTGCCATCTAAGATTTCTCCCCAAAAGGTTCATGCTGCCCACCTGGTAAAGAGGAATCTCACCTCTTGTACCCCTCCCTCTTGCACCCCATGCTTTGACTTTTCCAGGAGCTAATTATCTCTCTTGATTTGAGCAGGAAAAGTGGAATAAAGCCTAGAGCAGTGTTTGCTTACAGAGTAACTCGCCCTGCCTGCCTGTCTGCTTGCTCTTCATCAAACATGAATGTCAACAAAACCTCACTTTCCTCTTTCATGAATTTTGAAAGAACTCTTTCTGCTTTCTATTTTTTTTTCCTCCTTCTTTCTTCATTTCTTCCTTCTCTTCCCCAGGGATTCTCAGAAGGGAAAAGGTAGTTTTATTATAGAGATCACTACATAAGCCCTGTGTGTTTGATGGTCCACAGCCTTCCTCATTGCCATTTGACCCCTTATGAAATTATTATGAAGCCTTCCATGTGACACCAATCTTCTAGCAACCCCTCCCAGACAGAATATGAGCACAGTCTGCATACAGACCTCAAATGCAGCAAAGGAATCACAGAAGCATTACATTGAAAAGGACCTCCAAGATTGAGTCCAACCATTAACATAACACTGCCAAGTCCACCACTAACCCATGCCCCTAAGCACCACATCTCCACACTTTTTGACCACTTCCAGGGAAATATTCCAATCCCTGTGAAGAAGAAGAGGGTAAGTTTTGCTTCCGGAGACTGGAAACACACAACTGTGTATCCAGCTCTGGAGCCCCCATTACATGAAGGGTGTGGATGTGCTGGAGCATGTCCAGAGAAGGGCCAAGAGGATGCTCAGAGGGCTGCAGCAGCTCTGCTGTAAGCACAGACTAAAAGAGTTAGGGCTGTTCAGCCTGGAGAAGAGAAGGTTCCCAGGTGACCTTCTTGTGGCTTTTCAGTATCTGAAAGGGGTCTGCAAAAAAGCTGAGAAGGACATTTCAGGATATCAGGGAGTGACAGGACTGGGAGGAATGGAGCAAAGCTGGAGATGAGTAGGTTCAGGTTGGACATGAGGAGGAAGTTGTTGAGCAGGAGAGTGGTGAGAGGCTGGAATGGGTTGCCCAGGGAGGTGGTTGAGGCTCCATTGCTGGAAGTGTTTAAGGCCAGGCTGGATGAGGTTGTGGGTAGCCTGATCTAGGGTAGAGTGTCCCTGCCCAATGGCAGAGAGTTTGGAACTGGCTGATCCTTGTGGTCCCTTCCGACCCCGACTGATTCCATGATCCTATGATTCTAACTCATGTTGAACCTGCAGATGAGAACACAACCTGGACAGAGTAATCTTCGAAGTGGACTCTAATGAACCATCAAATGTGAGAAAGCTGCTAACAGACACACTCTGAAATCCTAAGTTTTAGAATCATAGAATCAGTCAGGGTTGGAAGGGACCACAAGGATCAGCTAGTTCCAACTCCCCTGCCATGGGTAGAAAAGCATAGGATCAACCAGGCTGGAAGAGACCTCCAAGATCATCCAGTCCAACCTATCCCCCAGGGTAGATGATCCTTGTGGTCCCTTCCAACCCTGACTGATTCTATGATTATTTCTGCTTCTTCATGTTTCTTTACTAGACATGATTTCTCCTTCCTTCTTCATTTACAACCCACTTTACAGAATCATAGCATCAACCAGGTTGGAAAAGACCTCCAAGCTCATCCAGCCCAACCTAGCACCCAGCCCTGGCCAATCAACCAGACCATGGGACTAAGTGCCCCATCCAGGCTTTGCTTTTATGACAGGTATCAGTGGATATCTGCACACATGCTTCTCCCATTGCCCCTTTGTTTCTATTGCTCTTTCTCTGTTCTATTGATTACATACAGCAAGAGTCACTTTTTTTTTCTTATTTCCACCCCCCCATCACCTTTTTTTTTTCCTATTATTAATGGATACACATCACTGAGCCCTACAGCTCACTGGCCTGAGCTCCACATGCTGAGCAGGCCAACAAAGATTTAATTCGAAGGCTCCTAGAATCAATGCTAGCCTTTGACTTGTCCTTATTTTATCCTTGTTGATGGTTGATGTCTCTTGTCAAAACTCCTGGAAAGAGTCTGCTGTGATTTGCTGTACTGGCTATGGAGGTTTTAATGAGCAGAGCTGCTCTCATAGATGAGATCACCTTCAAAATCCATTATCTAGTCTCACTAGAGAGTCCTTGGAAATCTTCCATGTGGAGAAGCAGCCAAACACCTCCTGTTGCACTGTTTTTGTTTACCACTGGACTTATTCTTCCCCTAATTGCCCAGTTTGCAGCCCTCAGCTCTGATGATCTCTTCTACCAGTGCAGGGCTTGCTTCCCACCACAGCAGCAGCTCTGCACAGTTTGGGGACAACTAGCATCCTCCAGGTTCCTAAGACAAGCAAGTTGGTCACAGTTGTCCTAATATTTGTATCTCTAGCAGCTTTTACAAGAATATTTCAGGGAGCTTTCCAAGCTCACAATGAGCTGTTTTCCTCATTGCTCTACCCAAGAAAGGAATCAAAGGGGAAGATCTGCAGTAGGAAACATCCATCAGTGAGTCACATAAGCCACAAAAGCTCATTCCCGGTTCCTGGTCTAGCAACCCCATCATGGTCATAGAATCATAGAATCAATCAGGTTGAAAGAGACCTCCAACATCATCCAGTCCAACCTAACACCCAGCCCTAAACAATCAACCAGGCCATGGCACTAAGTGCCTCATCCAGGCTTTGCTTCAACACCTCCAGGCACGGTGACTCCACCACCTCTCTGGGCAGCCCATTCCAATGCCAATCACTCTCACTGATACAAACTTCCTCCTGACATCCAGCTTAGACCTTCCCTGGCACAACTTGAGACTGTGTGCCCTTCTGTTGCTGGTTGCCTGGGAGAAGAGCCCAACCCCCATCTGGCTACAGCCTCCCTTCAAGTAGACAGCAACGAGGTCACCCTGAGCCTCCTTTTCTCCAGGCTGCACACCCCCAGCTCCCTCAGCCTTTCCTCATAAAGACAAGAGGGCCTCCAAAGACAAGAGAACTTAACAGCCTCAGTTTAAAGAGCTCACTAAGCCCATCCCCAGTTCCTCATTTATCCAGATTGAACAGCTCAACCTCGGAGAAAAGCCCAGGATGCGACAGGACCTTTAGCATCATGTTTTGGTCCGTAGCTCTGAGCAAACTGAGAAACCACATCCTTTCTGGTGGCTACTGCCCTGTTTCCACTGAACCATAAAAGCTATCACAGCGTCCCCACCCACAGGCCAGCCTGCTTTGTTGAATGGATGCGTTTCATGTCGTTTACCTGCCGCTTAATCGTTCTCATGCACGCGTTAATTGCGCTCCTACACGAGCAGGATACTAATCGGAGCCCAGATAACCTCTCTCTCCTACTTTACATGCTGGTTCATGCTTTCCCTTATTTTAACTGGAGCTGGGTTTAATTCCAGTTAGGAAATTGATTATTCACACTTTTATTTGCCTTCTTTAAGAAGAAAGCACAAGGAGCGCCAGAGGAATTGTAAGTGCCTGGGTTAAGACCGGGAGTGGAAATCTCGCTTGTCGATGTGTGCGCCCGTACGTGTCGTGTGCACCAACAGGCAGGCAGCAGAGTCTCCTCCTTGCCTTCCTGATCAATATTTGGGATGCTTTTGGCAGCAAAGGTGCTGAGGCCAGGTCATGGGGGCACAAGGGATATAAGTCTTTCTGGGGCTGGCAGCAGGGCTGAATGCAGACCACAGGCGATCAACACAAAAATGTCTTAGCCTAGCACTTAACCCTTGACAAAGTCAATACTTCTCTGTGCTGAGCCTGGGCACACATTATCATAGAATCAAGCAGGTTGGAAGAGACCTCCAAGATCATCCACTCCAACTTAGGAGAGGCTGAGGAAGCTGGGGGTGCGCAGCCTGCAGGAGAGGAGGCTCAGGGCAGACCTCACTGCTGTCTACAACAACCTGAAGGGAGGCTGTAGCCAGGTGGGGTTGGGCTCTTCTGCCAGGCAACCAGCAATAGAACAAGGGGACACAGTCTCAAGTTGTGCCAGGAGAGGTCTAGGCTGGATGTTAGGAAGAAGGTCTTCATAGAGAGAGTGATTGGCATTGGAATGGGCTGCCCGGGGAGGTGGTGGAGTCACCATCCCTGGAGGTGTTCAAGCAAAGCCTGGCTGAGGCACTTAGTGCCATGGTCTGGTTGACTGGCTAGGGCTGGGTGCTAGGTTGGCCTGGATGATCTTGGAGGTCTCTTCCAACCTGCTTGATTCTAGAAAGGGTTTGAAACACCAAATTAGGCTCCCCATGGAGCTTGTTGAATCCCCATCTCTAGAGGTGTTGAAAAGCTGCAGAGATGTGATGCTGACAGGCATGGTTTAGCACCAGAGTTGGTAGAGTTAGATAATGGTTGGATTCAACAATCTTGACTTTTCCAAGTGAAACGATTCTGTGCTTCTATTTGGAAGAGTTAGAAGCCAACACAAAGCATCAGCTCAGTATACAGCAATTTAATCTCTGGCCAGACATGCTCCAGTGAAGTAACAACTGCAGCAGAGTCCAAAAGCACTCAGGATAGGCTGTGTGGCCCTGTGCATCATGCAGTGAACCAGCTCACCAAGGCTGGCAGAGGCAGGTAGCAACTTTATCTCAATCTGGTTCCCACTTTTCCGGTCGAATGCATCGGGAAGCTACGTTATCAGTTGTAACAGGTTTTGGTACAGTTGAACTGGAACTGTGTTTCTAATATGATCAACCATTAGGAACCAGGCTTTGCTTATGATTTCTCAGGCACCTTCAGGTCTCTGTTAAGCAAGAGCAGACTACAAGTGGCAAAACTGGAAGCTGTGGGGATTTGACTTGTCGAAGCAGAACTCCTGAAGAGCCAGTAGGGCCAAGTGAGAGCAGTCCTTACCCAACTATTTACACCAAGTTTTAAGATCCAGTTCTAGCAGTCAGATTGATCAAACAAACTAGGCAGGGACCCATCACAATACTCCTTCCTCAAAGCTCTCAGCAAACAGCAGCTTGAGGTATTACCAACCTTTCCTGTCACTCCACAAACCTCGGTGACATACAGTTGGGAGGGACCCCTGGAGATCATCTAGTCTAACTCTCCTGCTAAAGCAGGGTCACCCATGGAGCAGGTTGCACAGGATCACATCCAGGCAGGTTTTGAGAGTCTCAAGAGAATGAGATTCCAAAATGTCTCTGGGCAACCTGCTCCAGGGCTCTGGCACCCTCACAAGGAAAAGGTTTTCCTTAATGTTCAGATGGAACTTGCCCACTGCCCCTTGTTCTGTCGACAGGAACCACTGAAAAGAGACTTGCTCCACCCTCTTGACCTCCACCCTTTAGATATTGATGAGCATTGAAAAGATGTCCTCTCTGCCTGCTCTTCTGCATGCTAAACAGACTCAGGTCTTTCAGTCTTTTCACAGAGATCCTTTCAGTCCACTCAGCATCTTTGGAGCCCTCCCCTGGAGTCTCTCCAGTAGTTTCCTGTCTCACTCATACTGGGCAGCCCAGAACTAGACACAGTACTCCAGATGTGGAGGTCTTCAAGAAGAAACTGGATGAGGCACTTGGTGCCATGGTCCAGTTGACTGGATAGGGATGGGGGATAAGTTGGACTGGATGAGCTTGGAGGTCTCTTCCAACCTGATTGATTCTATGAGGGTTTACTAGAGCAGAGCAAAGGGGGAGGAGAACCTTTGACCTGCTAGTTACCTCCTAGCAACAGGTCTAGAATCAGACATGTTTTCTCCAAAGGAATGAATGGTTTGCCATAGGAATAGGCTGCCCATGGAGCTGGTGGATTCACCATCCCTGGAGATGTTAAAAGGAGACTGGATGAGGCACTCAGTGCTATGGTTTATTTAACTAGAAGCTGTTGGATGATAGGTTGAACCTGATGATCTCAAAGGTCTTTTCCAACCTGGTTAATTCAGTCGTTTAGAAACACCAAAGCCAGTTGCAGTTTCCTCCCCTTCTCAGAATGCAGGATTGAGTCTGTAAAAAACATCTTCCCTATAATCTCCCACCAAGTAGCATGTATTTTAGATACTCTCTGCATATTACTACCCTCTCTAAAGGGGGAGTAGTACGCAGTATGCAGAGAGCTCACCATGGCTCTGGTGAACACCAGTCATGAGTTCTCCTGGAAGCTTCTATGGAACAGCAGCAATGAGTTCTCCTGGAAGCTTCTATGGAACAGCAGCAATGAGTTCTCCTGGAAGCTTCTATGGAACAGCAGCAATGAGTTCTCCTGGAAGCTTCTATGGAACAGCAGCAATGAGTTCTCCTCCTGAAAACATCTATGGATAAAATAAGCTAAGAGTTGAGTGAACCTCATTATCTTTGAGGGTCTACTCTTTGCCCAGGACCAGGCAGGGGAGGAAAAGAGAAGAAACAGAAGGCAAAGCCCCCAAACAAAGAGGATGAGAGTCAATTGAGAATAGGAGCTCTGGGGGCTATGGCAAGGTGCACAGATTCACACACTGGGGATTTGATGACCATAAAGAAATCAGGTTGAGGTCCACAGACAGTTGGAAGGGTGGAGAGAAGGAATCTGAGAAATGTGCTTACTAGGAAAAGGGTCCACAAGCAAGTTTATCCCTGTTATTTGATCTTCAAATATATTCAGGAAGCAGAGCTTTATGCATCCTTTATGCAAAAGTGAGATTTCATGAAAGGGATAAGAACTGCATCATCAATTCCTCCTCCGAAATGAAACCCAAACATTGCCTGAATGTAGAAGCCAACAGCAGAAGCAATAATATTGCTGGAAAGAACTCCGTAATTGCAACTCCATAAACCATAATCTTTGTTTTAGAAATAACACCTGCTCTCCAAGTGACTTTCCTCTCTGTGGTACCAGCTCTAGAAACTCCCTGCAAACGCTGCCAGCCAGCTTTAGGAGCTGGTACCAAACGCTCAAGCACACTTGCTTAGTGAAAACATATTAACTAAATGGAGCTGCAGGCTTCACTCTCCTCTGCTAGAAAATGATTCCTGCCTCCAGCTCCACTCCTCATAATTTATTTTCCCTTTATAAGTGCTGATATGCACTCTCTTACACACACACAAAGAGGAGGGGGGGGGGAAAAAAAGCCTTTCTGATTAGCCTGGCAGAGAGAAGGCTGCAGAGCTGCTTGCTGCTCTGCATGGGAACCTTTAGTTCTCTTTTCTCTGATGCAGATTTCTTTTTTATCTCCTTTGGGTGTTTTTGGTTTTGGTTGAGTTGTTTTCATGCTGCTTTTCTTTTGGAAAGCACAGACATCCTTATTATCCACTCCATCAAGAAACCTCACAGCTGGCAGAATGAAATAGAAAATAGTTGCCCCAAACAGTTTATTGGAGGCAAGGAAGCAAAATGGAGAGGAGATGGGGATGGAGCAAGTGACCCATATGAACTGGGTCAGATGCAGTTCATGCCACTCCTTGGCTCAAGGCAAAATAAGTGAGAGTTTGTGGAAGGTATTGTCTTGAATGACTGAGCTGCAGAGATAGCTGCTTTACTTGCTCACCTTTCATCTACCTGAGTCAACCATGGAAATGTAACAGCCTTTTTTAATCATGAACATGATAAATTGAGGGCCTCACTGTGAATGGTTGAGCTTATGGTCTTAATCCTACAGTGACCAGTTCTGGGCTCCTCAATTCAAGAGAGAGGTTGAGGTGCTGGAAGGTGTCCAGAGAAGGACAACAAAGCTGGTGAGGGGCCTGGAGCACAAACCCTGTGAGGAGAGGCTGAGGGAGCTGGGGGTGTGCAGCCTGCAGAAGAGGAGGCTCAGGAATGACCTCATTGCTGTCTACAACTATCTGAAGGGAGGCTGTAGCCAGGTGGGGTTGGGCTCTTCTGTCAGGTAACCAGCACCAGAACAAGGGGACACAGTCTCAAGCTGTGGCAGGGGAAGTATAAGCTCGATGTTAGGAGGAAGTTGTTGTCAGAGAGAGTGATTGGCATTGGAATGGGCTGCCCAGGGAGGTGGTGGAGTCACCATCCCTGGAAGTGTTGAAGCAAAGCCTGGCTGAGGCACTTAGTGCCATGGTATAGTTGACTGGATAGGGCTGGGTGCTAGGTTGCACTGGATGATCTTGGAGGTCTCTTCCAACCTGTTTGAGTCTATGGTCTTCTATTTGAACCACTACATTGAAAGGAGTAAGATGCATTTAGGTATTCAGACTCTTGTCTCCTGAATTGCTTATCCAGGGGACAATGGGAAGAGTGGCATCTTTTCAAGAGTAGCATCTTACACTGCCCTCTGAAAAGAAACAATAAAGAAACCATCACAGAACAGCAGGGGTTGAAAGGGGCCACTGGAGGTCAAGCAGTCCAACCACTCTGCTAATGCACATCTTACAGAAGTGTGTCCAGGTGGGTTTTGAAACTCTCCAGAAAAGGACACTCCACAACTTCTCTGGGCAGCCTGGTCCAGTGCTGCATTGCCCTCAAAGTAAAAAACAGTCTCTCCTTAAATTCAGATGAAACCTCCTGTGCTCTAGTTTGTACCTGTTGCCTCTTGTCCTGTCCCTGACCAGCAGTGACAAGCCCCATTCTCACAGCCTCCACCTTTTGGATATTTACATGCAGTCTGAAGATCCCCTCTCGGTGTGCTAGTTTGAAGCTAGCTAGAATGCTTTGGTGAGAAGAACTAGATTGCAGGCTGTGAAAGGAAGACAAGGGTGATGTCTACTTCACTCATAGGCTTGCTGAGAGACACAAAACGAAGAATCAAAATATAGATAAGGCACTTGCTTCTACTTCTGCTGAGGAACAGGCTGAGCTGCAGCTCTCTCTAGCCTCTCTGCCATGTCTTTAATTAATCCACTTTGCTTCCTAACCCCCTGGCTGACGCTCCTTGGGACTGGGGTAAGGTTGAGAGAGGTAAGGGGAAGGTGAAGGGTGGTTGAGAGCCCCTCCTGGGGACTCAGGTTTCTGGGAGGGCTGTTGTGTTTCTGTATTACCTTTTACCTTGTCTATTGCTGTCTATGACTGTATATACTGTAAATATCTGCTTGTATATTGTACTAGCTGTAAACAGAAGCTGCATTCAATTTCCAGAGGGGGCTGAGTCTAGACTGGGTGATTTCCAAAGTGTGTAAGGGGGGCAGGGAACACCCAAATCATCACACACTGTCTGCTCTTTTCCAACCTTAACGTCTCTTTCAATCAAAACGATTCCATAATTCTACAAACTTGCACTGTGAAGGGACACATAGAATCATAGAATCAGTCAGGGTGGGAAGGGACCACAAGGATCAGCCAGTTCCAAACACCCTACCCTAGATCAGCCTGGCCACAGCCTCATCCAGCCTGGCCTTAAACACCTCCAGCCATGGGGCCTCAACCACCTCCCTGGGCAACCCATTCCAGCCTCTCACCACTCTCATGCTCCACAACCTCCTCCTCACCTCCAGGCTGAACCTCCCCACTTCCAGCTTTGCTCCATTCCTCCCAGTCCTGTCACTCCCTGAGAGCCTAAAAAGTCCCTCCCCAGCTTTTTTGTAGCCCACTTCAGACAGTGGAAGACACAGTCCTGTTCGACACCTGATGACTTTCTGTCCCACTTCACTTCTTGCCAGAGCTTCCTGTGGGAACCACCAACCTCTCCTCACCCAGGTGCTAAACCCTTCTCCACAAAAATTCGATGCTGAATTTCTTTCTCACTATTTTTATCTGTGGGGTCTGCCAACAAATTTCTTATCAACCACAAGGCTTAAAATTGTATGTTTGGAAATCCCCCTGCAGATACCACTGGGGGAAAAATGAGACTTTAATAGGACTCACATGGCCAATATGAAAGAGAGAGTGAAAGGCACTACAGGAGGAGGAGGCAGTGGTAGGTGGACACTGGCCCTCACAGGAGGAGGAGATGTTTTCCAAGATCAAAATAAAACTCACCCAAATGTTGCTGAAAGAAAATTACTCTCTGCATTGCTTGGAACCTCCTGAAGTAAGAGGAGCTTCCCACTGACTTCAAAGGGTTGTGAACAGAGCCCACAAAGAGGTTTTTACTTCCCTGTGCTGACAGACAGCTGATATTTGTAGGAAGTGAAGCGAATCTTTTCCTTTTCCTCCTTTTTTGAGATGGAGGTGGTGGAGTCACCATCCCTGGAAGGGTTCAAGAAAAGCCTGGCTGAGGCACCTAGTGCCATGGTCTGGTTGATTGGATAGGGCTGGGTGCTAGGTTGGAGTGGATGATCTTGGAGGTCTCTTCCAACCTCATGGAAGCCAGGTGGGGTTGGTCTCTTCTCCCAGGCAACCAGCAGCAGAACAAGGGGACACAGTCTCAAGTTGTGCCAGGAGAGGTCTAGGCTGGATGTTAGGAGGAAGTTGTTGGCAGAGAGAGTGATTGGCATTGGAATGGGCTGCCCAGGGAGGTGGTGGAGTTGCCATCCCTGGGGGTATCACAGTATCATCAGGGTTGGAAGAGACCTCACAGATCATCAAGTCCAACCCTTTACCACAGAGCTCAAGGCCAGACCATGGCACCAAGTGCTATGTCCAACCTTGCCTTGAAGTGCCCCAGGGACGGCGACTCCACCACCTCCCCGGGCAGCCCATTCCAGTGTCCAATGACTCTCTCAGTGAAGAACTTTCTCCTCACCTCCAGCCTAAATTTCCCCTGGCACAGCCTGAGGCTGTGTCCTCTCGTTCTGGTGCTGGCCACCTGAGAGATGAGAGCAACCTCCTCCTGGCCACAACCTCCCCTCAGGTAGTTGTAGGGTGTTCAAGAAAAGCCTGAGGCACTTAGTGCCATGGTCTGGTCGACTGGCTAGGGCTGGGTGCTAGGTTGGCCTGGTTGATCATAGAATCAACCAGGTTGGAAGAGACCTCCAGGATCAGCCAGTCCAACCTAGCACCCAGCCCTAGCCAATCAACCAGACCATGGCACTAAGTGCCTCATCCAATCGGTCTCTTCCAACCTGGTTGATTCCATGACCCTCTGTGGCTTTTCTTTGTCTCCACAGCCAGTGTTCTTTCCCCAGCTCTATCTGTGGCACTTTTGTTCCTCCCAACAAAGGGCAATGCTCTGTTCCCCAGCCAGGGAGCTCCCTTACCGCCAGAGTCCCGATGAAAGGAGAGACACTGGAAAGCAGCTCGGATGGCTCGTGCGCTGTTTCTAATTAGCACATCATCTGCTTGCTTCTAAAAACGGCTGCCTGCATGTGTGCCTGACAGGGGAGTCGCCTGCAACAGCATCTCCCTCTCCAAGCAGCCTGGAGTCAGGCTGGCGGGGCCACCTGGCCCTGCACCAGAGGATCTGCCACGGGGTTTGAGGGAGCAAGGAGGCTGGAACCCCAGCCTGACCCAAGTAGAGAAATTCAGATCATGGGGAATTCAGTAAGACAAACCAGACTGGGTTTTGACAAGGGCAAGCCTAAGGGAAAGCAGCTTCACTGGCAGTCACAGAATGATAGGGGTTGAAAGGCACCTCCAAAGAGCATCTAGTCTGATCCCCCTGCTAAAGCAGGGTCACCCAGAGCAGGAGTGTGTCTAGGTGGGTTTGGAATCTCTGCAGAGAAGGAGACTCCACAACTTCTCTGGGCAGCCTGGTCCAGTGCTCTGTCACCCTCCCAGGAAAGAAGTTTTGTCTTATGCTTTGGTGGAAGGCAGTCTCCTTGTCCTCTCCACTCTGAGAGCTCTTCAGACCATCAAATCATCTTCTCTCCATGCATCAGGCCTCATGCTGCTATGCCCAAATTGTTTCTGGATGCTCCAAATAAGCACCAAAACTGCTTGTAAGAGAGATCCCAGGTACACAAATAAGCAAAGTGGAATGAGACTCTGTGGTGTGGAGCTAAACCTCTAGGTGCAATGTGAGCTCTCTCATTTTGACTCATCTCTTGCTTTTACAGAGATGTGCTGAATCTTCCTTCTCTAACTTCCTCCTTCCTTCCTCCCTTTTTTTCTTTCCTCCCTTCCTTCATTCCTTCTTTCTTTCCTTCCTTTCTTCTTCCTTATCTTCCTTCTTTCCTTCCTTATTTTCTTACTTTCTTTCCTTCTTCCTTCCTTCCTTTCTCTTCCTTCCTCTTCCCTCCCTTCCTTCCTTCATTCCTTCTTTCTTTCCTTCCTTCCTCTTCCTTCCTCTTCCCTCCCTCCCTTCCTTCCTTCATTCCTTCTTTCTTTCCTTCCTTCCTCTTCCTTCCTCTTCCCTCCCTTCCTTCCTTCATTCCTTCTTTCTTTCCTTCCTTCCTCTTCCCTCCCTTCCTTCCTTCATTCCTTCTTTCTTTCCTTCCTTCCTCTTTCTCCTCCCTTCCTTCTTTCCTTCTTTTTCTTTCTTTCCTTCTCCCTTCTTTCTTTTCTTCCTTCCTTTCTCTTCCCCTTCCTTCCCCTTTTCTTATTTCTTTTCTTCCTTCCTTTCTCTTCCCCTTCCTTCCCCTTTTCTTATTTCTTTCCTTCCTTCCTCCCTTTCTTTCCTCCCTCCCTTTCTTCCTTACCTTACTTCCTTCTTCTTTCTTCCTTCCTTCCTTCCTTTCTCCCTGTTTCTCCTTCCTGTCCTTTCTTTCTCTCTCTCTTTCCCTTTGTTTCTTTCTCTACCTCTGCCACACATTCTCAGGGTTGGGTTGTTTTTTGGCTGGCAGGGTTTCTTGCTTGTTTGGTTGGGTTTTTTGATATGATTATTATTTGTTTTCCTTTCCCTATGTCTTTTGGACTCCTGAGGCAGCACAGCAAGAGTTTAGCCACTGAGAAACTCTGTGCAATGTACAGTCTCAGGGAAAGGATACGTGTGGGAGAGAGGTAATTACTGTTCTCTGTATCTGTCTTTAGCTCTGGAATTAATCCACTGAGAGCACTGAATTAACTTAAGACCAGAGAGATCTGAGGATTGTTTCTGGCAGTTTGTCCCAGCGATGCTGGACCCGGTGTGAGCCTTTGGACAACAGCCAACACAGACTGCAAGCCAAAGACAGGACTGCAGACATGGCAGGTCCTGCAAGAACAGACAGACAGCGTGCACGAGGGAGGCACATCAGAAATGAGGGAAGACTGACCATCCTAACCACCTTCCCAGACCAACAGGAGACCAACAGCCAGTAATGCTACATGCTAAAAAGCTGTCCTTGTATCTCTCATAGTAAGAGGGAAAAGGGCAATTAGAAAAACCCCAGCAGGGAGAAAGGTCCAGGTCAGCAAGGAAGCTTGTAGAACCAAGAACAGGATGGTATTCCCTCCAGCCCACTTCCTGAGCCTGAGTTCTGCAACAGCAGTGAAGCAGGAGAAATTTTACTTCTTTAATTTTTCACTGTGAAACAACCAAACAACCACCATGCCCAGTGACACATCTCTGCCTCTGCCTGGAGTGAAGCAGGAGAGGGACTCCAGGCTGAAAAAAAAAAGGCACAGAGGGTGGTTCAAAGAAGGGACAGAGAGTGGGTGGTGACATTCAGGGCAATGAAGCTGGTAAAATGTCTTCTGATGAGCAGCTGAGGGAACTGGGGTTCTTCAGTCTGGACAAAAAGAGGCTCAGGGGAGACCTTCTTGCTCTCTCCAAATACATGACAGGAGATTGGAGCCAAATGGGGATCACAGAATCAACCAGGTAGGAAGAGAGCTCCAACATCATCCAGTCCAACCTAGCACCCAGCCCTAGCCAGTCAACCAGACCATGGCACTAAGTGCCTCAGCCAGGCTTTTCTTGAACACCCCCAGGGATGGCGACTCCACCACCTCCCTGGGCAGCCCATTCCAATGCCAATCACTCTCTCTGCCAGGAACTTCCTCCTCACATCCAGCCTAGACCTCCCCTGCCACAACTTGAGACTGTGTCCCCTTCTTCTGGTGCTGCTTGCCTGGCAGAAGAGCCCAACCCCACCTGGCTACAGTCTCCCTTCAGGTAGCTGCAGACAGCAATGAGGTCTGCCCTGAGCCTCCTCTTCTGCAGGCTGCACACCCCCAGCTCCCTCAGCCTCTCCTCATAGGGCTCTGCTCCAGGCCCCTCCCCAGCCTTGCTGCCCTGCTCCAAACACCTTCCAGCACCTCAACAACCCTCTTGGATTGAGGAGCCCAGAACTGGACACAGCACTCAAGGTGTGGCCTGACCAGTGCTGAGTACAGGGGAAGAATAAGCTCCCTTGTCCTGCTGGCCACACTGTTGCTGATCCAATACAGGATGCCATTGGCTCTCCTGCCCACTTGGGCACACTGCTGGTTCATCTTCAGCTACTATCTGATCTCTCAAGTAACAAATGACAGGATGAGAGGAACCAACATGAAGTTGCACCAGGGGTGATTCAGGTAGAATTAAGAAGAAAATTAATCTCCAGAAGGGTTGTCAAGACCTGGAACAGGCTGCCCAGGGCAGCAGTGGAGTCACCATCCCTGGCTGGATCTAAAAGACACGTAGATATGATGCTGAGACCCATGGTTTACTGGTGAACTTGGCAGTGAGGAGTCAGCACTAGAGCTCAATGGTCTTTAAGGTCTTTCCAACCTACAGGATTCTATGCTGTCTCTCCAACATTTGGGCCTTCCCTAAACTAAAGAACTAGAAATGGGAACTACAAAGATAGATGTCTATTGTATCATTAGGCATAGTCTGGATTTAATGATCAGATGAGACCTAGACTTCAGAGACATCAGGAAAACAGGAGTTCTGCTCCAGCCTGCACACAACTTCCTATAGAGAGAAGGAGCAGGCTTTGAGCTTAGACAAGGCTGTACATTTCACTCATGACTTCTCCAGAGTTCATGGGAGTCTAAATCAGAGTTCAGCTTGCAACACAAGACACATAATCCTGATCCATTCCTGGGCCAGGCTTCATACTTCCCACTCAGCAGCATTCAGATTTGTTTAGTCTGTCCTTTTTAAATGTCCCTTCTCCCTTGTGAGATGCTCCACATACCCAAAGAGGTTGGCTGGGCAGATTCGAGGCATACTAGTTGGCTGTGCCAGCTTGCCCACATGACATAACCATGGCACTCTCAAGAAGTGTCAGGGCTTACAAGCTATGGGATTTCCTTTCTGACTATGGTTCATCAAAGACCAAGATGTGATTTCTTTGAAGCTTTGCCCAACCAATCTCTAACTTGCTGCAAACCCCTGGAGGTATTCAGCTAAATGTGGTCCAGATGGCACTGGAAGACATAAGATATCAACAAGTCACATTCAGGCTAAGACAGTGCTATCTTTACAGAGGCTGTCCAAGTAAAATCAGAGCTGACTGCAAAACTGAGCTTCCCCTCCCCAAAATGCTGCCTCTGCTTCTCAAAATTGTTTCTAAACCAACCCATTACCCTGCTTTTTCTTTCACAGTTTCTTCACAGCTCCATCTCAGCCAGAAGCTGAGCCATCTGAACACATGAGAAAGACTTTTTGGATGTGAAATCTGGCTCAGTGGGAGACCTGAAAATCTCAGAGGCAAACTGGGCACACTTGGTTCACAAGCAAGTATCTCGCAAGCTTTTGCATTGCCAGAGAAGCAATGAGTCTGGAACGCTTAATGAACCCTCTGAGATTTGCCCATCATGGCTCAAAAACACATCACAGCTCCTTAAAAATCTGCTGTCTTAAAAAAAAAAAAGAGAGACACATCTGTCTTAAAAATCTCTCTCTTACAAACTACATTTCCTACTCTCCCTGCTTGCAATTCATCTGGCAGAGCCATCTTGGAAGGATTCAGTCCATACGAAAGGATCTCGCAGCACTTGTCAAGCATTCATGAGCATCCCTTGGGAACAAGGGATACAGTAAACACATTCTCTTCTATATCTGGAGAATTAAAGCAGAGTAAACTCCATGAATTGACCTTCATAGAACCACTAAGGTTGGAAAAGAATCTTAGAATCATAGAATCAACCAGGTTGGAAGAGACCACCAAGCTCAGCCAGTCCAACCTAGCACCCAGCCCTGGCCAATCAACCAGACCATGGCACTAAGTGCCTCAGCCAGGCTTTGCTTCAAGACCTCCAGGGACAGTGACTCCAAAGACCTTTAAGACTGAGTCTAACCATCAACCCAAAACCACTATGGTCACTAAACCATGTCCTCAGGTGCCATGTGCACACATTTTTCAACATCTCCAGGGACAGGGACTCACCATCTCCCTAGATAGTCTGTCCCAATGCCTGATCACTCTTGCAGTGATTTTTTCCCCCCTAATATCTAGTCTAAACCTCCCCTGCTGTAACTTCAGGCCACTTCCTCACCCTATCACTAGTTACTTGGGAGAACAGATCAACTTCTACCTCACTACAACCTCCTTTCAGGTAGCTGTAGAGAGCAAAATGGTCTCCCCTCAGCCTCCTCCTCTCCACACTAAACTCCAGTTCCCCCAGCCACTCCTCAGACTTATTCTCCACACTCTTCACCAGCTCCTTTGCCTTTCTCTGGACACACTTCAGCAACTCAATGTCTTACCAAGAGACCATAGTAACTTGTAACACATAAGCTTCACCTCCCAGCTCCTGATTTAGATGCTAAACAGCTCTGTCTCTATGTGACAGTACAGTAGGCACTGACTGAAAAGTCCCTGGCATGAAATGCCCTCACGTCACCTCTGAGCACTGCTGACATCCCTCAGTCTGCTTCAGGCTGGAAAGAATCTGCTGTATCAGTTTGCAGCTATTAGTCATCAGGAGAACTGGGAGTCACCTTCTAAATGCCTGGATCCAAGCATCCCTGTCCCATGCTTTGAATGTAAACACAGTCCACAGGCAGAGCTGTATCTACTGCGTTATTTATATCCCAGGTCCTCTCTGCATCCACAAAATCAGCAACTTAGACCTTACAGCACTAACTGTGCCTACAGTTATCCATCAGAAAGATCTGCACCCAAGTTCTCAGTAGCAAAAGGAGAGAAATATCACCAAGTGTTCACATCTGAGCCCCGTGAGATCTGCACCTCGGTTCCTCCAGCTCTAACAAGAGCGACTGCTCACCACCTGGGGATTGTGAACCGAGGGATTTGGAAGGGCTTATGCAGGGAAAGGAGATTAACACAGACTTGAGCTGTCTGGTTGGAAAACGTGGGAGGCATGATAGTGGTATTCACAGCAGTGGAGCGTCCAGTCCAGACAGGACAGTCACCAGCTTTCTATGCAGAAGGTGGGAAGAAAGGCAAGGAAATGTTTTCCAGGGATCTTCTTTATGTTTATTCCTTTGAGGTCTGTTTGCTTCCTTGTTTTCAAATTGTTCTCAGATGGACCACAGGTTGGAAGAGACCTCCAAGCTCATCCAGTCCAACCCAGCACCCAGCCCTAGCCAATCAACTAAATCATGCCACTAAGTGCCTCAATCCAGGCTTTTCCTCAACACCTCCAGGGATGGCAACTCCACCACTTCCCTGTACAGCCCATTCCAATGCCAATCACTCTCTCTGGCTATAATTTCCTCCTAAGGCAGGTTGTAGCCAGGTGGGGTTGGTCTCTTCTCCCAGGCAACCAGCTATAGACCAAGGGGACACAGTCTCAAGTTGTGCCAGGGGAAGTATAGGCTGGATGTCAGGAGGAAGTTCTTCCAACCTGATTGATTCTATGATTCTATGAACATCCAGCCTAGACCTCCCCTGGCACAACTTGAGACTGTGTCCCCTTGGTCTACAGCTGGTTGCCTGCAGAAGAGACCAACCCCACCTGGCTCCAACCTCCCTTCAGGTAGTTGTAGACAGCAATGAAGTCAGCCCTAAGCCTCCTCTTCTCCAGCCTAAACAAGCACAGCTCCCTCAGCTGATGATTCCCACACAGAGAGCAGGCCTGCAGACTGTGGGCAAGAGGATGGTTAGGGTCTTTACCCAGCTGGGGAGAGAACTGGTCAGAGGGATTACCTGCTTCCTAAGTCAGGTGAATAGAGAATGCTGCATGGTTGGAGCCCCACAGATATAGGTTAGCAACCCCTTTGTGCCAACCTCCCCGTGTGACCTTGAACATGTTGCTTAGAGGTTCATCTCAGAGCCGCTTATGGGATTTAAGATCATTTTCCTTCAAACTAGCAGGAAGGGTTTGCTTATGGTTCATTTTCCCCCTCTATTTCTCATAAATCTGTTAGGTGGCTTTGAATATTTCAACCATAATCTCCCTGGGTTGAAGATGCAACCAGCCAGCAGATGTACGCACAGCAGTGATTAATGAACTCCAAGCTCTTTTAGCCTGTTGCAACACCAAAAGGGCTGATGGTTGAAAACTAAGAGAAGAGAAAGGTGCACTAGAGAGAAGGAAGTAAAATTTTACACTGAGTGGTGAAACACTGGCCCACATTGCCCAGATGCCCCAGCCTTGGAAATATTCCAGGTCAGGTTGTCTGAGGTGCTGAGTAATCTTGCTCCAGCAGCAGATGTTCCTGATGACTGCAGTAGGACTGTACTACATGAACTTTAAAGGTCCCTTCCAAACCCAAACCATTCTATGATTCTCCATCCCCATCTTATAATTCCTCTGCCTGGCCAGATTTAATTGGCTTTTCAGAGTGCAGTCTTGGGTAGAATCATAGAGTCAAGCAGGTTGGAAGAGACCTCCAGTATCATCCAGTCCAACCTAGCACCCAGCCCTAAACAGTCAACCAGACCGTGGCACTAAGTGCCTCATCCAGCCTTTTCTTGAACATCCCCAGGGATGGCGACTCCACCACCTCCCTGGGCAGCCCATTCCAATGGCAATCACTCTCTCTGGCAAGAACTTCCTCCTCACATCCAGACTAGAACTCCCCCAGTACAACTTGAGACCGAGTCCACTTGTTCTCTTGCTCGTTGCCTGGCAGAAGAGCCCAACCCCCACCTGGCTACAGCCTCCCTTCAGGTAGTTGTAGACAGCAATGAGCTCTGCCCTGAGCCTCCTCTTCTGCAGGCTAAACAACTCCAGCTCCCTCAGCCTCTGAGATCTCTTCTGGGCTCCTCCAAAGGGAGGCTAAGGGGAGACCTGGTTGCTCTCTTCAGCTACCTCAAAGGAGGTTGCAGAGAGATTGGATCACAGGATGTTAGGAGCTGGAAGGGACCCAAGGAGATCACAGAATCAGTCAAAGTTGGAAGGGACTACAAGGATCATTGAGTTCCAAACCCCCTGCCATGGGCAGGGACACCCTACCCTAGACCAGGTTGGCCATAGCCTCCTCCAGCCTGGCCTTAAACACCTCCAGGGATGGGGGGCTTCAAACAGAGGTCGAGTTCAACCCCCCCCTGCCAGAGCAGGACAATGCTATCTAACACTGATCACAGAGGAACACATCCAGACAGGCCTTGAAAGTCTCCAGAGAAGGATTCCACAGTCCTCCTGAGGAACCTGTGTCAGTGCTCTGTGACCCTTACAGTAAAGAAGTTCCCCCTCGGTGTCAGTGTCTTCTCACAAATAACAACTGCTGGGACAAAAGAAAACAGCATTGAGTGCCAGGGGAGCTTTGGTTGGACAGTTGCACATGAGGAACAATTTCTATACTGAAAGGGTTGCACCAAAGACTGAAACAGGCTGCCCAGGCAAGTGGTTGAACTGCCATCCTGGGATGTATTTAAAAGCTGTCTAGATGTGGTGCTCAAGGATATGGTGTAATAGTGGCTTTAGTACAGGTAGGTAAGGGTTGGACTTGATAAGTTTAAAGGTCTTTTCCAAGCACAGTGATTCTGTGAGTTCAGGGAGGAATAGAAGCCATGCAATCAGATGGCCAAGAGCTAAATTTAATTCTTGTCTCTTAATATTCATGTCCCTTCTGTGCCTAAATTAAACCACAGGATTTTGTGATACTTGGGTGTGAATTACTATCTGCTATGGAGATCAACTGAAACAGAGCTGTATGAGATCTCATCAGCTAAAAAATCCTGTTTTATCACCCCAATTGTGACATTTTTGCCCTCTAGCTACAGGGACTGGGTGATCATAGACTTCATTTCGGCACAGCAAGAGCTGAGTTTAGATCTCCTGTCGCATTGTGAATGCTTGCTTTAGCTCTCAGAGCAATGATCCTGAAGAAAGAGGGTACCACCTTATGTGAACCTATGTGACCTCCTCAGAGAATACTATGTTCTCAAGTTCAGGTATTGTTAATATCCTCTATCAGTAGAGGAAAACACTGTAGCTGATCTTATGAAACTGACTACAAGAAAAAGGGAAAAAAAAAAAACCCAACCCACCAAAAAAACCACAAAACCCCAACCCTCCCAGCCATGGCTTCAGTGTCAGAAAAACAGAGAGAGGGACAACATATTAGTCTGAAATGAGACCTCAAGCTTTTAGTGGAGGTAGATAAATTTCCTCCTATTGCTCTCAAGTTCTGCAAGTTTAGCAATAAAAAACAACACTGGGACAGAAATGAATGAAGCAAGCTCTCAGAATCAGTATTTAACAGCTACTGATTTATTATCAGTAGTTAACACCTCTGGTGTTTGGGGGTTTGAGATATTTTGGAAGCTGTAATTTGGTTTCAAAGACCACTGGAGTCACAGAATCAACCAGGTCGGAAGACACCTCCAAGAGCATCCAGACCAACCTAGCACCCAGCCCTAAACAGTCAACCAGACCATGGCACTAAGTGCCTCAGCCAGGCTTTGCTTCAACACCTCCAGGGATGGTAACTCCACCACCTCCCTGAGCAGCCCATTCCAATGCCAATCACTCTCTCTGCCAGGAACTTCCTCCTAACATCCAGCCTAGACCTGCCCTGGCACAACTTGAGACTGTGTCCCCTCGTTCTGTTGCTGCTTGCCTGGGAGAAGAGCCCAACCCCACCTTACTATAGCCTCCCTTCAGGCAGTTGTAGACAGCAACTAGGAAAACCAAGAACAACAGAAACAGTGAGAATGGTCTCCACCTCTAAGTGAATCATAGAATCAACCAGGTTGGAAGAGACCTCCAAGCTCATCCAGCCCAACCTAGCACCCAGCCCTAGTTTGAGAACGGCATGAAACTAGGTGAGACATGAAGTTTGCATGCTGTCATGCTGCCCTTGTGTTTTTAGCTCAAGGATACTTAAGCTTTGAACTTAAGCAGAAATGTCTTTCTCCTGAGGGTGCCAGAGCACTGGAGCAGGCTGCTCAGAGAGGCTTTGGAGGGTCTTCTGCTCTGGAGATTTTCAAAACCCACCTAGACAGAACCCTGTGCAACCTTTCAGCAGGGTGATTGGAGCAGATGATGCCCTAGTATGCTACAACAGTGGTACACCAGGTACTTCACAACTCCTCGGGACGTGCATAGGAAACCCTTCTGGAGGGGATCAGAAGCCGCCTGCGTTGTGGCGTGCTGAGGCTGTATGGAGGCACACACTTCACCTAGCCCCAGGAGACACCAAACTTGGGTCCACATGAAGGCACTAAGTGAGCACAGCTCTGGCTGACTTTGGTCAGACTGCTAACACCTATGTACCCTCCATTCTCAGTGGGGATGGTGGGCAGTTCTGGACTCAAGAATGGGCTGATAATATAGACAACATCCCCTTAAATGCAGAATAAGGGGGGGGGTGGGGAATCATCCTGGATACAGAAGAACCACCAACCTCCACTGCCTTTGTCAACACCCAGGATTTCCTTTATGCTGAATCCAGCACATCATCCCCATCATCTCCTATAAGACCTCACTAGTGCTCCTAATTTTGGCAGCTGTCATCTACGGGAGTTACGTGATCTGGAGTTAATGCAATTAGCTCTGACTTTGAAGGCACACAGAAGCTTCTCATCATTCTCAGAAGTGCCTTAGACAACTTGGGGACAGCAGCCAAGCTCAAAATGACTGCCAGGAGTGTCATGTGTTGTTCCAGAGCTGAGATAGTGTCTGCAACAGGAATTGAGCCTTGAACAGATTGGGGGAAGGACGTGGGAGGGAGGGAAGAATCACAGAATAGACAATGCATTTAGACAAAGAGGGATCAACATCTGACAAGGGATGGCTACATATTACAGGATCAGAGTGCAAAGGTAAGTGAAGGGAAGGGGAAGGATAATGAGGATGAGAGAAAATAGGACACAGTACAGGGGAGAGGAGAATACAAAATAACTGAGTGGGTCAACTGAACACTGAGCAGTGCATCGAGACTGGAGAGTTTGGGTTAGTTTGTAGTAATTGTTAGGGCCAGTGCCCAGGACTTCAACAATCTCATCTCCACAGCATCAGCACTGCTATCTCAAAGGAGACATTTTCAGCCAGGTGTTCAGCTTTGGATACAGGACATGCCCCTGATGGTCTGTTAACGCCCTCCCATCAATGCAATTGAACCTTTGCCCAGCAGGTGCCACCCAGAACCCCTTTCATCCAGCAGGCTTGAACATTGCTGCCAGTATCCACAATACTCAGCACTGAATCACTGACTGAGGAGAAGCTTTTCAAATGCTGTCACTGATGGGCTATGATTAAACATGGCTTGGCAAAAAGGTGAGAGGATAAAAGTGCTGTCAAAGGCAGAAAAGAGAGGCTGGCTTAGAGGAGATCAAGCAAATAAGTCAAGATATAGTCTCCCCTGGCCCATAAAGCTGCTCCTCTTCATGTACTTGGGTCTTTTATTAGTCTTGATGTATTGTAAAAAGTTACAATAACTGCTCCCAAAGACCAGATCTCCTGCTACAGCCTCTTAGAGGGCACGGCCCATTCTCTTCCTTCATCCTATTTCCAGTGAGGTGCCAGTTCTGAGAGACACATTTACCAAAGGAGACCCCAAAGCTCATGGCTGGGGGAGCAGAGTGGCAGATGGAAAATCATAGAATCATAGAATCAACCATGTTGGAAGAGACCTCCAACATCATCCAGCCCAACCCAGCACCCAGCCCTAAACAGTCAACCAGACCATGGCACTAAGTGCCTCAGCCAGGCTTTTTCTGAACACCTCCAGCCACAGTGACTCCACCACCTCCCTGGGCAGCCCACTCCAATGCCAATCACTCTCTCGGACAAAAACTTCCTCCTAACATCCAGCCTAGACCTCCCCCAGAACAACTTGATACTCTGTCCCTTTGTTCTGTTGCTGGTTGTCTGGTAGAAGAGCCCAACCCCACCTGGCTACAGCCTCCCTTCAGGTAGTTGTAGACAGCAATGAGCTCTGCCCTGAGCCTCCTCTTCTGCAGGCTGCACACCCCCAGCTCCCTCAGCCTCTCCTCACAGGGCTGTGTTCCAGGCCCCTCACCAGCTTTGTTGCCCTTCTCTGGACATGTTCCAGCACCTCAACATCTCTCTTGAATTGAAGGGCCCAGAACTGGACACTGTCCATGGGCAGTGTCACAGCCCCACTAGCTGGACTGTATTCAAAGTCCAGGCATTGGAACAGGCCAACCAGGGAGATGGAGTCACCAAGCCTGGAGACAACCAAACACCATGTGGACATGGCCCTTTGGGACATGGTTTAGTGAGCTTGGTGCTGTCAGGTTGATGGTTGGGATTGATGGCCTTACAGGTCTTTTCCAACCTTAGTGAATCTGTGACTCTATGATACTCCACTTTCAAGTGTCCCTGATTTCACAAAGCAAAAGAAAACCCCAGCCTGGAGCCCATACCTTCCAGAAAAAAAATCAATGCCCTAATGTGAGTAGCTCCTTCAAGCCTAGAGGATCTGTGGGGAGAAACTGATGTAATTATAAATCCATCCAGCATCACACTTAGACCTCAGAAATCTCAACTCCTCCAACATCCCATCTTTTCCATTCCTCCCATTTCACACACTGCAGCAGGGTCGCGGCAATGCCAAGCACCAATCCAGGCTGGGCAGTGAGTGCCTGGAGAGCAGCCCTGAGGAGAGGGACTTGGGGGTGTTGGTGGATGAGAAGCTCAGCAGGAGCCAGCAGTGTGCACTTGCAGCCCAGAAAGCCAAGCAGAGCCTGGGCTGCATCAGGAGAAGTGTGGCCAGCAGGGCCAGGGAGGTGATTCTCCCCCTCTGCTGTGCTCTGCTGAGACCCCAGCTGGAGTCCTGCATCCAGTTCTGAAGCCCCTAAACAAGAAGGATGTGGAGGTGCTGGAGTGTGTCCAGAGCAGGGCCAGGAGGATGCTCAGAGAGCTGCAGCAGCTCTGCTGTGAGGACAGACTGAAAGAGTTGGGGCTGTGCAGGCTGCAGCAGAGGAGGCTCCCAGGTGACCTTCTTGTGGCCTTCCAGGATCTGAAGGGAGCCTACAAAAAAGCTGGGGAGGGACTTTTGAGGCTGTCAGGGAGTGACAGGAGTGGGGGGAATGGAGCAAAGCTGGAGGTGGGGAGACTCAGAGTGGAGGTGAGGAGGAAGTTGTTGAGCATGAGAGTGGTGAGAGGCTGGAATGGGTTGTCCAGGGAGGTGGTTGAGGCCCCATGGCTGGAGGTGTTTAAGGCCAGGCTGTGTGAGGCTGTGGCCAACCTCCTCTAGGGTAGGGTGTCCTGGGCATGGCAGGGGTGATCAGAACTAGGTGATCCTTGTAGTTCCTTCCAACCCTGACTGATTCTGTGCTTTCATGCCATGGTAACCAAGAGCAGATGTTGAGAAGTTATTGCCAACAGATGCCAATCTAATGGACATGGCAAGGTTGGGGCAAAGGGGCATAGAAAGATAAGCAGGTGTCAGGATTGAATCACCTATGACACCATTCATCATGCTGTCAGGCTGAGACAGGTTGCCTCCAGATGGCATCTAATCCACCAGCTCAGGATGCTGGGCCAACAAAAGGGGCTGCGTTAACATGCACCACAGTGGTGCCAGCCATGTGAATTGAACAGGGGCTGCTAAGAGTGGGAGGGAAAGGTGCTTTTCTCTGGCTTCTGGGAGCTGTCTGCCTCTCTCTCTGCCCTGGCTTGAGGAGACAGCCTGGGTGAGAGTGAAAGGAGAGCCAGACGGCAGCTTGAGACGTTCTGCAGAGACATGTGGTTCACCGAGGGTACAGAACCTCCCCTCCCAGAGCAGCCCAGGTAATAAAAGCTGCACAAACGCTGTGTGCACTGCAAGAGGAGAGGAAGTTAATCACTAGGCAGGGGGGAGCTCAGGGAAAACAAAGACAGCTTGAGAGCAAACGGGTTTTTTTAACCCTGAGGGGCATGCTGTGTCTTGCTGCAAGAAGATGACAGCTCTGATCCAGTCCTGTGCTGCATAAGGGAGAGAATGAGGCTAGGACACTTCAGGGAGTGGTACCTGCCTTGGCATAAAATACATGGGGATGAACAGGGGAAAAATGAGGCTAATTTTACCAGAATACCCAGCATGTGGAGGTTATTAACCCCTCTTTTCTCATTAACTTCCAGCTTAGGTAAACACTTTTCACTCATCTAATGTAATCCAGAGGGATGAGTCACTTCTTCCCATCCACAGCTGTCAGGAGCACTGCCGGGCTGTTACCCTGTTGCAGGGAGAGTTGTTTTCCTCTGTGAGTGTAGCAGTGTCTGACAGAACTAGAGAATCTCTAAGAATCATAGAATCAACCAGGTTGGAAGAGACCTCCAACCTAGCACCCAGCCCTGGCCAGTCAACCAGACTGTTGGAAAAGACCTCTAAAATCATTGAGTCCAGCTGCCACACCAACAGCACCATGCCCTGCTAAACTACCTTGTGAAGTGCTGTGTCTACACATGTTTTGAACATCCTAGGGATGAAGACAACACCACCAGTTGCCAGGAGGGCCAACCAGAGCCTGGGCTGCACCAGGAGAAGGGTAGCCAGGGAGTCGAGGGAGGTGATTCTCCCCATCTACTGCACTCTGGTGAGACCCCACCTGGAGTACTGCATCCTGCTCTGGAGCCCCCATTACAGGAAGGAGGATGTGGAGATGCTGGAGCATGTCCAGAGCAGGGCCAGGAGGATGCTCAGAGGCTGCAGCAGCTCTGCTGTGAGCACAGACTGAAAGAGTTGGGGCTGTGCAGCCTGCAGAAGAGGAGGCTCAGGGGTGATCTTATTACTGTCTACAACTACCTGAAGGGAGGTTGTAGCCAGGTGGGGGTTGGTCTCTGCTGCCAGGCAACCAGCAACAGAACAAGGGGACACAGTCTCAAGTTGTGCTGGGTTAGGTCTAGGCTGGATGTTAGGAGGAAGTTGTTGGCAGAGAGAGTGATTGGCATTGGAATGGGCTGCCCAGGGAGGTGGTGGAGTCGCCTTCCCTGGAGATGTTGAAGCAAAGCCTGGATGAGGCACTTAGTGCCATGGTCTGGTTGACTGGATAGGGCTGGGTGCTAGGTTGGCCTGGATGATCTTGGAGGTCTCTTCCAACCTGGTTGATTCTATGATTCTAAATGCCTCATCCAGTCTTTTCTTGAACACCTCCAGGGACGGTGACTCAACACTCAGTTGTCAACTTTACTTGCCCAATTACTGTTACTGCTTGCCCAGAGCTGAGCTGAAGCTGCACATTGGGTAGAACTGCAGTTACAGACTCACAGAACTAAAGAGGTTGGAAAAGACCTCTGAGATCGAGTCCAACCTATCACCCAACCCTTCTAATTAACTAAACCATGGCATGAAGTGCTTCATCCAGCCTCCCTTTAAACACCTCCCCGTTCCCTCAGGAGCTCTTCAGAAAACCTGCTCTCCAGAACCTTCAACAGCTTTGTTGTGGCATCTCTGGACACACTCCAACACCTCAACGCCCTTCTAGTGAAGCAGCCACACTACAGTGCAATCTACAGCAGGAAGCTAAAAGCTGCAAAACGTTTTATGCCACCAGAGGAAGGAGAGAAGGGCATTACAAACACCAGCTCCTTGCATCAGCTGATTAATTTGTCAGGTAGTAATTCATTAGGTCTTAATGCATGGGGTGGTTTGAGAGCAGTGGGAAGTGGGTAGCACTCAATGTACACGTTCTGTGAGGTGCCAGCAACGCGGTGCTCTGGAGACAGCCACAGATTTGTTATGTTAATACCCTCATCTCCTCCTGTGATTATCAAAAGGCAGGTTCTGTCACACAGCAGACAAAAACTGCAGTGAGGATGGATGGATGGGACTGGTGCTTATTGCTCAGGAGCTATGAGGAAGGCACTCCAAAGAATGCTGTGAAATTAAGACCAAAACAAAAAATGATTTTACCATTTTCCTTCTGATTTTTATGAAAACTCTTCCTGCTGGGATTCTCTGGAGCAGATTCTTCCTTCAAGAACACGCTGGAGTAAGAGCAGCTTTTACAGAGGGTTTTTACAGAGTGCCTCCAGCCCAGGCTGGATTAAAGATGGTGAGAATCTCACCTTCCCTCTTAAACACAGGCTGCCCTCAAAAGCTGCAAACCCCAGGGAACAGGGCAGTGTGGGAGTGCTTCTGAGCCTGCAGGCAGAGCCTAGAGTCCTAGACACGGGTTTAGGAAGAGCTGCTTTAATTTTCAACCTCCTAATTGAACTAATTGAGCTTCTGCAATTTGCTGGAGTTAACCCTCCCCTCACCCACTGCAAGAGGCCAAAGCCTTGCTGCTGATTTGGTTTGCCAGGGTGCCCATGCTCACGTTTTCCACAACAAAGGGGAGATGGAAACTGTTGTTGCTCCCAGACCTCTCAGGGTCTCCCCTTTGATTCTGGTGTTTCCTACCAGCATCAGCACTTGTGATATTAATGATCTAGACAACAGGTCATTAAAACCCATTCAGGAGGGGGACTGCAGCTACATAAGGAAGGATTAAAGCCCTGTTACTATCAGATGTGAATATTCACCCTGCCCAATTAAAAAGATCTTTGCCTAATAGCAGGAACACTGCTTCTCTAACTCCCCTCTGGCAGAAAAGGCTGTGGAATAATTTTATCACCCTCCCCAAATAAAGCTGAAGATGTTTCTGACAAAGAAGCTGTTTTTCTGCATCTGAGGTGCCCTCTCCAAAACATAAAAGTGATGCCACTCAAAAAATCACAGGCTAGGGGCTGATGATGCTCACTGAGATACTTTGGCTTAGGAGAGGCTTGGTGGCTACTGCAAGGGCAACCTCCAATCTCAGTGTCCCTTCATTTTCTTTTAATGTTAATTGGATTAAAATTTCAGTGGGTTAGAGGTGGATTTTGGCATGTGCAAGGTAAAGATGCATAAATATGAGTGCTGTTGATGGCAGAGGAAATGGAAAATGAAGAGACTGCCATGGGTGAAAGACCAGTTATATCCACAGCATCTTCCTTGGGCTTGGGGAAAAGCAACATCCCTTTGATCAGAGCTGGGAACCTGATCTTACCCCAGAGTCTGGAGTGGCAAATCCCTTTTCTTTGTCAAGAAACACAAAGAGAAACCAGCAACGAGCTGTGAAGCAGCCAAAGAGGAGTTTGGTGAAACAAATACTATGCAAGCAGCTCCATTTCTCATGCCTCCACTACTTTTGGGGAAACTTAGAGGTGAAGGGGAAACAGCTACACTAACCACACTCTCCATTGCCCTCTCAGCACAGCCTCCACCAGTGCTGCTCCCAATTTACAGCACATTCTAGTATTGCCAGTCCAAGGGGTCAACAATCAACCAGTCTCCCTCTGGGAGATGATGCACAAGGCAAATAAATTCCATCTCATTCTCTCTTGCAGCCTTTGCTTTCCTGGCCCACAAAATGACCCTGCTTCACTTAATTGGACCCCCACCTGACCTCCAAACCCACCTTCACCTGCAGAGCTTAGAGCAACCTGCCCTCTCTAAATGAATTCCCTGGCTATGGGGGGTTCCAAAATCTGCTCCCAGCTCACATATTGCTCTGTTGATCTCTGAGCTGCCAAACCACCTTGCCCAACCATTAAAAGACTACTTTCCTCTACCCTCTCCAGCTACTGGTTTTAATCTCCTTGAACAAAAAGCACAATGAAAAAAAAAAACCCAAACCCCAAACCCATAAAATATATTATTATGGCTACTTCACCCACTGGAGATTAATTTAAGGAAGGTAAATAATTGGCATGAAAGAGGCTTTTGAAAAGCAGGGACCCATTTGTTTGTGGCTCTCTAGCAAATGCATCACCAGGCTCTCTAGAGCAAACTAGATCCTTACACAGAAAGAGACACAGAGTATGTGTGTGTGTGGAGGGGGAGAATCTATTTATTATAAAGATTTAATTGGTTTAAAGAGTGACTGTCATGCTGCCTGACACTTTAAAGTGTTCTGTACAGTAGGAGACATAAAACATGAATCACTGCACTTGTTTTTCATCATCTTCCCTGCCACGTTTGCTAATTATTTAATCTCCCATGTCAGATGCAAGACTTTTGCTCCTTTTTCTGCTCTTTTTTTTTTATCCCCCTTCTGGTTGTCTCCTGCACTAGACTATGACACAGTGCAGCTTGGGTGCAGATGGCATAGATCTGGAGAGGCCACGGAATAGAATCAGAGAATCAACCAGGTTGCAAGAGACCTCCAAGATCATCCTGTCCAAGCTAGCATCCATTGCTCCTTGTCTTATCGCAGGGAGCAGTGAGCAGAGCCTGTCCCCCCTCTCCTAACCAGTCCTCAGGTGTTTATAAACATTAAATCCCCTCTCAGTCTTCTCTTCTCCAGACTGAAAAGTCCCAGGTCTCTCAGCCTCTCCTCATCAGGCAGTGCTCCTGTCCCCTAATCATCCTCACAGCCCTCCACAGGACCCTCTCCAGCAGATCCTTGTCCCTCTTCAACTGGGGAGCCCAAAACTGAGCACAGTATGAACCAAGGCTTTTAAGATTATCCAAACGTTAACTCAGCACTGCCAAGACACCTCATGTCCAATCCTGGACATGCCTTTACAGTGACTCCACCACCTCCCTGGGCAGCCCATTCCAATGTCAATCACTCTCTCTGGCAACAACTTCCTCCTAACATCCAGCCTAGACCTCACCCATCACAACTTGAGACTGTGTCCCCTTCTTCTGTTGCTGCTTGCCTGGCAGAAGAGACCAACTCCACCTGGCTACAGCCTCCCTTCAGGTAGTTGTAGACAGCAATGACGTCACCCTGAGCCTCCTCTTCTCCAGACTAAACAGTCTCAACTCCTCATGCAATCATCAGGGACATCTTCAACTACTTGCTCAGAGACCTGTCCAGCCTAATCTGCAACTTGTCCAAATATAGCATCCAGCATCTCTCTGGGCAACCTCCCACCACCTTCAGCCTAAAACATTTCTTCCTTAGATGTAAACCAGATCTCCCCTTTTTAATTCAAACCCATCACTTCTTGTCTTGACACAACATGGTTTGCTAAAATGTCTGTTCTCCTCTTTCTTATAGGTTTCTCAAAGAAAGGAAAGGTCTCCTTGGAGCCTTCTCTTCTCCAGGCTGAATAACCCCAACTCTCACATCCTGTCCTTGCAAGCAGAGAAGTTCCAGCCCCCATATCATTGTTGTAGCCTTCTCTGGACCCAGTTTAACAAGTCTATGTCTCTCCTGTGCTGAAGATGCCTGTGCTGGACCCAACAGTGCACGTGGAGTGTCAACAGAGCAGAAGGACAGAATCACCTCACTTGATCTGCTGGCCACAACCATAACAGAAATGGATGAGTGAAGTACCACAGCAAGGCTTCATCTACCTTTCCTCACTTCAGAGCAGGACCTGTACCAGCCACTTTCCAGTTGGCCTGGAAAAACTGAGCTTTCTCCACTCTCTCCCTGGCAATTAGCTCCCAGAAGCTGGCATCCCAGGAGAACGCTCCCCTTGCCAGCCTACATGCCCATGCTGTGATTTATCTCTTGGCAGAAGAGCACAGAGGCTTTTGATGCTCACATCGCCTTCCTGGAGAGATGCATTTTGGAAGCGGACAAGAAAGCATTCCCTGGGATGCTCACCTGTGGTTTGGGGCTGCTGAATGGTGCATCTGGTTGTGGGTCCCTGAAAGCTGCCACAGGTTTTAAGCAATTGGAGTTGATAGGAGGGATAAGGGGATGAAGAAGAGTCTCAGATGTTTGTGGAGAATAAATAATAATACCACTAATAAGGCTGCATAATTTTATGGCACTTGCTTTTCCATCTTCAAAGGGCATCCCACAGCTTTTGGCAAGCCCCTGTGAAGTAGAAGCTAGTCACCAGCCCAATGCCAACTCAGAGTTTAGCATGAGCAGGATTTAAGGTGACTGTTGATATCATTAACACGAGCATTAGAACACAAACACCGGCTGCCAGCGAGAACACGAGCCTGGGGACTGCTTTCCAGGAGAAAGAGACCTGTGTAAGGAGCAGCTCTCATTCTGGGTGCTCTGAAGGCAGAGGAAAGGATCTGCTCCCTGGGCTGGCATTGCTTCAAGTAATCACCAAGGACCTTGCAACAAGAGTGCCCCAAGCAAACTACTCAGTTCTCCACAGAGAGAGTGATTTGCCATTGGAATGGGCTGCCCAGAGAGATGGTGGAGTCACCATCCCTGGAGATGTTCAAGCAAAGCCTGGATGAAGCACTTAGTGCCATGGTCTGGTTGACTGGATAGGGCTGGGTGCTAGGTTGGCCTGGATGATCTTGGAGGTCTCTTCCAACCTGGTTGATTCTATGATAGAATTGTTTAGGCTGGAAGAGACCTTTAAGACTAACAAGTCCAACCATTAGCCCCAGTACTGCCAGGTCACCACCAAACCATGACCCTCAGCACCACATATACACAGCTTTGCAACCTCTCTGGGGATGAGGACTCCACCACTGCCCTGGGCAGCCATGGTCTGGTTGACTGGCTAGGGCTGGGTGCTAGGTTGGCCTGGATAATCTTGGAGGTCTCTTCCAACCTGGTTGATTCTATGATAGAATTGTTTAGGCTGGAAGAGACATTTAAGACTATCAAGTCCAACCATTAGCCCCAGTACTGCCAGGTCACCACCAAACCATGACCCTCAGCACCACATATACACAGCTTTGCAACCTCTCTGGGGATGAGGACTCCACCCCTGCCCTGGGCAGCCTGTTCTGGGGTTTGATGACTCTTTTGGGGAAGAAATTATTCCTTATGTCCAACTTAAACGTCCTCTGGCACAGCTGGAGGCCAGTTCCTCTTATCCTATTACTTGTTCATTGGCAGAAGAGACTGACCCCCACCTGGCTCCAACCTCCTTTTCTCCAGGCTAATCAACTCCAGTTCCCTCAGCCACTTCTCATCAGATTTGTTCTCCAGGCTCTTCACCAAATTTGTGGTCTTTCTCTGGAAGGGTTTCAGCACCTCAATGTCTTTCTTGTAGTGAGGGGCCAAAAACTGAACCTAGTATTCAAGGCATGGCCTCAGCAGTGCCAAGTACATGGTAGATGGTGGCAGAGCATTGCACTTCCCCTTCAGTCATCAAAGGGTGCAGTCCAGCTCTTGCCTAGGTGAGAGTTTCACATTCTAGATCAGAAAGCTTCAAGTTATCTCTCCCCACTGAGTGAATACTGAGCTGAGCTTCCACAGCCTCTTCATCATCCCCTTCAGGATCTTCAGCCAGGGGGCTGTGGATGCCCTTCTATGCTAAAGGGTCATGAAACCAGCCACACACAGGACCTTTGCAAAGTGATCTCCTCCAGCACAACCCTAAAGTGTGTTTAACTTGACACACAGAAGTATCTAAAGAAGGAATTTCTGTACCCATAAAGCCTCTCCAGGTACCAAAGTCCTCCTGAGACATCTCATGCACTATGAAAACAAAGTGCAAAGCGTTATCAGAGAGGAGCTGCTGGGGCAACTTCCTGACCCATACAGGCAATCAGCTTACGATATGAGGGATGGGATCATGTTGGCTGAGCAGGCACAGCTGCTAATGTTATTCTTGTTCATCAGAATACTTAATCTGACTTTTTTTTTTTTCCTTTTTAGTAATAAAAATAAATCCTCAATGACTATTTGCCTGAGGCTTTAGTCAGAGCAGCTAATGGGGAGGTCATGTGAAGCGAACCCTCCGTATGGAGCAGCGAACAGTATCGAGATAGCCGAACCCGAGTCGGGAGGGCAGGAGGAGCTCAAATGTGGGAGGGAAAAAAATCTGTGCAAAATGCTTTGCTGTGAGTGCACACAGAGGGGGTGAAACCTCTGGATGAATGGGTGTCATATATCCACGTGGAAGCCTGCGTGGGGAAGGCTCAGGGATTGCTACAGCCCTGGGAAAAGTCCCAAACAAACATGCGTGTCACAAACGCTGGGGAGAAAGGTGGCAGGTTGGAATCATAGGGGAGCAAAGCCCTAAAGGGCAACATGCTGAGCACAGCCCTCTTCTCCTGCCCCTGGGAGAAGAGCTTATGACTGTGGGTCACCCCATGCAAAGCCAGGATGCTCTACCGGCGCCAAACCCTGCCACACTGCGGAGAAGATGTGTGACCTCTTCCTTCCCCAGACAGGGAAACGTGCCACGTCCTGGCACACAGCACCAAACCTCATTCAGGAGACAAAGAGCACGTGCAGCCCTGTGCTAGTGCCAGGAGACAAGTGCTGGCATCATCTCGCTCATCAAACACACATCCTGGCATGCACTGAGTTCCCTACACCTTCCCAGCCTTGCAGGGAGCTCCTGCCACAGCCACCAGCTAAAGAGACCATGGAGAGCCTTGAAGAGGAATTAAAACTTCAGCCAGATGATGGAGAGACCTCAGGAAAAGGATCACTCTGTTCTCTCAAGTAATAAGAGAAAATGGGCTCAGGTTGCACCAGGGGAGGTTTAGGTTGGACTTTTAAGAACAGTTTCTTCCTCCAAAAGGTTATCAAGCCCTTGAACAGGCTGCCTAAGGCAGCAATGAAGTCCCCATCCCTAGAGGGATTTCAAAGCTGTGTATTTGTGGTGCTGAGGGAAACAGTTTAGAGGTGGCTTGGCAGTACCAGGTTAATGGTTGGACTCAATTACCTGAAAGGTCTTCTCCAATCCAAACATTTCTCTGATTCTGTTAGTCTGTGAATGCCAGAAGGCTATATCCAACCACGAGCAGGAGGCATCACTATGCAATCATTTTTGGTAGCCTTTTTCCTTTAGTTTTGTTTACAGCCCCCAGTTCTCCTCCCTGTGCAGCCAGAGCACGTCACACCTTCTTTGCTCTGGGCACAGCATCCCTCTGAGCCAAGTTCTGAGCCCGTCCATCAGTGCCACACAAGTCCTGCAGGCACAAGTTTCTAAGACACGCATGGCATTACAAAGGGCAGAAAAGAAACGCCAGAGGATTACAGCCTGAGCTGAAACTAATTGTTCAATAAGCCATGAACAATGCAACGTTCGGGTGGTTTCCTTCTCTGCCTTTCATCTGTGGGAAGGAAAAGTAAACAGTGTGGGGAGAAGGCCAAGAGGTGCCCAAGACTGGGTTAGAGGCTGGGGCATGGGAGGAGAACCAGCAGCTGAAGAAGATGAGACTGCTATGCTCCCTCTAGTCGTGTAACAACGCTGCCTGCTCTCAGGAGTGAGCTACTCCACTGAAGCTGGCAATGCTTTGGTCAAAGAGGGTTTGATTCAGCTTAGAGAAAATCAACAGCATGATTCCTGGGCCAATAACATCAGAGTCTAGTGCACAAAGCAGATGAGAAATAAGACCTTACATCCGAAGCTATTATTCTGGGAACAGCAGCGACTCGCTCAGATTAGATTAATTGACAGGAATAAAAAAGAGTCTGTTGATAACTCTGGACACACAGAACATTTTCATTCATGCTGGAAAGAAGCCCAGATGTAATAGACTTGCACAGACACCCCCCATCTCTTCCTCCCCTTCTCACTGCAGTAAGCACCATCAGCAATTTCTTCCTTGATCCTTAATAAACTGAGGGCAGGACAGGATCTGGGGCACCCAGTGGGACAGCATCCCAGCAGCCTGGGCATGAGGCAGAGCACTGGTCAGCACCCAACTGCAAAAATTAACTCTCTACCCAACATATGGGGCCCAGAGAGTCTCCTGCAGAGCCCACTCCTCTCTCCACCCCCCACCCTCCCCCTACAAGGATAATCCCCTTATTGTTACTTAGAGCCACAGAGATGGGGTTGAGTCACAACCCCAAAATCCCTGTGTCTGGAAAGGGCTGAGGAAGAGGAGATTAGAGATTCACCTCCCATGAAGGGGAAGAACTGAATAGTCAGATTCAGACTGCCCTGAAAATCTGTGAGCATCTGAAATTTGGATCCAGACCCAAATTTCTCAGATGCAGCCTGGCTCCAATAGCACGTTGTGTGCCCGTACAATGGGCTTGCTGCAACCTAGCAACTAACAGCTGACTGCCTCAATGAGCTCAAAGCTTAAGGAAGAAATAAAAAGGGGGATCAACTTCAAAACAAGGACAACCACCAAACAAATGCCAAAGAGTTCAGACATGTGCAACTTGGATATAAAGAGGAAATGTTTTGCTACGAGGGTGGTGAGACACTGGCCCAGTCCCTGGAAACAATTCAAGGCCAGGCTGGAAAGGACTTTGAGCAACCTGATCTAGTTGAAGAATCATAGAATCAACTGGTTGAAAAAGACCTCAAGGATGATTCAGTACAACCATAATTTAACACCTCTCTGCACACAATTGTCAGGCTATGCCCTTATGCACCTCATCCAAATACCTTTTAAAGACCTTTGGGAATGGTGACTACGCCAATTCCTTGGGCAGCCTGTTCCAGAGTTTGACAACCCTTTCAGGGAAGCAATTTTTCCTGATATCCAATCTAAATCTTCCCTGTTGCCACTCAGGCCATTTCCTCTTGTCCTATCACCTGTTGCCTGGGAGAAGAGATCGACTCCCACCTCACTCCAACCTCATTTCAGATAGTTGTAGAGAACAATGAGGTCTCCCCTCAGCCTCCTCTTCTCCAGACTGAACATGTCTACTGACTGCAGGGAGGCTGGACTAGATGACCTTCAGAGGTCCCTTGCAATCCAATACATTCTAAGACTCTACAAAATGTAGCAGCACTAAATATTCCTGACTGGGAAAGCAACACCTAGAGAACTCCAGAAGTCCTCACTTCTCTGGCTTTGAGTCACCCACCCTGAAGTTTCCATATTAGATTGGCATCTCCAAGGTAAAGTTACCTGCTCTGGAGCCAGACTGGGGCACTCAGCACTTGTGTGTGAGTACATGCCATTGGAATGGGCTCCCCAGGGAGGTGGTGGAGTCACCGTCCCTGGAGGTGTTGAAGCAAAGCCTGGCTGAGGCACTTAGTGCCATGGGCCAGTTGACTGGCTAGGGCTGGGTGCTAGGTTGGACTGGCTGAGCTTGGAGGTCTCTTCCAACCTGGCTGATTCTATGAAATGCATGGCACAATCCAGAGCAAGTGAAATCAATTGCAAGTGTTCAGAGCAGCTTCTCAGTGAACACAAGCACGTGGGCAACAAAATTGCCTGCACCAGATCCCAAAGTACCATCAGACACTGCTGTCCAACCGGATCAAGGCAAGTCAAGGCAACCAGAAGGACACACCACTTATGGGGCAGTCCAGCATCTTAAACCCAAGACTGTCAAACACTTTCTGTCAAAAAACAATCCCAATCCCAATGCCTGCTCATGCGAGAGGGAGTTGGTGGTATACCTTGAGTGATGGGATAAAGGGAGACTACTACCTGAAGGGAGGCTGTAGCCAGGTGAGGTTGGTCTCTTCTGCCAGGCAACCAGCAACAGAACAAGAGGACACAATGTCAGGTTGTGCCAGGAGAGGTATAGGCTGGATGTTAGGAGGAAGTTGTTGTCAGAGAGAGTGATTGGCATTGGAATGGGCTGCCCAGGGAGGTGGTGGAGTTGCTGTGGCTGGAGATGTTGAAACAAAGCCTGGCTGAGGCACTTAGTGCCATGGTCTGGTTGATTGGCTAGGGCTGGGTGCTAGGTTAGACTGGATGATCTTGGAGATCTCTTCCAACTGGTTGATTCTGTGATGATGATTCTATAATCATCAAGTTCAGTTATTACCTAACTCTACCAGGGGCACTACTACAGAACATTCAGCACCCAAACCTATTCAGCGCCCACAGCCATTCCAAACAACACACACTTCTCTCTGCATTTAAATTTCCACCTTTGTCCACCACTTCTGAGATGGCACAGATGAGGGCAAACTCAACTCTTCTGACTTCCCAGATCCCATGCTCTATCCCCACACCCCTCCATGACTCAGCAGGGCCCCTTATTGACGTGCTTGTTGTGGCAGCAGAATTAACTGCAGGGGTGATTTTACCATCCCGACACGTCAATCCCATCTTCTATTATTAGGCATCTGTGTGTTATGTTCATTGATCCTGGGCACTAAATTTCCTCAGGGGTTAACAGTACTTCCAACACACTGACAAAAATCCATGGCAGCTTAAGGAATACTCAAGTGCAAGATTCCCAGAGGTCCCCCAAGACGGTGTTTTCTTCAGCTTACACAGGCACATCAATATACCTCCTTAATTTCATTTCATTATTCCTCCTGTACTGGGTATGTATTCTTCCCAGATTGACTGGAGGGAGGTTTTTTTATGTCCACCTCATTAGGTGTATCTTCTGTTTTGTGAGCTTGGTGGCCAGTCTTCAAGATCAGAGTGAAAATATATCACATGCCTTTTGGTTTGGCAGGAATGAAAGGTATTAAAGGCTTCTTGTGGATGCAATGGGTGATTCCAAATGGATCCTATTATAAAAGTCTAATTAATGTCCTATTACAAAATGAGATCCAACGAATATCCCCATTAAGGGTGACTTCATTGCTGTCCACAGCTTCCTGAAGGGAGGCTGTACCCAGGTGAGGTTGGTCTCTTCTGCCAGGCAAGCAGCAACAGAACAAGGGGACACAGTCTCAAGTTGTGCTGGGGGAGGTCTAGGCTGGATGTTAGGGGGAAGTTGTTGGCAGACAGAGTGATTGACATTGGAATGGGCTGCCCAGGGAGGTGGTGGAGTCACCATCCCTGGAGATGTTCAAGTAAAGCCTGGATGAGGCACTTAGTGCCATGGTCTGGTTGACTGGCTAGGGCTGGGTGCGAGGTTGGACTGGATGAGCTTGGAGGTCTCTTCCAACCTGGTGGATTCTATGCTTAGCTAAGCAAAGATGGACAGATTTTAATATGCAAACCCAACAGTGAATAGGTGAGTGGACTTTAAATGAACAATCCCAGGTACACAGAATCATGGAATCATTTTGGTTGGATGAGACATTCAATACCATTAAGTCCAACTGTTAACCCAGCACTGCCAGGCTGTCCCTAAACCATGTCTCTCAGCACCGTGTTTGTACACCCTCTAAATAATTCCAGGGATGATGACTTCACCATTTTCCTGGGCAGTCTGTCTCATGACAACATTTTTGCTCAAGAAATTGTTCTTCCTCTCCAACTTAAACCTTCCCTAGTGCAACTTGAGTTTGATTCCTCTCATCATATATTACCTGGGAGAACAGACTGATTCTCACCACACTCCAACCTCCTTTCAGGGAGTTCAGAGAAAGATCTCACCTCAGCCTTCCTTTTATTCTGGATTAAACAATCCCAGTGCCCTCAGCTGTTCCTCATGAGCCTTTTGCTCTAGACCATTCACCATCTTTGATGCCCCTCTCCAGACACACTCCAGCACCTCAATGTCCTTCTTGAAGTGAGGACTGAACACAGGATTCAAGGTGCAGCCTCAGTAGTCCCTGGAGGTGTTCAAGAAAAGCCTGGATGAGGAAATTAGTGCCATAGTCTAGTTGATTGGACAGGGATGAGTGATAGATTGGACTGGATGACCTTGGAGGTGTCTTCCAACCTGGTTGATTCTATGCAATACAAGAGGCAGTCACCTCCCTTGTTCTGGTGAACACAATATGTAAGGTCCAAGCCAGGATGCTGTTGCCCTTCTTTACCACTTGGCCGTACTTGGGCTCCTTTTCAGCTAGCTGCCAACAAATACCCCCAGGTCCTTTTCCATGGCAGCTTTCCAGCCACTATTGTGCAATGAAAAGAGCAGAGACCAGATATTCAGACAGGAGAACAGAGAGTGATGTGGTAATACAAAGAGGCATACAGCAGGCTGGCACACCCAACCTGAAGGGTCAGAGGGAAAACGGACATTGACGGCAATGGCACTGCGTGCAACTAAGACCTGTCCTAACTTTTAATTCCTCAGCACTTCCCTACAAAGTGGACTTGAACACCAAATTAGATTCATAAGAAGAGGCTGGAAGGGTGAGGGTTATGAAAGGTTTATGGAGTGGAAGTACTTTCCAAGAAGTGGACACCATCCCAGTCATAATCTTGATGTCTTAAAGCCTAGGTCTAGGTCCTCACTTAACTACCAACATTCTGTACAGATGCTTTCAGCACAGCACAAAATGATGGAAGTTGGAAGAGATCTCTGGGGATCATCAAGTCCTATATCCCTGCTAAAGCAGGGTCACCTAGAGCAGGTTGTCCAGGATTGCAAAGTCCAAGCAAGATTGGAATTTCTCCAGAGAAGGAAACTCCACAACCTCTCTAGGCAGCCTGCTGCAGTGCTCCATCACTCTCAAAACAGGTAGTGAACAGCAGATCAGTGGTGAGGATCCAGTTTTGCTGGCACTGTGTTAGATTAAACCCAGAAGAGGTTCTTTTACTTCTGCAAACTTACACCAGAAGTTAGCAAATGAAACTGCTGCCCATTAGAGCTCACATTTACCTTCTGTGCAGAAAGCAATTTTCTTACATCTGTTCTAACTAATGAGCAGACAGAAAGGGTGAGACACTGAAGGCAGAAAAGACAGACACAGTAACTAAATGGTGGCTAATGGACAGCTGATCGAGTAGAAGGACAGATGCAGAGGGAGATGAATAGAATAGATAAACAGGCATCAGACCCCAATCTCCCAGCAATTACAGTCTGCTCTGGAAATCCTAATCTTCTGCAGTGTTGCTCTCCAATAATTCCAGTTAAATTAGTTATTATCCCTCATTTGTGTTTGTTCCTGGAATGATTTTGGTGGCATGGATCAAAAGAGACACCACAGGCTTTAATGTGGCGTGTGCTTTTAAAGAGTCAAAGCATTAGGAAGTGCTCCCCACACTAATGCATGCCCATCTCGTGCCAGAAAGCACATCTTTAACTTCCAATTAGTGCATCTCAGGAGCTGTCCAAACCACCCTGCCACATCTCTCCTCACAAACACAAACAGATGAGGTTCCCCAGGGATTTGGAACCAGCTCGACACCTAGGAGGAGCTATCACAATTAAAACAGCATGAGCAGGCACGAAGTAATGCTGGATCCAGTTGCATGGCTACAACCCAGATGTTTGGACATTATTTTCCTTTTCTCACCTCAAAAAGGTGAGAAAGGGAAGAAAAAAAAAGTTAAAATATTCTTTCTAAACTGTACTCAAAAGAGAGAGAGGAACAAATCTCATTACATGTTTAATTTAAAAGTCTATCAGTGATTAGGATGTTTTATGGACTGTTTGCTTGCCAAATGTTATGGTTTAAATCAAAGCTGCTCCATAGTTCTGCACAGGTCATAAAGGAGACACAGCATTTGGGCTTTTTGTCCCCCCTCTTCTAGGGAGCTAGTTCATGGCTCAGATATTGTGCTATGAATGGCCAGGGAAGCAGGGGACAAGGAAGTGATGTAAAGGGTTAACCAGCCTGGGGAGTGCTCTTTGAACCCTACCCCAGGTGGTCTTGACCCCTCACCAGGGGAGGGTCTGAACACTACCAGGTGATGGTTAGCTCACTGCCACATCCTGTCTAAGATCCACAAAAGCAGGGGGACTTCCTGCTCTCTCTCTGTGCTCCCTTCCTCCCTGCTCACCAGCATCACCATCCTGTTCCTGGTTCTCTCTGTTTCACCACGTGGCCATCACCCACGAGGCAGACAAACCCACTGCCATCCAAAATCTGGTTGTATTGACACATTTTCTATCTTGTTTTCCCTTCCCTATACCTTTGTAACTTCCCTACCTCAGATACCATGTGCCATGGTCTAGTTGATTGGATAGGGATTGGATAGGTTGGACTGGATGATCTTGGAAGTCTCTTCCAACCTGGTTGATTCTATGGTTCTATGACCTTTTATTTATTGTTAAACTTTTCTTCTTTTAACTTCCAAATCAGAGTGAGATTATTTATTTGAGTGTGCTTAGCTTTCCTCTCTCTCCATCTAATTCCTTTTCTTTGGGAAGGGGGGAAGAGCACTCTGTAAATTGTTATTGGTTCTATCAACTATATTTGAGTCTCTAGGGAATCTAAATTAGAACCAAGACAAGTGATCATAAAATCATAGAATCACAGAGTCAATCAGGTTGGAAGAGACCTCCAAGCTCAGCCAGCCCAACCTAGCACCCCGCCCTGGCCAATGAACCAGACCACAGCACTGCCTCATCCAGGCTTTGCTTGAGCGCCTCCAGGGACAGCGACTCCAGCACCTCCCTGGGATGTCATACTCACGTGTGTAGGGCTGAGAGTCATCTCCCAGTATCTAAAGGGGGCCTACAAGAAAAGCTGGGGAGGGACTTTTTAGGCTCTCAGGGAATGACAGGACTGGGGGAAATGGAGCAAAGCTGCAGGTGGGTAAGCTCAGATTGGATATGAGAAGGAAGTTGTTCAGCATGAGAGTGGTGAGAGCCTGGAATGGGTTGCCTAGGGAGGTGGTTGAGACCCCATCCCTGGAGGTGTCTAAGGTCAGGCTGGATGAGGCTCTGGCCAGCATGCTCTAGGGTAGTGTGCCTGTGACCATGGCAGGGAGGCTGGAATTAGATGATCCTTGTGACCCCTTCCAACCCTGACTGATTCCATGATTCTATGATCTGTGGCAAAGAGATCCCCCAAAGAAGAACACCACCAGCAGCCTTGAGATTTCAAAGAAGAACAACTTCATCCACAGGAAGAGCAACATCCTACATCACCCAAGGCCACATAAAGCAGTAATAAGGATGATGCCTTTCAATCCTAACTCTCAAAGCAAAACACAGCTTTATGGATGGAAGGGCATCAACTGCAAGAGAGGGTGACTTGGGGACAGAAGGTAGGTTTGTCAGCTATGAGGATGTGGCTAAAATGCTGGTGCCACTTGGACTGGAGAGGACCATGCACAACAACATGACCAGAGATGTGCTGTGCCCAGTTTGAGTGAGCTGGCAGGGCTAACTACACATTTTCCTCTTATTTCAAAGCTTAATTTAGGAAAACTGTTTTGGCTGGTTTGTTGTTTTTTTCTTTTCCCAGGTCCTAGACCTCAGCAAGAAGGTCTAATTAGATAACTGAAACTTAACATCCTACAGTTCCCATCTTGCCTGTATTTGAGCTCAGACCAGCCAGACCTGGAGGAAGTTCTTGGAGAGAGAATGATCAGCCATTGGAATGGGCTGCCCAGGGAGATGGTGGAGTCACTGTCCATGGAGATGTTCAAGATGAGACTGGAGGAGGCACTTAGTGCCATGGTCTAGTTGACTGGACAGGGCTGGGTGCTAGGTTGGACTGGATGAGCTTTGAAGTCTCTCCCAACCTGCTTGATTCTATGAATCTCTAGGCCCTCAAATACCCTCATGCAAGCACAACTTGGATTCCCAAATCCATTTTAGGGTTGTTCAAAGACACAAACCCCAAAACCTCATCTTGAACAAACAGCCTATTCACATTCAGAATGCATCCATGTGGAGTCAGAGGTCCCCTTGTAACTGGCTAGGCTACCAGAAACCACTCAGGGGACAACCATAATCTGCTTTCTGACGTGCAAAAAGCCTATAAAAAAAAAATGATTACACTTCTGTGCCTGCCTTTCCCTCATTTGCAAAACATTGATAATGATTTGGGCTAATTGAAAATTTCCCATCAAGCATTATTAGGATTGGGAACAGGGATTTTGAATGAATCACCTTCAAAGGAAAAAAAAAAGGGCAAGCCAAATTTTCCCCCCACATATCTCAATTTGGAAAGTAAAACAAGTGAAAACAAAATAAACACTAACAAAAAAAGCCACACACACAACACCAAAAATAACCACCCCAAATAAAGCATCTTAAGTCTTTGGATAACAGGATACTATTTTCCATAGAAAATGTCTACTCCTTTCTGGATCATTTAATGACCTCCCAGCTTTATGAAAAGCTTCTAAGGTTTCTTTATTGTTCCTTTAAATACTTGCAGATGCTCCAGTGAGAGGCTCAGCAAAGCAGGCTTGAGTTTAAATATGGTCATGCAACAGACCTCTGGCCAAGCCCAAGTTAAGCCTCAGCCAACAATGTAAACAGAGGAAACTTCATTGTTGTCTACAAGTACCTGAAGGGAGGCTGTAGCCAGGTAGGGAATGGTCTCTTCTGCCAGGCAACCAGCAACAGAAGAAGGGGACACAGTCTCAAGCTGTGCCAGGGCAGGTCTAGGCTGGATGTTAGGAGGAAGTTGTTGGCAGAGAGAGTGATTGGCATTGGAATGGGCTGCCCAGGGAGGTGGTGGAGTCACCATCCCTGGAGGTGTTGAAGCCAAGCCTGGATGAGGCACTTAGTGCCATGGTGTAGATGACTGTCCAAGGCTAGGTGCTAGGTTGGCCTGGATGAACTTGGAGGTATCTTCCAACCTGGTTGATTCTATGATTCATTCACTAACAAAAAGGACACCCAGATGAAGAAACTGTGCAAGAATAGCCAAGCTCTGTGACTTTTGCATCCAGTCCCAGCAGGTTTTTGAATAGCAGTTGGTAAGAGGGAGAAGGAAAGGCCTAATCCCTTCTATCACTGTATCCTCCTGAGGACTGGATGGCTGTATCTGTAGACAAGCAGATCACAGAACTATTTCGGTTTGAAAAGCCCTTTAAGATTATTAAGCCCAACCACCAACCCAGTGCCACCATGGCCATTAGAATCATAGAATCAACCAGGTTGGAAGAGACCTCCAACATCATCCAGTCCAACCTAGCACCCAGCCCTGGCCAATCAACTAGACCACAGCAACTAAACTCTACAGCCAGACACAGGCCAGATTTTGTGCCTGGTGGACTCTCTGTCCATGATGTAGCCTGGAAAGATGAGCCAAGCTAAGGGCCAAGACATTTCTCCAGCCATCAGCATGGGTGGGAGTCCTCAGCAAACCATCTGCAACCTCCAGTTTGGAGGTTGGTGCCCTTATCCTGTGCTGAGTACAAAGCTCTGACCTCTAAAGGAGGTCTTAACGATGCAAGCCTAAATAGCAGCTAAAACCCACAAGAAGGTTTGCAAAACAATCATTATGGGAAATAATTATAATCATATTATTCAAAAATAAACATTGGGCTTTCCTAGCTGGGGGGAAAAAAAAGCTCCTGCTTATCAGAAATCACTTTATGCTTTAACTCCAGGCCTTGAAATCTCATCTAAAGAGCACATTGTCATTCTTGCAGCTGAAGCACAAGCCAATTTCTCTTTAATAGAATAAGGTCTTCCTTGGAGGAGAGATTGTATGCTGCTGATAATTATCTGATGACATGTTGAGGTTTAGCAGATGGATTAATTTTGGCTTTCATTATGTTATTAGTGCCACTGGAGGGGTGTGTGGCTGCATCCTTTTGGGTATTAAGCTAAAGAGCTTGTAGTGTACTTCACAGTGGCAACTGCTGGGCTCAAAACAAGCCTCCACAGGCTTTCCAGGGAAAAGGTGTTTGCAGAACACTGTGGATTGCATCCTGTCATGCCAGTCATAGAGAGAGGCCAAACTCAGCCTCTTAGCTGAAGATGAATGCTGCTCCAAGTGTCCAGGTTCCAACCTGAGTCTCAAGAGACCTAGATGTGATGATACCAAAACACGCAGCAGACACCAATATGATACCAGCTGCATATGATAAGATGCAATGTCCTTGAAGGCTTCCTCCCACCTGCAGCACCGGGAGCAGGGCAACTTTCTGCCCTCTGCAGCCCTTGCTGCCAGACAACTCAGACCTCCTGATCTTCAGGAGCAATTTCCTGTGCACTCTGCTGCAGCCTGTACGCACACCAAATCAAATGACTCTCTTCACCACGCAGAGTGCATGCTTGTTTTAAAGATACTTCCCAATCTAGCCACCCCTGCTTCCCAGAAGAGTTATTATACACAGGAACACACAACTAGGGAGCCAAAAGGCTGCTGCTCTCAGAATATTAAGCAAATAAATTGGCTGCCCTCTAACATACCTTTTTTTTTCCCCCTTCCAGGATGTCCCATGCTACTGAAAAGCTAATCCAGCTTTCTACAGACGGGGGGGAGGGAAGTGTGTGATGTTCAATAGGACTCAGCTACTGAGCTGACCTCAGACAAACTGCAAGGGTGGAAAACAGAATGAAGTGACTCTCGAGGAGGATATTGACTGATGATCATGTGGGATGTCTGGAACAAACTGGAGTGGTATCCACAGAAAATACAAGGAGAATAGAATCCATTACACTCCAAAACACTCCCCAAGGGGAGGAAAGAGGGGGAACTCCATTACCCTCATCAGTAACACTCAAGGTTGCACAGAAAGTCCTTGCAGTGAAGAAATTGCCTGACACTGACTTCCAGTACCATTCCCTATAAGTCTTGTCTTGCTGTGGTAGTACTGAAGGGAATCACAGAACCACAGAAGTGTGGGATTGGGAAGGGACCTTTCAGAATAGCCAGGTGGGGTTGGGCTCTGCTGCCAGGCAACCAGCAACAGAACAAGGGGGCATAGCCTCAAGTTGTGCCAGGGGAGGTCTAGGCTGGATGTTAGGAGGAAGTTGTTGTCAGAGAGAGTGATTGGCATTGGAATGGGCTGCCCAGGGAGGTGGTGGAGTCTCTGTCCCTGGAGATGTTCAAGCAAAGCCTGGATGAGGCACTTAGTGCCATGGTCTGGTTATTTGGCTAGGCCTGAGTGCTAGGTTGGACTGGATGATCTTGGAGGTCTCTTCCAACCTGCATGATTCAATGATTAAGAACAACTATTGACCCCTCACTTTCAGGTCAGCACTAAACCATGTCCCTCAGCACCACATCTACCATTAGATCTCCTACTTAGGCTTGGCTTTGCATCAACTATCTCATTTCCTAAGGGTACTAGGCTCACATTTTTATCTCATAAGATGTGACTTCAGTTCTGAAGGTGCTCTGCTCCTCCACGAGAGTCATTACATCCACCTCCAGCTCCAATTCAAACCACATGTGGGAGTTAGCTTCCACGTGTGGAGGCAACAGTGATTGCACTTTATAGAAGCTATATATCAAACTTCAGCTTCCAACCTCCTCTGATTTTACTAAGACATGGCCACCTTGCTGTCAAGCAACAGAGCAGGACTTCTGCAAGGAATATACAAAGCTTTGACATGAAAGCCTAGCAGGACCACAAGAAGACAGCCAGCCCATCCATTGCTGTCCAAATCTTCCCCACCCCTAGTAACACTAACCCTTCAGTGACATTTCACCTGGCTCCATAAAACTCTTGCCACATTTCTGGCAAGCTCTTGTCACCCTCTCTCATCATCAGCTTCTCTCTGATGATATAATTCAGGAGAAGCAGTGCTGGGTCCTGGCCAGGTAGACTTGGCAGTGAGTGCCTGGCAGAGATGTGGGCTGTGCTGTCTGCTGCCTTTCCAGACTCCAGCCTCACCACAAATGGAAATAAGAAGCAATCCAGCTTCTGCCTGCAAGTAACACCCCTGTCTGTGTGTCTGCATAAATGGCTGTGTTGCACAGACTCATTCCACTGTTTAAAGGTTGGCACATTTGGTCCCAGTAGGAGCTGCAATTAAGAGACATAACTTCATCTGCAACCCCTCTGCTGTGAGGGCAGGCTAAGAGAGTTGGGGTTCTGCAGCCTGCAGAAGAGAAGGCTCCAAAATCATCTTATTGGAGCTTTTCAGTACTGTAAGAATCATAGGATCAACCAGGTTGGAAGAGACCTCCAACATCATCCAATCCAACCTAGCACCCAGCCCTAGCCAATCAACCAGACCATGGCACTAAGTGCCTCAGCCAGGCTTTGCTTGAACACCTCCAGGCACAGAGACTCCACCACCTCCCTGGGCAGCCCATTCCAATGCCAATTACTCTATCTGACAACAATTTCCTCCTAACATCCAGCCTAGACCTCCCATGGCACAACTTGAGACTGTGTCCCCTTCTTCTGGTGCTGCTTGCCTGGCAGAAGAGACCAACCCCACCTGGCTACAGCCTCCCTTCAGGCAGTTGTAGACAGCAATGAGGTCTGCCCTGAGCCTCCTCTTCTGCAGGCTGCACACCCCCAGCTCCCTCAGCCTCTCCTCACAGGGCTGTGCTCCAGGCCCCTCACCAGCTTCGTTGCCCTTCTCTGGACACCTTCCAGCACCTCAACATCTCTCTTGAATTGAGCAGCCCAGAACTGGACACAGCACTCAAGGTGTGGCCTGACCAGTGCTGAGCACAGAGGAAGAAGAACCTCCCTGGTCCTACTGGCCACACTGTTCCTGATGCTGGTCAAGAAATAGAAAGAAGAATTAGTAGATTCCAGCTCCATCCATCCCTCAGATATTTATTTGGTGTGGTGTCACCACCACCTCCAGGTGCCTGCAGCACAGTACCCTTCACCCCAAGGCTGGATGAACATCCTCCGTGTGCACAGGTGCTGCCTTGCACCAACAGCACCCACAGTCACCTCCGGTGCGTATGAATGACAGTGAGAGATCTGCTGTCCCTTGCACTGACAATGCACATGGGGAGAGAGATTTGCTGAGGGCTCCCTGGGCAGAGATTTGTGATCTCAGATGAATAATGGTTTCGTTTATTGGAAAGTCGCTTTCCGTTTTGCTTCAATTAAGTGACCAGCCAAATCAATCACACACCTCCTGCAAATGCTAAAGCTTCCAGAGGGAAAGTATTTATCAAGCCTCCCAGGCCACCAGATTTATCTCCCCCTTATTCCTCTAACTCTTTGGAATTGCTTTACATTGTGGAGGCAGTAGGGGGAAAAAAAATTGAAGCAGCATGTTCCAGAGCACTCCAAATTCCTTTCTTCTTCTCCTCCTCCCCCAACATGGGTTTGAGTGGGGAGGAGGAGGCACAAAAACTGCTTTTCTCCCCCTCCCTGCAGGCTTGAAGGGGGAACAGCAGGAGGTGCCTTTCTGCGCATGTATTAACCTGTGTGGAAGCCCATGCTGGAACTGGGCTGGTGGTTGGCTGATTTTTCACTCCAAGCATAAAAAGGCAAATGGACACTATGTGTAGAAGAAGCAGAAATAGAGCAAGCAAAGCCTGGATGAGGCACTTGGTGCCATGGTCTACTTGACTGGATAGGGCAGGGGGATAGGTTGGACTGGATGAGCTTGGAGGTCTCTTCCAATCTGGTTGATTCTATGACTTTAAGGTACAAGGTGGTTCCCACCTTGAAAGAGCTCCCACCTTGACAGAGCTGCCAGCAGGACAGATTGCTGCTGTGACAGAACACCCATTTTAGACTGTCCCTGCTTTTGGATGCCTCCTACCTTTTGCAGAGCTCTCAGTTCTACACCACCCCTGCCTTTGGATGGTTCTCCTCACTTCTGCACCATTCTGTGCAAACTTGCAAGCTTGACAAGTCCTGGGGTCCATTTGAGAGGTGCTGGTGGCACCCAGACCTGGCTACTCTGGGACTCTATCACAGCCAACTTCCTGGCCTGCTATCCTGAACTGGGGAGACCCTAGCAGTTTGGCTCTCCCCTGCTGCTGCATTGCTTCCACAAATCCCTGTCTTGTGGAAGCTGTGTCCAGAGACACTTGTGAGTTTGGTGGCTTTGCCACTCACCTTGGGCTTCTGCCATGTGGATCCAGACCACTGGATATTGCTTACAGCATCAGAAGGCAGCCAAGCCACAGGGAAATCCAGCAAGGGCTCACTGTCAAACACCTATCTCACCTCTGTGAGTAAAGGCTGCTGTTCCCTTCATTCTCTGATTGATACTGGGGTAAAGCTGTGTTTATAGCTTAGCCTTCTCCATTTCCTGACTTCCTAAATCTCTAAATTTGTCCATGACCTCCTTTAAAGAATTCCTGATTGAATTAGAGTCTGTAAATAAACTTATTCTGTATATAGTTTGGAGTCTTTGAGGCCAGTCTGTCTTCAGTGGTGCCCAGTGACAGGATAAGAGGCACACACTTGAACATAGGGAGCTCCTTCTAGATGGCAAGAGGAACTTCTTTACTTTAAGGGTGGCAGAGCACTGAAACAGGCTGCCCAGGGAGGTGGTGGGATCTCTGTCAATGCAGGGATCTTCTCTGTCAAATACTCCAAAACAGGTTTTTAAGAACAGAGGCATTTTGGTGAGGGAAACCTACCCTAGCAGCTATGTAACAGCCTCTAATCCAATACAACTGAAAGTGGAAGCATTTGAGTGATGCTAACAATGACAAAGCAGAAGCCTTGCAAAATAACTGTCCAAGGAAACACCATGTGCAAACAACATTCAGGTGTCCCAGTAACCAATCCACAGGAGATTCCAGTGAAAACACAGTTCTCATCTCACAGGCAAAGATAGGCTGAGTCTTTCAAGAGATCCTCTGTCCAGCACTTGATCCAAAAAGTCAGAGAGAGGCTGACTTTCACTTTTTGTTGGCCATGCAATCACTGTGCTTGGAGCTGAGGAGCACACACCTGACCTGAGGTACCCACTACATGCAATGGTTTCTCCTGTCTCTCCCATCTGGATTCTTAGGATGGAAGGTGGAAATGGCAAGACAGGAAGATCAGAACCCTGGGAGAAACCAACAGCCACCACCAGACAACACACAAGCACCAAAGCTGTTTGGATGTGATGGGACAGACACTGAATAAAGCAATCCAAAACATCTATGAGGAGAAGCTGAAGGGCAGGAACATAAGTTTAAAACGCTGCTCAGTGATCAGAGATTGCAAGCAGGGAGAATTTAGCTGCACAGTATCAGAAACAGCTGAAATGTTTCATTACATGCAGCGAAACAGTGGAGCCCAATGCTACCAGAGCTCCTGACTGAAGGATGCAGACTTCCACAGCCACAAGTTTCAACGTGACCTAAGTGATCCTCTTCTTGCTTACTTAATTTAATCTCTCTCTCACCCACAACCAAATACTGCTATGGTGACTCCTTGCTTCACATGCCAGCCTGTAACAACCATGTCCTCATTCACCATCCCATAACAGCCCTGCATCCATTTCCCTGGCACAAATAAAAGCTTTTTCCTCTCTGAAGCTGCACTGGTTATCCAGCATTCCTTAACCCTTACTGCCTCCCCAAACTTCAGCCTGCTCATGCAACCTTCAGTACCACCTCTGAAACAGAGATGGTTGTGTGTCTCCTCTGAAACTATTAAAACCCAGTCTTGAACCACTGGTGTTAGTGTCACTCATAATTACGATGCCAGATGACAACTACTGGGCTAGATCCTCAAGAAATTCAAGTCCAGAAGTGCCTCAGAATCCTGCCCAAAAGAGGTGCTCTCAGAGTCAGCTGATTATCACATCATGGCAAGTTTGACACACAGGGGTTTGCTTTTTATGTGCAGCTGTTACAAATGTCTGCTCTAAAAGTGCTGCTAATTCACCTGCCAGCTGCTCTCCACACAGTGAGGTCCATTCATCATTCTGTGTGACTGTTCCTGCAAGCTTCCCCACCACAATGATCTAGACCCTGTGGAATCCTGTGCAAGTTTGCATGAAGTAAGTCTCAGAGTAGACTTGGCATTATTAGCAATCAGTGAACACCTTGGCTATAGTCAACTGTGTAGATGTTGCTTTTGCCTTCATTCTTGCCACCTTTCCTGGCTCACCCTGCAACTTTGCCCTAACTGTTATCTTCTCAGGCATGGATATAAAAATACATAGAATCAGTCAGGGTTGGAAGGGACCACAAGAATCATCTAGTTCCAACTCCCCTGCCATGCCCAGGGACACCCTACCCTAGATCAGGCTGGCCAGAGCCTCATCCAGTCTGGCCTTAAACACCCCCAGGCATGGAGCCTCAACCACCTCCCTGGGAAACCCATGCCAGGCTCTCACCACTCTCATGCTGAACATCATCCTCCTCATGTCCAACCTGAACCTACTCATCTCCAGCTTCACTCCTAACCGTTGTCTTCTCAGACATGGATATAAAACTATATAGAATCATAGAATCAACCAGGGTTAGACAGGACCACAAGGATCAGATAGTTCCAACCCCCCTGCCATGGGCAAGGACACCCTACCCTAGAGCAGGCTGCCCACAGCCTCAGCCAGCCTGGCCTCAAACACCTCCAGCCATGGGGCCTCAACCACCTCCCTGGGCAACCCATTCCAGCCTCTCACCACATTCATGCTGAAGAACTTCCTTTTCACCTCCACTCTGAATCTCACCACCTCCAGCTTTGCTTCATTTCCCCCAGTCCTGTCACTTCCTGAGAGGCTAAAAAGTCCCTCCCCAGCTTTTGGTAGGCACCCTTAAGATACTGGAAGGCCACAAGAAGGTCACCTCACAGCCTCCTCTTATGCAGACAGAACAGCCCCCAGCTCTTTCAGTCTGTCCTCACAGCAGAGCTGCTGCAGCTCTCTGAGCATCCTTGTGGCCCTTCTCTGGACACACTCCAGCATCTCCACATCCCTCTTGTAATAGAGGCTCCAGAACTGGATGCAGTAGTCCAGGTGGGGTCTCACCAGTGTAGAGGGGAAGAATCACCTCCCTTGACCTGCTGGTCACATTTAGTGAAGACTTTAGTCTAAAGTTCCTAAAAGAATCTCAGTGTTAGTTTACATGAAGGCAATCCCAGATTCTCCCAAAGAGTTTTCCACAGCTGGACTTAAAATCCTTTACATAGTCTCTATATAACTCCACTTAATATTCCTCCATACACAACTGCTGGAGCACTAGAAAATATGATGACTTAGTGTTTTATAGTCTCTACTCCATTGGTAACTTCTATAACACTACAAAAAGTTGAGAAGAAAAGGTAAATTCATCTCTAGAGGTGTTCAAAGTCACCACCCCTGGAAGTGTCCAAAAATGTGTAGGCATGGCATGCAAGAAAAGCTTTAGAGAGCATGATGGTGTTGGGTTGAAGGTTGGACTTGGTCTTGGAAGTCTTTCCCAACTTTAGTGATTCTATGATCCATGGATGTTACAGGGTAAAGTTTGAGCATGATATTCCTAATGAGAAAAGAGTTAGGGTCCATAAACCCAAGAACTCTGAAAGTCTACTGGAAGAGCTAATGTCACTCAAGTTGTTTTGAAAGCCTTAGCTGGATTTGATCAGGATGTTGAGGTTCACAACCTCCATCTGCAAAATTAATGCCTTGGGACCCCTAAGTCGAGCTAAGCACACTGCTTCCAGTGAAACTGCTTGGCTGAGGACCAAACAAATCCCTTGCACAACCCCAATGAAGCAATTCCAATGGGCAGGGAGACATTAGAGATTTATCTGGCTTCAGGACAAGGTCATCTTTTCATGCAAAAATCAGCAACTTTCTTGTGGATCTCCTTTAAGTGGCAAGAGATTAACAATTCATTTCAATCCTTCATGGCTCTTTGTTCATCTGCTTCCTGCAGACAGAGCTTCCACCAGGCGTGGCCGCGGCTGTGTTTTTATCCATGGTTATTGATGGTTTTCAATTACTTCTGTGACACTCTTTGGAATACATTTGTGTGTGGAAAGCACTCTATATAATCCCATCCCAGCACTTTCCAGGCTGGCATGCTCCTATTGGCTGAGCTGGCCTTGTATCTCTGCAGTTTGGACAACAGCTTTTTGCTCGTTGGTCAACGCATCCCTTAGTGTCGTTCCAGGGACATGCTTATTGCCAGGGGAACTCTAGAACTCTCTACAGGTGCCATTCATACAGATTTGGAGCAGGCATCTCCCAAAAAAAGCACCCACACAGAATCAAAGTTTCTCTAACTCAGTCATTTTTCCTGGAAAAGACTTTAGTATCATTGTCCCAGTTTGGAGCCACAAGCATATGAGGGACAGGAGAACAGAAATGACTCTTACCCCTTTCCAGGAATAAGAATGAGGATACTGCACACTGATTGGAAAGCTAAAGAGCCTTTCTGTTTACAAGAGCATATATATAGAAGGCAGATAGAATGAGTGCAACATCCCACTGGGCCCAAACTGGCCTTCTAGAATCCTCCAGCCCTTCCATGCTCAGTTGGCCTGAGAAGCCAAAATTGCCCTCCCCAGCTGGGGTCTACAAGGCCTGAGTGGCTGCAGCCCCTGCTAGGTATCTCCTCCACAAACCATGAGATAAAGAGAATGCAGGCTGTTAGAGGAGAAGAGAGGAATCAAGTCAGGCACCTTTTAAATGTGATACCAGAATATGGAATAGAATAACAAAATTACAATACCCTGGGATGAGCAGATCCATCCCCCTGGGATGGGTTTCTGTGCCTGTGGTTTCATTTAAGGGGGATCTAGGATCTCTCAAACTACCAAAATCAACCCCAGACATCATCTAGCTCTACCAAGTCTGGTGTTAAAAAGTGTCCCTCAGCACCAAACCTCTGCATCTTTTAAACACCTCCAGAGATTATGATTCAAGAACCTCTCTAAGGAGCCTATTCCAATGTTTGAGAATTCTCTTCAGTGAAGAAATTTCTTCTAATATCCAACATAAACCTCCCCTACTACAGCTTGGGGTCATTTCCTCTCATCCAATCACTTGAGAGAGTGCTTTGCCACTGGAACGAGCTGCCCATGAAGATGCTGGAGTTGCCATCCCTGGAGGTGTTGAAGCAAAGCCTGGATGAAGCACTTAGTGCCATGGTCCAGTTGACTGGCCAGGGCTGGGTGCTAGGTTGGACTGGCTGAGCTTGGAGATCTCTTCCAACCTGGTTGATTCTATGATTGCTACTTGGAAGAAGAAACCAACTCCCTGACCCAGCTCCAACCTCCTTTCAGGGAACTGTAAAGCACATGAAAGCGCCTTTGGAATCATTGTACTCATGCCCCTGAATTAGGACACCTGCAACAGTACTCCTAGATGTGGTTATTCTGCCTTAACCCTTTCACTTGATATTTTTTCCTCTTTCTCACTCTTAATTGTTTGTTCATTTTACTACTTTCTGAGGCTGAAATTGTAGTTTCTTTCAGCAACTGTACTACAGCACTAAAATAAATCTCTTAGCACCTCTCTTCTTCTTGCTACCAACTGTTATCCCTTATTGGATTTTATACAGAGACCATTAAATAATTCAGCAGCATGCTGGATGAAGATCTTGCCTTGAAAGCAATGTTCCCACCATCCATGCCCCTCAGCTTCCAAGCAGCCCAGTAGTCTAGCCAAAGGGATCACTTATTCCATCAAACTTTCTGCACACCAAAACCAAATGACAAATGAAACCAGACCTTGGGCATTTTCCATTTTGCCTTCTTTCTCTGGGAAGAAACTCAAAATCATCTGTAACTGCTCTATGAGATACCCACACAAACCCCTGGATCCTTGCAAAACACAGAGCATTGCATCCAAAGAACCAAATGTCCTCATGGAAAATAGACAGCGAGCACAAACCCACAACTTGACCACAAAATGAATGGAAACAGATCAGAAACTGAACTGATGGGAAGAATATTTTTCACAGAAAAGAATCCTTCCCTGATTTTTTCATTCCTGATCCTCACCATAAATCCATGAAACGTTCTCAAACACAGTCTGAAGAACTAAAGCTCAGGTTCTACTGAAATTAAAGGCCATGGACTACTGTGGCCACCTGAGTTGGATTTCTAGCTCAGACATGGAAAAACTTTGCAACAGAGAAACTTAGAAGTGGAAGCTCTAAGTAGAGAGGTGAACATTGCAGGGACAGGCCATACAATGGCAACAATGGATAAGTTAATATTGTTTCATTGGAGCATCAAGAGCTTTATGTCTAGAAGCACTGCTTGTACCTTCCCCTTGCTGATTCTGCTGTGCCTGCTCCTATCTTCCCCCAAAGCTGTTTTGGCTGCTGCTGCTTTTGCTGATTCACCATTCTTTGACCCCTTCCCCATCTTAGAATCAACCAGGTTCCAAGAGACTTTCAAGATCATCCAGTCCAACCTAGCACCCAGCCCTGTCCAGTCAACCAGACCATGGCACTAAGTGCCTCAGCCAGACTTTGCTTCAACACCTTGAGGGACGGTGACTCCACCACCTCCCTGGGCAGCCCATTCCAATGCCAATCACTCTCTCTGCCAACAACTTCCTCCTAACATCCAGCCTAGACCTCCCCTGGCACCAATTGAGACTGTGTCCCCTTCCTTTGTTGCTGCTTGCCTGGCAGAAGAGCCCAATCCCCACCTGGCTACAGCCTCCCTTCACATGCTTGCAGACAGCAATGAGGTCACCCCTGAGCCCCCTCTTCTCTGGGCTGCACACCCCCAGCTCCCTCAGCCTCTCCTCACAGGGCTGTGCTCCAGGCCCCTCACCAGCTTTGTTGCCCTTCTCTGGACACCCTCCAGCACCTCAACATCTCTCCTGAATTGAGGAGCCCAGAACTGGACACAGGACTCAAGGTGTGGCCTGACCAGTGCTGAGTACAGGGGCAGAATAACCTCCCTTGTCCTGCTGGCCACACTGTTCCAGTGAGCAGTGATACATCTTCCTTAAGGTTACTACATTTCTGTAGTAGTTTATTCTCCTTACACTGTTATATTTAAACTACATAAATACAATTTCATTTTTCCTGACTTCCAAAAACCCATGTTGTAGCGAGCTTACTCTACCTGGGGGAGGGATCCACCCTAACCGGGGACAACTGCACAGAACCATTGGTTTAATGACCATCTACAGCCATGCAGATGACATCTTCCTACTGAAAACATTCTTTCTCTCTCCCACTATGGCTACAGACCTGCCTCCTCCACTCTTTCTACCACCCTTCTCGGCTTTTCAGATGCTAATTGCTTTTCTCACTGAACTGAAGGCTTAATTAGATTAAACAAAGAACAATAATTGTGTCTAACTAGTGTTTAACTAGGATTCGGGCTGTTTCTTTTGAGATCTCACAAGAGATCTCCACACAAAGCTAGGTGCCCATTACTTCTCTATTCTATCTGTTGATCCAATAGAAGAGATTTTACTACTTCTTGCAGACCCAGCACACACACACATCCTTCCACCAGTCTGGATCCAGCATCACCATGGCTAAATCCACACCACAGAATCACAGAATAGTAGGGGTTGGAAGGGAACTTTGGATATCACAGAGCCCAACTCCCCCGACAAAGCAGGTTTACCTGAAGATGGTCACATGGGAGCATACCCAAGGTCATACAAACAGACAGATTGGAAGAGACCTCCAAGATCATCCAGGCCAGCCTAGCACCCAGCCCTAAACAATTAACCAGACCATGGCACTAAGTGTCTCATCCAGGCTTTGCTTAAACATCTCCAAGGACAGCGACTCCACCTCCCTGGGCAGCCCATTCCAATGCCAATCACTCTCTCTGACAACAACTTCCTCCTAACATCCAGCCTAGACCTGCCCTGGCACAACTTGAGACTGTGTCCCCTCGTTCTATTGCTGGTTGCCTGGAAGAAGAGACCAACCCCACTTGGCTACAGCCTCCCTTCAGGTAGTTGTAGACAGCAATGAGGTCAGCCCTGAGTCTCCTCTTGTGCAGGCTGCACACCCCCAGCTCCCTCAGTCTCTCCTCACAGGGCTGTGCTCCAGGCCCCTCACCAGCTTTGTCATCCTTCTCTGGACATGTTCCAGTATCTCAACATCTCCTTGAATTGAGTAGCCCAGAACTGGACACAGCACTCAAGGTGTGACCTGAGCAGTGCTGAGTACAGAGGAAGAATAACCTCCCTTGTCCTACTGGCCACACTGTAAGATCATATATATATATATATATATATAAAAGACACTGTACCATTACCTCTGTCTTTGGGCTGGTTTATATACAGCCAAAGCAGACACAACCAAATGACAAATTAGACACCTAAGTGTCACTCTTACAGCCACTATTTTCCAGCACTTGTCACTGATGGACTCCAAAAAGAGATTTCTTTAGCAATATCAGTGAATTAATGCTGTTTGCCAAAGAACTGCACACCCACACTTGTAGGAGAAGGGCTGCTGGTAAACAGTCAGACCCTGAAGACCAAGAGAGCCACGTACCTGAGCAGACTGGTCCACCTCACCTCCAAGTTCAGTAGCTAGATGCAGAAGATCTCTCAGAGATTCGTGTAGTGGAGATGCATGCTGGCTGCAGCAGTTTTAGCTAAGCCACAGCAGCCCGGTCCTTGTCAAATGACAGGACTCATCAGAAGCTACTTTCTGACTCAGAGTGAACCACATCCCTCTTTGATGGTGCCACAAATTTTAATCATTGATAAAGAGAACAGCAACTGACTGAGGTATTTTCTTCCATTTAAAAGAGATGGGGAACTACTGGAGAGAATCATAGAATCATACAATCAACCAGGTTGGAAGAGACCTCCAAGATCATCCAGTCCAACCTAGCACCCAGCCCTATCCAGTCAACCAGACCATGGCACTAAGTGCCTCATCCAGGCTTTTCTTGAAGACCCCCAGGGATGGTGCCTCCACCACCTCCCAGGGCAGCCCATTCCAATGCCAATCACTCTTTCTGTGAAGAACTTCTTATCATATCATAGTAGTATCATAGTATCATCAGGGTTGGAAGAGACCTCACAGATCATCGAGTCCAACCCTTTACCACAGAGCTCAAGGCTAGACCATGGCACCAAGTGCCACGTCCAACCTTGCCTTAAAGTGCCCCAGGGACGGCGACTCCACCACCTCCCTGGGCAGCCCATTCCAGTGTCCAATGACTCTCTCAGTGCGAGTCCAATACAAGCTACAAAGATGCTGAGGGGACTGGAGCATCTCTCTGAAAAGGAAAGGCTGAAAGACATGGGGCTGTTGAGTCCAGAGAAGAGCAGCCTGAGAGGGGATCTTCTTGGTGACTGACTGAAATCTGAAGGCTGGGATGCAAGAGGATGAGGACAAAGTCCTTGCAGTGTTGCCCTGTGACAGGACAAGGGGTAATGGGAACAACTGGAGCACAGAAAGTTCCAGCTAAACTTCTGTCCTGTGAGGGTGTCAGACTGCTAGAGCAGGCTGCCCAAAGGAATTGTGGAGTCTCTTTCACTGGAGAAATTCCAAAGCCACTTGGACATTGTGATCCTGTGAAACCTGCTGGAGGTGACCCTGCTTTAGCAGAGGAGGAGCAGGTTGGACTAAATGATCTCCAGAAATCCTTTCAATCTGCCACAATGCTGGGATTGTGCAGTTTCTGTTTCCCATCACACTTCTGCACACTCAGGATGATCCTGAACTTAGCAAGAGTCCCTTAAGGGAGGGATAGATATGTCTAGGATGCTTCATTAAGTGGTCTTTGGGGACAACTACCTGAAGGAAGGCCGTAGCCAGGTGGGGTTGGGCTCTGCTCCCAGGCAACCAGCAACAGAAGAAGGGGACACAGTCTCAAGTTGTGCCAGGGGAGGTCTGGGCTGGATATTAGGAGGAAGTTGTTGGCAGAGAGAGTGATTGGCATTGGAATGGGCTGCCCAGGGAGGTGGTGGAGTTGCTGTTCCTGAAGATGTTGAAGTGCCTGGCTGAGGCACTTAGTGCCATGGTCTAGTTGACTGGCTAGGGCTGGGTGCTAGGTTGGACTGGCTGAGCTTGGAGGTCTCTTCCAACCTGGTTGATTCTATGCAAAATATTGCAGTATAGCAGCAAGACAGCAGTACTTTTGCCAACAAACTGAAAAGCATAGGAGGCTTTTTCTTTGGAGAAAAAGTCAGCTCTACTTCTGTGTTTGGTCTGCTATACCCTGTGTAACATCCTCCTGCCAATAGCTCTAGAAATGGGACACGGTGAAGAAACTACTCTCTGCCAGAAGGGTTTGCTGCAAGGATGAGTGAAGGGAGATAGAAGTATTATTTATGCAAGCTGAAACAGGAGCTGAAGAGGTTTAAAACCTCTGGATAATCAAAATTAGATTAAATTCTTGGTGATTCAAGGAAAATTGTAATTATAATGAAATGCTCCACAGTAAAAGCATTTTCTTACAGAGCTCTTTTATCTTGAAAGCAGCCCAAGTCACAAGTGGCATGTGGTTTTCTCCAGGATGGGATGCACTGAATGCATGATAAACCTTCCACATAAACCAGATGAGTTTTTTTAAGCTAGAAAGAAGGGAATCAGGAAGCAGAACAAGCAGAAAGGGACTGCAGCTGAGGTGGGACATGAAGGCTTATCCTTCCCTACTTTCAATACTTACAGATCAAACCACCAGGTAGCTCCACAGTCTCTTAAGAAAAAAAGTGCTGGAGTCAAAGAGAAATCATTGCAAGTAGACATGAATACTGCATCCAGTTCTGGGCTAATCAGCTCAAGAGATGGAGGGAACACGTGGAGAGAAGTACTGCAGAGAGCTACAAAGACGCTCAGGGGACTGTAACATCCCTTTGATGAGGAAAGGCTGAGAAACCTGGGGCTGTTTAGCCTGGAGAAGAGCAGCCCTGACAGAGGATTTTATCAGTGCTGACTCATACCTTAATGGCAGAGGCTGAGAGAATGGAGCCAAACTCTTTTCACTGGTGTCCAGCAACAGGATAAGGGGAAAGAGGCACAAACTGGAAAAGATTAAGTTCCACCTAAACAGAGGAAAAAGCTCCCTTCCTTTGAGGAGCACCGGGAGAGGCTTCCCAGAGAAGCTGTCATGGCTTCTATGGAGACATTCCAAAACCCTCCCTGGACATAATCCTGCTCTGAATAAACCTCTTTAGCAGCAGGTTGGACTAGATGATCTCCAGAGGTTCTTTACAACAGCTGCCTGAGATGCTATGATTTTGTGATGATCCACAAGGAAACACACCTTGACTGCCAAATTCAACTCTTGTTAACTCTAGAGGTTTCCTAGAATGTCAGAATTACTTAGGTTGGAGAAGAGCTTTAAAAGCATCAAGCTCAACTGTTAACCCAGCACATCCCAGTCACCACTAAACCATGCCTCCTGGCACCACACCTGCAGGCCTTTTAGATCCCTTCAGGGACAGTGACTCTACCATGTCCCTGGGCAACCTTTATTAGGAAGAGAGCCAGACAGATATCAAAAACATCAGACTTCAATCAGCAACGAGACCAGAAAGGGGAAATAGTGACTCTGATTCACACCAAACCCTTCTTTTCCTCTGCCTAGTGCTCTGCTGTAGTTATTAAAAAGACATAAATATGATGAACATCCATCACAGTCAGTCTCTGTCCTGTTACCCAGAACAGAAAGTAAGGTGGCCACAGTGCAATAAGATCTTTTAGAGACAACCTTTAAGGTTGAGTCCATCTTTAAACTAAGAAATAAAAGGCTAAATTGATGTAGGACAAACTGAATAAATTCCCTCAGCAAAACTTATCCTTTCTTCCTCTGCATGTTTTGTACTGTTTCTTCTTGACAGCTTCTTGCTCAACCAAGTTCTCACATTGGCCCAGGAGACATCTGCCTTTCCAAGACAGATCAATGGACTGGGAGACCTTTGGTGCGCCTTCATCAAAACAGGTCTCAGAAAAGGCAGTTTGAGAAGTCTGTGCTCTGCACTGGTTTCCTCCAGAGAACAAGCCAGCCTTGCCACCTCTCCCTCCCGTGGTCTGAAACAGACAGTGCTTGTTTACCAAGTTGCTGCAGTTTTGCTTAATTTAGAGCAGGCTCTTGTGGTGAGTGTCACCAGTTCCACTTGGTTGGCTTTGATGAGCACAATGTGACTGCTGGGAACTAAGACAACCCTTTCAGAGCACTGCTTCTCCATGTCTTTCTCTCTCTAAAGCATCTTTTGAGTGGAAAGAGGAAGGAAAAGCCAATGCTGTTGGATCAAAGAGTACACAGTCGTTTGCAAACAAGCTTCAGGAATGGGTCACTGCCTAGGGCCTGAGTGACCAGAGGCATTCGAGCCTTCACTTGGCAACAAATAGCTTAAAGAGAAGAATATTCTCATCTTCAGAGAAATCAATGATAACTACAAGTCAGATGCTTCCAGAGTCAGCAGAAGCCTCTGCCCCTAGGACACCTCAACAACAAAAAAATAAAAGGAAAAAGAAGAATATAAAGAATAAAAAAGAAGGAAAGTTTTATCTTCCCTTTTGCTTGAACCAAGCAAGGCACAGAAAACAGAGTTAGAGAATCAGAGAATCAGTCAGGGTTGGAAGGCACCACAAGATCATCTTAGTTCCAACCCCTCTGCCACGCCCAGGGACACTCTACCCTAGAGCAGGCTGCACACAGCCTCAGCCAGCCTGGCCTTAAACACCTCCAGTCATGGAGCCTCAACTACCCCCCTGGGCAACTCACTCCAGCCTCTCACCACTCACCTGCTCAACAACTTCCTCCTCACCTCCACTCTCACTCTCCCCACCTGCAGCTTTGTGCCATTCCCCCCAGTCCTGGCACTTCCTGATATCCTGAAAAGTCCCTCCCCAGCTTTTTTGAAGCCCCCTTCAGATGCTAGAAGGCCACAAGAAGGTCACCTCACAGCCTCTTCTTCTGCAGCCTGCACAGCCCCAACTCTTTCAGTCTGTGCTCACAGTAGAGCTGCTGCAGCCTTCTGAGCATCCTCCTGGCCCTGCTCTGGATACATTCCAGCAGCTCCACATCCTTCTTGTAATGAGGGCTCCAGAACTGGATACAGTACTCCAGGTGGGGCATCACCAGAGCAGAGTAGAGGGGGAGAATCACCTCCCTCCACTTGCTGACCACACTTCTCCTGCTGCAGCCCAGGCTGCTGCAAGTGCACACTGCTGGCTCCTGTTGAGCTTCTCCTCCAGCAGCATCCCCAAGTGCCTCTCCCCAGGGCTGTTCTCCAGCCAGTCTCTCAATCAATCCTTCTCCAACACACAGCTAAGACATATCCTCATCATTTGAGCATGTTTGGTCTCCTGGTCTGAAACAGAGGAAACTTCAGAGGTTTGCAAGTGTGGATAGCTTGAAACTGCTTGACGTAAGGCAACTTAAGAACAGGTCTCCATGAGAACAGCAGCTCATGGAAGCAGTGGTGTGGAAAAGAAGAATGCTGGCAGGAGGTATCAGCAGCCCCCTGAAGATCTAAGGAGCACTAATGAAGAGAAGAAATATGTCAAGAACCAAAGTGAAAAAGCATCAGAGCCCACAGCTGTAGGCTGGGGACCTATTCTGTTTTGAAAAGCTGTTCACCTGCACTGGTTTGATTAAGAAGTATTAATTAGCCAAGTGGAAAGCACCACTGATCAAGGTTTGACCATTATCTAGAGAAGAACAAAAAGTGATGCAAATGTTGTGAGGAAAAAGAAGATACAGCTAGAAAGTCACACAGCCCTGCCCCATGGAACTTGTCTGGCTCCCTTTCCACACCTCTTCCTCCTGCAAAATACTTAAGGAAGCCAGGCTCCTTTTTTTTGCCCCTGGCAGACTGCATCTCCTCTTAATTCACAATGACTGTAATTGTATTATTTCCATAACAACAGACCGTGAGCTCAGAGAGCTGCAGATGATGGGCTGGAACAGCAGATCAGTCAGGAGGATGGTCTGAACCTCTGCGTGTTTCTTGCGTGATGAATGTGACTTCTCAGGACAAGTAACAACCCAAACTAGCCCACAAAATGGAGCTACATCCATATCCTTCAATCCTGCTCACCAAACACCTGAGGAAGGGATGGGACAATGTGCAGCCTTTCCATAGCTCATGACAGGGCTAAATAAGGAGGTTGACTTTACCATCTCTGAAGGCTGTTCATAGAATCAGCCAGGTTGGAAGAGACTTGCAAGCTCATCCAGCCCAACCTAGCACCCAGCCCTAGCCAGTCAACTAGACCATGGCACTAAGTGCCTCAGCCAGGCTTTGCTTCAACACCTCCAGACACAGAGACTCCACCACCTCCCTGGGCAGCCCATTCCAATGCCAATCACTCTCTCTGCCAACAACTTCCTCCTAACATCCAGCCTAGACCTCCCCTGACACAACTTCTGCATGCACCAAGTGTGAAACACATGCTTAGATTTGTGTCACAGCTAAGTCAATTGTCTTCATGTAAAAGGTGGAGCAGGTCAGTATCTCCCCAGACAGGAGCAAAGAACCACTTTCACTGGAGTGGCAGGAAAGGATTTGTGCTGTGAACAGGTGGGAAGAGCATACAGCCCCTGAGCAGGAATGTCTACCTCGACTCAATGGGTTGCAGAGCATCAGTGCTCTTTAAGGTAATGTTAAGTGACAGCACAGGATGTCACCTTGCAAAGCAAAAGCTACCTCAGTTTTCTTGCACTATCATTTTGTTCCTTTCTATTGAAGGTTTTCAAACCACTTTACGTTGTCACTGGGGAAAAGGGAAGAGGGAAGATGAAATGCTGGCAAGAGCGATCACCAACCCTTAGAAGATGCAAGCAGCATTAATGAACAGCAGAGAACATGCCAAGAACTGAACTAAGAAGCATCAGAGCACACAGCCAGAGGGAGGGGAGCTATTTTGTTCTGAAAAGCTGTCCACCTCCACTGGAGTGAGCAGAAACAGCTGTCACTGGCTGCAGGAGATAGGAAGTGCCAAGGGCTGTGTCCTGGCTTGTCTGCAGTCACGAAGGACAGACACACACAGGAGCAGACTGTGTTGGCTATGTCCCTGCCTCCCCTTAACACTGAACTTAGACAGAAAGGGGACACTAAAGGCCAATAGATTGGGTGACTGTCAAGGTGTCACTAAATTAAGTGTGGATATGACTCTAAAAAACAATGGTTGTGGCAACAAACACTCCTAGCTCAAGATAGAACCATTAAGGTTGGAAAAGACCTCCAAGTTTATCAAATCCAACTGTAAACCTAACACTGTCAAGTCTACCACTAAATCATGTCCCAAAGCTCATGATACCAGTACCCATGCTGCAGAGATCAGACTCATAGGGTACCTTAGGACTTCAACCAAGGTGGCTCCCCATGATGTTGGTCAGAGGGGCAGCCACGGCTTGCTCACAAGCAAGTTAGTTGTGTTAGGTTAATGGTTGGACTCAATCTTAAGGGTCTTTTCCAACCTAAATGATTCTATGCTTCATGCAACAGGCTGTAGCTGTATCTAATGCTCATGCAGAAGCAGAATGAGCTCATTTTTAATCCTACTGCATTCCCAATCAGAGTTTGTTTTCCCCCAGCAAACAGCAGCTAGACACAATTAGTCTGAAAAGAAAAAGATCTCTAAGAAGCATTTGGTCAGAGAGATGAGTGGCTGGTTTGTGGCTTTCATTTAGGGACTGGGTAAGGAAGAGGTGGTGAGGGGCATTTTTAAAAGCTAATTAGATAGCTTTCTCAAGCAGTCATTAAAATCTGCTAATTATCCCATAGTTTCAGTGAGAAGAAGAAAAACCTTTCCCTCCAGATTACTCCGGCCCTGGTGAAAATCTCAAGGCCAACAAGTTGCCACTTTGAAAACCTGGGAAATAAACCCTAAGAATTAACCTCCCAAGAGGATTCTCACTGCATTATTTCTGCCTTGTGAATGGTTCTAAGCCATCAGAGGTGAGTGGGCTTCCCAGGGTGCTACATGCAAATCAAATGAAGTGATAAAGGTGATAAGGTTGACTGCTCCTTGTGTCAGAGTTTAGCATGGGTCTGGAAGAGTAGATGAATGAGAAGCCATTGCGATGGACCTCGGTGTGCTGCTTTCATAGAATCAGTCAAGCAGGAAGAGATCTCCAAGCTCATCCAGGCCAACCTATCACTCAGCCCTGTCCAACCAACTAGACCACTAAGTGCCTCACCCAGGCTTTGCTTCAATGCCTCCAGGGATGGCGACTCCACCACCTCCCTGGGCAGCCCCATCCAATGGCAAACCACTCTCTCTAGGAAGAGCTTCCCCCTAACATCCAGCCTATTGGAATATTTTCATGAGAAACATTAGACTACAGACTGTGAAAAGGAAACAATGGTGTTGTCTACTTCACTCATAGGCTTGCTGAGATGGGTAAAAGCAAGAACACAAACATGGATAAGACAGTGTGTGTGTCTCTGTCTCTCAGAGTCTATGTTTCTCCCTCAGCTTCTTCTAGCTAATCCTTCTGCTTCTAACCCTCCTTGCTGATCCTCTGAACTCCCCTTGCATATAAGGCAAACTGTGGGATAAGGTAGAGGGCTGGAAAGAAGGTGGAAGGATGGTTAGGAGCCCCTGCTGGGGACTCTGATTTCTGGGGGGGCTGATGTGTTTCTGTGTGACCTTTAACTTGTATATTTCTGTTATGTAGCTGTACAGATTTGTAATACATTGTAGAAGTCTGCTTGTCTATTGTGCTAAACTGTGAATATAAAGCTTCATTCCTTCACTTCCAGCTGGCTGAATCTAGTCTGGGTGATTTCATGCCAATAAGGGGGCAGGTAACTCCCTGGAGGTGCTCAAGCAAAGACCAGATGAGGCACTTAGTGCCATGGACAGGACAGGGCTGGGTGATAGAACTGGATGATCTTGGAGGTCTCCTCCAATCTGGTTGATTGCATGATTTGGCAGCACCTACAATAGCACCAGCAGCATCTGCTGGAAGTGTGACTGTCAGATGAGCTCATTCAAGTTGTGCTTCTGTGGTACAGGAGATACTCAGCTGCATGGTTTGATTCAAGGCTCAGTGTTGTCCAAGCAAGATCCAAGAAGGTGAATAAGCTGCAGCCCTGCTTTGCAGGCAGCACTTAGCCTCAGACAGCTTGACAGTAGTTCTGAATAATCTATCATCTTGTGATAGCACTCAGCATGTAAAAGCACAGGTAAAGCTCAGCTCCTCTCATGCAGTGCTCCTGGTAGTATTGACCTGTGCAGACTTGTTAATGACTGCTAAATTCAGGATCCTTGAAAATATTGCTGCAGAACCTCTCAGATGATGTCTCAGCCTTCACTTTCAATCAAATTAGTCATTCAATACATCCTCATCACATGAAGGAGCTCTGTGCTGTTTATAATAATGTCCACACCTTACTACTTGAGGCATGTCTGTGGGACAAGACAAGAGCTGAGCATCAGGAAAGCCAGGACAGCTTTTGCAGAAGAGTCTCATTCACTGGCATGGATTTTAGATCATCAGGAAGCACCTGAGTGTGGTGGTTAGGGAACATGGCTTTGCAGTAGTGGTGGCATTGCAAGCTCTAAGCAACTTGATCTTGCCCATTTGGATTGGGCTGCCCAGAGAGGTGGTGGAGTCTCCTCTGGAGAGATTCCAAACCCACCTGGATGCAATTCTGGGCAACCTGTTCTGGGTGACCCTGCTTTAGGGAAGAGGTTAGACTAGATCATGTCTGGATGTCCCTTCCAAGCCCCACCATGCTGGGATTCTCCAATTGTCTTGACTTATCTTTGCTCAGAGGTCTTTAACAGGCTCCTAAGAAGGGGCAGAGATGCTCCTGGTGCTGTTGGCAGGGTACAAGGTGTGACATGTTGGGGAATCTCTTTTAAAGTAAACGGTCATGGGTGAGGTGAGAGGACAAAGTTGAGCTGGGTGCCAGGTTGGACCGGATGATCTCAGAGGTCGTTTCCAACCTGGTTGATCCTATGCCTCTATGACTTATTATTGCTTTAGAGAAAAGGACAAAGCACATCTGGGCACCTCCAAAGCCAGGAGCCCTCCTCAAAGCTCTCTGATACCCTCCAGATACAGAAAATGGCATCACTGAGTGATCATAAGGCTGGACCAAGGCTCTTCATCAGCACTGCGCCCCATCTGAACGGGGGCCAGAGCTAGAGGACAAACTGGCAATGTGTTGCCTCATTAGTTTACACCTACAGACAGCTCTGAATGCTGATTTTAAAGGTTGTAAAGTCTCAGTGATGTGGTGAGGAGAGACAGAGAAGAGAGTCACTGCTGGCTGAGGAATTCCCATATGGATTTGCAGAACGGAGTTGAGAACAATCTACGATGCTGGAGCCACAGAAGCAAAGCATGAAGTATTTGGCAGGTTGTTAGAATCTTTCACAAGGACAAATCAAGCCAGCAAAGCTTATTCATCATGAAAAAAATAACATATTGACTTGGAGTCCCCAAAGACAAAGGCATTAAAATAAGCAAACAAATTAAAACATTGCTCCTGAAAAAAAAAACATTATCACACCACCTTAGGATTTGTACAGTGCAAAATGAGTTGCAAATCCCCAGTCAGTTTGGGAATTCAGGTAAACAGAACAAAAGCAAAGGTCCTACTTAGAGACCTGGCTAGAAGAGAAGAGCAGGAATTGCCCAACTCTGAAGCAAAAGTAGACACTGATCTTTCTCTCAACTGAGGAACGATTCTTCCCCTATCCTCCATAGGCTCAGTTTGCTGCACTGAAGCAGAGAAGGAACAAGTAGCAGCTCATTAACACCTCTTGTGCATCACCCAGGAGCTCCTGGGGATTGCCCACTTGGCAGCTCCATCACTGAGAAGACTTTTAAACCAAAACAAAAAAAAGGCTTGGAAACATAGAATTAGCCAGGTTGGAAGAGACCTCCAAGATCATCCTCTCCAACCTAGCACCCAGCCCTAGCCAGGCACTAAGTGCCTCAGCCAGGCTTTGCTTCAACACCTCCACCACCTCCCTGGGCAGCCCATTCCAATGCCAATCACTCTCTCTGACAACAACTTCCTCCTAACATCCAACCTAGACCTCCCCTGCCACAACTCCAGACTGTGTCCCCTTCTTCTGGTGCTGCTTGCCTGGCAGCAGAGCCCAACCCCACCTGGCTACAGCCTCCCTGCAGGCAGCTGCAGACAGCAGTGAGCTCTGCCCTGAGCCTCCTCTTCTGCAGGCTGCACACCCCCAGCTCCCTCAGCCTCTCCTCACAGGGCTCTGCTCCAGGCCCCTCACCAGCCTTGCTGCCCTTCTCTGGACACCTTCCAGTATCTCAACATCTCTCTTGAATTGAGGAGCCCAGAACTGGACACAGCACTCAAGGTGTGGCCTGAGCAGTGCTGAGTACAGGGGCAGAATAACCTCCCTTGTCCTACTGGCCACACTGTTCCTGATGCAGGCCAGGATGCCATTGGCCCTCTTGGCCATGGGCACACTGCTGGGTCATCATTAGCCTACTATCTATCAATACCCCCAGGCCCCTTTCCTCCTGGCTGCTTTCCAGCCGTTCTGTCCCCAGCCTGTAGCACTGCAGCTATTGAGTGGACTGCCTGAGGCAGAAGAAAGAGCAGGTCAATGCTGTGTGAGACCATGGCTGCTCACTTGACCTTCTCTCCTTCAAGCTCCTCAGCAGAACCAGGAATGCTACAGGAGGAGCTACAGGCTGTACCTAAGCCATCTGACCATCAACCCTGCCATCATCTCACATGACCCAGTTAAAGACCTCCCTGCTCACTGCAGGGGACTTGGACAAAACAACCTTCAAGGGTCCCTTCCAAGCCAATGCATTCTGTGATCTCCATTTGGGGATGTCATTCAGAGAGCTCTAGCCCCAGGCTTGAAATGGCCTCATGGTTTGTTTGCAGGCACAGACTCACACAATTGCTTAGATTGGAAAAGACACTTAAGATCATTGAGGTCAGCCCTTAACACAGCACTGTCAAGTCCACCACTAAACCCCATCATTAAGTGCCAAGTCTACACATCTTTTAAACAGCTCTATGGATGCTGACTCCACCACTGCTCTGGGCAGTCTGCTCCAAGGCTTAACAACAATTTCAGGGCAGAAGTTTTTCCTAACTTCCAACCTAAACCTCCCCTGATGCAACCTGAAGTAATTTCTTCTTGTCCCATTGCTTGTTCACTGAGAGAAGTAACCAACCCCCATCTCTCTCCAACCTCCTCTCAGACAGTTGTAGAGGGCATAAGGCCTCCCCTCAGCATCCTTTTCTCTGGGCTAAACAAATTTCGGCTCCCTCAGCTGTGCTCCAGATCCTTTCATCAGTTTTGTGACCCATCTTTGGGCATACTCCAGCACCCCAATGTCAGTCACCTTGCAATTCCATGTCAGTCAATATGCAATGGTCTTCAGCACAGACCAGAAGAAGGAACCAGTTTTGGAGCCTCTGCATTCTGCCAGGGGAAGCAAGGTCTGCAGAGAACAAGACCCCACAGGATCCATGCTCTGGAGGAGCAAAGGATATAGAAGATTCCCCACAGAAAGCAGGGGGAAAAGAAGAGACCAGTAGAATCCTCTGAAAGTACCTGGATATCACAGTATCACCATATAACCAAGGTTGGAAGAGACCTCATAGATGATCAAGTCCAACCCTTTACCACAGAGCTCAAGGCCAGACCATGGCACCAAGTGCCATGTCCAATCCTGCCTTGAACAGCCCCAGGGACAGCGACTCCACCACCTCCCCGGGCAGCCCATTCCAGTGTCCAATGACTCTCTCAGGGAAGAACTTTCTCCTCACCTCCAGCCTAAATCTCCCCTGGTGTAGCCTGAGGCTGTGTCCTCTCGTTCTGGTGCTGGCCACCTGAGAGAAGAGAGCAACCTCCTCCTGGCCACAACCACCCCTCAGGTAGTTGTAGACAGCAATAAGGTCTCCCCTGAGCCTCCTCTTCTCCAGGCTAACCAATCCCAGCTCCCTCAGCCTCTCCTCATAGGGCTGTGCTCAAGGCCTCTCCCCAGCCTCGTTGCCCTTCTCTGGACACACTCAAGCATCTCAATGTCCCTCCTAAACTGGGGGGCCCAGAACTGAACACAGTACTCAAGGTGTGGTCTAAGCAGTGCAGAGTACAGGGGCAGAATGACCTCCCTGCTCCTGCTGACCACACCATTCCTGATGCAGGCCAGGATGCCACTGGCTCTCTATGGGTGCTGATACAAGCAAACTGGACTCCTTTCCAAGCTTTGTATTCAAGGCTAAACCTGGAGTGTTAACTCAGCCACCTTCATTAATGCCTGCAACCCATTCAGCACACTTCTGAAAGGTAGACGACCCAGAAGAGTTCTTCTAGGTCCATGAACTTCCTAAAACAAGCTGGTAAAAGGAGGAAGAGAGAGAGAGAGAGCTTGTTGAATTCTCTCTATTTTTTTTAAGTACTCAATCAACCTGCAGGCTGAGAAAACAATAAAAAAATACAGACTCCATTAAGCTACTTAGAAGAAAAATCACTGCCTCTGGATCCTTGAAGCCTGCCAATTTTCTGCCAGTTGCACTGTATTTGTTCTAGTCTGAGGAAAAAAAGGAGGAGAAAGGGGAAGGAAAAAAATAGAAGGAAAAAAAAAAGAGTAGTACCAGAAGAAAAACAACTCTGTGAAACACACTGAAATAACAGGAGCTGCTCTGCTTGTATTTCCCAGCAGCTAGTGCTTGCAAGAACATTCTGCAGAAGAGAGAAGTTCATGTAAATATGTAATGAAAGCAGAGCAAATCTGCACCCTGCCAAAGAAATGAATAAATAAATGATTTGGGGAAATGGAGGAAGAATAATTTCTGCCTGCAGGTAGTGTTTGGAGATGGGAAAGGAACTGAGGTTTCCTCCCCATTCATGGAATTAGCATGGTGGGGGTTGGAGGTGTCTCTGAAGATCATCTAGTCCAATCTCCTTGCTAAAGAGGGGTCTCTCAGGGAAGGTTGCCCAGAATTGCCTTCAGGTGGGCTTGGAATCTCACCAGTGAAGGAGACTCCACAGTCCATCTGGGCAGCCTGCTCCAGGGCTCCAGCACCCTCACAGCAAAGATGTTTTTCCTTAGGATTAAGTGGAATTTCCTATGTTCCAGTTTGTTCCCACTGCCTCTTGTCCTATCACTGGACACCAATGAAGTGAGTCTGCCCCCATCCTTTTAACCCCCACCCTTTAGATAATGATGAACATTGAGAAGATCCTCTCTCTGTCTTCTCCTCCCCAGGCTAAACAGCCCCAGGTCTCCCAGCCCTTGCTCCTCAGAGAGAAGCTCCAGTCTCCTCAGCAACCTCATCTAGTGGAAGATGTTCCTCCTCACTGCAGGGGGGTTGGGCTAGACGACCTTTGGAAGTCCCTTCAAACCCAAACCAAAGATCATCTTTGTTGCTCTTTGCTGGACTCTCTCCAGTACATCCCTGTCTCTTGAACTGGGAACCTCAAAACCTAAAGCAGGGTAGAGGGGGTGCAGAACCTCCCTCAACTTGCTGAGCACACTCTCCTTAATATACCCATTCCCTCCATTACCATGAATCATAGAATCATGGAAGCAACCAGGTTAGAAGGGATCTGGTAAGTGAGGATTCTTCCCATGTCCTCATGTTGAGAGCAGCCTCACAGGATGTTAAGGGTTGGAAGGGACCCAAAGAGATCATCCAGTCCAAACCCTCTGCCAGAGCAGGACAATACTATCTAACACAGAGGAACACATCCAGACAGAACCACCTCCTTTAGCATCTCACTTTCTACCAGAACATCCAGTGATGGTATCCTCTAGGGGTAAAACATTCTTAAGTGGTCTTCCCTATTTATGTGAGAGACAGGACTTTCTGATGGTGTCTGAAGTACCACAAACAAGCCACCTCATACAGAATTGCCTCCCAGCCCAAAAAGACAACAATCTAAAGACTGTGATAAGACTGATCAGGGTCATGGCAGAAATTTGCTCATGAAGAGGGATTAGCAGGAGCTCTAAGACCATAAGTTTCAGAGAAGAGATGAATGTGAAATGTTGATAAAGGTATATTAGAAAATGATAGAGGGATCTTTTGTTCTTTTTGTCTTGTAACACAAGAAAAAGCACAATTCCATAAGACAAATGGAACTAAAAGAAGGGGGGGGGAAGAAGGAAAAAGCAAGTTGATATAAGGAATTGCTTTCCCTTCGGTGCTGTATCATCATGGGATCTTTGGGTCACAGAACATATAAAGCCAAGGGAAGAAGCTGATGTACTCATGCAGCCTATGACTGCTAGAGGAATAGCCTACATTGTGTAGGTCATCACTGAGCAAATTCAGGATACATCCAGAAGACAGCAAAAGGTGCTTCTTTAGCCACTGAGCAAACTGCACTCTTTAGCTTGATGCAAATACAAATCCTTTGCCCAGCTCCACAGCAGCTGCTCATGGTAGCTGCACATCTGCTAGCGTGGCACACAGGGAGGCATTCGCTAGGAGCTGTGATTTATCTATCTGATGGTACTGGGGCTGAGGGAATGGCCACCAGAGCTGCAGAGATCATAGGAGATAAAGCTAAAGAACACAGTGCCAGGGGCCACATCCAGCCTGCAACTCACCCATCAAACCATTCCCTATCACATGGTATAGCTGTCAGGTGGGACCAGATCATAGAATCAGAATCATAGAATCAGCCAGGTTGGAAGAGACCTCCAAGATCATCCAGTCCAACCTATCACCCAGCCCTAAGCAATCAACTAGACCATGGCACTAAGTGCCTCATCCAGTCTTTTCTTGAAGACCCCCAGGGATGGTGCCTCCACCACCTCCCTGGGCAGCCCATTCTGTACGTGACATAGTCCGAGGAGGTCATAACAATGATCTGAAGACAGAGTGGAGGATGCTCAGCCTGGATAAGAGAAGGCTCCAGGCAGACATTCTTGTGGCCCTTCAGCACTTAAAGGGGTTGATAAGAAAGCTGAGGACAGCAGAGCCTGTGGTGACAGGACAAGGGATGATAGCTGGAAACTCAAGGAGGGGAGGTTTAGACTAAAGGAATACATATTTTACATTGAGGGTGGTGAAACACTGGAGCAGTTTGCCCAGAGATGTGCTAGATACCCTGTTCCTGGAAACACTGCATGTGGGGACAGTGACCACTGGAATTAAGTGCCAGAGAGCAAATAATGAGCTGTACAATGCTGCAACTGGGTATACTTTGCAACCTTGGGTGGAGATGGGTGTACACTGAAGAGACAGCTGCCAGTAGGGTCTATCTTCTGGCTGAGGCAATGACACCTCAGTTTTGGCCCTTCCACACAAACATCTTGATTATACTTAATAATTACAGCCCTCCCTAGAAAGAGACAGTGCTAAATGAGTCCAAACCACCTGGGCTACAAATGACCACCCCAAGATATTTCCTTTTGCCTCTATCCAGACAGATTGGGTTTGCCATTTGGAAACAGATCACTGCAGTGACCTGTTCCTCCTGGAACATGTCATCAGAGGGGTCCATGCTTTGCCTACCCTCCTAGCCCTCAGCCTTTTTTTTTACTTCCAGTTATGGACTGGATGATTTCTCCTAGAAACCAGAAGGATCCAGGGACAGAATTAGGTAGTCAGACTTCAGTCTTTCATCTCTATACTTCCACTGCATTTCAGTTGCTGCTTCTGGCTATTCTCAACCACTCCTTCCCAGAGGTGTCTGGAGATCACCACAGTTCAAAAGTCTCCGTAAGCCAGAGCTGAACTAGCTTGCCTGCAGCCTCCAGCTCCTAGCCCTTACAACCCCATCTCCCTGACCCTTCTCAGCCCACCACAGTAAGGAAGCCTCTGATCCAACACTGAGGGCAAGCTTCAGGCAGCATTTCTCCTCTCCATCCTGGAAAGCCATGCATGGAAGCCAGAAAGGGTGGCCAGCTGGGATGGTGCTGCCAGCAGCAGCCTGCAAGCACACAGAGAAGTAAGGGCTGAAGTAAAAACAGCAGAAGAGCATTGGGTTTGGAGGAGTTGAAGACAGCTCTGATAAATTCCTCCTTCCATTGCCCCTGCTTGGTCAGTAGCTCATGAAGCTCCCAGCTGACAGTTCTGTCAGGACATGGGGCCCCATATTGAGATTAAGCACCCAGAAATTGGAATGAAGAAGGCAAGTCAGCTCTCCTGCCTCCAAGGGCAACTCAAAGCTTTCTCTAGAGCCTGGTGCTCATTTCACATGGATGAATAGGATCTGTTCTCTGTAAGGGTGTCTCCCATTCTGTAAGGTAGACCTGCTCGTTGCTGGGGTCTGTAAGCACCACTCTGTGAGATCACAGAACGTCAGGGTCTGGAGGAGACCTCAACAGATCATCTAGTCCAACCATGTCATATCTAATCTCTTCCCCTGATATGAGGACCTGATGCTCAGACTTTATGCCTCCAGGAAGAGAGCTTGTTTTGGCCTTCTCTAGACAAAAATAATAGCAGCAGTCTTATGCTGCCTGCTTCCCACTGTACTAGCATGAGATGCCAGTGAAAGTGGAGCAGAGGGATATTAGCCCACATCTCTGCTGAATCCCCAAACACCTCTGTGATGCACAGCACTGCAAATACCCCTCACACACATGGGGAGAACGTAGTGGGTGAAGAGCAACAGATATTTGCAAAGAAAATGAGTGTCAGCTGGCTTCTGAGGAGCTGCACCCTGCAGTTCCCCTGAAACCAGCCAACAGATAGGGAAAAGTCTCACCCCTGTGCCCCTCTTTCTGCCCTGTGCAGTCATCACCAAATGCAACAAGCAAACCTCCTCCCTTCCTTTTTTGTCTCTTGCAAGCAAACATCTCAGTGCCAGGGGGAGAAGACCACAGTGTCTCCTGGTGATGGGCAAAGCCCCCCCCAGGAGAGTTCTACCTGCGTCACTGGAGTAGTGGAGAAGAGGAAAACAGCAAAGCTGTCAAGGAGGAGAGGTGTGCAGGGCTGGGGGAAGGCTGGAGATCTCTTGAATGCAATACAGATCTTATACACATGAGCTCGAATGATACATCCTCTGCCACTACCTCCCAACCTGGCAGCGGCTCAGGTGTTCCCTCGGTTCAGGTCCTGGCATCCACGTCTCCACTATGGATATTTCCCCCACCCCCTTTCTGGACAGCGTTGTACTAGGCTGGCAGCCTGCCATGCTCACGTCTGCCTCCCACTCCATCCCCGTCTGCCTTTGTTTCCAATCAGTTTAGGAAACAGCGCTGAGAACAATTAGAAAAGATAACGAGAAGGAATTACATAATTACAGCCCACCGCAGCCAAAGCCTTTGCGAAGGCTGAGCACTGCCTGAGGGAGGGAGAAGGATTTAATCACACTCTTTGTCTTGACTTCACTGTCTTAGCACCAGGAGATACCTGGAGAGAAGTCCCTGCTGCTGCCGGACGCTGCAAGCCAGCACAAAAAGGGTTTCACCCCTGCAAAAGCAGTTGGTCCTTTCTCCCTGCCTTATCTGTCTGGGGGAGGTTTCAGACTCAGCCCTGCCCAGCTGTCTCCTTGGATCACATCTGAGCAGCAGACTTCACCAGCGGCAAGAAGCAAGATGCTCAAGGAATTAATCTGCTCTCCAAGTCCCTACTAAGGCTTATGCAACAGTCCCCAGCTGAGCAAGTCCCTGGTGTGCCAGCAGAAAGATACCACAGAAGGGTGGGGGTTGGAAGGGATTTCTGAAGATCACCTACTCCAATCTCCCTGCTAAAATAGGGTCACCAGGAGCAGGTTACATAGGAACATGTCCAGCCAGGTTTCAAAGGTCTCCAGAGAAGGAGATACCACAATATTTCTGTGCAGAAATCATCCTGGATCAGGAGCAGTGTGGCCAGCAGGACAAGGGAGGTTATTCTGCCCCTGTACTCAGCACTGGTCAGGCCACACCTTGAGTGCTGTGTCCAGTTCTGGGCTCCTCAATGCAAGAGAAATGTTGAGGTGCTGGAAGGTGTCCAGAGAAGGGCACCAAAGCTGGTGAGGGGCCTGGAGCACAGCCCTGTGAGGAGAGGCTGAGGGAGCTGGGGGTGTGCAGCCTGCAGAAGAGGAGGTTCAGGGCAGAGCTCATTGCTGTCTACAACTCCCTGAATGGAGGCTGTAGCCAGGTGGGTTTGGGCTCCTCTGCCAGGCACTCAGCAACAGAACAAGGGGACACAGTCTCAATTGGTGCCAGGGGAGGTCTAGGCTGGATGTTAGGAGGAAGTTGTTGTCAGAGAGAGTGATTGGCATTGGAATGGGCTGCCCAGGGAGGTGGTGGAGTCACCATCCCTCGAGATGTTGAAGCAAAGCCTGGCTGAGGCACTTACTGCCATGGTCTGGTTGATTGTCTAGGGCTGGATGCTAGGTTGGCCTGGATGATCTTGGAGGTCTCTTCCAACCTGGTTGATTCTCTGACTCACAAAACTGCAAGCAAGTGAAGACACTGAGAGTGGCTCCACACCCTGGAGAAAAAAACAAAGCTATGCCTACACTATGTCCCTGCCTAGATCAAAATCCCTGTCCTGGCCAGATTTCCTGCAAGCAGCTGCAGTTCTGGTCGTGTGCATGCATCTGCAGCTGTGGGATGAACAATCCTCTATCTTGTCTCTGTGAACTCTCCTCTACCCCTCCCTTCCAAGTCCTCCACCCAGAGGGACCAGGCCACTTGTTATTTCGGTGGTGTTCCACAGGACCTGCACAGCGCTGCTGTGACACCACAGCCTGGGTTTCTCCAGGTGGTTCAGAGGTGAAGCCAGCCAAGCCAGCACTCAATAGCTGCTTTTTGCATTGCTAAACACCTGCCTAATTTCACCTATCCAATTCCCTTCTCCCTTCCTGTACAACAGGTTCACCACCTGCCACCTTTTACATTAGAGCTACCAGAAGAATACAATGCTAGAAAAGGAGACATTTACCCAGGAGGGCACTGTCTTGAATGCTTTTCTTTAGAGGATTTCAAAGCAATTCTGCTGTCATCATCCTCAGGTGGCTGGAGGCAGGGACTGCTATGTGAACTGATATTTGATCTGGCTTCAGAGAAGCTCTGAGCTCACTGCATCTTCCTTGTCATACATGCTGGGGTTGATTTGCTGCTCAGCCATTATTTCTAGGAGCAAAGAAGCATCCTCAAATTTAACACTGTGCTTGTTTGGCCGTAAGCAACTCTTAACAAACATTGGAGTAATTAAACATCTCCCAAAAGCATGAGATCTGGGACATGCCTTTGATATTTGCTCTGACTAGGAAGGCTCTCTCATCCTGACTCAGTGTGTCACAGATGTTAACTGCGAGTTCCCCTTCATTCTTTAACCTCCTGAGCTCAGCAAATCCACCCTTACCACGTCCTTCCTGATCTAGATGTAATTCAGAGCTTTTGAAATTAAAGCCCTTTCATGACACCTTCTGATTGAGACGTTCCTGCAGAAGGACTCTAGGGTTTTCGTGTTCCCTTTTAAGATGCAGTGAAACTGAGAACCTGTCCCAGCTTTGCAGGAGGGCTTGAAGTTTGAGAATCAGGAATGGGAAACTACACTCCACAGGACATGCAGGTAGCTAGACAACCTTGTAACAGGAGCAAAAGGCCTGGAGCAGTGGCTTCTTGGAGGTTCTCTCTCTGGTCTGGTTGATGACCTCCTGTGGTTCCCTCCTCACTTAGCAGGTCTTACTGCAGAGGTGAAACCCTAACGTGTCCTTGGGTAACACTATCTATTCTATCAGCTTGACAGGGTGCTGGGCCATCTCATTTGAACTGCACTATCACCTAGAAAGGTTGGACCAGATGATCCTTGAGGTCCCTTCCAACCTGCCATTCTATGATTTCAAATCAGGAGAGCAATCCAGGCTTGGGAAATTACACAGGTAAACACCACAGGCACTTCCAAACCGACCCATTGGAGATTCATCATCATGGGGAGTATTCAGACCTGAACCTGTATCACAATTTTAAGGTAACTTCAGTAAACTAATCATTAGATGCTGCTGCATCAGGCAGGGGGATGAAGAAGTCAGCTTTGGAGAGCAATACACAGCCAGTTACAGAGAGTGAGGTCTCCCCTCAGCCTCATTTTCCCCAGGCTAAATAATCCCAGTTCCCTCAGCTGCTCATCACAAGACAAATTCTCTAGACTCTTCACCAGCTTCACTGCCCATGCTTGGACATGCTCCAGCCCCTCAATGTCCTTCTTGTAGTGATGGTGAACGCCCCTGCCAAGGGCCTCTCTGTTGCAGAGCCTTTCAAATGCTACTAGCATCCCAGTTGGGTGTCCCTGGAAGTGTTGAAGCAAAGCCTGGTTGAGGCACTTAGTGCCATGGTCTGGTTGACTGGCTAGGGCTGGGTGCTAGGTTGAACTGGATGATCTCAGAGGTCTCTTCCAACCTGGTTGATTCTAAGACTTCCCTGGGATATTCTCCACTATTCCCTTTAGTGCCCAGCATCCTACTAACATTGTGTCTCACAGAAGCCCATCGAGACTCAACTCTGTTAGGATCCTTAGTAGATCTGTTCCATTGCTTGCCCACCCAGGAGGAGCTCCCACTTGAACAGCCCTTAATGAACTGAGCAGTTCCTCTTGGTGCCTTGCTGGTCCCAAGGACCCAGCTGCACAGCACCACTCCAGGAGAGCAGATCAACAATGCAACAGCAAAAATTATAAGAGTTGGGGGGGGGGGGGGAGAGAAGGGGAAAAAAATGTTTCAAAACCTGGACACATCAAGAGACTGTTTCCATGGCAACCTCATTCCTCCAGCAGCTCAAGCCTGTTTTAATCAGTGGCAGCATTCACCAATAAAGTCTGTTGGGGTCTGCACTTCCTTCCTGTGTATCTGTTCTGGGATGGATGAGGCCATGTGTCCCCAGAGGCAGAAATGATGATGATGATGGTGATTGTTTCCTGTGGGGCTTCTGTAGCAAAGATGCTGTGATATCCACCCTGTGTCACAGAATGGGTACAAGACAGTGCCCTGGGCACACACACACCTCTGCAACCACCCTGTTCCCCCTTCCAGAACACCTCAGTCCAAGTAGCTTCACAATTTCTTTGGCCTGCCATCAGCAAGCCCTTAGTGGCTTGCAAAGCTGCCCCAAAAGTTGTAAGCTAGCAGTACTGCTTGTAGATCTCAAACCACAGTAAAGGCAGGAGCAGTGAGGAAGGTCTGTGGTTAGTAGCATATAGTGTGCCAACGGGGCTGTGTGGAGGTAGTGAACAGAGGGGGTGAAGAGATCCATCCTCAGCACTGGACACAGGGGATCTTGTTAAAAATGGTTATTTCCCCAGGTCTTGTTCAGGTACACTTTGTTCTTTGTCACCTGGAGCCTGCAAGGTGACAAACTGCAAGACAATGCCTCATGGCAGTTTTCATGTTGCTTGTTATGTTGTTATTTCTAAGGAGTCCAACTGGTTCAACTCCAGAACAGCAGGTCTGGTTTGGAGGGCTTAAATCAGCTTCCAGCTGAAGTTCACCTCAGCTTCCCTGGGATTTCAGAGTACAGATTTAAAGAGTCTAACCCAAGTAGTCAAAACTGCCCAATGCCCTTAGCCTCCATTCTGAAGAACCTCTATGCAAAAAAACCAAGCATAAAAACCAAGCACAAAACATTCCAAACCTTGACTAGAAGTCTTCATGCTCACTGTCATCTATCACTCTGGGGTCTGGATTAAAACTGGACAAATTTTTGACAGGGATACAGTTATCATCAATCACCATAGGGATGTTTGAACTGTGGAGGCCCAGAACCAGAGAATCAGTCAGGGTTGAAAGGGACCACAAGGATCATCAAATTCCAACCCTCCTGCCATGGCCACAGACACCCTACCCTAGATCAGGCTGGCCAGAGCCCCTCATCCAGCCTGGCCTTAAGCACCTCCAGGGACAGGGCCTCAACCACCTCCCTGAGCAACCCATTCCAGGCTCTCACCACTCTCATGCTGAAGAGCTTCACCATCATGTCAGTCATACCCCAGACTCCACATGTAGCCTCAATAACACAGAGTAGAGGGGAAGAAAGTCCCTCGACATGCTGGTCACACCCTTAATGCACAACACCTTAGCAAACCATGAAGCTCCTTGCCTCAGGGCATGCTGGATGCTCAAGGTCTGCATGACTTCACAGAGCATGCAGGCAGATTGGGAGAAGAAAAATCCACTGCAAGCATTAAATACAGTAGCAGCATATAAACCATCCCAGCAGCTCCTCGTGAACATCTCTTCCCTGGTGGCAAACTGTCCCCAATGCTTCTGTGCACCTTCACTTCAGCTTCTGCTCACTGTAAATATTTCACACAGCTTGTTCTCTCCAGAGACATCCTCCCCCCCCTCCCCAACATTGCCTTGGCTCAGCACTGCACAGCTGAACACCAGCCAAGGTTAACAAATTTGAGTGAAATGTCAGGGCTTAGCCCTTCCTTCCTTCTCTGGCACCCTCCAGAGGGTAGATTCATGCTCCACAAGCCACAGGGTGTTGTTGTATTTGTTTTTTCTTGCAGGGAGCTATTCCCATTTAATGCTTTGCCTGACAGCTGCTGTGATTAATAGATGATGTGCCAAAAGCCACATACTATTATTATTATTATGGCAACATTTAGAGGTCATAACCACGAGTAGAGCCTCATTGTGCCACTGCTGGAAATGGTCCCTGACAGAGCAAACCTCCATCGAAGTGTGCAGTTCTGGGAATGAAGGGGAAATATATACAAAATCTAAGTCTTGGGGGATTTTTTTCCACAGTATCATTTACAAGGTAAGCAGTGGAAGAAAATAACTCTGTCTCTCAATACCTTCATGTCCAATGTGCTAGACATGCTGTCCACCAGCTGGGGATTGACCTTCATGCACGATCATTCCAACACTGCAGAGGGTACAAGCATCTATACAGGGGTTTGGGTCAGTGGGTTAGATTGCATCTGCAAGGTTAGGCTGCCACATCCATAAGGAAAATAAAACAGACCTCAAAGAAAGAAACAAACAAAGCCCAACAACAAACCACCACCACACAACACCACACACACATAAAACTCTGTTAGTCAGTGTTGAAAAGCCATGCCTTTAGGACAGCCTTCCTAGCCCATACTGGAGAGCTCTCCTTTTTGTCACATGCATGTTAACAGAATGACCTGCCTAAAAAAGATGAACCTTCAAAAGCTTGAGTGTTTTCTTAATTTCTTCATTTCATTTACCTTTTTAAGAGCCATCACTTACAGACCAGGCCATGCAGAAGCTGTTTTGTTCCCAAGTGCTCTCACAATATGATTCATTCATGACAAACATGAGTTTCTTTTGCTTTCTCAGCCTTGAATCTCTATTGGCAAGGGATGGATGAGGGCAGCTTTCCTATCTCCTATTCTTTCTTGCCATATTCTGCTCTACCCACCACATGATGGCCGAGACATAACTCTTGATCTCAGCTTTGCATTATCCAAGCAAAGTCCTGAGTTCTCCTATCTTCTCACATTCATAGCTTTTGATCTCAGCTTTCTGTTATCCAAGTGGAGTCCTGAATTCTTCTATCCTCTTACATTATATCATAGAATCAACCAGGTTGGAAGAGACCTCCAAGATCATCCAGTCCAACCTAGCACCCAGCCCTGTCTAATCAACTAGACCATGGCAGCAAGTGATCCATTCTGATTTGTAGGTGACTAGGGACATCACCGGAGGCAGAGCAGGGCCTCAAACCCAACCTCTATTTTGTTTGGGGCAGGAGTGTTGCTCTCTCCAAATACATGAATGGAAACTGAAGACAGAAGGGAATCACAGAACCGACCAGGTTGGAAGACATCTCCAAGCTCATCCAGTCCAACCTAGCACCCAGCCCTAGCCAATCAACCAGACCATGGCACTAAGTGCCTCATCCAAGCTTTGCTTGAACACCTCCAAGGACAGTGACTCCACCACCTCCCTGGGCAGCCCAGAGCAAACAGCTTTTGTCTGTATATGCAAGGTGGAAGCACAGTCACATCCAGAGTAAAATCTCTACCCAGTGTTATTTCCAACAATACACAAAGGGAAGAACAGATGAAAAGAGTGCAAAGGAGAAGGATTTCTGAAACTACATATTGATGTAGCACATGAATGACTGGTAGGGTGCTATTGACTGGTGCTCCTTTCTATACCCAACAGGCATAAATCCTCCACTATCACACAGCACTGAGATCTCAGGATGGTTTATTATTAAGTAGGAGCCACTTTCACTTCAAAATAGAATAAATCAGTAAATAACAGCAAGCACCACTACAGCAAAGCTGCCTTGCATCCTGGTGGGATATTACATTTATCTGAGCCTGTCAAACCACCTAAGCTTGACTCCGCAAAGGAAATTACATTGTGATACGCAATGTCCGACTCTAGAAAGAAAGTTGTTCCCCAATAAAACCCAATTGGCCTTCTTTTTGTAGTGCTGTCTTTGAACTAACCAGCCTGAAACTGCCTAAAAAAGGTCTGACATGTAATTTAGACTATGGTGAAGGATTATAATTTCACTTAAAGAGGAGAGATCGTCAACTGAATCAGAAAATAGTTACAGCCCTGGCAAGCGAGTTTAATACCATAACACTTCTGGGATGATGAAATAAGTAATTCTTCCTGGTATACCTCAAGAAGAAAAAAAGCCCAAACACAAAAGAACAGAAGGAAAAAAAAACACCACATAACCCAACAATAAATCCACCATGACTTCCTGCAATGATCCTGCGTGGAATCAATCCAATATCTCCCCGCATGGACAGGTATTAAGCATCCCTTGTTTGTGCAAAGGGCTATCAAATGAAAGCTGAGGCTTGGAAGCACTTTGGAGTTATTGGCTTTTCCACGCTCATGAAAAAGTCATCGTGTTTATCTCCCTAGGAAGAAAAGGAGGAAGCAAAGAAAAATTCTTCTTACAAATAAAAAGACCCCAAACACCACCAAAAAGCGCACACAACTGACAGCTTGGAGGCAAGAGCTGTGTGGCATGCTCAAGGAAAGCAGAGCACAAAGCCATCCCCAGCAGAACTCCAGCTAGCAACAGCCTGTGGAAATCCTTCCCTTTTCTTACCCATGCAGCTAAATAGCATGGAAAGAAAATGAAAGTCAACAAGCAGCAGAGAGGGTTTTATCAGCCCTCCACAAAAGTTGAACTGCTCCTAGGAGCTGCTTTTTTGCCCTTTCTGAGCAATTCAGCAGGGACAGAAAGGATGTTTTCTCCTCCACACACCACCCATGATTCCAGAGTGGGATTTGATCTTTCAAAAGGAAGTTTCAATCTCCATGAATAAAAGCAGCTGCTGGAAAGATTATTCACCTGCCATGTAACCTAGACAGGAGGGAGCTGACATCTCACAGTAGGTTTGTGATAGAGCAGCTTTTACCCCAGGTACCTCCCCCCCCCAAGTATAGACTCATGGAATCATTCTGGTTGTAAAAGACCTTTAAGATCAAGTTCAACTACTATTTCCAGTCTACCCAGCCTGGTGCAGAAACACGTCCCTCAGCACCACATCTCTGCATCTTTCAAACACCTACAGGAATGGGGACTCAACCACCTCCCTGGGGATCTTGTCCCAGACTTTGAGAGCCCCTTCAGCCAAGAATTTTCTTCCAATGCCCAAGCTAACCTCCCCTGATTTAACTTAAGACCGTTTCCTCTCACTATCACTTGCTGCTAGGGAGAGACCAACTCCCCACCTCACTCCAAACTCCTTTCAAGCAGACATCAGTAATGGATTTTCACCAATTATAGGAAAGAAGCTCCCTTCAGTTCTTTCTTCTCATGTCCTACTCACATCTTGAGTATTAACTACAGCCTGCACTGTCCCTTTCTCCCCCAGCTAATCTGTTTCTGCTTTCACTGAAAGAGCAAAAGACTTCACTTCAGAAGAAACCTTGTTTATTTAACTCCTACATGTAACTGTGCAAAGGCAAGGCTCCATCTCATGGTTATTAGAAACCTCATAACTCTCCTCCCACTGAACCTGAAGGCCATTTGTTGCCTGTTCTGATCTTCCTTCACATTCTCCCTGCTATTTGACTTTCCCCCAATTACTTGTTACAGAATTTGCAAAGAGACATTCAGGGATAACTTTGTAGATAACTCTAGGTTTGTCATCTACTGGGAGGAAAAAATAATAGCTTTGAATAAAAAACCCAGAAATTTAAACTAGGAGGATAAGAGGTGATAAGAACATCCATGTCCTGCTGTCAAGCAGCTTAGTGTAGCCTTTACCCTTCATATAAAACCAAGAAATAATCAAGGGCTTCTTTTATTTGAAGAGAGTCAGAAATAAGTCCTCCTTCAGCCCATCATTTTTGAAGGTGCTCTCCAAAACATGAGTGATGGAAACAATTTGTTGCTATCAGTAAATTCCTGCCTTCCCATTTTCCCTCCAGACAGCCCTATTCAAGTACCTAGCTACACTCTGCTTTCCTTCTCTCTGAGCTGGCAGGTCTCCTTTTCATTCTCAGGTACGATACAAGGAAACTTGGAGAAAAAAAAGGAAGGCAGTTCCATCCTCCCAGAAGAGAGCAACCACCTCCATGCATCTACAGACACTAAGAGAGCACAGCATCCTCTCAAGAAAAACCAAGGCAAAGCACAAAGATTGGGTGAGAACCATTGCTATGATATTTGTGGATGATGCTTTACTGTAAGCAGAGCTAGCACTGCACTTGGCACAAGAAAGTGCTTCATGCCCAGTTCTGGGCCACTCAATTCAAGAGAGACTTTGAGGTGCTGGAATGTGTCCAGAGAAGGGTGACAAAGCTGGTGAGAGCCCTGGAACACAAATCCTATGAGGAGAGGCTGAGGGAGCTGGGGGTGTGCAGCCTGCACAAGAGGAGGCTTAGTGCTGACCTCATTGCTGCTGACTACCTAAAGGGAGGCTGTAGCCAGGTGGGGTTGGTCTCTTCTACCAGACAACCAGAAGAGAACAAGGGGACACAGTCTCAAGTTGTGCCGAGGGAAGTATAGGCTGGATGCTAGGAGGAAGTTGTTGTCAGAGAGAGTGATTGGCATTGGAATGGGCTGCCCAGGGAGGTGGTGGAGTCTCTGTGGCTGGAGGTGTTGAAGCCAAGCCTGGCTGAGGCACTTAGTGCCATGGTCTGGTTGAACGGATAGGGCTGGGTGACAGGTTGGAAAGGATGATCTTGGAGGTCTCTTCCAACCTGGATGATTCTATGATTTGATGCCTAATGTACTAAAATAACACCCTGCCCTAGTCCCAAATCACAAAATAACACTGTGCTAGGGGTAGGAAGTGACCTCTGGGGATCATCTAGTTCCAACTTCCCCACTCAAGCAGGATTGCATAGGAATATGTCTGTCCTGAACCCGACATCTGCTAGTTCCATGAGAAAATTCCTAGTTCTTACACTGGAAAAGACAGTAAGTAAATGATCTCCACCCACTTTCCATTGAAATGGCTCCACTTATTCCCAAAAAGAGCCCATCAAAAGATCACAGTGTTGGAAACTGGATTTCTCACAAGGGAAAAGATCATACAATGGCTTTGGTTGGAAGGGACCTTAAAGATCGTCTAGTTCCAACCCCTTCTGCACCAGTAGAACTGGTCAAGGTGGGATCACAGACTAACAGTGTCTCACACCTTATGAAAAGAGGCCTGTAGTTCTACTGCACTGCCTAGGAATTTAATCCCACATAAAAGACACTTGGCACAACTACTGTGGTTTGATCTTTCACTACCCAGCTGCCACTAATTCCTATCATAAGAACATCAGAACCATAGAATGGTTTGGGTTGGAAGAGACCTTAGAGATCATCTAGTTCTAAACACCCTGCCATGGGCAAGGACATCTTCCATCAGAACAGGTTGCCCAAAGCCCGGGCCAACCTAGCCTTGACAAGGAGCAATGGGTGTAAATTGCAGCAAAAGAGGTTCCACCTCAACACAAGGGGGAACTTCTTGACTGTAGAGGTCCCAGAGAACTGGAACAGGCTCCCCAGAGAGGTTGTGGCATCTCCTTCTCTGGAGCCTTTCAAGGCCTGTCTGGATGTGTGCCTCTGTGACCTGTATTAGATAGTATTGTCCTGCTCTGGCAGGGAGGTTGGACACAATGATCTCCTTGGGTCCCTTCCAATTCCTAACATCCTGTGAACCTGTGATCTCCAGGGATGAGGCATCCACAACCTCCTCAGGCGACCTCTCCCCGTGCCTCATCACCCTCACTATGAAGAATTTCTTCCTAAACAGAGGAATAATGCTGAGACTGTCTGTAAGGACACCTGTCCCAGTTTGCAGTTCATCTTTAACCCATTCAGGCTTTACACCATGCTTCCATGCTTGATGACAACAACAACTGCCTCTTCATCAAACCTCTTCTCCCCTCACCGAAATTTACATCATCCAGGACTTCATCCTGGACAGATCCATCTCGGTTACACCAGAACACATCCAAATACAAACAGCAAACCCAAGATTGAGATCCCCCTCCCTCCTCCTCAACAGCACAGCTACTTTGTCTCTCCCCTTTTTGGTTCTGCACATCTCTTATGCGCATTTTCATGAGGAGCATTTTGCAAGCGATCTGTTGATTCATTGTATTAGAATTGCAAACAAATGGTAGCATTTCCCCTGCACGCTCTTCTTTCAGAAGCCAGCATTGATTTCCTTGCATTGTGGAGCTACTTGACTGACACTTCTAGCTGATTTGAACCCTTGAAGATTTCTCACTGAAACCACTCCTGCTCATCAGTTCTTCTCCAAGGACTCAAGGGCTTGCGGGAGGATCAGGCACCTGGATGAGTTTACTCAGTGCCCACATTACCCTGTCCTATATGTGATTTACAATGCTTTGCCCTGAAATCAGAATCTGACGGCCCAAAATGGGGACTGAGGGTCCAAATTCAGATCTGTCCCTGTTGTAATTTTACTACTGACTTCAATGCCTTCGGTGTGTCAGATGGGCGCTGCGTTTTTATCCCATCCAGACCTTCAAAGGGCCCTTGATGCTCTAGGCAGTCGATGCACTATTTAATCTTTCAAGCAGTGGGATTCTTTCTCTTGGGTGTTTTTGTCTTTTTCTTTTCTCCAAACAGACAAATGTGAATGTGCCATGGCTGCTGTTATGCTTAAAACCACCACACCACAATCTCAGCCCCCTCTGCTGCTCCTCATCAGACATTCTCCCCCTCTACTCCACTCTGGTGAGATTCCACCTGGAGTACTGCATCCAGTTCTGGAGCCCCTATTACAAGAGGAATGTGCAGATGCTGGAGTGTGTCCAGAGAAGGGCCACAAGGATGCTCAGAGGACTGCAGCAGCTCTGCTATGAGGACAGACTGAAAGAGTTGGGGCTGTGCAGGCTGCAGAAGAGGAGGCTGCAAGGTGACCTTCTTGTGGCCTTCCAGTAGCTGAAGGGGACCTACAAAAGAGCTGGGGAATGATTTTTTAGGCTCTCAGGGAGTGACAGGACTTGGGGAACGGAGCAAAGCTGGAGGTGGGGAGAGTGAGAATGGAGGTGAGGAGGAAGTTGTTGAGCAGGAGAGTGGTGAGAGGCTGGAATTGGCTGCCCAGGGAGGTGGTTGAGGCCCCATGGCTGGAGATGTTTAAGGCCAGGCTGGATGAGGCTGTGTGCAGCCTGCTCTAGGGTAGGGTGTCCATGCCTATGGCAGAGAAGTTGGAACTAGACTCTCTTTAAAATCCCTCCCAAGGCAACCCATTCTACAATCTATGCTTTGGGACCTTTATATCAAAACCGTGCATGCTCTGGAAAGCAGACCAAAGTGGAGCTTGCTTTGAGCTCTTGAGGAAGAGATGGGTGATAAACCCTTCCACACCTTCTCCTCTCCCTTTGGTGACTGCATAACTGAACCTTAATTTAGCTGGACTCAAATTAGTGTTGTGCAGGGAACTTGAGGTATCTCAGTGCAGTAATGCAAGCCCAAAGCTGCTCTTCTGCCTCCCACGCAGATCTCTGAAAGCCTGGCCCAGTGCCATGAACAGTGACATCTCCTGGGTGTGCTGCTCCTCAGACTGGTTGATTGATTTTATTGCTGTGGCAGAGAATAGCAAGCATGAAGTGCTCAGTGTACCAAAATGACATTTGTGTAACTTGGACTGTAAATACTCAGTGACATGCTGATGTTGGTGCTCGTGTAAGAATGTTAAGAGGCTATTAGTTTCATTATTGCTTCATCAGCAGTGAGCAGCACTGCTCTGCTTCTCTGCAGCCCAGCTGCTTGGCTGCTGAGATGTCCCCCAGAGAGGAAACTGGGAATGAAGGACAATGTTGAAGAGGCCAAAGGCTGGTGCATGGAGGGGCACAACCCTACACAACATCTGAGCACAGCTGGAGCCAATGATCAGGTTCCCTGCCTGGTGAATGTGGGGCAGGCTGTGGATGGAGTCTACCTGGACTTCAGCAAAGCCTTTGACACCATCTGCCACAACAAACTCCTGGCACAGCTGGCAGCTCCTGGCTTGGACAGATTCACTCTGTGCTGGGTCAAGAAGTGGCAGGAGGGCCAGGCCCAGAGAGAGGTGGTGAATGGTGCCACATCCAGCTGGCAGCTGTCACTAGTGGTGTTCCTCAAGGATCAGTGCTGGGCACAGTCCTGTTCAATATCTGTATTGATGATCTGGACAAGGGGATTGAGTCCAGCATCAGTAAGTCTGCAGATGACACAAAGCTACGATCAGGTGTGGAGCTGTTGGAGGGCAAGAGAGCCTTGCAGAGAGACCTTGCCAGGCTGGATGGGCAGAGGTCAATGGGATGAGATTGAACAAGGCCAAGTGCAGTGTTCTGCACTTTGGCCACAACAACCCCAAGCAGCACTACAGGCTGGGGACAGAGTGGCTGAAGAGTAGTCAGGCAAAAAGAAAACTGGGGGTGCTGGTATAGAGTAGCTGAAGATGAGGCAGCAGTGTGCCCAGGTGGCCAAGAGAGCCAATGGCAGCCTGACCTGGATCAGGAGCAGTGTGGCCAGTAGGACAAGGGAGGTTATTCTGCCCCTGTACTCAACACTGTTCAGGCCACATCTTGAGTGCTGTGTCCAGTTCTGAGCCCCTCAATTCAAGAGAGATGTTGAGATGCTGGAAGGTGTCCAGAGAAGGGCAAGGAAGCTGGGGAGGGTCCTGGAGCACAGCCCTGTGAGGAGAGGCTGAGGGAGCTGGGGGTGTGCAGCCTGCAACAGAGGAGGCTCAGGGCAGAGCTCATTGCTGTCTACAACTCCCTGAAGGGAGGCTGTAGCCAGGTGGGGTTGGGCTCTTCTGCCAGGCAAGAGGCAACAGAACAAGGGGACACAGGTTCAAGTTGTGTCAGGGGAGGTCTGGGCTGGATTTTAGGAGGAAGTTCTTCACAGAGAGAGTGATTGGCATTGGAATGGGCTGCCCAGGGAGGTGGTGAAGTCACTGTCTCTGGAGGTGTTGAAGCCAAGACTGGATGAGGCACTTAGTGCCATGGTCTGGTTGATTGGCTAGGGCTGGGTGCTAGGTTGGACTGGATGATCTTGGAGGTCTCTTCCAACCTGGCTGATTCTGTGATTCTATATACAATAGCTGCCTTTATGAGTCTTAAATTGATAGGGTGTCTGGAAGACCTATCTGGTGTCCCAGACTTGAACTGAATCTATGTGGATAAAATGCCTTCAGCCCCTTCTTGATTACTCAAGTGAGCATTATCAATCATCTTTGCTTTGTTTCTCTTGCCTTCTCTTTCATGTCTCTCTTCTCATCCTTAGAAAACCCTGCTACAAATCTGAAAAACTGTTTCTCAGCATCAATATAACTCAACCTTTCCCTCTGCCCTTAAAAGTCATGCACAGCCAGGACAGAAAAGACCCTGTTTCACCTCTTCTTCAATACAACTCCCAAGATTTATGAGAATGTCTAAACCTGTGGGATTTATGGACACCAAATGTCTTCATTGCTTATTTTATCAATTCCCTTTCTTTTTTATACACACTCTGACAGAGTTCATCATAGGTCAGGATCCAGAATGTCTCAGACTCCAAGAAGTCAGATCAGGAGGGGAGAAAAAGACTTGTAAAGTCATCCAAGTCTGACCCCCTTTTACTGCAAGAAGGAAGAGGTTCCCTTGGGGAGGCCAAGGAGAAAGAATACAGAGAGATGGCTCTTGTAGTAGGAAAACTGCTAGCCCAATGAGTTGAAAAAGTGACAGGCTGATAAGAAGTAGCTGGAGTACGAGGAATAACTTCCTGACAGCAAGATCTATCAAGCTTCAGGAGAGAGGCCCAGGGAACTGCTGGTCAAGCAGACCAGAAATCAAGCCACTTAAGCTAGAACACATTGGAAGCAAACCTGCAGTAACCAGGAGAATAAACCAGCAGCAAGCTCTTCACAGCAAGCCTCTCCCCTAGCTAATAATTCATGAGGAGATACCAGGAGACACAAACAGTGTCCAAGGAGGAATGCAGTTGACTTACCCAACTTCACTGAATGAACATGCAACTGCTACAGCTTAGGTAGCCCTTCAGAACTAGTGTAGCTGAACTGCATTGATCTGAAAAATGCCTAGCATGCAAATTCCTGGTGAGTCCTGGCCAGAAGCAGCAGCCAAGCAAGATTTACCATTACACAGGTTCTTGCAAACAGAAATGTTGCAGCAATTCATGCTGCAGGTCTCCCAACCTTCGGGAGATCCCAGGAAGGCAGTGAGCATTATCCAGTGGATTGTGGAAAATAAAGCACCAGTCTTTACCAGAAGAAAGCTTTACCTGACCTCTTCCCACAGCTTTCATCTAAGATGGAAGGTGTACAGAGAAAGGTGACAAAGCTGGTGAGGGGCCTGGAGCACAGCCCTGTGAGGAGAGGCTGAGGGAGCTGGGGGTGTGCAGCCTGCACAAGAGGAGGCTCAGGGCTGACCTCATTGCTGTCTACAAATACCTGAAGGGAGGCTGTAGCCAGGTGAGGTTGGGCTTTTCCCCCAGGCACCCAGCAAGAGAACAAGGGGACACAGTCTCAAGTTGTGCCAGGGCAGGTCTAGGCTGGATGTTAGGAGGAAGTTGTTGTCCGAGAGAGTGATTGGCATTGGAATGGGCTGCCCAGGGAGGTGGTGGAGTCACTGTCACAGGCTCACAGGATATTAGGGGTTGGAAGGGACACAAGCAGATCATCCAGTCCAACCCCCCTGCCAGAGCAGGACCGCACAATCTAGCACAGATCACAGAGAAACACATCCAGAGAGGCCCTGAAAGGCTCCAGAGGAGGAGGCTGCACAACCTCTTTGGGCAGCCTGTTCCAGCGCTGTGAGACCCTTACAGTCAAGAATTTCTCCCTTGTGTTGAGCTGGAACCTCCTGTGCTGCAACTTACACCCATTGCTCCTTGTCCTATCCCAGGCAGCAGTGAGCAGAGCCTGTCCCCCACTCCTCGCAGCCTTCAGATACTTACAAACATTTATCAAATCCCCTCACAGTCTTCTCCAGACTAAGCAGCCCCAGGTCCCTCAGCCTCTCCTCATCAGGCAGTGCCCTCCTGTCCCCTCATGATCCTCATGGCCCTCCACTGGACCCTCTCCAGCAGATCCCTGTCCCTCTTCAACTGGGGAGCCCCAAACTGAACACAGTATTCAAGATGAGAGGTCCATCCCTGGAGGTGTTCAAGAAAAGCCTGGATGAGACACTTAGTGCCATGATCTAGTTGATTGGACTGGTCTGGGTGATAGCTTGGACAGGATCAACCTGGTTGATTCTGATTCTGTGGTTTAGTGGTAGTGGTTTAGCAGCAGGGATGGGATTGTGAGCTTTAGGCAAGCAGTTGGACATGAAGGTCTCAAAAGTCTCTTCCAACCTCAGCAGTTGTATTATTCTATGATCATTGGTCAAGCATTGGAACAAGCTGCCCAGGCAGGTGGAGTCACCATCTCTGGAGGTTAGGAGATGCTGCCTCAGAAAAATTGAGTGCACCTGCCTTTGGAGATTGCAGAAGTACTCATCTATACCATAGCCCCTGAACCAAAATTCACATTCATTCACTGGTTCTGCCTCACTGTCTGACCTTGAGAAAGTCCTTTAATCTCTCTGTGCCTCTGGATCTGCATAAATATAATTATTACAGCTGATATTTTATGGGGAAGAGACTGCTACTGTATAAAGCACCATTCTAAAATGCCCTTTTCAAATCCTTCATTAGGAACAGAAAAACGTTCCACGGGGGGGCAAAAATTCAGAATCTTGTTAAAGCTTTTCCCAGCATCTCAGTGCATTGGCCTAACTCTCAGTGCACACTACATTTAGTGCAGAATTTGAGCCTGTGTTCATAAAATCTCTCAACTTACTCCAGTGGCAGCTAGAAGGTCTGATGATGAATTGCATCTAATTAGTTATTTTGTCATTTGCAAAAGATAGCTGGATAATAAATCACTATTTTCTAGATAGAAAACTTTTGACTTAGCATCTCCCCCTCCTTCTTAATCAACTTTGGAGCCATTCATTAGGTTTTCACCCACAAATCCTTCTTTTTTTGCCAACTATTGTCAAGCCAATGACATTTTTCAGGTTAAAATAAAGCTGGAGCTTAGACAGTTATTTTCTTATTTAAGAGGAAAAAAAATTCCCTTGATTAGTGTCAGCCACAGAAAAAGAAATTCATCTTAAAGCTTATCTTCTGTAAAAGGAACACCAGTACAATTTTTCACTCTATTCCAACTCCTCCATAGAGAAAGCAAAGGCAGGGGGTTGTTGACAGCACTACTTGCAAGAGCAGCTCTCCTCTGTCTCAGGTTATAATCTCTAGGGAAGATGGTAAGAATAAAAGGGGAGTTTCTGAACATTCTTCATAGAATAGAGTCATAGAACTGTTGAATCATAGCATCAACCAACTTGGAAGAGACCTCCAAGATCATCCAGTCCAATCCACCACCTAGGCCTATCCAGTCAACTAGACCATGGCACTAAGTTTGGGAGAGACTTTTGAGATCCTCCAGTTCAACCACTTGCCTAGAGCCCACAATCCCACCACTCCTGCTAAGCTGCTACCACTAAACCACATCCCTCAGTGCCACATCCACATGCAGGGATGGTGACTCCACCTCCCTGAGCAGCCTATTCCAGTTTCTGATAGGCAATTTTTCTTCAAAGAAAGGGTTAACATCCAACTTGAACCTCTCTTGGCACAACTTGAGCCCATTTCCTCTTGTCCTGTTACTTATTGTATGTATGAAGAGGTTGACCTCCAACTCACCCCAACCTCCTTTGAAGTAGTTGTAGAAGATGAGGTCTCCTTTCAGCCTCCTCTTCTGAATGCTAAACAGTCCCAAGTTCCCTCAGCTGTTCCTCATATGACTTGTGTTCAAGGCCATTCACCAGCCATTCACCCTTCTTTGGAGACTCTTCAGCAACTCAACATCCTTCCTGTAGTGAAGGATCCAAAACTGAACACAGTATTCCTGGTCTGGCCTCACCAACGTCAAGTAAAGACTGACAATCAGATCCCTAATCCTACTGACCCCATTACTCCTGACACAAGACAGGATGCCACTGGCCTTCATGCTGGCATCCTTCCTCCACTGGCACTGCATGGTCCCTCCCAGAGGCAAAATACTTAACATGCAACTGCAGAGTCCAGACAAAACAAAGGAAGAGACTGATCTGCTCTGAAAGCTCCACTCCATCCTACTAGTTTTTTCCTATCTGATGGTACAAATTGTTGAGCAGATCTTCAGCTGCCATTCATTTCAACCGCTGAGACAAGTCTCTTCTGCATGAAGCCACCACAGCTCAATCACTGTCACTCACTTATTGCCCACATTGTTCATATTAAAAACTTACTCAGATCTGAGCAAGTACAGCACAGAATCATAGAATTATCTGGGTTGAGAGAGACTTTCTAGGTCATCCAATCCAACCATTTACCCAGCACAGCCACACCACCACTAACTTGTGTCCCTCAGCATCACATCTACATGGCTACACATTCCCTCCAGGAATGGGGACTCCACCACTTCCCAGAGCAGTCTTTTCTAGGGCTTGACAACCTTTTGGGTGAAGAATTTTTTTCCTCATGTCCAAGATAAACCTCCTCTAGTAGCACCTAAGGCTGTTTCCACTTGTCCTAGCACACCATATATTTCTTACACAGAAATAACAAAAGAGAAAGCTGTGTTTTACTTGCCTCTTTTGCAACTTGCATGTGTCAGTGGCTGCTGGTGTTTAACACACAAAATACTTGTTGCTGTTACATGACAATAGGAAGGGGTTTTCTTTTCTGTGGTTTGGATTTTTATTCTTGGTGGTGGTAGTTTTTGTGGGTTTGGTTTGATGGTTTACTTACAGTCAAAAGACTGATATAACAGCTTTCTGACCACAGCTGACTGGATTTCCAGCAGGATCTTTTCTCCTCCAGCACTGAAGGGTTTCTGAAACTTTACTCTTGCGTCCAAGCAAGCACCTGTATAATGCAGCCAATACCCAGAGTCAGATGAAGTCATAGAATCAACCAGGTTGGAAAAGACCTCCAAGCTCATCCAGTCCAACCTAGCACCCAGCCCTAGCTGATCAACTAGACCATGGCACTAAGTGCCTCATCCAGGCTTTGCTTCAACACCTCCAAGGATGGTGACTCCACCACCTCCCTGGGCAGCCCATTCCAATGCCAATCACTCTCTCTGTGAATGAATCACTGGGGTGAGAAAGTCAAGGCCAGGGTTGTCCTCAGTGATTACATAAGATGTGCAGGCTAATGCAAGTCTACACAATAGTCCCCTAAGTATTAGAGATTTAGAAGAGCACATGGTCACCATAACCACTTTGGAGACACTTCTGTGAAGGAGCTTGATACCCTGCACAGGCAGAGGCAATAAGATCACAGCAAGCCTACCTCCATTCTCCGGGTTCCAAATGAGCTCTGGAGTTATTCATATGCACTTAAAGCCTGGCATCTTTAACATGCTTGAAGCTTTTTACTATCTTCTGAGATTTCCACTTGAATGACAGCAGCAGTGGGAAAAGACTGAATGAGTCAGTCTGGAGCCCTGTCCTCCACTCATCCTGCTGAATCACACACAGATAGCCTGATGGGAGGTTGTGCATCAGAGAGTGCAAAGCAGCTGCAGTTTGAAACGTGTCTGGCGTCCAGTGCCAACAACTTAACATTCAACTCAATGGCAGCAAAATTTAGACACATCTCATGCACAAGCCTAGCCCTGTTCTCTGCTTTCTTGTCCTGGGAGAGTTCAGGAGTTCTCACAGAATCATGTATGCCAAAAAAGACCTTAAAGTCCAACCATTACCCAGCTCTACCAAGTCCAGAGCTGAACCATGTCCCTCAGCACCACATCTCTGCATCTTTTAAATATCTGCAGGGGTAGGAATTCAACTGCTCCCATGGGGAGCCTCTTCCAGTGTCTGAGAACCCTTTCAGTGAAGAAGTTCCTTCCAGTGTTCAACCCAAATCTCCCTTGTTCCAATGTGAGGTCATTTCCTTTCATCACAGAAATCACAGAATTTATAGAATCAACCAGGTTGGAAGAGACCTCCAAGCTCAGCCAGTCCAACCTAGCACCCAGCCCTACCCAATCAACCAGACCATGGCACTAAGTGCCTCAGCCAGGCTTTGCTTCAACATCTCCAGGGACGGCAACTGCACCACCTCCCTGGGCAGCCCATTCCAATGCCCATCACACACTCAGACAACAACTTCCTCCTAACATCCAGCCTAGACCTCCCCCAGCACAACTTGACACTTGGTACTGGAGAAAAGAGATGCTCCAACCTCCTTTAGGAGAGTTGTAGAGAGCAAAGTGATATTCTCTTGTGGTCTCTCTTCTCCAGCCAAAACAACCACAGCTCCCTCAGCTGCTTCTCACAAGACTTGTTCTCCAGACTGGCTTGTTACACTGCTCTGGACCTGCTCCAGCACATCCATGTCTTTCCTGTAGTGAGAGCACCAAAACTGAACACAATAATGAAGATGTGGTCTCCCCAGTTCTGAGGGAAGAGATAACAGGAGGACACTGCAATCCAGTAAGTCCCAGGAAGGGAAGCTTCTAATGGATCCTGCATGTGGAAGGCAGGAATATGGAGTAATAAAGGAACTGGTGCTGTCTCATACAATCATAGACCAGTTGAGATTTGAAGAGACATTTGAGATCATGCAGTCAAACTTCTTGCTTAGATCTCACAATCCCACCACAACTGCTAAGCTGCTACCATTAAACCATATCCCTAAGCACCTTGTCCTCTCATCTTTCCGATACCTCCAGGGACAGTGCTCCACCACCTCCCTGGACAGGCTGCTCCAATGCCTGACAATCATTTCTGTGAAGAAAGTTTTCCTAATATCCAATCACAGCCTCCCTTGGCACAAGCTGAAGCCATTTCATCTTGTCCTGGCAATTGCTGTAAGAAGAGACTGACACCTGCCTTGTTTCAGCCTCCTTTGAGGGAGTAGCAGAGGTCAATGAGACCTCCCCTCAGTCTCCTCTTCTCAAGACCAAACAACCCCAGTCATGGGTGGTTCTGAATCCCATAGCTATGTTCCATGGACTCACTCATCCCTCCAAAGCTTCACAGAGAGAGTGATTTGTCATTGGCATGGCCTGCCCAGGTTGCTGGTGGAGTTGCCATCACTGGAAGTGCTCAAGTAAAGCCTGGATGAGGCACTTAGTGCCATGGTCTGGTTGACTGGATAGGGCTGTGTGCTAGGTTGGTCTTGATGATGTTGTAGGTCTCTTCCAACCTGGTTGATTCTATTCTATTCAGCTATGAGGTCATGAGCTGTTGAAAAGAAGTACCCTATTTGGTCAGTAGTGATTTCTACCCTGTGAAGGATTCGAATGTCATCCTTTCAATGGGAATTTTGGTCATGGGAATGGAGAGCAAAGAGAAAGTAAGGAGCTGACACTTCTACAGGCACCATATTCTAACTGGGGTCAAGGGATGCAACAGCTGGGAAGCAGCAAGTTATTTTCTGCCTCACTAGGCCTGCCAAAATAGGTTTCAAGTCAGCTATAAGGAAGGAAAACAAGAGAGCCCAGGAACAGCTCCCTGCCAGGTAATCTCTAGGGAGATGGAATGGCAGCAGTTGCCACCATAAGCTGGGCTCAGCAATCTACTCCATATCCTTTACCCTGGAGACTGCACAGAGCTCGGAGGGTTAATTGACAACCTCAACCCACCACAAGAGAAGTGTATTTGAGACAAAATGGTCCAGAAGTCACTTTTTAGGTAGCTTTGCCCATGAGGTCATGTGGTCAGTCTGTTGATGTTTGGTGGACCTTCACTTACAAAGCACATTTACCCAGTTTCAGAGAGTGCCAGGCATGAAGGGTCATACTCATACAGCCAGGGAAGTTCTCCAAGGCCCAGAAAATTCAACCTCCACCACAGTACAGAACCAGAGCAGTTCTCCCACTACATCTGAAAGCTGAAGATGCATGCTCCAACTCGTTGAATGCTACGAGCCCAAACCCTAGCAAGGAAAAACCTCTTGCTGATCACAGGAACAGACAAGACTGCTACAGACTCAATGTGGACACAGAAGACAAAGAGAGAGAATCATAGAATCAGCCAGGTTGGAAGAGACCTCCAAGATCATCCAGTGAAGAACTCTTGCTCTGGTGATGACTGTGTTCCTCTTGTGGGTGGAGCAGATGATCAGATCACTTTCCTCACTTTCTGTGTGTACTGTGCATGCCCATTTCATTTAAATGGAGCAGTTAGGAATATTTTCACCCAGTAAGGGTCAGAACTCTGCCCAAAGTGGTGGCCAACACTGTCTAACTCAAGGCAATTTACCCCAGAGTGCTTCCCACTGTAAAATCTGGAGGGCTGAATGGCAGGAAGTCAGTGGGAACAAGGACACAAAGCTAAAATCCACTGGCAGCTGAATTCATTCCTCTAAGAAAGTCAGATAAAGCTTTGGTCACAAAGCTAGCTGGAAATACAAAGAAAATTTGGGTCTGTCACTCAAGGGCACATACAAGAGGTGAGCTTTACTGGTGACTGCACATATGCCTTTGCACACCCATGAAGAATCCCTGCACTGTGCTGCCCTAAGGATGTGATCTGACTTTGATCCAGGAACATCACATCTCATTCTAAAAGAACATTGCCACTGAACAGGTACTTGAGTCTGAAGACCCCAGGTGCTGCCCACCACAGGCCAGGAGACACCACAAGCACCAATACCCAGGTAGAAACAAACCCCATCCATAGCAGAGTGGACACAGAGATGCTCTGTGTGCAGCTCTTTCTAAAACTCCTTCATAAATGAATGATGAGGTCTCTGTAACTGAATTAATTTTAAATGCTGGTCTTGGGATGGATTACCAAAGTAAGTCAGCAGTGCTAGCACAGGACACACAGCAGCACTGCCAGTCACAGCTTTCAAACAATGACACGTGCATTGAAAAGTGTGGCCAGCAGATCAAAGAAGGTTCCCTTCCCCCTCTACTCTGCCCTAGTGAGCCCACATCTGGAGTACTGGGTCCCACCCTGGGCACTCCAGTTCAAAAGGGACAGGGAACTACTAGAGAGAGTCCCACAGAAGGCCACAAAGATGCTGAGAGGAGTGAAGTGTCTCCCTTATGATGAGATGCTATAGCTCCTCAGCTTCCAAAAGAATATCTTATCAATGTGTGAATATCATCTGAAGAGCAGAGGTCATGAGGATGGGAATGGACTCTCTTCATTGTTGCCCAGACAATGGACAGTGGTTACAGACTACACCACAGGAGGTTTTGCTTGAACTTGAAGACAAACTTCTTCTCTGCAAGGGCCTTGGTTCACTGAAACAGACTACCCAGAGAGACTGGAGAGTCTCCTTATCTGGAGACTTTCAAGATCTACCTACTGGTGATCCCATGCAACTGGATCTTGTGTAAATAGGAACACTGGATTAGGTGACCTCTAGAGGTCCCTTCCAAACCCCACCACTTCATGAGCTTGCAAGGGAGAGGGTGAAAGGCCAGAACTCAAGGGCTCCCCTGATGGGATGCTCAGGAGTTTCTACTACACTGCCTCCCACCTGCTCAAAGCCCTCATCATCATCCAGGATAAATCCAGGAGGTTCTTTGCATGAAAAAAGGTCCCTTAAGACAGTGTTAAGGTATTACTTATGGAACACTGAGAAAAGACCAGTCACAAGAGTCAGAAGCATGATGGTCTTGTCCAAAGAGACATCCAACCACTCCAAACCACTCCATCAACCCAGTCAGATGACGAGATGATGAATCAAGTATGACTGAGTCTGATCAGAGATGTGTGGGCAGGACAAGTTCAGAGCTGTCCCAATTGTATCCTCTATCTGACCTGCAGAAACATCTTTGACAGACCAAACTTATGACTAAGCAACTAGGTCAACCAGTAGCCCCTGAAATGCTATGTCAACTCTCCTCCCATCCCATTGCCCCGTCTTGAAGCAAAGGATCTTTCCTGTCTCACACCAATGTGACAACTCCAGAGGGCTTGGAGCAGGATCACATTCCACAAGCAGAGAGAGCCAAGCAGCAAACAAAGCTGTTCCCACGTCTGCTCTTCCCGGCAGGTAGGTGTGAGAAGCCCAGCCATGCATGAGGAGATGTGCAGACACAAATGTGTCAGGCCATGCTTTATTTCCTCAAGAGCCAGCACAGTTGGTGGGGAGGAGTTCAAAGGGGGAAAAAAGAAATTCCTAACACCACAGCAGAGCTAACTGAGCTGTAAGCAGTGGTGCAGAAAGCAGGATGGAAACAGGTGAGGAAGAAAAATCCATACCCCTCCTCCCACAAAGAGCCTTCTGAAAACTGGTGGTTTACTCTACCACAACCTGCAAACCACCTCTCTTCCATGACACCATTTACAATGGAACCAGGATTTTACCCACTCAGTTAAAATAAACACAACTGCTACATGCAACCCAGACACACATCCAAAATAAGCTGCTCTGCTGTGAAGGTGTTGGCACCTCAGGAGTCAAATCCCTCACTTTGAGATGGGCTTTCCACCCCACAAGCTCAGGCTATCCCACTTGTCGGCTTGGGATTACCTTCCCTCTCCAGTTAATCCTTGGCACAGCTATCAGCTCATCCACAAGCTCAACTCTGTCCCCAGCTACAGGCTCCATCCCTGGAAGTATTTGTCAAAGACTTGCTCTAAATTTTCCTACACCAAGCAGCTGCTCAGCTCCAACCCTCTGTGGGCTATCAAATTTTCTTCAAACCAGAGTCTAAAATAAACAAAGCTAAAATAATTGTCTCACTTAGAAGTTTTAGAGGAAGATTTTGGGAATATTGAGTCCATCCAAGGCTTGTCTCCTATCTCCAAAAGCAATCAGAGCTGGGGGTTTATGGCACAAGGAGCTGGGTTAAGTGCAGATTGATTTCCCACCCAGTGCATCCCAAGTCCAGGCAATAATCTTGGGGAAAAGCTCAGCAGACACATAACACTCAAACACAACAGCAGGGAGGATGGGAAGCACAGAATCATAGAATCAAGCAGGTTGGAAGAGACCTCCAAGATCATCCAGTCCAACCTAGCACCCAGCCTTGTCCAATTAACCAGACCATGGCACTAAGTGCCTCAGCCAGGTTTGGCTTCAACACCTCCAGGGAAGGTGACTCCACCACCTCCCTGGGCAGCCCATTCCAATGCCAATCACTCTCTCTGCCAACAACTTTCTCCTAACATCCAGCCTAGACCTCCCCTGGCACAGCTTGAGACTGTGTCCCCTTGTTTTATTGCTGGTTGTCTGGGAGAAGAGCCCAACCCCACCTGGCTACAGCCTCCCTTCAGGGAGCTGCAGACAGCAATGAGCTCTGCCTTGAGCCTCCTCTTCTGCAGGCTGCACACCCCCAGCTCCCTCAGCCTCTCCTCACAGGGCTGTGCTCCAGGCCCCTCACCAGCTTCATTGCTCTTCTTTGGACACCTTCCAGCATCTCAACATCTCTTTTGAATTGAGGAGCCCAGAACTGGACACAGCACTCAAGGTGTGGCCTGACCAGTGCTGAGTACAGAGGAAGAATAATCTCCACTTCACAAATCAAAGCTACAGGCACCAGTAGAGCTGGTTAAGGTAGCATCAGAGACTAACAGTGTGTCACACCTTATGAAAAGAGACCTGCAGTTCTACTGCATTTAGTGGTAACTTAATTCCACATAAAAGACACTTGGCACAACTACTGTGGTTTGATCTTTCATTACACAATTGCCACTAATTCCTATCACAAGAACTTCAGAATCACAGAAGGATTTGGGTTGGAAGAGACCTTAGAGATTATCTAGTTCTCAACACCCTGCCATGGGCAGGGACATCTTCCACTAGTTCAGGTTGCTCAAAGCTCTGTCCAATCTGGCCTTGAACACCTCCAGGGAGGGGGCATCCACAATCTGCTCCAGGGTCTCACCACACTCATTTTAAGGAATCTCTTCATAATGTCCAGTCTCTTCCAGCTTCAAGCCATTCCCTCTCATCCCACCACAAGCAGCTTTTGTAGCAATTCCCTCCCCAGTTCCCTCATGTTTTTTCAGTACCTGAAAGGGCCCTATCAGCTGTCTCCAGAACCTGGTCTCCCCTAGGTTGAACAGACCCAACTCTCATAGCCCATACCCATAGGGGATGTGCTCCAGTCCTCTGATCATCTTCACAACAACCCTCTGGACCAGCTCCAGAAGTTTGATGTCCTGGCACTGCACCTGGATGTAATACTCCAGAGGAGGTCTCTCAAGAGCAGAGTAGAGGGGAAGAATCACCTCACTCATCCTGCTGGTCAGAGTTCTTTTGATGCAGGCTTTTGGGGCTGCAAATGCCACACCACTGGTTCACGTTGAGTTTTTCCATCAACCAACACCTCTAAGTCCTTCCTCCTCAAGACTGCTCTCAAGCCACTTCTCTCCAAGCCTATATTTGTGCTAGGGATTAGTGACAAGGATGCTTCTCCAATCCTTGCAACCCTCACTGTGCTCATTACTGCTGCTACTGGGGAGTGGATTTATTTACTCCATCCAGTTTATGATGTGTTTATTCCCTTCTGTGCCATGACCTTTCCGGCTGGAAAATTAGCAGTTATTAGAGGCAGCTAAAGCAAAATAAGAGAAAATAAAATGGAACTGCCACAACAGAAACTGTAATTATTATTGAAATGTGACCTAAAAGAGGATCCATCTGTGTAAAAACCTTCCTTTAAATACACACACACACATATATATATGACACACTTAAAAATAAATACAGACAGATCTCTTCCTCCGTAGGTGTAATTATAGAGCTACCTCCTTCACACACAGCCACGCTCTGTGTGCATCTCACAGTGGAGCTTTTGTAGGTGCTATGCCCAGGAGAAGAAAGCTATAAACTATTTAAAACATGGTCACCACTCAGTAATCAGTTGGACCTGATGATCTTAAAGGTCTCTTCCCATCAAAATGATTCTGTTTGACACCTCACAGAACGATAGGGGTTGAAAAGGAACTTCAGGAGTCATTTAGTCTAACCTCCTTGCTAAAGGAGATTTGGTTAGGTCAAGTTGCACAGGAACATGTCCAGGAGGGTTTTGCAAGTCTACAGAGGTGATTTCACAAGCTCTTTGGGCAGCCTGTGCTCTGTATCCTCACAGGAAAGCTTTTCTTCAAGTGCAAATGATATCTCCCGTGTTCTAGTTTGTACCCATTGCCCTTTGTCTCATCATTGGCTACCAATGAAAAGAGCCCAGCCCCATCTCATGACCTCCATCCTTTAGGTACTGAACAGCACTAAGGACACTCTTTCCTAGCCTTTCCTTTTCCAATCTGAACTCCAGGTCTCTCAGCACCTCCTTGTAAAAGGCATGCTCCAGTCCCCTCAGCACTTTCATGGCTCTGCACTCAACTCTCTAACCTACTTCCCTGTCTCTCAAACTAGGGAGTCCAAAACTGGACTCACTACCCCAGGGCAGAATACAGGCAAAGAGTCTCCTCTGACCTTTTTCCCACACTCTTATTAACACAACCCATGAGACCATCTGCCTTATTGGCCACAAGTGCAAACTGATGTTTTATGATGAACTTGCCCACCAGCACACCCAGCTCCTCCTGATGTCAAGAGACATTTACACTGAAATTCTGTTTTGTCTGCTAATCACTCAAAACCAAGTTTCTCATGAGTTTTCCCCCCTGGACAGCAAGGTCTCAGCAACGAGTTTGGTGAGCTCAAAAGTCCAGGAGACATTTCCTGCGTGTCAATTAATAGCTGAGCCCAACTGGCTGCTCTCGAAATAACAAACAAACCCAGTGCAAATTCCTCTGAGCAGCGGCTGGGAGCTGAGCTGAGCTGCTGAGTCAGCTTCTCCACCAGGCAGAACAGAATGTAAAGCAGCCATCAGAAAAGCACTTACAAAAAAAAAAAACCCAAAACAAAACTAAACCCAACCCAGAAAAGCAACTGTTGCCTCCAGAACAAAGGCAGAGGAAGCAGCAGGAGGAGCACGCATTGCGGTGTCTCTGCTAACAAATCCCTTCAGACGTGTCTGCTTTATGCAACGTCTCTCTAATGGTTCTGGTGGAGGCACTTATAGGCAAGACATGCTTAATGCCCAGCCTCTGCTGCTCTTCAGGAAATGACCACCAAAGAGGCTAATTTTTAAGTGCTATTACTGGTGTCCTGCCTCAAGACCAGCAGTTGTCACACATCAGCCCAAGGATGAGTCACTTCCCGCTGTGGCAAAGCCTTGGACCTTGCGGGTTGCTGTCTGCAGACCCTCATCAGAGGTTATGTTACTCTGCAGCACCTTGCAAAAAGTGTCTTACCAGCTTTGTGCAGAGAGATGCAATCTTCTCTGCTCACTGGCTTGGAGTGACCTGCTCTTCTAACACAGAGCAGAAAAGTCCTCTTGACAATTTCTAGGATTTCATTTCTGTGCTCCAAAGAGAATCACAGACCTTTGGGATCATCAAGTCCAACTGTTAACCCAATACTGTTAGGTCACCTCTAAACCACATCCCTCAGCATCACACCCACACAGCTCCAGGATGGAGACTCAACCACTCCTCCAGATGAGCAGATACTCATGCAGTAGGGATGAGAGTGGTCACTTTGACTGTTCTTACTGCTCCAAGACACAGTGGACCTTATGTTCAGATTGGAGTCACAGGGACTTGTGTGGAGGACTTGCTAATTTCCTACTTTTTATCCTGTCAACAACTCTGGGAGATGTCCTCTTATGTCAGCAAGGTAGGAGTTGATCTCCTCTCTCAAGTAGCAAGTGATAGGATGAAAGGAGAATGGCCCCAGGCTGTACCAGGGAAGGTTTAGATTGGAAATGAAGAGAAATTTCTCTCCTGAAAGAGTAGTCAGACATTGGAACAGGCTGCCCAGGGAGTCACCATCCCTAGAAATCTGAAATAGAAAACCAGCACGTGGACATGGCACTCTGGGACATGGTTTAATGCATGTCATGGTGCTGGGTTGATGATTGAACTTAACTGATGATCTTGCAGGTCATCTCCAACCTCAATGATTTTATGATTCAAGATCTTGGACCATTGGGATGGTCCACTAAAACAAATAGAGGTGAGATCAAAGAGATCTGCAGTCCACTCATTTGAAATCAGACCTGACTTGCAGAAACTCAGGATCAGTGAAGACTCCACCAATCATCTAAGGAGAGTATAAAGCACCACCACACAGGCGCTCGTCTGGCTGGTTGAGCACCAAGCCTGCTTTCTCTGCCTCTGTGTGCTCCCAGCATTGAGTGCAGCTTTCCTCCTAACTTATTCATGATGTTCTGGCAGTCTCACCAAGTTCACCCCAACTCAGCTCATGCAAAAAACAAAAGCTCAGAGCTTTACAAAGGGCATTTCACCGATGTGGTGGGGGAGAAAGGAGCGCACAGCAGTAACGTTGCTCTTCCAGGGAGTGATACAGCTTCAGGAGGGGCAGGGAGGGAAGGTTATAACTCAGGCCAGCTTGTAGCCGCCTCTTCTGGAAAGTCAGGGCCTCCCACCGGGATGCAGAGTCAGCTACAAGCAGAAAGGTTTGAAGCAAAGCCACTGCGAGGAGCTGTTTCCAATTGCGACTCAGTAAGCACAGAGAGGGGTCATGTAATCAATCTGTAACCCTTCTACACCTCCATTACCCCAGCACACCGCTCCTCACATGCACACTCAGCCTGGAAAGAAAGAAATGTGCTCTCAGCCTCCCAAACAAGAAAAAATATCATCTGTTCTTCCTTATTAGTCTGGCCACTGGCCTCTGATTACTGCCAGTGGTACTAAAGCATGAGAGAAGAGTTTGCTTAGAATCACAGAAGCATTTTGGTTGGAAGAGACCTTTATGATCTCGAACCGTTAGCCAACACTGCCAAGTCCACCACTAAACCACATCCCTCAGCACCACATCGACATGCCTTTCAAATCCCTCCAGGCACAGAGTCTCCAGCACTGCACTGGGCAGCTTGTTCCAGTGCATGCTCCTGATGAGCAGATACTCACGCAGCAGTAGGGAGTGTGGTCACCATCACTCTTATTGCTCCAAAACACAGCGGAGCTGCTGTTCAGACTGGAGAGGAAAGAGTCACAGAGAGTTGTGTTAAGGCTTTGCTAATTTCCTACTTTTTATCCTGTCAACAACCCTGGGAGATGTCCTCTCATGTCAGCACTGTAAGGAGGAGATATAACCAACGTGATAATGCCTGATGCTGTTGATAAGGGATGGGAAAGCAGCAGGTAGGGCTGTTTGATCCTCCCTAGGGAGAATAAGTGAGATAAAATTGCCAGCTCAGAGCAGCCTGCTACCTTCACCACCACGAGGACCCTGTTTCCATTTTAGCTGAGGTTCCTCCCCTACCTTAGCATTTATTTGTGGCACCCCAAAGAGTTCTGCAGGCTTTCAAGAGGGCAACATCCTGCTCACACAAGAGACCCTGCCCACACATGAGAGATATTTTCAATAACATTAATATTTAGTTAACTTTGTTTTAGCTGAAGATAACCAGAAAAGGAGTAAAGGTACAAAACTGCCTTGGAGATGATTGTCCTTCATCCTTACAAAAGACCATCCTCCAGCATATACCTCACAGCCTTGCTGCAATTCATTCACTGCAGGCTCTGCCCTGAGGGGAAAACGAGAATGAGAACAGTACCCCATGGCTGGAGGCAGCGCCGGCTCGGGGTCATCACCCCACCTCAGCCTGAAATCCAGCCCTGCGGCAGCCTCTGATACAGCACCGAGGAGCGGGGAAGGGAGCAGGCGATGGTAACCCAACACTGGTTCCAGCTGCCCAGTTGCAGGCAGGAGATCAGCAGGGTGTTATAAATAACAGTCAGTGACTCTCATGTAGAGCTGAAGGAACAAACACACATTGGTCTGGAAGCAGAGGATAGATGCAGGGACCGAGATGTGGTTCAGGGCAGATAAAGTCCAATAGGTCATCTAGTCATAAAATCATTTAATCAGTTCAGGTGGAAAACACCATCAAGTCCAACCACCAACATAACACCACCACATGCAGTACAGCATGTCTCAAAGTGCCATGTCTAGATGCTTAACTCCTCCAGGGATGGAGACTCCACCACCTTTATGGGAATCCTGCTTCAATGCATGACCACTCTCATGTTAGTCCAACACCTCCACACTCAGAAGGGACATCTGCAGCTACATCAGGTTGTTCACAGTCCCATTCAACCTGATCTTAATGAATCCAAATCTCATGCAAATCATTTTAGCTCTTGGCCAGGTTGCTGGGAATTCTCATCCTCAGATCTTTGTTTTGCAGAAAAGTGCCACCATCTTCACCTGTCTCCACAAACGATTTAACTCCTTTGCATCTCCATCCGAGATAACAGACTTCTTTCACACAACGGTGAGACACTGGCACAGGTTGCCCAGGGAGGTTGCCAATGCTCCTCTCCTGGAGGTGCTCAAGGCCAGGTTGGATGAGGCCCTGTGCAACCTCTTTTAACAGGAGGTGTCCCTGCTTATGGCAGGGGGTTGGAAATGGATGATCCTTGAGGTCCCTTCCAACCTAAACCATTCTATGATTCTATTGTAGGAGTTGGAAGGGATCTTCAGGTATCATCCAGTCCAGTCAGGGGAATCACAGAATTAATCAGATTGGAAAAGACATTGGAGATCATCAAGTCCAACTGATTACCCAACAACATCTAATCAACTAAACCATTGCACTAAGTGCCACATCCAGTCTTTTTGTAAACACTTCCAGGGACAGTGATTCCACCACCTCCCTGAGCAGCCCATTCCAACAGCAAATCACTCTTACTGTGAATATTTTTTTCCTAATATCTAGCTTAAATCTCCCCACCTGGGGCAGGCTGCACAGGGTTGCACCAAGGTGATTTTTGACAATCACCAGAGAAGGCAACTCCACAACTTATCTGGGCAGCCTATTGCAGTGCTCTGGCACCCTCCCCCATTTCCTGGCTTTGATGAGGAGCTAAGATACAAGAAGGAGAGCATCCTCAAAACACAGAGCTAAGGTCACAGCAACCTGCCTGTAGCAGAGACTAGCAAACACTGACCAACCTAAAGATCAGGGAAGGGTGTGAATTTTTTCAGCTTCCAACTTCTTGTCTACCTTCTGCCTGCTAAACCAGCTCTGCTGGGAGTACTCCTCACATGCCAGCAAGGTTCAGCACAGCTGCCACTTAAAATAAGTCTCCTTACACACACATTTAAAAATACCCCACACTCACACCAACAATAACTCAATGTGCCAACAATAACTTTCTGCCATGCCACAATAACTCTGTATTTATAGCTCTGATTTCTTCATCTGGATATTGCCCCCAGCAGCAGCCCCATGAACACCCCATCCCCATAAAAAGGGATTTTGTTATTTTAACAGGCTGTGGTAAAACCCATTTCTGGACTGAGTTCCAACCACATAACCACAGGTCCACGTCAGCATGAGCAGTGCAGGATTTCTCCCCCACAGCCCCTTGCTCTTCACTAGAGATGATGGGGGGGAGGAGGGAGATTCTCCTGAGGGTTAACACAAAGCTGCAACCACTTCCATTTGAGCTGTAATTGAAAATCAATAGGATTGGTAGTTTGAATGCTCATGTGCTTCAAAGCACAAAGTCTAGGAAGCAGAAGCACAGATCACTTCTTCTCCTGGTCTGATGTCAAACAGAGATGTTTTGAATTCTCTGTGCTTGTGATGCAGTCATACATTCATTTAGGATGTGATTCTGACCCATTTCAGATGTCAGCTTTATGAATGAGTGAATTAGCTCATAGCTGTGCCTATACTTCTGTATGACTGTCTGGGCTTGAGAAGTTCTAGCTGAAACGTGGATGTCTTACTAAGCAATCTGCATCCAAACCACATAATGGTACCCACATCATGCATGCCACACAAAATATATTGATAACACATTAGAAAATACATCATCATGAAAACTATTTCCATGATCATAAAATCAGAGCATTCTTTTGACTGGAAAAGACCAGGGCAGGTTTAGGTTGGACATTAGGAAGAAATTGACAGTATCACCGAGTATGACAGTATCACCAAGGTTGGAAGAGACCTCATAGATAATCAAGCCCAACCCTTTACCACAGAGCTCCAGGCTACACCATGGCACCAAGTGCCACGTCCAATCCTGCCTTGAACAGCTCCAGGGACAGCTGGAGCATAGAAAGAGTGATTGCCTGTTGGAATGGGCTGCCCAGGGAGGTGGAGTCATCATCCCTGGAGGTGTTCAAAAATAGATGAAGCACTTAGTGCCATGGTCTAGTTGACTGGATAGAGCCGGGTGCTAGGTTGGACTGCATGATCTTGGAGGTCTCTTCCAACCTAGTTGATTCTATGATTTTCCTGCCCAGTTCTCATTAAGTTTCTGTGACCTCTAAGATCACTGAGTCCAACTGCCAACCTAAGACCACCACAGCCACTAAACCAAGTCCCAAAATGCCACGTCCACACATTTCTTGAATACCCCCAGGGATGGTGACTAACACCTCCCTAGGCAACCTATTCCAAGTAAAGGTTTTCTTCACCCTTTTATTCTTTTCCTTACACAATTTCCCCTAATGCAGACAGAGATAGCTGGGGTGCTTCAAGCAGAAAAGATCATCACATGATGGCCTTTCAATATATAAAGGAGGCCCAAAAGAAAGATAGAGGAATAGATTCACAGTATCACAGAATCACAGTATTATCAGGATTGGAAGAGACCTCATAGATCATCAAGTCCAACCCTTTACCACAGAGCTCAAGGCCAGACCATGGCACCAAGTGCCACGTCCAATCTTGCCTTGAACAGCCCCAGGGACAGCGACTCCACCACGTCCCCAGGCAGCCCATTCCAGTGTCCAAAGTCCCATAGTGACAGGCCAAGGAGCAGTGGTTTTACCTTGACAGAATAAGTTTAGATGGGAGACAAGGAAAAGATTGTATATAAGGAAGATGGAGAGATAGATGAACAGGTTGCCCAGAGGAGCTATTAATGCCCCAACACTGAAAACATTCAAGGGCAGGTTGGATGGGGTTTTGAGCAACCTGATCTAGCATGAGAAGTTCCTGTCCATGGCATAGGTGTTTGACTAGATGAACTTGAAAGGATTCTTTCAGCCTAAACCATTCTATGACTCTATTCTAAAATGCAGATAAGTCATTCTTGGGTTGTAATTCACAAGAGGTCAAAAAGTGCTGAGGCACGTGGGTGCATGAGATGCACTCACAAAGAGCAGGGGATTATTAACTATGCTGAAGTGAGAGGCAGTGAAGGCTGCTGAGGCTCCTTATTTTTAATTAGGGGATTTTTTTATTTAAAGGAGCATCAAGAAAAGCTGCATCAGCAATCCTTGATCCACTTGATTAATGCCAAGAAGCAGCAGTGCCACCACACTCAACCTGAACTGAGCATCCAAGTGTGCAAGGTGCTGTGCAAGACACACAAAGATGGTATGCTGTGGGGATGAGGCTGGCTCTAGAGGAAGCTACTGACAACAGTAAGGGACCATGCACTGGTCCTTTCCAAAGAGTTACAGGTCCAGCTCCATGTATCTCTACCTTTGCCAGCTGACAGTGGTCTTCTCAACCAACAATAAGTACATTACAACCTCTCAGCTTTCTCCCTCCACCCTTTTCCTGCCCAGTTCTGGTTGTTAAATGAAGGTCCAGCAAGAGAGGAGCAGTGGAGAGAACTGGCAGAAGCATATGCCACAGTGCTCAGAGCATCAGGGACATCCAGCATATGCCACAGCGCTCAGAGCATCAGGGACATGCATTACTGGGGGAGCCCAACATAATGGACCATGCAATGTTACCCAATGCCTGTCCTGTACCACCTAGGCACCCCAAGAATGGCACTTGCTCATATGTACCTCATGGGCAGAATCTGGAAAGAAGAGGTTCATTTCACTGAAGGGGTGAAAGATTGTAATGAAGAGCAAGGGAAGGAAGGTGGAATTAGTGACTTATAGAATCATTAAGGGTGGAAATGTTCCAGGCAGAAAGGAACCTGGGGGTGCTGGTAGAGAGTAGCTGAATATGGGTCAGCAGTGTGTCCAGGTGGCCAAGAGAGCCAATGGCATCCTGGCCTGCATCAGGAACAGTGTGGCCAGGTGGACAAGGGAGGTTACTCTGCCCCTGTACTCAGCACTGCTCAGGCCACACCTTGAGTGCTGTGTCCAGTTCTGGGCTCCTCAATTCAAGAGAGATGTTGAGGTGCTGGAAGGTGTCCAGAGAAGGGCAACGAAGCTGGTGAGGGGCCTGGAGCACAGCCCTGTGAGGAGAGGCTGAGGGAGCTGAGGGTGTTTAGCCTGCTTTGAGCTCTTGCGGAAGAGATGGGTGATAAACCCTTCCACACCTTTTCCTCTCCCTTTGGTGACTGCATAACTGAACCTTAATTTAGCTGCACTCAAATTAGTGTTGTGCAGGGACCTTGAGGTATCTCAGTGCAGGAATGCAAGCCCGAAGCTGCTCTTCTGCCTCCCATGCAGATCTCTGAAAGCCTGGCCCAGTGCCATGAACAGTGACATCTCCTGGGTGTGCTGCTCCTCAGACTGGTTGAGGCCACATCCCTGGAGGTGTTTAAGGCCAGGCTGGATGGGGCTCTGGGTAGCCTGATCTAGGGTAAGGTGTCCCTGCCCACGGCAGAGGGGTTGGAACTAGATTATTATTGTGATACCTTCCAACCCTGACTGATTCTATGTCCAGAAGTCCCTTCCAAATCCTGCTATTCTACAATTCTGTTGGCTGAGCCTCTCCAAAGGAGCTTCCTTGGTCCTGTTAGTCCCAAATTTTCACAAATCCAGGGTGGTAACACAAACCTTGTGCTCCCATCCACAGGCAGCCTGAGTGGAAAGTCTCATTTTGCCCAGCCTTGTTAACAGCACAACTTAGAGGTGTCATTAAGAGTCCAATCAATGTGACGTCATGGGTGTAATTGGATTATATGTATGTTCACCAGACCCTTTCCACGTGGTATCCCCATTGGCTAATGCTGAATTATGATGGATCATACAGAGAGACCTATGAAGCACACATGAATAACCCAAGCATGCATTTTTAATGATGCAATCCTGATAACTTCCTCCTGCTAACAAAACCAAAATGAATTAAACACAAGTGGCTGTCAGTAGCATTAAAGCAGAAGAGAAAACCCCCTCACTATTTAAATGGCAACGTGAAATGTTCACCCCAATTGCAGGGGTGACTAGGACTGTTTGTGGTAATGACACCAATTAACATATCTAGCCCAGTTAAAGTTTCCAGGGTAAAAGAGAGAAAAATAAAGTGGGAAGAGGAGCTTGGGTAATATTAATGGTAGTGGGGAAAAAAGGTGATGATAATGGATGGCACAGAGTGAATAGGACTGAAATGACTGGGGTAATTCAGATGAATTGTCAGATGAATTGGCTGACAATGGCTGGACAATTCCCCAGAAGAGCATGGCCCCAGGTATAGGATTGAGCATGAAAGAGACATTTATTAACACAAAACAGGACAAAGCCTGCAAATTCAACAATCAGAAATTAATTAAGTCAGGCAGAGACTCCTGGACTTCTAGAGTCTTCCCTGAGACACTACAATTACCAAGTCAAACATCCCAGATGAGACTGACCTCCATTGTAGGTGAATCATTCTTCTCCCAGGCAACCAGCAACAGAACAAGGGGACACAGTCTCAAGTTGTGCCAGGGGAGGTCTAGGCTGGATGTTAGGAGGAAGTTGTTGGCAGAGAGAGTGATTGGCAGTGGAATGGGCTGCCCAGGGAGGTGGTGGAGTCACCATCCCTGGAGGTGTTCAGAAATAGATAAGGCACTTAGTGCCATGGCCTAATTGACTGGACAGGGTTGGGTGCTAGGTTGGATTGGATGATCTTGGAGGTCTCTTCCAACCCAGCTGATTCTATGATTCCGTGGCTTTTCTTTAGGGCAGAAGTGATATAAAGACTTGAGATCACCTCCACATCTGTATTTCCTGATTTATCTGATCATGAGCAAGAGAGAATCCTTTGCAGGGCTGGGCTTGCAAATTGCATTTAACTCTTCATCCCTACTGACCTCTTACAGCATGAGAGTTATCTTGATCTAGGGTAGTGTGTCCCTGGGCATGGCAGGGAATTTGGAACTACATGATCCTAATGGTCCCTTCCAACCCTGACTGATTCTATGATTCTGTCTCCAGGGACTGGTTTTAAACTGCACTGCCTATGTACTTAAGGACACCCTGGCTAGGAGTTGATCTGGAACACTTAATTTTAAGTATCTACCTCTTTTCCAGATAAATCTACTTTAAGCACTCAAGTTGTCTGCTTGAATAGTTTTGCTCTTTCTGCATCTCAGGGACAGCACCACTTCCATATCTGTCAGCAGAGCTGGAAGGATAAGTATGTTATTGATTTCATCTGCTGGGCAGCCAAATCTTACAGCTGGAGAAACTCTGAGTGGCACATTAAGTAGCACCTACAACACCCAGCAGGGATGATCAGAGTCTTGGTTGGTTTGACTTCACTTTCCTTTAGAAAACAGCTAAGATTTAAGGAACTGCTATTCATCAGTAGAGGACTGGGAGAAGACACCCAAAAAACCCCTTGATTGGTAAAGATGGTCACACTAAAATGATAGACTTTCTGATGCAATAAAACCTGTGCCAGAAGTCACATCTCAGCTTTCATGATGTGTGTTTTCACAACAGACAGGTTTGTGAGAGAGTAGAAGCACTCTTCCTTGAAGGGCTCACTCCTGAGCAGAGCTCTGAGCTGTTCTTCACAGACAAATCACCCTGTGCATACCTGCATCCTTTAGAGCATCACAGATGGAAGATTTCAAGCTAGATGTTTTGGATTTCCCCCCCCCCCCCCCCCCCCCTTTTCCTTTCTGCTTTGCACAATTTTCTGTGGTATGCAAAAGGCCTAATTTAGAGATGGGTTTGTTTAGCTTTAAGAGAGTCAATTAATCTTTTTTGAATTAAAAGCAAAAAGGAAAAAAAAGATTGGTTCAGCTTTGTTAAATATACCCCCCAAAAAATTCAAATCACTTCATAAAAGCTGCTCAGAGATGCCACATTGCTAAGAGATATTTAAAATGCAGGGAGTGGATTTAACTGTTCCTGAGAAACACTCCTGTCAAACAGAATGAGGGCCAGGAGGTTAAAACACAGCCATCATAACCTTTATTGCTTCATTTTTGTGAAGCCATTAACCACAGGAGGACCACAGATGTGCCACAGCTCCAGCAGCTGGAGTGAAATTCAATCCCCACATCAGAACCTAATTTATGATCAACCTGTTGGGAGGGGGCAGGGAGGCCAAAGCTCGACATTCTTGCATTCCAGGAAATCAGAGATGCTCGAGGGTCTAAGGAAAGCTGTGTGTTGAAAGAGCTCAGCCAAAGCCCTTGCATAAACACACAAGCACATGTTACATGGAAGGGCTCAGTGCTCCCATTAGTGGGAACTCTGTAGCTGAACCCAAACAACATCCAGCTTTCACAGAAACACAATCATTACAGTCAGAAGAGACCTCCAAGATGAAGTCTACCTGTCAACCCAACACCTCCAAATCTATTCAATTATGTCCCCAACAGCCATGTCTACATGGGTTTTTTAATCCCCAGGGACCAACCTTCACCTCGCTACAACTTCCTTTCAGGCAATGAGTCTTCCCCTCAGCCTCATCTTCCACAGACTAAACAATCCCAGTTCCCTCAGTTGCTCCTCATGAAACTTGTTCTCCAGACCCTCCAGCCCTTCCTTCTCTGAACTATGAGTTCATCTGCCTGCAAAACCTCAAGATGAAATCCAAGTGTCACTGTGCTTGGTGCAGGACAAGCTTATTGAAGTGACAATCCACTCCCTGAAGAACTCACAGACTATGTAGACAAGAGTGTAGGAAGCACGTAGAGAGAAAAGCATTTTGCCTGAGGTCATCCTGCAATCTGCAACAGAGCCAGGAATAGATCTAGGGGTCCTGCTCTGCCATGAGGTCATATCATTTTTTTCTGATTGCTCTTTGTGCCCTCACTCATATTCTCCATATCACCTCCAACCTATTCTGGCCTTTTCCATCAACCACCTGCTCCACTTCATTCAGACCCTTCTAAGGAACTTGCACTTCTCCACACTCAGTTTCCAGTTTCTGCCTCCTCCAGCTACTTGTGTCCCTCTAATTGCAAGTTTTTGGTTGTAAGGACCTCCTGCAACTGGAGTCATACACTTAAGCACTTCTGAAAGTGTCTTGATGACATCTTTGTGTGCCTAAATGCTTTTTCTTCACTTGAATCCATCCTATCAATTGGCATCTCCAAATCACAGGGAAGTATATTGGGCATTCGAAAATACAGTGCTGAAGTGTGCACTAGCACCTTGATCATCATGTGGGGCTGGTGCATTGTCATGTCCTGCTCACATGCAGCAGATTTCACCAAGATGACCTCAGAGCCAGCCCCAGGATCACTACAGCTGTCAGATGTGTGATACCAATGAGAGTCCAACCTGCTTATCCACTCATAACTTTGAATTTGCTGGCAGTGCCCCAGGTCACTGCAGATGCCATAAATTCTGCAAGCTCCCTTTCTCTTTTAAGTGAGCCAGAAGTTGTGACTTCTGGTTATTTTTCATAAGCTTTTAGAAGTTGAGGAGCATTTTTAACCACTTCAAAAACAATCAATCACTAAAGAGTGCACACATGCTGGATCTGTTGGCAGCCACTCTTGTCTCCTTGCCCAGTGTCCCCACTCTCAAGCCATCTTCTTTGCAAGCTTTAGGTGTATGGGCAATGAAGTAGGCAGATGAGAGCATGTGAGCTTCACAGAAGAGGTTGGATAAGGAATTGACCTGCCATTAGAATGACTAAAACACAGGACACTACCAAGAACCCATAGCCCCATCTCACAATGTGCTGGGTTGAAAAGGACCTCTGGAGGAGGTCATCTAGTCCAACCCCTCTACAGCAAAGCACAGATACAATCATTTCAGTTGGAAAAGACCTCCAAAATCATTAAGTTAAACCATCATCCCAACACCAGCATTGCCATTAAACCATACCCCACCTAGATCGAGTTGTGCAGAGCCACATCAAGCCTAGCATTGAATGCCTCCAGGGATGGGGCCTCTACCACCCTCCTAGGCACACAGAGGTGCTGAGCAGAACAATCATGCATGAGCCAGCCCTGCACTGAGCTTTTCTATTATCATAATGTTGGAGCATCTCACAACCACTGGTTGTTCAGGAGACCCCTGACAGCAGAGAAACACCATTAATGTCATTTACAGACAGGGAGTGGAGACAAAAGGAGTGTTTACATTGGAACAAGTTGCCCTCAGCTCCCTTTGTTGTTAATGAGGGGAGGAAGACATTTTTAGGACACAATTCATCTGATGTGAAATAGGCAATTTCAGTCTCCTAAAAGGTCTGATCTCTGTCACTGGACTGGAAGGACAGTTGACAGTTCCTCCTGTGGAGGGCTATATCCACATTTAACGAGATGAATCCAGGCCCTCTGAAAGGTAGGGCCATAAAATCAGTAGCAAAGTAGGAAACAGAAGTCAGATCTGTGTCTTAGTCTGATGTTCAGGTCAAACCATAGATGGACATCCAAGGCAAACAAGGCCAAAAGGCCAGCCAGCAGTAAAACCATGGAAGGTTGAAAGAAGCTACTTAGGTAAGGAATGAAGGAGATGGAAGGAGGAAACTTGAAATACCTTGAAGGCAAGGTCAAAGGACACCCAGGCAAGGAAACTGTTGAAAGAAGGGAACCAGATAACAAGACAGAAGAATAAATGGGGTCATGAACTGTCCACAAGATGCAGCAGATAGGAGGAAGATCCAAGAGCAACATACACTGCCTATCTCTACCAACAGATATGGGGCAAACCTTGCCAAGACCCCATCCTCAGCCAGTGTTCCAGTTGGAACTGGGTCCTTTCCCCAACACAGAATCACAGAATGTCTTAGATTGGAAAAGACCTTCAAGATCGTAAAGTCAAATCAACACCCTCTCTGCCAACTCCCCTCTCCTTCTTCTACAACAGGAGAAATAGTGAGAGTGGACAGATGAGTCCAGGTGACACACAAGGAACATAGCCCCTAAATCCCACCACAACATGCTAGAATGAAGCACTGAAATTGGGAATTCAGAAGTTCCACCTGAAAATAAACTAAAGCTCATTTCCTGTGAGGGTAACAGAACACTGGACCAGGTTGCCAGAAAGGTTGTGGGGGTCTCCTTCCATGGAGACTTTCAAAACCCATCTGGATGCAATCCTGGACAACCCTTTTTAGATGACCCTGCTTTAGCAGTAGGGTTGGACTAGATCCCCAGAGATCTCTTCCAGCCCCTACCATTCTATGATACTGTGACATAAATTCCAAACTTCACAACTCTCAGAAGAAACAAAAACAAAGTTAAAGACACAGAAGTAGGTTTGCAAACTGAGTGACAAGGCTGATCTGTGCATCTTGGAAGAGGGAACTGAGAGTCCAGCAGAGGGCTACGAGGATGAGGGAACTGGAGGGCATCTTGTGAGGAGAGGCTGAGAGATTTGGGACTTTTTAGTCTGGAAAAGAGAAGACTGAGAGGGGATTTGATAAATGTTTATAAATGTCTGAGGGCTGGTCAGGACGGGGGGACAGGCTCTGCTCACTGCTTCCTGTGACAAGACAAGGAGCAATGGGTGTAAGCTGCAGCACAGGAGGCTCCAGCTCAATACAAGGGGGAACTCCTTTACTGTAAGGGTCCCAGAGCACTGGCACAGGCTGCCCAGAGAGGTTGTGGAGTCTCCTTCCCTGAAGCCTTTCAAGGCCTGCCTGGATGTGTTCCTCTGTGATCTGTGTTAGATAGTATTGTCCTGCTCTGGCAGGGGGCATTGGACTCGATCTCCATGGGTCCCTTCCAACCCCTACCATCCTATGATCCAGGCCAGCAGCAGGTGCTTTCAGCACGAGAGTGAAAACAAACACATAATAGCTAGGCTTTCTGCAGGCTACTAGGGAATGGTTAATGAAATCACCTGCTACCAGCAGAACTGATGAAACACAGAAAACAAATCATATCAGAGTCTGCCACAGCATCCCTGGCATGGACCAGGGGCCTGATGGCTGGTGTATATTTAGTGCCAGTGATATCATCTTTCCTAGCAGGGCTTGCCTCCTGCAGTGAGGAGGAAAGTGCTTCCATGACCATGTCAGTGTGAGCTTGGAGAGGAAAGGAGCTGAGATTTCCCTAACAGGGAAGAAAGCAGCACATTGGTACTCCAGGCTACATCACAGAACAGGAAAAAGGCAAGGGCTGCAAACCATGATCGAGGCTAAAGAACACTACCAAACAAACAAAATCCTCCAACAGGTCTTTTAATCTCTTGCCCCCCTGATGACTGGTTTGCAGCACCACTGGTCACCTAAAGAAGTCAAATAGCCCTAAAAATGAGAGAGCAGCTTAAAAATAATGGTTTAACAATCAACACTCAGCTTTAACTTGCTGTTCTATTTACTGACAATTAATAGCAGGATGCATTTGGGACTCTTAGAGTTTAGGCATTATGTTTTCCCTAGCCCAAGCAGCCCTCATCTCTCAAAGCAAGAACCCCTCAGTCATGCAGCCCAAAGCCATATCACATCTCTGAATGAACAGATGTAATACACCAGGGTAGCTTCATACACTACTCACTAGCCTAAAAAGAGTATCTGATCCTTTCCTACTATATTATGATAATTTATTTCACTCCCATGGCTCCCAGGTGAGTCAAATTCTCCAGCTTCCAAACAGACAAAAAAATGCTAACCCAGCAGAAGAAATTGAACAAAGAGCCTAAAATGCAGCAGTCTCTGAAGGTATTGCAGCTCTCCATATATCATATGCTAAGATAGACATAGAAGGAAAACAAAGAGGTATAAACCTGGTAAGGTTTTCCCTCTTTGCCCCCCTCCTCCATGAAGAGCAAATTAACTAAAACCCTCACAATTTAGGTGGGATTTGGGGAATTAATTTACATCATCACAAGAGGGAGAAAGGGGCTTGAAAGCATCAAAAGATTTTGACTCTTCCATCTCACAGTAAAAGTCTGTGTGTAAGAAGAAAGCTAATTAAACCCCCCAAATAAAAACAACACACACAAAAAAGGAGAAAGGGGGAGGTGAAGAGGTCAAATAACTGTAAGTGGTTGTTTCATAGACCATAAAACTTTCAGAGCTTTGAAGGTTTGTTTGGTTGGTTAAGAGGAGGGAGAAGCAAAACAGATTTCATTCAGCACAGGCCTGGGTTTGGTTTTTTCACTCTTTGTGTAAGATTTTATCTATTGTTAGAAAACAGTAGAAAAAAAATGAGTTGTTCCCATTGTAAAAGAGAGATAAACTCCAACCTAAGAGGATATCAAGTTCCTATCACTTACCCACACAGAGATGCTGCCTGAAGGGCAGGAGACGTGCATTAGCATGCGTGACACGTGCTAATTGCTCAGGTTAGCTCCATCATTGATGTGTTCCCTTCGATTGGGGCAGCACATCCCTAACACAGACCGAGGAGGAAGCTGATTGTGTGTGAAAATCAAGAGAAACCCACAGAAACTTTTAAGCAGTGGAGAAAAAGACTCAAGTGCCTACAGTTTCCAACACACCAGCCACCCCAGCAGGTATCACAAGCCAAAATGCCCCCCTCCCCCCACCCTAGTCTTTATCAACCGTATGACAAATGAAGCAAACAGAGGGAGATGTGCACAGTGCTGGTGGCTGCTGTGTTTAATTAGATTTCATCAGAATGGGTTTGAAAAATTAATATGATGAGATCTTGTCTAGTCTCTGTGATAACCTTTTTTCCCCTGACATCACTGGAATTTATTGTCAGCCTCAGTTTGAAAAATAAAGTTACAAGAAGTCAAAAAGAAAGATTACTTCAGACCACAGCCATGAATATCCCAGCAGGGTGGGAATACCAGCATGGCTGGCAGGAGAAAGAGTGGTTTGCATCTCTAGAATGCCACAGATAAAAGTGTGCTGGGGTCCTCTGCCAGCATACCACATGGGCTAGAAAACAACCATCAGTGAAACTTCCAAACCCCACCCAAGTCCCTTAGGGGTTCACATTTTGCTACCCAAAGTGACCCAGCCCAGTGAATCATCAGCAGAACATTTTCAGCACAACAGACTGTAACCAGAGCTGAAACCCACAGATGAATGGCTCCCAACTTTCCTCTCTGGATTTTGCTTCTCTTGGCACCTTCAGGTTCCCAACCCATCTCCCATTAGGGCCTGCAAGTGTTCAACTTGTTTCCAACACACATTTCCAAGCTCACTGCACCACACTACCCAAAGGGAGGTTGTAGCCAGGTGGGGTTGGTCTCTTCTCCTTGGCAAGCAGCAACAGAACAAGGGGACACAGTCTCAAGTTGTGGCAGGGGAGGTCTAGGCTGGATGTTAGGAGGAAGCTGTTGTCCGAGAGAGTGATTGGCATTGGAATGGGCTGCCCAGGGAGGTGGTGGAGTCACTGTGCCTGGAGGCGTTGAAGCAAAGCCTGGCTGAGGCACTTAGTGCCATGGTCTGGTTGACTGGCTAGGGCTGGGTGCTAGGTTGGACTGGATGATGTTGGAGGTCTCTTCCAACCTGGTTGATTGTATGATTCTATTCTAAGGGTGTTGGTCTAGATGATCCTTAAACATCCCTTCCATCCAAAGCATTCCATGATTCCACAATTCAGTTACTGTCTTTCCTAAAGATAGGAGCTGTTAAATTGTGACATCTACATCAATGATACTCTATGACTGAACCAGAGATCAGTCATCTGGCCCAAGTGAGAAGGCAGAGATGAGAGAGACCACAGAAGTGATTTTGGGCACAGATAGGGCTGCAGGATGGTGAGTGGGATAGAGTGGAAGATGGTGAAAGGAAGAGATGGATGCTCAGCTCATTATCAGGGACTTGCTGTTTTTTTTCAACTGGCTCTCTGATAACATATGGAGCTTAATCAAATATGCAAATGATGTCCTATCTAGAGACAAGGGAAACAGAGTAATAAACCCAGAAACCATGCATAAAAACCAGCTGATAAAACGAGGGAGTGGGCAGAAGGTTTCCTCTTTTTGATAAAATTATTTCAAAAGATTGAATTAAAGCAAAACTAATTAGGAGAAATGCACTTAAGCTGACTTCCCCTAAGAAGGGTCAGCAGGCAAGAGGCATTCAAATCAAAGGCAGATGCAAAAGGCACTTCAAGGGCTGCCTGAAAAGTCATTATCCCAGTCAAAAAGGAAGGGGGTAGAAAGGAGGAAGGAATGACAAGAGCCATTTTGGCTGAGCATCCATCCGGGCATTAGAGAGAGTTAAATAGCCTCTCTTTGTCACCCTGGAGAGGGAAACTAGGAGGTGAAAACCAAAGATGAGAACCTAATCAGATATTACCAGATTCAAAGACACTGGAAGGTGTCCAGAGAAGGGCAACGAAGCTGGTGAGGGGCCTGGAACACAAACCCTATGAGGAGAGGCTGAGGGAGCTGGGGGTGTGCAGCCTGCAGAAGAGGAGGCTCAGGGCTGACCTCATTACTGTCTACAACTACTTGAAGGGAGGCTGTAGCCAGGTGGGGTTGGTCTCTTGTGCCAGGCAAGCAGCAATAGAACAAGGGGACACAGTCTCAAGTTGTGCCAGGGGAGGTCTAGGCTGGATGTTAGGATGAAGTTGTTGGCAGAGAGAGTGATTGGCATTGGAATGGGCTGCCCAGGGAGGTGGTGGAGTTGCCATCCCTGGAGGTGTTGAAGCAAAGCCTGGCTGAGGCACTTAGTGTCATGGTCTGGTTGACTGGCTAGGGCTGGGTGCTAGGTTGGACTGGCTGAGCTTGGAGGGCTCTCTTAACCTGGTTGATTCTATGATTCTTATGTAGACTGCTTCTCAGAAAACATGATGACAACAAAAAGCAGATAGACCAAGAGAAGAGAGGGACATATCTGCTTTCCCTTGTATCCCACTCCTGCAGCATTTCCATCAACAGCACAGCCATGTCAGGTATTTTAGCCTGAATACTCCACACCTTGCAGAGCTACTGACACCATGCAGAAAATCACCTGCTGTGACAAGTGACAACCAGCATCACTGCAAACTGTCCCTCCAGAGGCTGCTGGGCCCATGGAATTCCTCAATAGCAGGACATAATTATCTGTCCTTTTGTGTCTGCTTTTGTCACTGACATCTCCTTGCCATCACAGCATGCATCTTCAGCCCACTGCAGGGGTAACCATCTCAGTGCTTTGGGATTGGAAACCTCTTGAATTCAACCTGCAGTTTCTTCAAGGGTTTGAAGAGATGATGCTGCAATCACAGAATCAGTTAGGGTTGCAAGGGACCACAAGGATCATCTAGTTCCAACCCCTCTGACATGGGCAGAGACACCCTACCCTAGAGCAGGCTGCAGACAGCCGCAGCCAGCCTGGCCTCAAACACCTCCAGCCATGGGGCCTCAACCACCTCCCTGGGCAACCCATTCCAGCCTCTCACCACTCTCCTGCTCAACAACTTCCTCCTCACCTCCACTCTCACTCTCCCCACCTCCAGCTTTGCTCCATTCCCCCCAGTCTTGCCACTCCCTCACAGCCTCAAAAGTACCTCCCAAGCTTTTTTGTATCCCCCTTCAGATACTGGAAGGCCACAAGAAAGTCACTTGGGAGCCTCCTCTCTGCAGCCTGCACAGCCCCAACTCTTTCAGTCTGTCCGCATAGGATAGTTGCCCCAGCCCTCTGATCATCTAACATCACTGAGTCCAGTGGAGTCTGATATTTCTCCTGGAATCAGAGATAAACACATGCCATCATTTAACCCTAACACACAACTGAATTCCACACAGCTCCTTACTCACTCTGCCCTGGTGGGATGGCAGAAAGGCTGAGAACAGTAGAAGTGAGAAAAAACAGGTGTATGTTGAGTTAGAGACACTATAATAGAAAGAAAACACAGAACATGCAAGCAAAGTACCATGAGGAATTCATTCACTACTTCCCATCATCAGGGAGGTCCTCTGCCACTTCCAGGACAGCCAGGTTCCATCATGTAATGGTGACAAGATTCTCAGACAAATGGCATAGCTCCAAACATATCCTCTTCCTTCTCCTTCCCTCATCTTTGCATGCTGAGCATGCCATCATGTGCTGTGGAATAACCTTTTGGTCAGCTGCCACAGAATTATGGCATGGTGTGGGTTGAAAGAGACCTTAAGAACCATCTAGTTCCAACCCTCTTGTCGTAGGCAGGGACAGCTTCCACTAGACCAGGCTGTTCATGGCCCTGTCCAACTTGGCCTTGAAGACCTCCAGGGAGGAGGCATCTACAACCTCCCTGGGCAATCAGTTCCAGTCTCACCACCCTCACTGTAAAGAATTTCTTCCTGATCTCCAGTGTCAATCTCCTCTTCTACAGCTTAATCCATTCCTCTCATTCTATCACTACAAGTCCTTTTAAAAAGTCTCTCCCCAACTTTCTCATAGGCCTTTTTCATGTACTGGAAGGCTACTATGTCTCCCCAGAACATTCTCTTCCCCAATCTGAGAAGAGACTTCTCCAAGCTAGCCCATCCCATCACCTTGTGCACCTCCAGGCGACTTGCTGGAGAGGTGATGTGAAGAGCAGAAAAGCTCTTAACCTCTCCAGCCTTTGTGTAACAAAAACATTCCTGTGTTACCAACATTGCTGCCAGCACAAAGCCAAAAGACAGCCCCAGCCCAGCTACTGAAAGACAATGAACTCTACCCCAGCTCAGAACAGCACAACATGGTAGAGCAGCACTAAAGCAGAACCTATGGCAGCAGCCAGCAAGCACCTCAGGACTTTGAAGTAGAGATTGCATCTGGAGGGATTAGATGGTCATTTGCAAATCTCATTGCACGGTCACAAGATGCCATCTCTGACAAGCCTCAGAGGCACAGTTACAGCAGAACCTCCAAAAATAGAGTGGCATTCACTGCATGTATGCAAGGCACCCAGCAAAAGCACAGCTCAGCCAAAGCCTGCACCTCCAGCAGATTGCTGAGTAGTCAGAAAGACAAGAAGGGGACTTGAAGGAGACACACAGAAAATTAATTGCTCTCTGCTACAAAAACAGGCTCAAACTCTTGCTGTGAGCAGCAACCTTCCTAGCAGGGAAAAAGGGAGTTTTCCTACTGCACTTAGATACTGCAGCAAGCTAACTGTGGTGTGCTGTGCTGGCAAGTCGAGGCTGGAAGTTCCCAAACAACAGATAGAGGAGTGAAAGAGGCAAAGCACCAGCTGCAGTAAGGGAGCAACTGTGGGGTGTCCAAAGCAAGTGTCAGCTGAACCAGGCAAGTAGCAAAGCCTAGATACATGTTCTCTGATGTAGTTTAGAGCCTGGATTTTGCAGGTTGGATCACAGGGTAACCCAGGCTAGAGGAAACCTCAGAAGGTCTCCAGTCCAACCTGTTGGTCAAAGCAGGGTCAGCTATGAGATAGGAACAGTTTCTTTGTGTGCTCACACCATGAAAATCTCCCAAGACAGGTACTGGACAACTTCCATGGGCAGCCTGCTTCAGTGCTTGCCAGTCTTCATGGGAAAAGGTTTTTCCTTAGAGCCAGTTAGAAGTGCTTGCATGTCAACATATGCCTGCTGCCTCACACCCTCCCACCACTCACTGACATGAAGAGCCTGTCTCCATCTTGTCAATAGCCTCCTTGTAGACATGGAATCATAGAATCAACCAGGTTGGAAGAGACCTTCAACATCATTCAGTCCAACCTCGCACCCAGCCCTAGCCAGTCAACCAGACCATGGCACTAAGTGCCTCATCCAGGCTTTACTTGAACACATCCAGGGACAGGGACTCCACCACCTCCCTGGGCAGCCCATTCCAATGCCAATCACTCTCTCTGACAACAACTTCCTCCTAACATCCAGCCTAGACCTGCCCTGACAACTTGAGACTGTGTCCCCTTCTTCTGTTGCTGCTTGCCTGGCAGAAGAGACCAACCCCACCTGGCTACAACCTCCCTTTGGGCAGTTGTAGACAGCAATGAGCTCTGCCCTGAGCCGCCTCTTGTGCAGGCTGCACACCCCCAGCTCCCTCAGCCTCTCCTCACAAGGCTGTGCTCCAGGCCCCTCACCAGCTTTGTCACCTTGGGATGGCAAATCAGGATACTGCTGTTTGCTCCCTCCAAGTTCTCTCTTCTCCACCATGAACTGAGCTCTCCAATCCTCCCCACTCAGGGCAGGTTCTCCAGCTCCTGGCCAATCTCTTCAATATCATCACCTTCCCCTCAGACTATCAGCAATGCCCCATCTGTATGATTGAAGATGCTGTTGGCCACTTATGCTGTGTCAGTACACTGTTAGCTCACATGCAGCTTGCTGTCTACCAGGATCCTCAAGTCCACTTCGTAAGAGCTGCTCTCCAGCCACTCTGTAGCCTTAATGGTTGCAAGAGGTCACACTTTTCTAGTTGCAGGACCTCACAACTTTTCAATGAGTTCCTGTCAATCTCATTGCTCCATCTGTCTAGGTCCCTGTGGATGGCTGCTCTGCTTTTCATCCAGATCCTGCCAACTGACTGCCACATTGACATGAACAGAAGCACAGGGGAACCCACTTCCCACTCAGCTTCACCTCTCACTACTGAAAGCCCAAGTGCAGCAAAAAGATCCTCACAAGGCCTCAGAGCAACAGGAGGAAAGAGACAGCACGGTGACCTGTGGCCAGGATGCACAAGTCTTGCATCACTGAATTCACCCATGGAGAGAGCATCTCATCACCCAACACTTTTAAGTCACCTTGGGCCAGCCATGACCAAGTACAAATTGATGTCACTGCTCAACACCCATTCAGATTCCCACCACCACATCATGTGCCGGGAACACCACAGGCACCAGAAATCACAGCTTCCTAAAAGCTAGGAAGCGCCAGAAGACTGAAGTACTCTTTAGACATCTAAGCTGACAACAACCTCTCAAAGAGAGACTGTATACCAGCATAGGACACAGACAGCTGCAGCCTTCAGAGACGTCAAGTACAGAGGGGGGAAAGCATCACTCCATCGCAACCAAGTGAAGCACTTGGACTCCTGCTGATTTAGGAAGCTGTGAGGAGAAGCCAAGGTGAACAAGCCCCTCTTGCAGAAACCAACTTCCCAGCAAGAGCTAGACCTTCTACAGTATGTTTTCACAGAGTAGTCAGGTCCACTTGCCAAGCAGAGGTGGTAGAATATAAGCAACATAAAACTCCTGACTCTTTCAAAGCAGGAGAGGGAAGGAGAAGGAATCAGTTTCCCTGCTGATATTCCCACAGAGCTGTCAGCACAAGAATATCCTCCAAGGGATATCAAAACCAAGCAGAGTCTCTTGTCTTGTGTGTGTGTTCAGAAGCCCCCATGCCTGGAGAAATAGCGAGGATCTCTGTCTTTGCCTGCAGTTATCTCAAGACTGCAAACCCAGGGTTCTTATTAGCTCCAGCTCCTTGGATGGAAGGCGAGATAGTGGAAAAGAAAAGGAAGATAATCCTCTCCTTGTGGGTACATCGTATTATCAGCAACTCATCCAGAGCTCTGTTGCCTCTGGGTTTCTACCCATCTCTTGCACCCTTTTACTCAAAGCTTTTTTTGCATGAAAGATTCCATCCTGTTCCTTTTACCTACTCATGGCACTTGAGAGCTATCCAGATTTGTGGAAGGACCTAATACGTTGCCAGTCCCACCAAGATTCAGCTGTTTTCTCCTGCTATAGAATCAAGCAGGTTGGAAGAGAGCTCCAACATCATCCAGGCCAATCTACCCCCCAGCCCTAGCCAGTCAACTAGACCATGGCACTAAGTGCCTCAGCCAGGCTTTGCTTCAAAACCTCCAGCCATAGCGACTCCACCACCTCCCTGGGCAGCCCATTCCAATGCCAATCACTCTCTCTGACAACAACTTCCTCCTAACATCCAGCCTAGACCTCCCCTGGCACAACTGGAGACTGTGTCCCCTTGTTCTGTTGCTGCTTGCCTGGCAGAAGAGACCAACTCCACCTGGCTACAGCCTCCCTTTGGGCAGTTGTAGACAGTAATGAGCTCTGCCCTGAGCCTCCTCTTGTGCAGGCTGCATACCCCCAGCTCCCTTAGCCTCTCCCCACAGGGCTGTGCTCCAGCTTGTCTCTAGATCCACAGAGATCAGGGTCTCAGATCTAAAACATTCCCTTATGGCACCTTGTCTCTATATCCAAAGAAACCAAGGTCCCAGAGATCTAAAACATTCCCTTATGGCACCTTGTCTCTAGATCCAAAGAAATAAAGGTCCCAGAGATCTAAAACGTTCCTTTATGGCTCTAGATCCTAAGAAATAAGGGTCTCAAGGGTTCAGGCTAATCCAGAGGGTGGTTTCATGCAAGTGATCAATAGTGCAGCTTTTTCTGCTAAGTAGAAAGTGATACCTGATGGGAAGTGCTGGCCAGATTTCAGAGCTGATTTATCCGAGTGAAAAGCCTTCATCCCCAATGGCAGTCCAATCATAAAGAAAAGCCCTTCAAAGACCTCAGACTGATGGGATTTTATGGAAAATTAAATACAGGCCACAGAGCAAAAAGAACCAAGTTTTAAGCCAAATTTCTTTCTCTGCAAGGAATTTAGCAGAGAAAAGGCTTTGAGTGAAATATTTTGATGGACTAAATAAAACCCCCAACAAAATTCTTCTGGGGAAATTTCAAATGAAAGCAAAATACTACAAGTAAATATTTTCAAGTGGACAAAGACAGTTTGGTTTTGTTTCTGGTGGTGGTTAAAAATGTGATTCCTCAGGCTGCTCCCAGGTTGACATTTGTAAGCTCAAATTGCCCTTTACACCTGCATCGACACACTGAGTAATAGTTATATTTCTTTGACTGGAAACTATCTGCACAAGAGCAATGACCCATGAATAAAATGCCTAGGGAAGGAGGAATACAAAGAATACAGAATACTGCTATGTTCCCTTGGTGATGACAGGTATTAGTGGCACATAATTTGGCTGGACACCTGAAAAACACACAGAAGAAGTATCCAGAAGTGTGCAAAGCATCTCCATGGGTATATTTCCATCTTTCTGGTGTCATCAAAGTGAAGAGTCAAACATGTAGTGAGTGTGCAAAGGAGACCAGGAGATTTCAGCACATGGATGTTTCATAGCAAAGTAGTTTGTAGAAAGCATATACTCAAGAACACCTATTCCTAGACTGATCACAGACTGATTTGAGTTGAAAAGACTACTGAAGATCATCTAGTCCAACCCCCCTGTAGTGAGCAGGGATATCTACAACTAGATCAGGTTGCTCAGAGCCCAAAACAATGTGATCTGCAGTGGGTCCAGGGACAAAGATGTCTACCAACTCTCCAGGTAAACCAAGCCAGAGTTTCACCATCCTCAGCATAATAAAACTCTTCCTTCCATCTCATCTAAACCTCCCTCTTCCAGTTCAAAATCATCACCCCTCATCCTGCCATCATGTTACCTGATCAAGTGCCTTCCCAGCTTTCCCATAGACCCCCCACTTATATCCTGTAAGGCCACAAGAAGGTCCCCCAGGAGTCCACTCCAGGTTGAACAATGCAAACTTTCTCAGCCTATTCTGACACCTGATGGTTTACTGTGGTGTTTGTAAAGAGACAAACCAAACCTTCTTCCAACCTGGTTGATTCTATGATTCATTAAACTTCAGCACACCTTTCACATGTCCTGAAAGCAATCAACACAAATTCACAGGGTGCCAAGTGACTTCCAGACACAGGTTTTGTTCAAAGTGCTTGGAACCATTTGTAGGAGCTCAGCTCTGCAATGAAGGGACAGGGGAAGGCCATCAGCTGCCCAGCCTAGAAGGTAATTACAGATACAGGAATCTGACCAAAGCACTGCAAGGTGAAATATTTCTTATTTAAAAGCACCACAGAATCTTAAATGACCCCAAGTGAGCAGGAACCAATGTTCCATCCCATCTGATTTGTCTAGTCCAGCTGTTTGATGTGGTGATAGGATCACAGAACTATTTTGGTTGGAAAAGACCTTTAAGATCTTTGAGTCAAACCATCATCTAACTCTACCAGAAGTAAATGATCCCTTCCAATTCAAACCATTCTATGACATTAAGTCTGGTGCAAAACCATGTCCCTTAGCACCCACACCTACTCCATCCCCAAGATGCCAGCACTGATCAGGCCTCCAATCCAAGGACACTGTTTTGTACACGTTATCTGGACAGGGGAATTTTCCTTTCTCCTGGCTCTGTATTTTTATCTTCATTCTGCTGGGCCAAGCTGTGCCAGAATTCCTACACCACATTATTCAGTGCCTCCCCCTTGGTCTGCACATGTAGCTGTGTGAAGGAGTGAGGGTTGCAAAATGCATTTTGCCTGGGGCAATGAAATAGCTGGGGCTAACCCTGTCATTCTGTTTCAGCCACTCTTTTCCTACCCTATCTCTATCTTGGTTTTGCCTTTTCTTTCTCTCTGTTGTCTTGGTTACACAGGCAGATGCCTGATAGGCTGCTAGTTTTCATTTTAATGATAGATTCCTGTAAAGCACAATATTTTATTTCTCTTGTGTGTGCCACTGGATAAATTCCTTTGACACATGTGACATTTGTGTATCAACTAACAGATATTGCTTTATGACTGTGGGTACTTTGCAGAGTATTCACGGGTTGAATACATCAAAACCTGATACACAGTCTGCCACTTCTGGATAAAAATACACAGAGAAAAACAACTTAAACTGCAGGGGAAAAAAAAAGAAAGAAAGTTTTCCCCAAACTGTCTTGTAATTAGAACTGTGGAATCATTTTGGTTGGAAGAGAACTTTCAGACTGTCAAGCCCAACCGCTTGCTCAGCACTGCCAAGTCATCACTAAACCACATCCCTCAGCACCACATCTATACATCTTTTAAATCACTCCAGGGATAAGAACTCCACCATTTCCCTGGGCAGCCTGTTCCAGGACTTGACAATCCTTCCAGTGAAGAATTTTTTCCTGACAGCCAACCTAAACCTCCCCTGATCTAAGTTCAAGCCAAGCTATTTGCAGCAAGTCTTCCAAAAACTAAGTAGATCCTGCTATCTTGAAGAGACATGAGCATGAGCCAGCAGCGTGCTGAGGTGGCCAGGAGAGCCATTTAAATCACAGGCTCACAGGACATCAGGGGTTGGAAGGGACCCAAGGAGATCATTGTGTCCAATCCCCCTGCCAGAGCAGGACAATGCTATCTAACACAGATCACAGAGGAACACATCCAGACAGGCCTTGAAAGGCTCCACAGAAGGAGACTCCACAACCTCTCTGGGGAGCCTGTGCCAGTGCTCTGGGACCTTTACAGTAAAGACGTTCCCCCTTGTGTTGAGGTGGAACCTCTTTTCCTGCAACTTACACCCATTGCTCCTTGTCCTACCCCAGGGAGCAGTGAGCAGAGCCTGTTGCCCCATTCCTGGCAGCCCTCAGATACTTACAAACATTTACCTAATCCTCTCTCAGTCTTCTGTTCTCCAGACTACAAAGCCCCAGGTCCCTCAGCCTCTCCTCATGAGTCAGTGTCCTCCAGTCCCCTCAACCTCATGGCCCTCTGCTGAACTCTCTCCAGCAGATCCCTGTCCCTCTTCAACTGGGGAATCCAAAACTGAACACAATCAAACTTCATACTAAAGTAATGGACTAAGGTTGAGTTGCAATACCAGTGAAGTAATTCTCATTCTTCCTCTTCAAAAGCAACTAGTTGATGAACCAAGGTAGAAAACAGCTTCAGAAGGCCCACAATATCTTAGCAGGGGACAAGGACCAAAAAGTGAAAGCCTTGAGGGTCAACCTGGCCTTGTGTGGCGCTCAGAGGGGAAAACAAGCTGGTCTCAGGGCTTCTGAGGGTCTCTGAGCAGAAAGACAGCAGAGTATGAAGGAGAGTCAGCAAACGTAGAAGTCAGCAAAGATGGGGCTGAACCTGCAGGACCTGAAGGCTTCCAGGAGCCTGGATCAAGTGGCCCAAAACAAGCATATGTTCAAAGGAGTCCAGTCCTGCATTCTGCCTCTCTGGTAAAGACTTATTGAACCGAGGAAGATGTCAGCCTGAGTTGACAGCCCTGCTCTGCCACACAGACCCAATGCAGGAAGCACCACTGGCAGAATAGTCAGCACGTTAGGAAAAAGGGAATAAAATGAAGCTTTCTCAAATTACATCAGCCTGCTCAGCTCCCCTCTTCTCATTCTTTACCCTATAAGGCTGTCCCTGCTCTCAACCACACTCCATAAAGGACTAAGAGCTTTCTGTATTTTCTCCTTATTAAAAGGATCAGATCTTGGACTGGGATGTGACCTGCAAAGACTAAGCCAGACCTGTGGCTGAGTTTGCTTCACTCGAAGCCAAAAAGCAAACCAAACACTTGTGCATGCAGGGAGGCAGCATTCTCAAGTGTTTAGGACTTTTGGATATTTCCCACTCAGATCTCAGCTACTCCACTCTCCCTGCCTCCAAAAGAGAACTGAAGAATTGAACAGTTTATTATGACACCACAGACCACAGAGAAGCAAAACCTAATTAGTCAGGGGAGGAGATTTTTATTATGACTGTTTAAAAAATTGAATTTGGCTTCTTTTCCACATGTTTGAATAGACTGTTTAACAAAATGACCCAAACAGACTCTTTTCCAAAGCATCAGCAGCCTTTCCTCTGTCAAACAAAAGCCAGAGACATTTGCCAGTGGGCAGGATCCTGTTCCCCTTGCAGACCTCAATGCCATCTGAATTTACAACCCTAATTAAGTGAATAAAACGAGTAGAGGAACAAAACTAGAGATATCAGACCTTTCTTAAGCATCTGTGAGCAAATAAATCCCCTCCTTCCCCTATCTGCTCTACCCACCTTATACACAAGCCATAGCATGTCACAGCACCTTCCTCCCCTCCCCAACTTGGAAGATTCTACTTGCAAAAAGGAATTCACAGAGAAATCAACACCCAGCCCCCAAGGCTCTGCCCAGCCTCTCACCCATCTCCATCATTACAGCAAAGTCACCATCTCCTTGCACACAATATTGTGCAACACCCTTGCACTGAACATTCAGACAAAAATTGTCAGACAGGCAAGTGAGGGTTGAAGTAGAGTTGATGCCCATCATAAGCAAGAGGTCACTTCTAAGACTTCTTCTTGCCTTGAGAAAACCACAAGTAGATAATTCCCAACTTCCATCTTCCAAAGCCTCTCTCTTATTAACCTTAGATGGCAAACTGTAGAGCTACAGCCATGCAACAGACATCCTTGTAGTGAGAAGGTATAGTGAGGAACATAAATACACTATTGCATTTGGGGTTTTGTGGCATCAACCATAAACAGTGTTCCTTAGCAGTCAAGACAGACCTTTCTTTTGATGGAAACTGCCTTCCTTCAGTACAAGCACCCAGCCCTGACCTAAACAGAGCAAGCTCTAATCCCACGTTGGGCTTGTGGTGAAATCACAGTCTAGTCACATTGCTCTGAAGAAAGACCTCCAGAGGATGAATCCTGTTTCATGACAAACTTCAGCCACAATCAGTTTCTCCCCAGCAGGCAGAGATGCCCTGTGACCAGCTACTTCATTACAAATGATCTGAACACACACACACAAAAGGCAGCTGGATATAAACTGCATCAAGTCTGTCTGTGGTTTGACTTCAGAAACATTCATCTGCTGATGAACAGTTTGGAGTAAGGATTTTATCTCTTCTCGCATCAGCTCAAGGATGAAACAAAGCTTTTTGCCAACTGAATCATTTTCTGTCCTCCATGCACCACAAGGCAAGGACCATGCTCACACAGTGCAACACAGCAAACCTCCATAAGAACATGAAAACCTGAGTTAGAGGGAAAAAATTAAGTCCTACCTTCTTGAGCTTTCCACTCTTAGTGCCCACGAAAGCCAGGGAGTGGTTCTTGTAGACATAAGCAATCACAGATGTCATTCTGTCTCCATCTTCAGTGAAAATAGGGAGCCCTCGCACCATGGATGATACTCCCAAGGGGGCATTCATATCCAGGCCACAGAAATTGTCATCAATTGTTAACAGCTGCAAATACAAAAAAGAGAAGGCAAAAATATGAGGCCATTTGGGAAGAATCTATCCAGGGATGTTGTTGCATAACATGCCCATAACTCATGCAAGCTAATAAATCAATGACAAGAGTGGGACTGGAGAAATAGAGGTGGAAAAAGTTTGTCCCAAGTGGCAGAAGGAGTTAGAGCCAGGAGGAGAACTGGAAACTTCTCTTGCATGACAGCCCAACAGAATATATTACATTCAGCCCTTTTCCTCTACCAGCCAGGACTCAGTAACCAAAGACAAAGTCTGCTGAAAATGTCTTTAATGCCTGGGTTTGTCAAAAGTGTGTGCACATTATTCCCATGGGATCCAGAATAAGAACCCCTGAGCTAAACCTGCACCAGCAAATAAAACAGGCTCTGGCTCAACCTCTATCCCTGACAACCAACATTAGGACTCGCGTCTAGATAATCACTCCTCTCCCACCTCCAAATCCTGTAGCAGCATTTACACTCTACCTTGGAAATTACAGTCTGCTAAAGCATGTCCAAGCACTGTCTGGCATGGAGATGGTCAGCTCACATCAAATCTGCAGTAGGGAGCAGGCTAAGGATTAAATACTATAGACAGTGACTGCACAAATCCCCCATTCCTGTGTCCTAGACTCATCATGTCTAAGTTATCACACAACAGTGGCATTAAGAAGGGACTTCCAGAGATCATCTTGGCCAACCCCCCTGCAAAAGCAGGGTTACCCTGAGCAGGCTGCACAGGAACATGTCCAGGTGGGTTTAGAATCTCTCCAGGCAGTCTACAGGACTCCTGCTGTGCCCTCAAAGGGAAAAAAAGCTCATAGAAGATGAGGCTTAGCCAGGTTCCCAGCACAAAGATCTCCAAAGATTAAGTCAAAGATGAAGTTCCTAATACCAGAGCAGACAACTGCCAAAGCATTTAAACTTTATTAACCTCACTGAGACCACTCTCACAGGTTTGAAGATAAGCATCCACCTAAAAATGTTCTGCTGGACTAAGGCCTAGAAAGGCAATAATTGTATGAGAAGGTTGTCCAGTTTTCAGATATCAGAAATAGAGAACAATGCCTATTTTTTCCTCCTGAGCTCACATATTCCTGGAAGCAGGGGTAGAACATGTGCTGCTCCTTTACTTGAGTTCGCCATCAGTAAAAACCTGATAGTGGATTCATTTTATCCTCACCCAGCAATTACAGGGAATAATTACAGATGGTTTTACTGAATAGAGGAGTAACGCATCCTAAATGCGTTTATAAACACACAAACCCAGGAGGAATTCAAGTAGCCATTAGTAAAGAATGGCTAGCAGGAGCCCTGCCCTACAGGAGTCGTTAATGTTTGTGGATTGCCCTTTTGGGGCTAAAACACCAGCTCAAAGAGCAACTGCAGATGAGATCAACAGCCTCCGTGGCCAGCAGGCAGGACGTGGCTAGTTCAGGATGCCAGCACAAAGCCCAAGACAAATCTTCATGTCACAGCCAAAGGCCAAATTGATCTGAGGTCTGGTACCATACTTCGGAGGGACAGGACAGCCCCGCTAAAAGTATGACTTGCAAAACCTGAGGGTTACTGTGGGTAAAGAGGATACACTGAGCTTCATCACACAGGTCAGGGTGGAAATACTGCTGCTCGATCACTCAGAATGACCAAATGTGTTTGAAGGAGCAACGCTACTCAGATGCGTCTGCCAGAGCCCAGCTGCCAGAGATAGGCTAACGAAAGCAGCAGGGCGGTGGTCTGATGCACCGTAACAAGCTCTCTGTTAAACATCTCACTACCCCTACGCACCGCCTGGTGGGGGAGCCATCTCACATGGCTTCAGCCATGGGAAATCATCAGCAGCAGCCCACAGTGGCCACCTGAACCACCTTTGTAAGCGGCAGAAAGGAGGCATAGCAGAAAACACACCACCTGGTGGGGGAGCCATCTCACATGGCTTCAGCCATGGGAAATCCTCAGCAGCAGCCCACAGCGGCCACCTGAACCACCTTTGTAAGCGGCAGAAAGGAGGCATAGCAGAAAACACACCGCCTGGTGGGGGAGCCATCTCACGTGGCTTTAGCCATGTGAAATCCTCAGCAGCAGCCCACAGCGGCCACCTGAACCACCTTTGGAAGCAGCAGAAAGGAGCTATAGCAGAAAACAAACCACCCAGACAAACTTGTAATGCACCAACAAAAGGACTTCAAACGATTCACTCAGCTTAAGCACATAACATTAGGATGTAGCATGTTTTAAACAGGAGCATAGGCTGTATGACCTGTCCCTTCCAACTGGAATTATCCACCTAGGATCTTAGAAGAATCCAGCTCTCAAAACCAGGTTCAGTTCAACCAGAAACTCTGAATCTCTCAAATTAGCATTTTCTATGTTTCAAGGCTATAATAAAACTCCTATAAGTCTTACTCAAACTGATGGTCTGCCAGGGTGAGAGAAGGACCATCTCAAAACTAACAAATGCCCAAAACGTCTACAAGCAACAACAACAAAAAAGGATCAGAGGAAGCAAGTCCTGCTTTGTAATGGTTTGAAAGAAAACTAGAAACAGTTTTCCTCACCACCAAGATGAAAAGCTTAACAGTACTAACAGATATCTTACCTAGAATGCAGCATGTGAGGCTCCATCTCAAGCAACAAGCAATTACTCCAACGAGCAGTGAAACCATAGCAGTCAAGCAGAGCTGGCACAGTGCAAAACATCCTCCTCGGTGTGGCACAATCTTCCACACACATCCCTGCCGAAAGCAACTACTCCATCTGAAGCACATGGAGGCTAAAAAGGATCCATGGAATCCCCTGGTCTGCCCTCCTGGATGACCCAGAACCCCAAATCTCACGCCGGAGCTGTCTCTCTTCCTCGGCAAAGAAGCACAAGGCGTTTGTATTTGCTCTCCTGGCAGCTCTGTCCCCGGACGGCCAAAAGAATACAGCAACTACCAGTCTGTGGTCACCACCGACACACACCAAAGCTCCTGCAGCCAGAAAATGCTCTCCTTCTCGTGCCAGAGCCTCAGGTATAGACCCAGCAATCAGCAGACCAATTGAAAGCACCTGTGGCTGACCTGCAGCACGTGTTCCAACGGCTGAGGCTTAATTACAGCAGCTGTCGCAGCTTAGCTTCTCCTTCATCTCCACCTGAACTCAAAGCCAAGCCACCCTTAACGGGGCTGAGCTCCCAGTTTTCCCTCATGCAGACACAAAACTACATTTAAACCCATTCATTTAATCTCGTTTCCCTCAGGTTATTTACAGAAGGACTCACAAGAAAGATAGGACAGAGTTTTTAGCAGGGTCTGTAGTGATAGCACAAGAGATAATGGCTTGCAACTAAAATAAGGGAAAATTAGAGTATATAGAAGAAAGGCATTTTTTACAGTGAGGGTGGCACTGGCCTGGAGATGTGGTAGATTCCCAGTCCCTGGAAACATTCTAGGTCAGGTTGTTTGGGCCTCTGAACAGCCTGATGTAGTTGAAGATGTCCCTGCTCACTGCAGGAACACTGAACTATAAATGACCTTTCAATGTGTCTTCTAACCCAAACCATTCTATGATCCAAGCAGCAGAGTGAAATGAGCACTTTCTCTTAAGTGACACAGTTCAGATGAGCTCTAGGATCATCACAGCACACCCTCTCCTCTGGGACACTCAAAGTGTAGTATCAGGGCAGATAAAGCCACGATGTTCACTCATGCTGCTTCACGGCTGCCAGAAAAGCAGTCACAGAGTTGTGATGTGCAATGTGCACAACCATCCCCCAAGGCCAGCAAGCCACACACCACCTTAAAACTATTTCCATTGAACATACTTGGGTTATTATTGCAAAGAAAGAAAAAAAACATGCCAGCAAGCAAAAGCCTACCAATAAACATCACCCAGCTTCTGTGCAGCTGTGGCTCTCAGCTGCATGCATGCCTTTGGAAAGACAGAGAGAGATTCAGTCATCTTCTTCAGCACATAAGGAAGTTTGGATTTATGATGGAAGGGTCAGGAGTTGCAAGCACAGGTTTATTTTCAATTCCAGACACTCCTAGCAGCAATATAAAGTAGCCACGTTAAAGTCTCTGGAGCTTCTCTGCTTGGCAATTTCACCTTAACGACTTTGCAGAATGAAAGCAAAGGTGAGGACATGAATTCACTCTGCTTGCAACACTGCTGCTGCCATACCAGTTGGGATATCAAGGAGGAGCAAAGGGAAGCTCTAACAAGGTAGAAATAGGATCAGCAATTCTAAAGCAAAGAAAAAAAAATCTAGTTTAAACCCAAAAATTCACAGCACAATTTGTAGGTGACTTTTGGAAGGGAAGGAGGACCTTGCAGTTGAGGTGCTGGACTGCAGTCAGCTCATCAGCCCACGGAATCACAGAATGCTGTGAGCTGGAAAGGACCTCAAAGGACATCTAGCTCCCTTCAGGGAGTTGCAGACAGCAGTGAGGTCAGCCCTGAGCCTCCTCTTCTCCAGGCTGCACACCTCCAGCTCCCTCAGCCTCTCCTCACAGGGCTGTGCTCCCACTTCATTGCCAGCTTTGTTGCCCTTCTCTGGACATGTTCCAGTATCTCAACATCTCTCTTGAACTAAGGAGCCCAGAACTGGACACAGGGCTCAAGGTGTGGCCTGTCCAGTGCTGAGTACAGTACCTGCCTTGTCCTACTGGCCACACTGTTCCTGATGCAGGCCAGGATGCCATTGGCTCTCCTGGCCACCTGGGCACACTGCTGGTTCATGTTCAGCTACTACCTACCAGCACCCCCAGGTCTCTCTCTCTGCCTGGCTGCTCTCCAGCCACTTTGTCCCCCGCCTGTAGCACTGCTTGGAGTTCTGAGTCTTTGCAATGAGATATCCAAGGTCTTTTCCATCACCTGTCTGCTAGATCTTTGCTTCCTGACAGCAAGGACCGTGAGAGTGAGGGCAGGTGTATATCCTACTCAGTAAGATACTTAAAACTTTAGAGAGAAAATCCACCACAAGGAACTGCACAGAGTTACAGAATGCTGGGGCTGGAGGAAACCTCCAGGGATGATCTAATCCAATACCCCTGCAAATGCAGATACACCTAGATCAGGTTACACAGGAACTTGTCCAAGTAGGTTTTGAGTGTCCAGAGAATGAGACTCCGCAACCTTTCTGGGCAGCCTGCTCCAGTGCTCCTCAGAGGAAGGAAGTTTTTCCCTTAAGTTCAAGTGAAACCTCCTGTGGTCTATTTTGTACCTGTTGCCTCTTCATCTATCACTGGGCACCACTGAGAAAAACCCATCCCCATCCTCATGACCCTTTAGACATTTATCTGCCTTTATAAAATCCCTTAAGGCTGGTCTTTTCCAGCCTAAACAGCCCCAGCTCTCTCAGTCTTTCCTCATAAGGTAGATGTCCCAATCCTCTCATCATCCTAGTGGCTCTCCACTAGACTCTCTCTGGTAGTTCCTTGTCCTTCTTCAGCTGAGTAGCACCATTCCCAATGAGGCCTCACTAGGGCAGAGCAGAGGGGAAGGAAAACCTTCCTTGACCTGCTGGTGACACTCTTCTTAATGCTTCCTAGGAAAGCCAACCAGCGCTGGTGCAGGGGGTTATTCCTCCCCAGTTGCAGACCTCTACACTTGCCTCTGTTGAATTTCATTAGGTTTCTGCTCACTCAACTCTCCAGCCTGTCCAGGTCACACTGAATAGCCACACAGCCTGATGGCACGTCAGCCACTTTTTCATCTGCAGTTCAAAGCCACAGGGCAATTCTGTGGATGAAATGATGGGAACCTTGGGCCACCAAAGACAGCAGAGATCACCAACCAACCCACTCTTCAGCAGTTAGCCTGCAGCCTGAGGAGATACAGAAATACCCAAAGGCATCTCCCTGGGGTGTTCTGTGATATAATGGAGAGACAATGTTTTGAAATATATTATAATTGCACACTGCTTTTCACTTGTGCAACCACACCAGTGGTTACCATGCAATTAGATGTCACCATATGCAAAAAATAGTGTAGTGACAGTAACTTTAGCAGTTAGGGGGAAATAGCACCCACTATGCTAAGAGCTTTCCATTCAAATATAGTTCAGGAATGGAAGAATTCACAGAATCACAGAATGCATCAGGTTGGAAGAGACCCTTGAAGGCCATCACATCCAACCTCCCTGCAGTAAGCAGGGACTTAGAATCATAGAATCAACCAGGTTGGAGGAGAACTCCAACATCATCCAGTCCAACCTAGCACCCAGCCTTAGCCAGTCAACTAGTCCATGGCACTAAGTGCCTCAGCCAGGCTTGGCTTGAACATCTCCAGGGACAGAGACTCCACCACCTCCCTGGGCAGCCCATTCCAATGCCAATCACTCTCTCTGACAACAACTTCCTCCTAACATCCAGCCTAGACCTCCCCTGCCACAGCTTGAGACTGTGTCCCCTTCCTTTGTTGCTGCTTGCCTGGGAGAAGAGATCAATCCCCACCTGGCTACAGCCTTCCTTCACATGCTTGTAGAGCATGCAGTGAGGTCAGCCCTGAGTATCCTCTTCTGCAGGCTGAACAACCCCAGCTCCCTCAGCCTCTCCTCACAGGGCTGTGTTCCAGACTTTTCACCAGCTTTGTTGCCTTGAATCCATCTAGATTGGGTTGCTCAGGGCCCCATCAAGTTACACCTTGAATGTTTCCAGTGATGGGACCTCCACCACTTCTCTGGGCAACCTGTTTTAATGTTCCAGAACTCTCATTGTATATAACTTCTTCCTAATGTCCAACCTAAATCTACCCTGCTCTAGTTTAAAACAACTGACCCTCATCCTATCACTACAAGCCCTCTAAACAGTCCCTCCCCAGGTTTCTTGTAGATATTGGACTGCTGCTGTAAGGTATCCCTTGAGCCTTCACTTCTCCAGGCTGAACAACCCCAACTCTTTCAGCCTATTTCTTTCTGGTAGAGGTGCTCCAGCCCTTTGATAAACTTTGTGGCTTTCCTCTGGACCTGCTACAGCAAGTTGATATCCTTTCTGTATTAAGGGCTCCAGAGCCAGACACAGTACTTCAGGTGAGGTCTCACCAGAGCAGAGCAGACATGTAGAATCACCTCTCTTGACCTCCTGGCCATGTGAAGAGTGGGGGGAAAGTTAATCAGATTGACAAAAACTGTTAGAGATATTTGAGTATTAAGTCTGTAGCTTAAACAGCAGTCAAAGGATTGGTGTCAGGTTTCCTAGGGTCTGCAGAATCTTAATGTAGTACAGACTTTGTGTGTCTGCCTTTATGTGAGTGTAAGACTTCCCAACAGTCTATGCCATGTACCTCCACATCGTAAAATCTGCAATTTCCTGAAGAGGAGGCTGCTTTTCTTACAGAGACCAGCAGCTTTCTTTAGTCTCCATGACTTTTGCTCAGCAGAGCTGGGTGCTTATTAATAAGAAGTGTTGCTATAAATGTAGCATCCTCCGAGTCCTGACTTTCTGAACAATTAGTGTGCCCAAAGATGTGTATGACAGAGATTAGTGACACCCTAAAACTTTTCTAGACCTCAATATGACAAACTTCAAGGAATACAAAGTCTGAGTTTTCATTTCTTATTTCCTGCTGTAGAGCCCTAGATATGCAGACCAGGTATTTCCAGTGAGCAGCAACTGCAAATGCTTTCCAACCTGTGGCTTACTCTCAGACTCTTGTTCCCACTTTTGCCATGCATTTTGCCTTATTACTGGCATGGGACTGGTCAGCAGCAGGTGGATGAAAGGGATTCTGTCTCTCTGCTCTGCCAAGATCCAACTTGAATTGCTGGGACCAGCTCTGGAATCTTCAGTTCAGGAGAGACATGGACCTGCTGGAGCTGGGGCAGAAGAGGACACAAAAACAGGAGACTTGTCCTTGCCCTATCCTGGCCACAAGAACTCCAAGCAGTGCTACAGGCTGGGGACAGAGTGGCTGAAGAGCAGCCAGGCAAAAAGAGACCTGGGGGTACTGGTAGGTAGTAGCTGAACATGAGCCAGCAGTGTGCCCAGGTGGCCAGGAGAGCCAATGGCATCCTGGCCTGCATCAGGAACAGTGTGGCCAGTAGGACGAGGGAGGTTATTCTGCTCCTGCATTCAACACTGGTCAGGCCACACCTTGAGTGCTGTGTCCAGTTCTGGGCCCCTCAATTCAAGAGAGATGTTGAGATACTGGAAGGTGTCCAGAGAAGGACGACAAAGCTGGTGAGGGGCCTGGAGCACAGCCCTGTGAGGAGAGGCTGAGGGAGCAGGGGGTGTGCAGCCTGCAGAAGAGGAGGCTCAGGGCTGACCTCATTGCTGGCTACAAGTACCTGAAGGGAGGCTGTAGCCAGGTGGGGTTGGCCTTTTCTCCCAGGCAGGACCAGCAACAGAAGAAGGGGACACAGTCTCAAGCTGTGGCAGGGGAGGTCTAGCCTGAATGTGAGGAGGAAGTTGTTGTCAGAGAGAGTGATTGGCATTGGAATGGGCTGCCCAGGGAGGTGGAGGAGTCACTGTCCCTGGAGGTGTTGAAGCAAAGCCTGGCTGAGGCACTTAGTGCCATGGTCTGGTTGATTGTTTAGGGCTGGGTGCTAGGTTGGACTGGATGATCTTGGAGGTCTCTTCCAACCTGGTTGATTCTGTGATTCTGTTTATGATTCTAAAGACAGGCCTGAGAGAGTTGGGGTTTTTCAGCCTGAAGGAAAGAAGACTGAGAAGACTTTACTGAAACCATCCAGTACTTAAAGTGGCTTCCAGTACTTAAACTGTAAGAAAGACAGCTACAGACTTTTCAGCAGGGCCTGTTGTGACACAAGGGGTGATGTTTAAAGCCAAAAGAGAGATATTCATGCTAGATTTAAGGGAGAAATTTTTCACACTGTGGGTTGTGAGACCCTTGCCCAGGTTGCCCATATAGGTAGTAGATTCCCTATCCCTGGAAACATTCCAGACCAGGCTGGGCAGGATTGTGAACAACCTGAACTCCTTGAATACATCTCTGCTCAGTGCAGGGGTGTTTGACTAAATGACCTTGAAAGGTTCCTTCCAAACTAAACCATACTATGATTCTCTGACTGTATGGTTCTGTCATGCTATGATTTCATAGTTCTATGATCCTATCATTACAGTTGATGTAATTAAGGATGCAGGTTAATGAATCCATGTCCCTGGCAGATGCCATACTGATACCAGCCTCACCGTATCCCTCCGCTTCTATGTCAGCTTCACCTCCAAGTGTCTGCCAGAAGAAAGAGTCACACTATGTCAAGATAAATGAGGCAAGATGCAAACCAGACTGAAGGTATTTTTCAGTGGGATATTTACACTTTCTGTGCTTGGATATTGCAACTTCAGCAATATTTCAAGTGTCTTAATCAGAGTCTGAGATGGGCAAGGAAGAGGGACAGTTCCTCTACCAGCAATGCAGCATGTCAGACCGAGATAGTACAAACACTCCCATTTATGGAGGCCTTCACACCCCACATCCCCAACACCACTGGTGTCAGCCAAATCTCCCTTTTGCATACGTCATTTCCCTCCTCTCCAAAACATTCTGGTGTTACAACTCCAAATCTCAGCATTAGCACAGCAAGTCTTGAGGTCCCCAAGGAGCGCGGTTACAGAACTGCAGCATGGTGGGTGTTGGAAGAGACCTCTGAAGACCATCTAGACCAACTGCCCTGTTAAAGTAGGGTCATTCAGAGCAGGTTGCACAGGATCCTGTCCAGGGGGGTTTTGAAAGTCTCCAGAAAAGAGGACTCCACAACCTCTCTGTGCAACCTGTTCCATGGCTCCAGCATCCTCAAGGGAAAGAAGTTTCTCCTCATGTTGAGATGAAACCTCCTGTGTTCTAGCTTGTGCCTGTTGCCCCTTGTCCTGTCACTGGGCACCACTAAAGAGTCTGGCCCTATCCTCTTGACACTTGCCCTTTAGATATTCATGAGCACCAAGAAGATGCCCTCTCGATCTTCTCTTCTCCAGGCTCAACAGCCCCAGGTCTCTCGGCCTGTCTTCCTCAGAGAGATGCTCCTATCTCCTCATTATCTTCATAACCACTGTTGGACTCTTTCCAGTAGTTCCCTGTCTCTCTTGAATTGGGGAGCCCAGAATTGGGCACAACACTCCATATGTGGCCTCACCAGGGCAGAGTAGAGGGAGAGGAGGAACTTCCTATAACTACAAACAAGTAGCATGGATGAGACCTAAAGAGCAGCAAGAGTGACTGTAAAAGGAAGCTGTGCTCTTCTGCAATCCTGTAAACTACCTCTTGCTGACTCCAGACCTGGAGATTGGCATGGATGAGGCACTGAAGGATAAAGGGAGGAATACAATCTCTGTAGCTCCCAGCTTGCTGCTTTCCATGAGCTTTATAAAATTCACTTAAAATTTTTCACACCTCCAAAAAAAAAGAGATTACTGAGTGTGGAGACTCTGCCTTTGAAACTGCCATGGTCTGTTTGGTAAATAAGCATTTAGGGATTTCTCCAAAGTGAAGTATTGATCGAATAAGCTACTAGAGCTCTCCTGTAAGGACATATTCCAGCAGCAAAGCTGTGTTATGCACCTGAAACACGGTAGCACTGGCTTCCCCCACTGCTGCTCTATCTGGGGTGGTGAGTGAGAGTCCCAGCGAGATGAGATCTTGAGTAAAAAGGTTCTTTTCTGTGTAGGCAGAGAGAGAGAAGGAGAAGTTGGTCTCTTCTCCCAGGCAACTCTTGGTCTCTTCCCAGAAATAGAAGAAGGGGACACAGTCTCAAGTTGTGCCAGGGGAGGTCTAGGCTGGATGTTAGGAGGAAGTTGTTGCCAGAGAGGGTGATTGCCATTGGAATGGGCTGCCCAGGGAGGTGTTGGAGTCACCATGCCTGGAGGTGTTCAAGAAAAGACTGGATGAGGCACTTAGTGCCATGGTCTAGATGACTGGATAAGGATGGGTGCTAGGTTGGACTGGATGATCTTGGAGGTCTCCTCCAACCTGGCTGATTCTATGATTCTAAGTGCTCAGCAGCTACTGCATTTTATCCTGCATCAGAGAGAATACCTGCATCATTAAGAACCTTGTATCAGAGAGAACACCTGCATCATGAAGAATGCCTGCATCATTAAGAACCTTGCATCAGAGAGAACACCTGCATCATGAAGAATGCCTGCACCATTAAGAACCTTGCATCAGAGAGAACACCTGCATCATGAAGAATACCTGCATCATTAAGAACCTTGTATCATGAAGAATACCTGCACCATTAAGAACCTTGCATCAGAGAGAACACCTGCATCATGAAGAATACCTGCATCATTAAGAACCTTGTATCAGAGAGAACACCTGCATCATGAAGAATACCTGCATCATTAAGAACCTTGCATCAGAGAGAACACCTGCATCATGAAGAATACCTGCATCATTAAGAACCTTGTATCATGAAGAATACCTGCACCATTAAGAACCTTGCATCAGAGAGAACACCTGCATCATGAAGAATACCTGCATCATTAAGAACCTTGTATCAGAGAGAACACCTGCATCATGAAGAATACCTGCATCATTAAGAACCTTGCATCAGAGAGAACACCTGCATCATGAAGAATACCTGCATCATTAAGAACCTTGTATCATGAAGAATACCTGCACCATTAAGAACCTTGCATCAGAGAGAACACCTGCATCATGAAGAATACCTGCATCATTAAGAACCTTGTATCAGAGAGAACACCTGCATCATGAAGAATACCTGCATCATTAAGAACCTTGCATCAGAGAGAACACCTGCATCATGAAGAATACCTGCATCATTAAGAACCTTGTATCAGAGAGAACACCTGCATCATGAAGAATACCTGCATCATTAAGAACCTTGCATCAGAGAGAACACCTGCATCATGAAGAATACCTGCATCATTAAGAACCCTGCATCATGAAGAATACCTGCACCATTAAGAACCTTGCATCAGAGAGAACACCTGCATCATGAAGAACACCTGCATCACTAAGAACCCTGCATCATGAAGAACACCTGCATCATGTTCTCCATGAATCATGGAGAACAGCATCTGTATGAGAGAGAACCAGGTTGTGTCTGGTGCTATCACCTCATAGAAAATGAATTTAAAGAAGCCTGGGTATGAATTTAAACAACAAACTAAATCACTCAAGCCCTGAAAAGAAAACTCTCACACTTATTGCCTCTATCTGTGCAGATCTCAGTACTTGAAGAATTCAGAGCACACGTGTCAGCCACATATAAATTTGTTGAAGCCTTTAAGCTCAAACTCCCTCTGCATTTGAAAGCAGGAGTGGGCAAACAGCAGGCTGCAGCCAGTGCTCAGAAGCAGGGACACCAGTACAATCACAGCCTTGTGTATCTTGGCGTGGGATCACAACCACTAGCCCTAGCCCATTGATAAGTGCTGGGTCATTCCCTCATTAGGAGCAGCACACTTTTATTACTCCCTTCTGCACGCTGCCTTGCTTTGCCTCTCCCACTCTTCAAATATGCCTGGCTAATATCTCTTGTTTACAGGATAAATCAGCTGAACAAATCCTATTATATTTTGGAACACTGACAGAGACAGGGTAATGACATTGAAACAGGCAAAATACCATGTTGTTCCTACTGATCTATGTCACCCACATGCTCTGTCAGCTATGCCAGCTCCAATACTGCATGGAGACATCTCTCTGTGTTTCTGTGGTACAACTGCATGTGTGTAGAAACACTGAACTGTTTGGGTTGGAAAAGACCTCTAAGATGATCAAGTCCAATCATCAACCTAAGACCACTGTGGCTATTAAATCATAGAATCAGAATCAATCAGGCTGGAAGAGAACTCCAAGATCATCCAGGCCAACCTAGCACCCAGCCCTATCCAGTCAACCAGACCATGGCACTAAGTGCCTCAGCCAGGCTTGGCTTCAACATCTCCAGGGATGGTGACTCCACCACCTCCCTGGGCAGCCCATTCCAATGCCAATCACTCTCTCGGATAACAACTTCCTCCTAACATCCAGCCTAGACCTCCCCTGGCACAACTTGAGACTGTGTCCCCTTCTTCTGTTGCTGCTTGCCTGGGAGAAGAGACCAACCCCACCTGGCTACAACCTCCCTTCAGGCAGTTTTAGACAGCAATAAGGTCAGCCCTGAGCCTCCTCTTCTGCAGGCTGCACACCCCCAGCTCCCTCAGCCTCTCCTCAGAGGGTTTGTGCTCCAGGACCCTCACCAGCTTCGTCACCCTTCTCTGGACACCTCCCAGCACCTCAACATCTCTCTTGAATTAAGGAGCCCAGAACTGGACACAGCACTCAAGGTGTGGCCTGACCAGTGTTGAGTACAGAGGCAGAATAACCTCCCTTGTCCTGATGGCCACACTGCTCCTGATGCAGGCCAGGATGCCATTGGCTCTCTTGGCTACCTGGGCACATTGCTGGCTCATGTTCAGCTACTACCTACCAGTACCCCCAGATCCCTTTCTTAAATCCACCTTTCCATGGAATTTGGACACATAGAGAAACATGCTTTTTTCAGGGGAAGAAAAAAAAAAGAGAGAAAAAAGTCTTCTCTTGTGTGTGTTGGAACACAAAAGAAACAGCTATGTGCAGCAGATCATTCCCAGAGGCTAACCAGGCTTCACTGGTTCTCCCAGCACTAAGACCTTGCACTGTTTTTCACCCCAACAGCTACACTTCTAGCAGCCAAGAGAAAAGGGTCCATGGAGCATGATGCTGAACCCAGCATACCCTCGACCCCCTCCTCAACAAGATGGTTATTGTACCAACTCCCATACTCAGCTGCCCCAAGCCCGGAGGTGCTTTAAATAGCATCAGGCTCGTGATGGGAGCTGGAGTCACTTTGCTTATGGCTCTTCCAGGACAGCTGGATTTTGCTGCTGCTTGAGAAAAAAAATACCTCAAGTGTTGTGCAAGCAATTCCATTGGCCTCCAAGGCAACCTCCTGGTGAGGCAATACGAGGTCAGGTTTGCAAAAGTAGTTATCTCCCAGCATGGAAGAGAATGTGAGGAGATTATATGGAGCCCTCCAAAAATGCAAGGCTGAACCACAGGCGACTGCAGAGCTCGACCACAAAAGAAAACAGCCTGGCTCACTGGCAGGAGAAGCAGCAACAATCAGTCCCCAGAAACAAATCTAACTGTCCATGTGGCAAGAAGCACAGACAAATGGCACGAGCAGTGATGGAGAAGCTGGCACTTTGCTCACCTGCTGAAGCAGCTACTGGAGGACCACCAAGACCTGGGGCTGATGCTGAGAGATGCTGAGCTGCTCAGGCAGAGCCAATGCAGTCTAAGGATGGGACTGATGGTGGGGGAGGGAGCTGTGCCTGAAATATCTCAGACACAACAGCAACTTAGCAGCCTTGGGCCTTGCTCTGGCCTCAATGAACATTTTGTGTGAGTGGGGTCAATCAGATGACGAGGAGCTGGGAGAGAATAGTATGAGTTTGGCACACAGCCACTTAAAGGCATAAGAAGAAGGTTGTTTCCAGGCATGCTTTTTTGGTTGTTCTGCCCCAGGACAAATATGAGGATTTGGGAAGGAGAGGGTACCAGTGCAATGAGAATGTCATTAATTACCCCCAGCATTACTTCTGCATGCACACTGATCTGGAAGTATCCTTTCAAGACAGGTGTCTAACACAGAGGAACAAACTTAATATCTCGAACACAATCATCTTCACCATGCAATTAGGCTCTGGTTTACAGCCCTTAAGTGCAATCTTCAGCTGATGGATATGCTTAAGAGTTTTTGTTTTTCTCTCCCCTGGGCTGTCCAAAGCTCCTTTTTATTTTTTTCTGCCTGGAGTACAGAGCACTTTACAGAGGCAGGGAAGTGTCCTCATCCCTGCTGGTTAACAGTAGAGAGGAAGCTGATGCAAAGCAGCTCTCACTGATTAGCACACACATGCCCACTTGAGTAAGCAGTGGGATTTTCAGCACATCCAGATGACCAGGATGTTGCCAGCAGCTATACCCAGGCTGAACTAAGAACTCATGCAGATGCTGGAGAAGTCCTGCAATGCTCACCCAGCAGTGCTTAGCCAGAGACATGTACATCAATGGAAAAGCCAGGAGCATCTTGTTCCTGCAACCCCATTGGACTCCAATTGTCATGTCCTTAGCATGAACTCTAAGTTTGCTAATCAAATAATTAGTGCTAATTAGCTAATGAGCCAGCTGATTGCCTCACAGAGGAAGAGGTGGGGAGACTTTCATAATTCCAGTTACAAAGAGGGCAGGACCTTGCTTGGCGTAGTGGAGATTTAAACTCAGCTTATCTCCATTAGCTTGAAGAGCTTCAGACATCTCTGATCACTTCCACCACTGATGATAACCATGAGAAATACCAGCTGTGCTGCTGGTCCCTGTTCTCACCTAGACTGTCTCATGAAGCAAGATAATATGGCATTCTTTTCAGACAAAGTTCCTTTCATCCTGAAGCACAGCCATCTTTGCAGGGGAAATGATAGTCAGGCCTTCTGGAGATGGAGAAATGAGGAGTAGGAAGGTGCCTGGGGGAGAACTGAAAATCCTAGAGAAACCCTAAGCCAGAACCCTACCCAAATTGCCCCCCCTCCCCCAGTTAAGTTCTCCATGCACTCCAGCTCCCAACATCAGCAAAAGGATGCTTGTCACCTCTTATCAGAGTTGCTGGGCTCAGCAAGTCCCTCCAACAACATGCTCCCCACACATGCACACACGCTCCCATCCAACACAAACTTATGTGACCAATTATACAAATAGAGATCTGGCAGCAATCAGCCTGTTTGCTCCGTCTCTCAGTCTCCAGTGAGCATTCCCAGAGAGACATTCCTGTATTTCTGAGGCTACTGCCTCTGCACAGACTGCACTGTGTCTTTTTTGGAGTCTGCTCTTATTTGCATCTTCAGAGGAAGAAGCAAGCACTGTTAAAAGCTGACCAAGAAATGACCTCAACTGACCATGAGCCCTTTGGATTAGAAACATGAGCCTGTATGGATGAAAAGCTGGATGTGAGCCAGGAATGTGCCCAGAAGCCAACTGTATGCTGGGCTGCATCCAAAGCAGCATGAGCAGCAGGTGGAAGGAGAGGATTCTGTCCCTCTGCTCTGCTGAGATTCCACCTGCAGTGCTAGGTCCAGCTCTGGAGCCTCAGCACAGGAGAGACACCACCCTCATGCTGGAGTCACCAGGAGACCATAGCAATGATACAAGAGCTTGAATCCCTGTGCTGTGAGGACAGGCTGAGAGAGTTGGGGTTGTTCAACCTGGCAAAGAGAAGGCTCCAGAGAGACCTTATCACAGCCTGTCACTACTTACAAGAGACTATAATAAAGATGGGGACAGACTTCTGAGTAGGGCCTATTGTGACAGGACAAGGGGTGATATTTTGCAACATAAAGAGGGGAGATTCAGACTGGATCTTTTCTGGTGAGATCCTGACCCAGGTGGTAGTTGCCTCATCCCTGGAAACATTGAAGGTCAGGTTGTCTGAGGCTCTGAGCAACCTGATGTGGTTGAAGATATCCCTGCTCATTGCAGGGGGGTTGGACTGGATGACTTTTAAATGTCCCTTCTAACCCAAAGTATTCTATGACTCTGTGATAATTTGGAGTACAGATATGTGCACAGAATTCTTGTGCATGGTCTGTCCAGTGGAGATGAACAAAATGACCTACTGAGTAATTGACCCTCTCAGGGGTTTACTTAGGGTAGCTCGAGTGGTATGCCGTGGCACTACGAGGTCTTATGAAACCAATACCTCATACCTGTGACTGAGTCATTTCCCTGGGAAAGGGCAGGCTCATATCCCAGCCAATCCAGCCAGGAGAAATGAGCAGGAGCTGTGTGTGCCAAAGGTCAGAGCAGCAGTATCACACAGACCTCTTCCCAAAGGCTAAGCAAGGGTTAGTGCTTCCTTTCACCCCAATTTTTCTCTTTATAGAATCATTAGGATTGGAAAAGATCTCCAAGACTGACAAGTCCAATCATCAACCTGCTACCATCATCCCCACTCAAACATGTCCTGAAGGGCTCTGTCTACATGGTTTTTGAGCACCTCCAGGGGTGCTGACTCCACCACCTCCTGGACAGCCCATTCCAATGCCTGCAACCCTAATGCCTGATCATTCTTCCAATACATTCTTGCTAATATCCAACCTAAACCTCCCCTGGTGCAACTTGAGGCCTTTTCCTCTCATCCCATCACTTGCTAGTAGAGAGAAGAGACCAACATCCATCTCACTACAACCTCTTTTGAGGTGCTTGTAAACGTTGGAATGGGCTGTCCAGGAGGTGGTGGAGTCAACATCCTTGGTCCTTATTGCAGACCACTCTTTCAATAAATTCTTCCTAATATCCAACCTCAACCTCCCCTGGTGCAACTTGAGGCCTTTTCCTCTCATCCTATCGCTTTCTAGTAGGGAGAAGAGACCAACATCCACCTCACTACAACCTCTTTTGAGGTGGTTGTAGACATTGGAATGGGCTGTCCAGGAGGTGGTGGAGTCAACATCCTTGGACCTTATTGCAGACCACTCTTTCAACAAATTCTTCCTAATATCCAACCTAAACCTCCCCTAGTGCAACTTGAGGCCTTTTCCTCTCATGCTATCACTTGCTAATAGGGAGAAGAGACCAACATCCACCTCACTACAACCTCTTTTGAGGTTGTAGCAATAAGAGAGCAATAAGGTCTCTGCTCAGCCTCCTTGTCTCCAGAATAAACAATTCCAGCTCTCTCAGCCATTCCTCATGAGACATGTTCTCCAAACAATAAGGGCAAGGACAGACAGAGATGACAATTCCTGCTTTGCATTTTATAAAGTGCTTCCTTTCTTTTTTTCTAGCACTTCAGCCTATGTCTTTCTTTCTAAACCCCTCATGTTAGAGAGGAACACAATAGGAAAACTCATATTCCCTCTTCCTTCAATAGTTGGGAACATTGGGCACAGCACTAAGATCCAGGACCCCCTGAGCTTCAGTTGTGCTACAAGTCATGTTTTACAGTGCCTGTAAAACAGAGGTGATGCTGCTCCCCATCTTAGCATCTCGGGGGTATTCTGTGGGATGTGATTCCTGCTTACACCAGTGGTGAGAAATGAAAATCCTGAGGAAATGAGGGAAATCATGAAATAGGCTGTTCATAGAGAAATCACCAACAGTGGCTTTGCCAGGAATCCCATTGATTGTTTGATAGCATACACAAAGCTCCTCTACCACCAGAGTTAGAAAGGTACCTTCCTAACCCAGTGGCATGGAGCAGAGGAGAGTCCATGGACCAAGCAGCATTCATCCTGGTGCTCCTACAGCCAAAACAGAATTCCTGTCCACCCATCTGGTGCCCAGACATTCCTGGCAGCCATCCATGAAAGGACTAATCAGCAATATGCCCTCCACAACCTCCTTCTGCATTCAGCTAAACCCCATGAATAAAGCAGTGCTCACTTGGTGGGTATCGAGCACCTAGGATGGGCAGAGGAGATGCAGGGAATGCAGGAGGAAGCAGGAGAGCAGAGTCTGCTGGAGGGACAGATGTGTGGAGGAGATGCCAGACTCTCAGGTATCTACAAAGATATTTTGGGGAATGGCTGGCTGAGGTTTGCTTTGAAACAGCAGAAGCAGAGGAAGCATTTAGAGCCAAGTCACTCGTCAGACAATGACTCTGGTCACAAATACCCACCTTTCCTGCCCTCTGCTAGCAATGTGTTGGAAAAAATATTGCCCAGCTCTTTGCACAAGGCCTTTTGTTGGCTGGTCAGCTTCAGAGAAGCATTTCTTTTCTCCCCCAAGTGACAGCACTGCCATGAAAAACAGGAAGAGCTTGAATACAGTAATTTAAACAGTCAAGCTCCACTTCCTGCCAAAAGGAAAAGAAAATACTTTCAAAAGGCAGGAGCTAGGCAATAGTTGAGGACAGACACTTTGATTATCTTGAACAGATATTTGCACTGCGTAACCAACAAAAGCTGCAGCAATGGAGGTGACACCTTTTCATTTCAGGGACTGGAGTCTGTTAGGCTGTCTGGTGATGCTGTGTAGCAGATCAGGTTGATGAGGAGGTAAGGATCTCCTAGAACAGCAGTTCGGGGTTGCAACCAGCTTTTAAGCTGACAGCCAGGATTGCATGACAACAAGACATCATATTTGGAACTTTATTGAAAGCCAAAGCTCCAGCAAAGATCTTCATTCCTCTCACATCATTCCCAGAAGGTCACGGCACCCTCACACTGTTTTGGGGTCAGTTTTTAATCCCTTCTTCTTTTTCATCCATTGTGTGTCCCACACAGGAGTTTACCTGCTTGCTCCCCAAGATTTGGGCTCTCCTGTCTCCACTACCGAGCATCCCAGTAGAGCACTTATCCCTGGGCTTCAAAATGCACTTAATCACAGAATCATAGAATCAACCAGGCTGGAAGAGACCTCCAACATCATCCAGTCCAACCTATCACACAGCCCTAAACAATCAACCAGACCATGGCACTAAGTGCCTCAGCCAGGCTTTGCTTGAACACCTCCAGACACAGCAACTCCACCACCTCCCTGGGCAGCCCATTCCAATGCCAATCACTCTCTCTGACAACAACTTCCTCCTAACACCCAGCCTAGACCTGCTCTGGCACAACTTGAGACTGTGCCCCCTTGTTCTGCTGCTGCTTGCCTGGGAGAAGAGACCAATCCCATCTGGCTGCAGTCTCCTTCAGGTAATTGCAGACAGCAATGAGCTCTGCCCTAAGCCTCCTCTTCTGCAGGCTGCACACCCCCAGCTCCCTCAGCCTCTCCTCACAGGGCTGTGCTCCAGGCCCCTCACCAGTCTTGCTGCCCTGCTCTGGACACCTTCCAGCACCTCAACATCTCTCTTGAATTGAGGAGCCCAAAACTGGACACAGCACTCAAGGTGTGGCCTGACCAGTGCTGAGTACAGGGCAAGAATAATCTCCCTTGTCCTGCTGGTCACACTGCTCCTGATCCAGGCCAGGATGCCATTGGCTCCCTTGGCCACTTGGGCACACTGCTGGCTCATCTTCAGCTACTCTCTACCAATACCCCACTTAATCCTATTCCACAGTAATTAAAACCAATAAAACACAAGTTCTGCACCCAAGTCCAGCAAGCGTAATCTGAAACACAACAAGTTCCATCTGAACATGAGGAAAAAATTCTTCCCTTTGAGGGTGATGGAATATTGAAATAGGCTGCTCAGAGAGGTTGTATATGAATAAACATCTGAATCTGATCCTGGGCCACCTGCTTTAGGTGAACCTGCTTTAAGCAGGGGTGTTGGAGTAGATGGTATCTGCCATCCCAACACCTACCATTGTGTGGTTCTGTGATTTTGTGATATTACACCCACAGCCTTCTTGAACCAACACAAAGACCCAGTTCTGTTCTAAGAAGATCATTTTCTCCCTCAGGAACAATCCTTTCTTCTGCCCACAGCCTGCATGTACAGCCTCACTGTCTCTGCTCCATACATTGATGCACCAGGCTGCACCACAGACGTTGTCATGTTTTGGTGACATGTAATGCCCTTGCTAGATCACCAAAGGGGATGAAGGTGATCTCCATGGCTAAGTAGGAAAGGCTTCTGCATCACAGAAAGAGATTTAGATTAGACATGAGGAAAAGCTTCCTAGCAGCAAAGGCAGATCATGAAGGGAGAGAGAGGAATCTGCATTGCCAGAGGTTAAGAATAGGTGAGACAAACATCTGTCAGAACTATTATAAGTAGTGCAGAAGGGCAAATCAGATGACCTCAGAAGATTTTTTTCCCCCTTATCCTCATTTTTCTCTGATTATATGAATGTGTAAGCATTTGAGGTCAAGAGTAGTGTTTAAGTTATTATCTCTTATAATAGAAGAGAGGAAAACCAGAGAGGCATTACCTGAACGAACATCACCGATTTGCAAATCAACTGCCCAGATGTGGGCAGGAGGTGGTTGAGGCCCCATCCCTGGAGGTGTTTAAGGCCAGGCTGGATGAGGCTTTGGCCAGGCTGATCTAGGGTAGGGTGTCCCTGCCCATGGCAGGAGGGTTGGAACTAGATGATCCTTGTGGTCCCTTCCAACCCTGACTGATTCTATGATTCTATGACACAAAAATCCATCTCTATCATTTTGCCCTGATGCATGCTGAGGATTAATAGGAGGACAGATATAACACAGGAACAGGGGAGAAATGAACAGTAAGGACCTTCATTCATCTCTGGACTTCTATATTTCCTACTCTACTCTGGAAGTTCTTCTATCCCACTGCTAACATCTGCACCACAAGAAGCACAGGCTCATGACACGGTTGTTTCCCTGTCCTTTGGATTTGCAAACCAGAACAGGGAGAGTCTTCAGGACATGGATCTGTACAAGACATTTGGAGACTCAATGCCTCATTCCCCATATTGCCCATAAGATCATAGAATCATAGAATCAACCAGGTTGGAAGAGACCTCCAAAATCATCCAGGCCAACCTAGCACCCAGCCCTATCCAGTCAACTAGACCATGGCACAGTACATACAGTATAGCTTTCTGTCAGGGCATAGAATCATTAAGGTTGGAAAAGACCCTGGAGATCATCAAGTCCAACCATCAGGTCCTACCAGATTTCAGCTTTTCCAGCTCTAAAGCTGCCTGGCCAGAGAAGCTACTACTCTATCCAAGTGCACCCTTCCTCACACGTCTGTTGTTAATTGGGTGTCTGTTGCAGGTCAGGAAAGCTGTGCTGGGAATGGTCCCCAAGAGACTTCTTTTGCCCTGAAGTGGCCTTGAGCAATCATTACAGCAAAGTAAAAGCAGAAGCATTCCTGTGGGTCCTCTTTGAGTCAGTTATTGCCCTATTAGAAAAATACACGTTGCCAAAAGCCAGACCTGAACACACATGAAGATGTGAGGACAGTGTGGTGAGCCCAGCCCCATCATTCATGGTTCTACCATTAATACCACAAAGAAGGGCTGGAATATGCCTTCTGAAAGGGTTGTCAGGCATTGGAACAGGCTGCCCAGGAAGGTGGTTGACCACCATCCCTGAACATGCTTAAAAGCCATGGAGATGTGATGCTTAGGGAGCCATATAGATGTGATTGCCTGGGGATATGACTTAGTGGTAGACTTGGTAGAGAAGGGTTAATGGTTGGACTCAATGATCTTGAAGGTCTTTTCCAACCTAAATGATTCAATAATTCTATGATTCTAACAGTGTTTCTCTGCAATGCTCTGTGGGAGTTTCCCATAGCTCATCTTTATCCTTTTGCTCAGTGCCAGGCACATCAGCTCTATCTGTTCACATGCAGGATTTCGGCTGCTGAAGGCAGGGCAGCAGAGCTGAAGTTCAGGTCCAGCCTCAATCACAGGCAGATTAAGCCTCTATTTGCACCAGCAGAGAAATATTTGACATCCACACAAAACCAGGGGAAGTCTCACTGGTGGCTTTGTAATTGGTTTTAGAGCTGCTTCAAATACACATGCTAAGAGGCAGAGCAGCAGTGCTGGTGGATGGCTGGCAAGCAGGACAGCAGCAAAGGAGATGAGGCCCTCACAGACATATATTCAGACTCCAAAATATTTTCCAGGCTTAGCAGCTGGACTCTTCAACCCTTCCAGCAGCCAAGTCACTAATGCCTCTTCCCTCGGGCAGCACAGCTGATCTCAGGCAGGGCTTGCCAGCAGTTCTAAGCAGACTCATTTAAGGCAAGGACAGGCCACTTAGTTACATTTTTCAAGCTCCAGTTTTGAATTTGAGGCTCTCCAGGCTCTTTCTCCATCAAGAAAGCATTGGCATCTCTGATTCACAGCAAAGACAGGCAGTCACAAGGTGCTCTAACAGTTTTCCATGGAATCACAGAATGTTTCAAGTTGGAAGGTTTCAAGGTCATCTAGAAAAAAACCCTTGCAGCAAGCAGGGACATCTTCAACTAGCACAGGTCAGAGCCTCAAACAGCATTCTGAAATGTCTCCAGTGGTGGTGCATGTACCATTATCTGGGCAACCTGGGCCAGTGTTTCACTACCCTTATTGTAAAACATTTCTTCCTTAGATCTAGTCTAAATCTCTCTCTGAGTTTAAAACCATGACCCCTTGCCGTGTCACAAAAGACCCTGCTAAAAAGTCTGTCCCTCTCTTCCCTGTAGACCCCCTTAAGCATTCAAGACTGTTATAAGGTCTCCTTGGAGCTTTCCTTTCTCCAAGCTGAACAACCCCAATTCTCTTAGCCTAGTCTCACAGCAAAGGGCTTCCAGACCCCACATAATTTTTGTGGCCTCCTCTGGTCCCACTCCAACATGTCCATATCTCCTGTGCTGAGCACTCCAGATGGAGTCTCAGCAGAGTGAAACAGAGGGGCAGAATGCCCTCCCTCCACCTGCTGCCTGCACTGCTGGGATTGCAGTCCAGGACGTGGACACACAGTGATGGCTCATGTCCAGCTTCTCATCCACCAGCACCCTCAGTTCTTTCTCCACAGGGCTGCTCCCAATTCCTCCATTCCTCATCCTGCATTGATGGGAACTGCCCTGACTGAGGTACAGGACCTTGGACTTGGGCTTGTTTTCCTGGTGAAGTTCACACAAGCCCACTTCTCACGCTTGTCCAGGTCACAGTTTTCCCTGCTGTGTTGCTCAGTCCCTTTTTGTCCTCACTCTAACCTCTCCAGTCCTGTCCCTCCCTGTGCAGCCTGAAATATGTCTTCTTAGTCTTAGACTCAATCCAAGTGGCACAAGAAAGCTGTTGGCCTCATTGCTCCTGGCTAAAGCCACAAAAGCCAGAGGGCTGAGAGGCTTCCAACCTCCCGGTTTGAGAAGTGCAGCATTGCAGACCTTAACGTGGAGTGCAAGCAGAGCAGATCTGCAAATGCATGGTAAGGCTTAACAACACAGGAAAGAAACTCCAGTGGGAAGCTCCCAGATTAAATCTAAAGGCTGCTCTTTGAATGTGCAGAGGCCTTGAGGCTTAAGAAGAAAATCAGAGTTAGGCTTGGGCACAGCCTTTCTCCCTGTGCCACAGGAAACTTTGCAAGTCTGGGCAGAAGGTCTAGGGACCTCCACAGGGAGCTTTGCAGGTCTAGGCAGAAGGTCTAGGCAGAAAGATAAAGGAGCTCCATAGAGAGCCTTGCAGGTCTGGGCAGAGGAGATCCAAATTAAAACAAAGGACTTGTCCCTCTCGTGTGTTTGGTGTGGGAGTATAAGAGCAGAGCAAAGCGAGGTAATGATGCTGAGGGCAAAGGTGTAAGGAGGAATTAGGACAGAGCAAGGCAGGACCAGTCTCCCTGAAGTGAGATTTCCATCTGCTTCCTCTTGGTCTGTCCTTGGCCTGCATCAGGAATCCCCCAGCAACAGAAGCTTGAGCTGGAGCAATCCCACATCCCAGGCCCCAGCTCCCTTGAGATTATGAAGTAGGAGAGGGCTGTGGTGTGTCTGTGTATTCCCTTTGCTCAGACTTGAACTTGCCTCTCACTTGAAAGAGCTAATTAAGGGAGGAAATCAAAGCCCAGAGAAGCAGTTATTACAGCAGCCTGGGTGCTGGGCTGGCTGTAAGGCTGATTTCTGTTCATGGTATCAAAGCTGGTGGTGCTGATGTACATTTCTGCAGCGACACTGGAGTGAACTGACAGAATAAACTACGACAATTTCTGAGGACCATTTGTAGGTCAGGTGGACCTGCCTCTTCCCTAATCCTGCCCTTAAATCTCACTGCATTTAATCCTTGATCTGCACCCAAGGTCTTAATTTTTCAGTGCTGATGCATCTCAGAGCTGACTGGAAACTGGACTTGGATGGTTAATGATCAATGCTTCTCAGCCCTAGAAGAAATGAAGCTCCAGCTTCACAAAGCTCCCTGAACAAATCCTCCATCAACACCAGCCCAGGGATATAAAATTGCACCAGCACAAGTTGTTGGTATTATCTAGGTCCTGCTTTGGTTTAGGTCTGAGTCAAAACTACAAGTAAATGTGGTTTCACCCCTAATGGACTCCACAGTGAAGTAACTACAACATGGGAATTCCTCCTAAAGATCTCAAGGCATCTTGACTTAGTTCATCAGCAAACAGCATGCTTGGGGAGGTCAGAAAGTGACACCTTCCTCAGCTCAGCCATGAGCAAAGTGAGGCATCAAGTGGCTAAATCAAGTGGGGAGATGAGCTGCAGGCAGGGTGGGGAAGAGGCAGTCTCAGTTCCTTTTAAGAAGAACTGTTGGACCACATTCTAAGACCTGTGGGCACATGAGGAAGTTAAGGTTGGGTGCTTTGGGTTTTCACTTACCGCACTGCTACAGGGAATGTCCTTGACTTTGAGCCAGGCCAGATCTAATGTCCCCTCTCCCCTGTAGCAGGACTGCAGCCTGTCCTTGATGCGATCGTTGATCTCTTTCAGGACAAAAATGCAAAGAGCAGATTCATCCAAGGACTTCATCTTCCTTTTCTGCCCCTTGGAGAAGACTGTGAAGAGGATATCATCCTCAGGACCAACTTCCAAAGACTTGGCTAAGATAGCTCCAGCCTTAGACAAGTAGGCTGCCTGCAGCAACCTGTATTCCACCCCGTTCTTTTCACAGCCAATGGGCACCTCAACGTAGGAGTTGAAGGCTGTGTCCTCCTTACAAAGCCGGACCAGCTTGGAGGTATAAACTTGCTCCTTTGTGGTGGAGCCAGGTGGTGAGATCATCTCAGGCTGCAGAGTCAGGAAATAAACAAAGTTACCACTGCTGAAACCATAGATGTAGTAAATATCAAAGTCAGGGATGATGGTAAAGGTATCTGAGGGGATCTTGATCATAGAGGCCACAAACTCATCATGAAAGACATATGCAAACATCCCATCTGCCTCAGAGTTCTTGGTGAGCTTTCTGCTGGAAATAGTAGGGAAATACTCAGGTTTGCCATCCACAGCAGTGGCAATGAACAATTTGTCATCCATGTTGCTGTAAGAAACAATTACTCCAAAAACAGAGCCACTCTCATTCACTCCAGAGAGATAATGCTCCTTCTTGTGGAAGGGCTCTCCCAGCTTGAAGAGGTCGTCAAGCCTCAAAAGCTTGCAAATACCCTGGTAAAGACTCCCACAGGCTATCAATCGATTCTCCTTGTAGTCTATGAGGAGCATTTTGTTTATGTTGTTAGTGGGTGTCAAGGGTTCATTGCAGGTTTGGACTATCCTGGGAGGATAACACTTGGGATTATCTTCATCAGGACCAGTCTGGTGAGTCACCAGGACCTTCAGGTCACTGGAGAGTTTGTAGATCCTGTTGACAGCCCCCAAGTAAATGTGGCCAGTTCTTTCATCAACAACCAAGTGGTTGAAGTTTCCCTCTGCATGGTCTCCAGTGAACGTGACGAAGGGCCTCTTTGGATGGAGTGGCTGTTGCCTACTAAGAGGCGACACTGTGGTGGATAGCAGGAGGTGAGAAACCAGACAAGTCCATTTCCACATGGCTGGTGACATGATTAGAAAGGTTTGTATTCCCAAGGGAACGAGGATTAAAAGCTGCAAGAGTCTTCAAAATACCAATTCCCTGGCAGATTTTGTCCTACAAGCAAAGAGAAAAGAAAACAAAAAGTACATTACTATGGAGTATTCCTTCCTCCTCCCTCCCTCCCAACCGTGCCATCATCAGAGTGTATTTAATTGCTAATCCTCTCTTTCTCGTCTCTGAGCTCTCCACTTGAAACCACCACAAAGGGAGCCCTCCTGAAAGAAAAGATGTTGGTAGAAAGAGCAGCACTCCTATAGCTGAAAAATAAACCACCACCCTTTCACTCCCCGTTCCACATATGTGTCCCATGGTGCAACATTAAAATCCCCTGGAAGCCATGGCAGAGCAGAAGGCTAATGGTAGAAACATCAAGCAGCACTGCTGTCTGCAGTGCCAATTTTTACCCAGTGGTGTGTTTGCTATCTAAGGAGACAGGGCTGGAGAAGGATTATTATCCTACTCTTCTGGATGAGGGTCTGAAGCCTAGAGAAGGTCAGGGACCAGCCTACAGGGACAGGTCCAGATGGATGCTGAGCTCTTTTGCAAGCCTTGAAGTTTGCCAGGAAGAAACCCGTTCTGGTCTGACATTAACATCCTTTCTGGGAAACCTCAGTCCAGAATGGGTCTGTTTGAACAGCCTCTCTCTGGCTTCCAGATCAAAGCTGCCACATGCCAGTCCAGCTTGAAGTACAGATGTAGGAGTTATGGTGTGCCAGCCTCCACAGCCACATCCACACAGGGCAAGCAGCCAAGTGTGGAGCAAACTGAGCACCAGGTCTCCTCCCTTCTCTGGGCTCTCATCACCAGATCGCTCTCCACCCACTGCACAACCATGAAAACAACGTCTAAAAGTGATAAAGCTGCTCTGGACCTCTCAGATGACTGAGAAAGGAGCTGTCTAAATAAAAGGCCCATGAAGTAAGAAAACCAACAACCCAAGGATCAGCCTGGTGACTTAGAATCATAGAACCAACCAGGTTGGAAGAGACCTCCAAGATCATCCAGTCCAACCTAGCACCCAGCCCTATCCAATCAACTTTCTAAGGAGAGAGAAGAGAGCTTCCTTGCACAGTCTCTCACTCTCACAGGTTTTAGCCAGGGTGGTGGGAGCAGTGTGGGGTTCAAACAGCTTTTGTCATTTGTTAAGTATGCCATCAAGCCCCATTCTCATGCCACAGAAACACATATAACCTACTCAACACATTAATCTAGTCACTGGTTCATGGCTGTTTCTGCACCAAGAACAAATTTGGCCCTTTCTAGCCGCACTGTGCAGGTGGGAGATGGAGTCCCACTGTCCCAGGTCTCACAAGCCACAGTCCTTGATGAGTGCTGATTATACAACCTTTATTACTGGTGGTCAGACTGAGGCACACAAGTCCTTTCTCCCTCCATCCCTTCTTAACATCCAGCCCACAAAACCACAGAATGGTGAGGGTTGGAAGAGACTTGGGGAGGTTATTTAGTCCTACCCTCCCTGCTAAAGCAGGGTCACCTAGAGCAGGTTGCATAGGATCAAGCCCAGGGTTTTGAAAGTCTCCAGAGAAGGAGAATCCACAATGTCTCTGCACAGCCTGTCCCAGGGCTCTTGACACCCTCACAGGAAAGTTTTCCCTCGTGTTCATACAGAATTTTCAGTGTTCCAGTTTGTGACCACTGCCTCTTGTATTATCACTGGGAACCACTGAATAGAGCCTGGTCCCATCCTCTCGCCTCTCTGCCCTTTAGCTATTAATCAGCACTGAGAAGATGCTTTCCCAGGCTGCTCTTTTTGTTTGTGGCCTTTCAGTATCTGAAGGGGACCTACAAAAAAGCTGGGGAGGGACTTTTTATGCTACCAGGTAGTGACAGGACTAGGGGGAATGGAGCAAAGCAGGAGATGGGTAGGTTCAGACTGGACATGAGGGGGAAGTTGTTCAGCATGAGAGTGTTGAGAGGCTGGAATGGGTTGTCCAGGGAGATAGTTGAGGCCACATCCCTAGAGGAGTTTAAGGCCAGGCTGGATGAGGCTCTGACCAGGATGATCTAGGGTAGGGTGTCCCTGCCCATGGCAGGGGGGTTGGAAATGGCTGATCCTTGTGGTCCCTTCCAACCCTGACTGATTCTACGTTCTTCACCATGACAGTGGTGAGACAGTCCTCCTCCTCCAGTCCCCCAACATCTTTGTAGCCTCTGTTGGACTCTCTCCAGTAGTTCTTTGTTTCTCTTGACCTGGTCAGCCCAGAACTGGACACAACAGATGTGGGCTCACTAGGGCAGCTTAGCAGGGGAGGAGTATCTCCCTCAACCTGCTCCTTAACCTGTTCTCCTTAATGCACGACAGGATACCAGTGGCCCTCTTGGCCATAAGGCCACATTGCTGGCTCACAGCAAACTTGTCTACCATGACTCCTAGGTCCTATCACCCCCCTCACAGAGTGTCTTTGCTGAAATCAGGGGTGTAAGCAGCTGAGCAAAGGCGCTGACAGCCAGCCTGCACATACAGGAGTTGAGGAAATTAATCACCATTCACAGATGCCAGCAGGCAGGAAGGTGTGGCAGTGACACAGGTCTGCATTCACAGCTTTTTGAAACCTGCTAACTCCAGTGGAACTGAACTGTTTCATAGAATTATGGAATGGTTTGAGTTGGAAGGGACCTTTAAAGGTCATCTCTTCCAACTGCCCTGCAGTACTGGGGGGCATCTTTAACTAGATCAAGTTGCTCACTGCCCCATCAAGCCTGACCTTGAACGTCTCCAGGGATGAGGCTTGCACTGCCTCCCTGGGCAACCTGCTCCAGTACTCCACCACCCTCATTGTAAAGAACTTCAAGAAATAAGAAGAATAAATCCTATTTTCTTCTGACCTGTAGACTAGACTAATTAGGTCTGATAACAAAAAAGCTAAGACTTGGCTTTTAGAACACCCGCCACTTCTCTGTCACCCCAAACATTTCAGAACTCCCACAGTAGCCAAAATTCCAAAGCTGTTACCTCTCACTGCCTTCCCTCCCGCAGCAGCCGCAGGCATAGGGTAGCTGACGGACAAAGGTCATTTCACATTTGCTTTAAGCATGTTTACTCTGTTCTGCTTTGCCTTTCTGGTCAAGCAAATATTTAATAAAACCAAGCTTATAGTGCAGAGTTGGCAGGACTGTCTTGTGAGCAGGAGAGGATTCGCTCCACAGGGATACGCAGGCTGGTCACGTAGGCTTTTAATAACCTTTATTATGATAGATAGAGCAGCGATGGGATGAGCTCTCCCACACAACCATTCCTCTTTTGAAAGAGGCCAGCCTTGAGAGAGCAGCAGGAGAGGAAAGATGTCACTCTTTGAGTCCTGTGTTAAGAAACATCACGTGGTGACCCTGAAGGCTGCCTCGCGTCACTTATGAGCTATGAATCGTATTTCTAACTGACACTGCTTTGATTGGGCACTAGATAGAGCTAGGAAGAAATTAGTCTTTTCAAGTACTTTTTAGTACTTGTTTTGCCCCTGCATTTTACTACCTATATTTTACCCCTGGATTTTTCTTCTCTTAGCCCTGCAGAGTCAGCACATCTGCAGCACAGGGAAATGAGAACTGCTGTGACCCAGAGACTGAAGAGGTAACAAATGGCTCCCCTTATGCAGCAGGAGCCATCTGCTCAAAGGTCATCACAACACCCAAGAGCAGAGCTGCAACAACAGGAGGTAATCTGCCCATTAAAATAAGGGGCAATCACAGGACAAGAGGAGATATGCTCTAGATGTGACATCATGATTGTCTTTGAGGTGAGAACATCACTTGCAGATGACAGGGATCATGAGGGGGACCTTCTTCCAAGCAAAGACAGCAAATGTGGTCTGGAAATCAGAAAGATTCCAGTGAGAGATTACAGGAAGGCTGGATGAGCAGCCTCTTCTGCAGCACACAGCAATGCTTCAAAAATAGTGAACCTTGTGGGGGAAAATGTTCACCTGCAGAGGAAAGAGCCCCAGTAGTCTGCCAGCACTGACAGCCACCAAGCAAGCACAGCAGCAGCCTTCTGGGACAAAGCAGGGAGAGCAGGAGCCTGAGGCTATCTTGCCATCTTTCACCAGCCATCTGAGTGACCCTAGGAGCAGAATTTTCTCTCTGTGCACTGCTGACACTCACTCCTTCTCTCCCATCTGCTCATGTCGTTTGCCCTGCACCCTCTGTCCTGGAGTCTCAATCAGTATTCAAGCCTCTAAAGGCCATAAATTATGATTTGTCTTAATTGATAAATAAAAGCAGAGGGCAAAGGGGAAGGAGGGCTGGTTGTGCAGCTTGCAGAATAGTTTGTACTCCCCCTTAGAGGATGCACCAAGGAGAAGGGGGCTGTGGATGTCTTATTACCCATGTCTGACCAGCAGCTAAGACAAACAGTGCAGTGCAAACGCCATTCCCACTCTCCCAGGCTTCTTGGGCTGCATGAGTAATTATATCATAAGTAAAAAGCAAATAAACAAAAGGCCACAGTGAGCAGGAGGGGAGATCTGGGCTTAGCATCTGAGCTGGGTATTTCCAAATTAAACTCAAACCACCTTCCCACAATGACCAGGTTCCCTTGCCTTTCCCCTACAGAGTCGTGGCCAGCAGTGATGCCGTGACCCATCATACAGGGCTCCATGATGGGGCCAGACTGTCCCACTTCCACGTGGCTCCTGCCACAACAGCCTTTTTACCAGCATGTTCAAGATTTCTAGGAAGGTCACACAGCCTCTACAGCTCTGAGGATCTGTAGGGAAAGAATCTTCAAATCCTAGAATCATCTAATAGCTTTGCTTGCAAGAGACCTTTAATATCATTGAGTTCAACCTTCAGTCTACAACCACCAAGACTATTAAACTATGTCCTGAAGTGCCATGCCCACAAGTTTCGTGAAGCTGACCTCCAGGGATGGTGACTCCACCACCTCCTTGGGCAACCTATTCCAGTGGAAGAAAGCCATCCTTCTTTCTGCAACTGTTGCCCTCTCTGCTCTGCACTTCACATGGGGTGGTGGTACTGAGAGGATGCCACAGGTCATAATGATGTTGGACTGGATGATCATCAACATCCCTGAAGGGAGGCTGTAGCCAGGTGGGGCTGGGCTCTTCTGCCAGGCACCCAGCAACAGAACAAGGGGACACAGTCTCAAATTGTGCTGAGGGAGGTCTAGGCTGGGAGGAAGTTACAGTATCACAGTATCATCAGGGTTGGAAGAGACCTCGCAGATCATCAAGTCCAACCCTTTACCACAGAGCTCAAGGCCAGACCATGGCACCAAGTGCCACGTCCAATCCTGCCTTGAACAGCTCCAGGGACGGCGACTCCACCACCTCCCCGGGCAGCCCATTCCAGTGTCCAATGACTCTCTCAGTGAAGAACTTTCTCCTCACCTCCAGCCTAAATCTCTCCTGGCGCAGCCTGAGGCTGTGTCCTCTCGTTCTGGTGCTGGCCACCTGAGAGAAGAGAGCAACCTCCTCCTGGCTACAACCACCCCTCAGGTAATTGTTGCCAGAGAGAGTGACTGGCATTGGAATAGGCTGTGCAGGGTGATGGAGTCGCTGTCCCTGGAGGTGTTGAAGCAAAGCCTGGCTGAGGCACTTAGTGCCATGGTCTGGTTGATTGGATAGGGCTGGGTGCTAGGTTGGCCTGGATGATGTTGGAGGTCTTTTCCAACCTGGTTGGTTCTAAGATTCTCCTCAAGACTGGAACTGCTGGTGGAGTCTCTTCATCACTCTACAGCATATGAAAAAACCCAAAAGAATAAAAAAGCAAAGACACTACCCACATCCTTCTCTGACCAGGGTTACGCAGGGGTGCTACACAAGCTGCATGTCATGGAGAAAATCCTAAGCCAGATATCATGCTGTTTTTTCAACATTTGAGCTACAATAGGTTGAACTTAATCTGGACAAGAAATTGAAGCAGAGAAAGCTTTTTCACAAATACAGCTGTTTCAGAGAGGCTTTTATCCATGATCGGAAAAAGGTCTCAGAGTCAGCTCCCACATAAGGGCTTCCATCAGCCTCTTCCTGTGGAATTAGCCTCTCAACTATATGCAGATAACACTTTCTCCATAATACCCCTTGAATTGGCACAATTTGGTTAAAGGACTGGTTTCCTCCTGAAGAGCAGCATGTTCTGATGCCACTCTGGGATGTGGTTATGTTTTTACTGTTATGGACCATTTCCAGCAGAAGTCAGAGACCAGTGGAGCTGGAAGATGCAGCTTGGTTCTCCTCAGCACTCTTAAGGACACAATTTCATAGAATCATAGAATCAGTCAGGGTTGGAAGGGACCCCAAGGAGCAGCCACTGCCAACCTCCCTGCCATGCCAAGGGACACCCTACCCTAGAGAAGGCTGCACACAGCCTCAGCCAGCCTGGCCTTAAACACCTCCAGCCATGGGGCCTCAACCACCTCCCTGGACAACCCATTCCAGCCTCTCTCCACTCTCATGCTCAACAACTTCCTCCTCATGTCCAGTCTGAACCTACCCAGCTCCAGCTTTTCTCCATTCCCCCCAGTCCTGTCACTACCTGGTAGCCTAAAAAGTCTCTCCCCAGCTTTTTTGTAGGCCCCCTTCAGATCCTGGAAGGACACAAGAAGGTCACCTGGGAGCCTCCCCTTCTCCAGACTGAACAACCTCAACTCCTTCAGTCTGTCCTCATAGCAGAGCTGCTCCAGCCCTCTGATCATCCCTGTGGCCCTTCTCTGGAAGACTCTGCAAAATGCAACCCAGATGGGACCCTGGACAAGGAAAGTTTGGATGAAAAGAATATCATCTTGGCAGAAGAAACTTTTCTAACTTCTTTTACCTCAGCTGGTGGTTGTTATTAGATGGGAGGAGAGAAGGGAATGGTGAATACATCCTCAAAATACATCAGGTTTCAAGGGGATAAAGTCAAGAAGCATGTGCTGTGGCTGAAAGTACAGGGAGAGGAGAAAGAGAGATCTAGGGCATTCAGTTTTGATCTCACAAAACTCATGGCCATGGCCTTGTACCAGAGACTGGCACAAATCCATCCCAGTGCAATGGCAGCTCCTGAAAGGAACACGTCACTGGGTGAACATGGGAGACAACAGCTTCTCCCTGTTTGGCACACACACACAGCCCTCTTGCCATCAAAGGTGGCAGACACACATTGTCAAGTCCTCTGCCACGAATGCATATTGGCAGCAGGTACAGTGCGAGGCCAGCACCAAGAGGAGTCACACATGGCAACCTAGCTGCAGAGAGCCATGAAAGCAAACTCACCCAACTGTCAACCCAGCTTCAGACAGTACCTCAGCAAAAGTACTTGTTAAAATCTAGACCAGGACCAAAATGTGCTTATAAACAGCACAAGGAAGGGGAAGAAAACCGACCACCTTCTCCTGCAGAGTGGGTCTGACACAGACCCAGGGTCTTGCTGGCTGGTAGGATAACCTCAGCAAGTTCTCCATCAGGCAGCATCTGACTAGAATGAAGCCAACAGCACCCAGGGCTCCTGGGGAGTGCCAATGGCATGAGCTGGGTGGTTAATGAAGCCCAGCATTAATCAGGCAGCACGTTCCTCTGTTTACTGCTGCTCCACTCAGGCAGGGCTATTTATTTCCCAGGATATGGGAAGCCAAGCACAGATGCTGATGAGGCAGACGCCGTGTGACAGAGCCAGCACACAGCAATTCAGCACCAAATGCAGCTACACACTCCCTTTAATCTCAGCTAAAGCTGTTTTTTTCTCCCTGGCTTCCTTTAATAAACTTTGATTATCATGGATAGAAGCTTTTCTTTAAGAGTCTACATGGTGAGGAAAAAAATCACACAGAGACACTGCCAACAGCTCTCCCAACAAAGACCATCTCCTAACTTCAGGTAAATCCTTTCTCCCTAAGCTTCCAACCTGTTCACACCTAATGGAAGCTGAAGGCAAGTACCTGTCTGAGGGCATGCCAGACCATCTTTTCCTTGGAGCTTGAGCTAGTGAAGAGATCCTGGCTCAAGCTGCAGCTTGTCCCAAATAAAGAAATTACTTTCAAGAGTGCTTTACTTGCAAGGCAGGACAACGTGGCCTTCCCTCCTCACACAGATGATTCTGTTTAGGCACTCAGATGGTGTCTATCACCTTGTTACCAGTGTGTTCAGGTGGCCAAGAAGGCCAACAGCATCTTGGCTTGGATCAGCAAGAGTGTGACCAGCAGGACCAGGGCAGGGATCATGCCCCTGTATGCAGCACCTCAAATACCAGGTTCAGTTTTGGGCCATGAACTACAAGAAGGACATATTGGTGCTTGAGTGAGCACAGGGAAGGGCAACAAAGCTGGTGAAGGGTCTACAGAACAAATCCTGTGAAAGGCAGCTGAGGAAACTGAGACCTTCTCAATCTCCTGAATTTCCTGAAGGGAGGTTGGAGCGAGGTGGGTGCTCTTCTTGTCCTCCAAGGAACTAGCAATAGAATAAGCATAAATGGCCACAAGTTGCACCAGGGGAGGTTTACTTTGGGTATTAGGAAAATTTCTTTGCAGAAAGAGTAGTCAGGCATTGGAACAGGCTGCTGAGAAAGGTGCTGGAGTCATCATACACACAGACTCAGTCAGGCTGGCAAAGACCCTTGGGATCACCGAGTCCAGCCAATAACACTGCTCTACAAAGCTCACCCCTAAACCATACCCCCAAGCACCACATCTAAACGACCTTTAAACACATGCAGAGCTGGTGAGTCAACCACCTCCCTGGGCAGCCCATTTCAACATCTGACTACTCCTTCTGTGAGTAAAATTTTCCTTGTGCCCAGTCTAAAACCAGACTGTTGCAGTTTGAGGCCATTCCCTCTTGCTCTAGCACTAATCACCTGTGAGAAGAGGCCAGCACCAACCTCTCTACAAGGCCACAGCATCACAGAACTGTCCCTGGGGCTGGGCTGGGTGGCTGTGCCGTGCCACCGTGGGAGTGTTCTAAAAGAGAAGTAGATAGAGTGCTCTGGAGACATGGTTTAGTGAGCATGGTGGTGGTGGACTGACAGTGGGACTTGATGACCTTACAGGACTTTTCCAACCTTAATGAGTCTCTGATCTGCCAGAAGCAAATTAAGGAATGGGATTAACACTCGTTCTGAGTAGGAATTTCTTCTTTCTTTGCTCAGTTCCCCTGTGTCATCAAATTGCTCGTTGATGATGTCTCTGCCTGCATTTCAGACCTGGTTTCCTATCAGCAAAAGCAGGTCAGAGTTGTGCTCCTTTGAGCTTGGGAGGGAGAGCAGACAATTTGGTAATGGCTTCTCATTTCCTCCAGGAATTGCCTGCAAAGAGGCTCAAAGGAAAGAACACAAATATTCAGTGCCACAGACAGAAGAATGGAGTTTTGAGGTCATGGCAATAACCTACAAATCCAGAGACTAGATTTAAACTCTCTTTTCTGGAGCAGACTCGTAAGTGAACTCCATGACTAAGTGCCACCCTCCATGACTCAGGCATTTCCAAGTCTGCTGGAAGGATTCTGAGGATAAATCTATTAAAATTATTCCTCATCACAGTAATAGAGGAAATGTGAATCCTCAGACAAGCAAACTATTGTAGCAAGAACACACAAGGTCAGTGATTTGAGGTAAACCATGCCACAAATGTGCTTAACTTTGTTGACCCTACCTTGAGAAAGCTTTCTCTGAGACCATATAGGTCCAAAGAACTGAGAAAAGTGAAGCATCACCAAATGTCAGAGTGCCAGGTTGGCTTCTATTTCATTTTCATCCCCATCAAAGCCATTGTACAATTCAGGAACTTTGTTCTCCTCACTACAAAGTGTCTCATAGAATCATTTTGGTTGGAAAAGACCTTTAAGGTCATTGACCTCAGCCATTAAGCCCTCACTGCCAGGTCACCAGTAAACCATGTCTCTCAGCACTACATCTGTCATAGAAATACAGAATCAACCAGGTTGGAAGAGACCTCCAAGATCATCCAGTCCAACCTAGCACCCAGCCCTGGCCAATTAACCAGACCATGGCACTAAGTGCCTCAGCCAGGCTTGGCTTCAACACCTCCAGACACAGCGACTCCACCACCTCCCTGGGCAGCCCATTCCAATGCCAATCACTCTCTCTGCCAACAACTTCCTCCTAACATCCAGCCTAGACCTCCCCCCAGTACAACTTGAGACTGTGTCCCCTTGTTCTGTTGCTGGTTGCCTGGGAGAAGAGCCCAACCCCACCTGCCTACAGCCTCCCTTTGGGCAGTTGTAGACAGCAATGAGGTCACCCCTGAGCCTCCTCTTCTCCAGACCAAATACCTCCAGCTCCCTCAGATGATATCAGGATGAGGAATACAGTGCTTCAGAGGGGTGTAGAGCTGGTGGATTTGCTCTGTAGGATCAGCCTATCTGCTTACTAGATGAGCTTGAGTTACAAGTAACTGGTGCTTGATGGTTCAGAGAGCATGAGAAGTTAAACCTCCTGAGGTTCTGCAAGGTCCAGCACCTGGATCTTGGCAATGGAGGCTAGAGGATGATAAGATAGACAGCAGCCAAGTGGTGAAGGACTTGGAGATGATACGGGGTGAAGAGCTGGACATGGATCAGCAATGTGCTCTCACAGTCCAGACCAAACTGTGTCCTGGGTTACATTCCCAGCAGTGTGGGTAGCAGGTGAAGGGAGGAGATTCTGCCCCTCTGCTTCACTGAGACTCCACCTGCAGTGTTTGGTCCAGCTCTGGAGTCCCCATCACAGGAGAGACAAGGACCTGGAGGAGTGGGTCCAGAGAAGGCCACAAGAAAGATGCAAGGGCTGCAAGTCCTCTGCCATGATGAAAAGAGAGTTTGGGCTTTTTAGCCTTGAGAAGAATTCAGGGAGACCTTCTTGTGGCCTCTTTAAAAGAGGCCTATAAAAGAGATAGGGACAGACTTTTGAGCAGGTCAACTTTTGTTGTGGCAGGACAAGGGGTGATGAGTTTAAACTAAAAGAAGGGTGACTCAGATTAGACCTAAAGAAGACATTTGTTTATGATGAGGGTAGCAAGACACTGGCCCAGGTTCCCAGAGAGGTGGTAGATGCACCATCCCTGGAAATGGTCCAAATCAGGGTGTACCAAGTTCCAAGCAACCTAATCCAATTAAAGATGTCCTCACTTACTGCAGAGGTGTCAGAATAGGTGATCCTTAAAGGTCCCTTCCAGCCCAAACCATTCTGTGATTCTTTATGAAGAGCCTGCAACAGGCCAGCCCAATGTGATTAGTGCAAGCACAGCTGTGTACGCCCAGAATCTTCAAGAGTAAGGACCAGCAATCCTGGAGCTGCATCAACCTTTGCAGTCAGAAGCAGGCTGAGCACACAGCAGGAGTGGGAACGTAAAGAAAATGCTGTTAACAAAACCATATCGCAAGGAGGAAAGAGACAGGTAGAGGTGTGATGAGTTCAGTGATGCAGGGTTTGCAGCAGAGGCAAGAACAAAGTCTCCCTTTTTGCTTTATTCAGCATAAAACTTCCTCTTTTCATTTATGGTAGATATTCAACGTGTTCTGGAGCAGCAAGCACTAGCCAGGGATGAGGCCAGCAAAAAGACCTGACACAGCAAATCATTCATTTCCAGCTTCCCACATGAGTGGCTAAAGAGAGTAGATGAGCAAGCACAGTCCCATAAACCAGGGAAGGCTGGACCTATCACCTCCTATCATAGCCAGATCTGGAGTCCAACACACTCATTATCACTACCAGCAGGAAGGAGTAGTGCTGACTGGCATTTGCTCTCCCAAACCTAAAAGAAAGCTTCAGTTCACTGCAGCCATCATGTTTTTTACAGTGACAACTGTATTATGGAGGGAAAAAAAATGTTAGACCTGTCCTTGTTTTATTCTTTTCTGCAATGACTAATTCTGGCCAAATTCCTAAGTGTTTCTAGGTGAGTCTTGCTGAACCCAGGAACCTCCTGGGCAGACACATGCCATGTATTTTAGAACTGCCTTTTACATAACAGCTTTTCCAGCAACTGGCCTCTGGCAGCCCTTGCGCAGGTCAGATGAGGGACAGGATTTTTCCATGATTCTGTAGCACCTGGGGCAATTAGATCCCAATTTGGTTAGTTCATAACTTGCACATGTTAGCTGAACTGATCACTTCTACTGACTTCATAAGCTTGAGATCTGTAAGAGATGTCATAAGGCTGACAAGTCCATAAATCTGCCCCAAAGTTCAGCAACCTCAAATGTCAGAAATCTTCTGCAGATATGAGATGCTGCAGAGCACAATCTCTTCCTTATAACACAAACTGCATTAAAATGCTCTTAATCATTCTGGCATAAAAATACTTTTTATCAAGTTCAAAACAAAGCAGCGCTCAATACAGATGCTGTGTTCAGGAGATTCCTCCTGAGAAATGAACACCCAAGATCACAGAATCATAGAATCACAGAATCATAGAATCATAGAATCAAGCAGGTTGGAGAAGAACTCCAAGCTCATCCAGTCCAACCTAGCACCCAGCCCTAAACAATCAACCAGACCATGGCACTAAGTGCCTCAGCCAGGCTTTGCTTCAACACCTCCAGCCACAGAGACTCCACCACCTCCCTGGGCAGCCCATTCCAATGCCAATCACTCTCTCTGACAACAACTTCCTCCTAACATCCAGCCTAGACCTCCCCTGCCACAACTTGAGACTGTGTCCCTTTGTTCTGTTGCTGCTTGCCTGGCAGAAGAGCCCAACCCCACCTGGCTACAGCCTCCCTTCAGGGAGTTGCTGACAGCAATGAGCTCTACCCTGAGCCTCCTCTTCTGCAGGCTGCACACCCCCAGCTCCCTCAGCCTCTCCTCACAGGGCTGTGCTCCAGGCCCCTCACCAGCTTCATTGCCCTTCTCTGGACACCTTCCAGCACCTCAACATCTCTCTTGAATTGAGGAGCCCAGAACTGGACACAGCACTCAAGGTGTGGCCTGTCCAGTGCTGAGTACAGGGAAAGAATAACCTCCCTTGTCCTCCTGGCCACACTGTTCCTGATCCAGGCCAGGATGCCATTGGCTCTCTTGGGTACCTGGGCACACTGCTGCCTCATTTTCAGCTACTCTCTACCATCACCCCAAGGTCTCTTTCTTCCTGGCTGCTCTCCAGCCACTCTGTCCCCAGCCTATAGTGCTGCTTGAGTTTGCTGTGGCCAAAGTGCAGAACCCTGCACTTGGCCTTGTTCAATCTCATCCCATTGGCCTCTGCCCACCCATCCAGTCTAGGTCCCTCTGCAGGGCTCTTCTACCCTCCAACAGCTCCAAATCTGCTCCTAGCTTGGTGTCATCTGCAAACTTCCTGTTGCTGGACTCAATCTCCTGGTCCAGATCATCAATGAAGATATTGAACAGAACTATGCCCAGCACTGATCCTTGAGGAACACCACTAGTGACAGCTGCCCACTGGATTTGGCACCATTCACCACCAGTAAATTGGTGTATAGGGTTAACACTCCTGGGGGAGTGACCCTGAACCTGACCCTAGGGGTCTTGGCCCCTCCTCAGGGGTGGGCCACACTCCAGGTGATGGTTAGCCCACTCCCCCCACTTCCTGCGGTATAAAAGAGGAGCACTTCCTGCTCCTCGTTCTCTTGCTCGTTTCTCCTTTACCTGCGTTCATGATCACACACACCCACACTGATACTGCATACCAGCCACGAGGCAGAGACACCATCACACACTCGGGTTGTATCCATCCCTGTTTTGTATTTTGCTGTTTTCCCTTCCTTATCCTTTGTAAACTCCCCTACCTCCAATCCCTTTTTCTAAGTTATTGTTAAACTTTTCCTTTTTTAACTTCCAAATCGAGTGAGATTGATTTATTGGGGTGTCCCTACCTTTTATCTCTCTCCCTGTCTTTTGGGGAAAGGAGGGGGAGGAGGGGAGGGCACTCAATAAACTCTATAAATTCTATAAATTGTCATTGGGTCTACCAAATTTATAAGAGTCTCTGGGAACTTGCATTTGAACCCAAGACAATTGGATATCAGGAACAACTTCTTTACTGAAAGAGTAGTGAGACATTGGAACAGGCTCCCCAGGGAGGTGGTAAAGTCTCTATCCCTGGAAGAATTTAGAAGCTATGTAGATATGGCACTGAGGGACATGGTTTAGTGGTCACCTAGCAGTACTGGGTAAACAGAGTTGATGATCATAAAATTTCTGCTAAGGAAAATGATTGTATTCTGGGATAACTAGCTCCAAATCATACTTGACAGCCTCAAGATGTTGCAGAGCTAGACAGGATCAGATCTGGACAAGAGACAGAATTGTGCTAATAGAGGTAGAATGCTAATCACCTGTACTGTTTGTTAACAGCAAGATTAGAAGCGAACTGATGTTGTAGACACAACCAAAGGCTGCATTTGCAAGGAGATGCACAAATCTCTCCTGTACAGCAAACAGCCAGATTTATTTTAGTACAAAATGATGCCAATTCCTGTGCTCGTGGTGCAGGGCAGTGTGTGCATGCACAATTACAGCCAGCATCAGCAGCAACACGTATGGCTCAGGTTGTCTGACATGTTCTCTACCAAGATTCAGTTTTAAAGTCCTCATTACTTTGACAGGCTTGAAGAACTCAGGGGACAATTTCCTCAGTTTGGTGTCTGCCTCAGGCTAACATCACCGTAGAAAGCTGTATTCAGAATAGTTTGGGCAATTTTGAGAACTAAATTAGGAGAAAAGTTTCTTGCATATTACTGATTTTTTTTTTCCTCTGTGCTTGACCTTGGTTATATTCTGCTCACTGTCTTAATGAAAACCCTTTCATAGCTTGGAGTAGGTAGTAATAATTGGGAGAGTCTTCCCATTCTGTCACAAAGATCTTCTGACCATGCTTCAAAGTGGCTAAATCCAACCAAGTTATAGCATCTAATAATATGTGCATTGCAAGTAAAGATGTTTGCCTTTCCCACTGCTCCCAGGGTGGATCAGCCAGTGCTTGGGCTATCACCACAGGAGGAGTAGAACATGCTCAATATCAGGGATGAAGGGACAAAGTAGGTTTTCCCCTCGTTTCTTGGTTGGAAGCTGTTGTAATGCTGAAGCACTGCTGCTGAGGACAACTCATATGTGCTCCCTGATGAATTTATGCTGCAACTCAGCTTAATTAACTCAGTCTGAAAGTGGAAGAGGAGGATCCTTTGACACAAGGAAAGGAAAGTGGGGGAGGGGGAGAAAATCAGGCAGAGACAATTTAAGGAAAGGGATGTGAGCAGAGGCTGGGAAATGTGGGCAAACTGCAGATTTGCAAGTTCTGTAATCACTGAAACATCCTCTCCTCATGAATGGGGCATTGATCCCACAACCCTTGAGTCTCCTAATTCCCTTGAGATGGATTTCTTCCAGCTGCTGACAAATCTGGAGGTCAAATCAGCTACATAAGGTTAAATTTCTGGAGAGACATTTTTTTTTTCCTTTGCTCAAGAGCTTAGAAAATGGAAATCAAACCAAAAAGGTAAGGACAAGAACAAAAAAAGAGCAGGTAGCTGCTGAACTATTTCAGACTTATGTTGCATCTTCAGGAGATCTTCCTAAGAAAGGACAATGCTAGACCCTTCCAATTCCTCCTCAATATCAGCAGCCAGCAGCTCTAATCAAGATTTTCCTACTAAGGGCACATCTCTAATTCCAGGAGTTTCAGTCTAGAAGCACCTCAGGGAAAGAGAGGTCCAAGGTGGTGAAGACTTGGCTAAGGTTACACAGAGTCAGTGTGGCTAAGATGCACAGCAGATGGGTTTAATGCCAAGCTCAGTGCCACAGTGGGTGCTAGGTTGGACCGGATAATCTTGGAGGTCTCTTCCAACCTGGTTGACTCTATGATTCTATGATTCTAAGTATCCTGTGAAGCCACACATGCAGCACCTGGAGAACCTCCTGTGGTTTCTCTTTTAGGAACATGACCCCCATCCAATGTCTCCAGAGCAGTACATTCCCATCAGTCCTAAAGCCATCCACTCCACCAGCACTTTGCTAGCATCAGCAGAATAGGTGCATTATACACTACAGTGTCATTGTTGAAGCTACTTTAAATAGTTCGGTCCAGCTGAGTGTCTGCATGGATGCATCCAGAGTGGCCTGAAAGGACACAATAGAGTCCTGCTGCCAGCACCCAGCCTGAAGAGCCAAGGAGAGGAAGTGAGGAGGTGTCTGCTCCAGCTATGCTTCTGCAAGAGTTTCTGCCCCTGGGGAGGAATAACCCCTCACTGCAGGTGAGGGGCTGACCTGCTGGAAAGCAGCTCTGCATGGAAGGATCTGGGAGTGCTGGTAGATAACAGGTTCACCACGAGCCAGCAATGTGCCCTCGTGACCAACAAGGCCAACATTCTCCTGGGATGCACGCAGAAGAGTGTGGCCAGCAGGTCAAGGGAGGTTCTCCTCCTCCCCTACTCTGCCCTGGTGACACCACACCTGGAGTATTTTCTCCATTTCTGAACTTCCCAGTTCAAGAGGGACAGGCAACTACTGGAGAGAGTACAGCAGAGAGCCAGCAGAGATGCTGAGGTCACTGAAGCAACTCTGTGAGGAGGAAAGGCTCAGAGACCTGGGGCTGCTTAATATGGAGAAGAGCAGCCTGGGAGGGGACCTTCTCAATACTGATCAATATCTAAAGGGTGGACTATTTTCAGTGATGTCCAGTGATAGGAAAAGGGGCAACAGGTACAGAATGAAACATAGGAGGCTTCACTTGAATATAAAGACAAAATTCTTTCCTGTGAGGATGCTGAACCTGTGGACCAGGCTGCCCAAAGAGGCTGTGGAGTCTCCTTCTCTGGAGAGGTTCCAAGCATGCCTGGACATGTGTTCCTGTGCAACCTGGCAGAAAGGGACCTGGGGGTACCGGTAGACAAGTAGCTGAACATGAGCCAGCAGTGTGCCCAGGTGGCAAGGAAAGCAAACAGCATCCTGACCTGCATCAGGAACAGTGTGGCCAGCAGGACAAGGGAGGTTATTCTTTCCCTGTACTCAGCACTGGACAGGCCACACCTTGAGTGCTGTGTCCAGTTCTGGGCTCCTCAATTCAAGAGATGTTGAGGTACTGGAACATGGCCAGAGAAGGGCACGAAAGCTGGTGAGGGGCCTGGAGCACAGCCCTGTGAGGAGAGGCTGAGGGAGCTGGGGGTGTGCAGCCTGGAGAAGAGGAAGATCAGGGCAGACCTCATTGCTGTCTATAACTACCTGAAGGGAGGCTGTAGCCAGGTGGGGTTGGGCTCTGCTGCCAGGCAAGCAGCAGCAGAACAAGGGGACAGAGTCTCAAGTTGTGGCAGGGGAGGTCTAGGCTGGATGTTAGGAGGAAGTTGTTGTCAGAGAGAGTGACTGGCATTGGAATGGGCTGCCCAGGGAGGTGGTGGAGTCACCATCCCAGGAGGTGTTGAAGCAAAGCCTGGCTGAGGCACTTAGTGCCATGGTCTGGTTGACTGGCCAGGGCTGGGTGCTAGGTTGGACTGGATGATGTTGGAGGTCTCCTCCAACCTGGTTGATCGTATGATTCTAGGAAGCTCATCTGGGTGCACCTGCTTTACCAAGGAGTTGGATGAGAGAAGTCCATTCCGACCCCCACATTCTGTGATTTTGTGATCCTCCAGACTGACAAACCTCGAGAGGAGACACTGTCAGGCTGCTGTCAGCAATGGCACTGTGTGGAAAGCTAATTACTGCTGCTGCAAAGCACACCTGCACAAGGCAAAACCTCCTTCTACAAACACCTTCCCTCAGACACTCAGATGCGGATGGAAGCTGGAGGTGCAGGATCTGATCCTTCATTTGTGCGAACGCCTGCCGAGTGCTATCAACGAGCCAACAAATCACCATAGAGCAGCCACAAGCAGGGTGATGCAATTGTTTTAGCCATTTGCACAGCCTCAGAATTGCAGATCCATCATCACAAGGCATTAGCTGTGTTAGGATAGGTGTTACAGAGACAACTCAACAGCAGAAGCAGCACACGAGCCCATTCTGTCTGCAGAAGATACTTTATGCTTTTGCAATAACCAGTGGTTATTGGGTCATACTACCCAGAGGAAAGTTACTTGTTTGCTTAAAGTCAGCTACAAGCCAAATGTCACCCCAAAGTCTAATTTAATCCAGATCCAAACCACCATCTGCTTTGTTCATCTCTGCTCACACAGTCTAAGGGCACCTGTGTCTGAGACGAGGGGTAGTTTTAATGTGGGGGCATAGGAAGGTCATCTCTGTTCATAAAATCCTGCTCATTAGAAATGGGGGTCTTGATGACACAGGTTGTAAGACCTGAAGAAACACTACAAAACAGGTGCCTAGGTGCTGAAAGAGTAAGACCCACAGAGGATTGTTTCTTATGTGCTCTCCAGGAGCCACCATCAAAGCTGCACTGCAGAAGGCAAGCCTGTCCTCGTTTTCCCACTGCCTCCATCTCTGCACTCTTCCTGCTCTCCAGAACAGGACTTGTTGCTCTCTCCCCACACATCTCAGCAACCCAAAGCTGCATTTCAAATGGTGCAGAAGTCTCAAAACCTTGAAAAAAATTGTAAGCCTGTACCCCTTGCACTCCTGCTCTTTGGTGATTTGGTCACAGCTCTTTTAACACAACACATCATCATCTAGTGGAAGATGTCCCTGCTCACTGCATGAGAGTTCAAGGTCACTTCCAGCCAAAGGCCTTCTGGGATTTTATGACCCAATGCCCAGGAGACTCGGAGAAGAGGCTGGAGCAGGCAGTGCCTTGTCCTGCCTCCTGCATGGCTGGGACATGCAGCTTGGGGCCAGATGGGGAAGCCTGGGTGGCTGCAGATGAGTTTTAATGACACAAGGCATGCACTCAGACAGGAAGCTGGGCTGAAGTTTGCCCTTGCTTCAAAAGTTGAAGTCTATAAATCTTTTGCTTTGACTAGAGAAAAAAAAAGGCAGGGGAGGAGAGGAAGGAGAATGAAGTCTGGGTTATTGGCAGGAGCATTTGGCTGAATGCAGCATCAGTTTGTGTTAAGTTTATCAGAACAGACCTGAGGAGCACATTCAGGTGCCACTTCTGGGCTTATTCTCAATCACGGAATCATAGAACCCTTTTAGTTGTAAAAGGCCTTTAAAATCAAGTTCAACCATTCATTTGAGAGAGTGATTTGCCACTGGAATGGGCTGCCCAGGGAGGTGGTGGAGTTGCCATTCCTGGAGGTGTTCAAGCACAGCCTGGATGAGGCACTTAGTGCCATGGTCTGGTTGACTGGCTAGGGCCGGGTGCTAGGTTGGACTGGATGATCTTGGAGGTCTCATCTAACCTGGCTGATTGTATGATTCTATGATTCACCCAGTACTGCCAAGTCACCACTAAACCATGCCCCTCACCAGCTTTGAAATACCTCCATGGAAGAGGACTCCATCACTGCCCTGAGCAAACAGTTCCAGGGCTTGGCAATACTTTCAGGGAAGAAAAATTTCCTAATGTCCAATGTAAACCTCCCCTGGTACAACTTGGGGCCATTTCCTCTCATTCTATTATTTTAACCTAGTAAACAAGACACATGGATGTGGTGTGGAGGGATGTAGTTTAGTGGCAGCAGCTTAGCAATACTGCTGAGATTGTGAGTTGCTCTTGATGATGCAAAGGTCCCTTCCAACCTCAACAGTTCTATGATTCTATGGAAATAAAAGCCTTGCACAAGGGAGACTCCTACAAGAACAGCCCATCCAGCAACTTCCTTTACCAGACTGACCTTTGCTAGGTCACTGCCAGCAAACACACTCAGAAACTGGAAGACTTGCTGCGTGGACCAAATAACGCTGTGGCAATGTCATGGCTAAATACTGTGGGCACATCAAACACCAACCTATCCTCTGCTTCTGCAGTAAATCAGAAATCCCCACCAGCTGCCAGCAGAAGGAAGCTCACAGCTCCCAGCTGAGAGCCCACAGCTCCCAGCTGGAGTCTTGCCAGATGCTGGAACACCGGCATAAAACCCGCAGCATCATGCACAGGTGTAAAAATGTTATCGTAGTTCAATGGGTTATTAATAACAAGACATTTCTCCTCTGTGGCCATCTGCACCTCATACACCCCCACAAATCCGGCTCTTTCCTCTACCAGCTAAAACATACTCTCTCATTCAGGGCAGATAATTCCCTTTATTTATATCTTTGTCTTCAAATCATGCATGAAGGTAGCGCTCAGCAGGCGGTTTCTCTGGTGGGGTCCATGCAGACTAACGTTGTGCCAAGCACCATGAACCCAGAACAGAGGGTTTTCTACCAAGGTGCCAGGAATAACACAAATAAACTCTTCTTCTCTCCCTGGCTTGATATCTACAGCTCCCACACATCCCTACCAGCGGGGCCTTAAAACTAAAACAGACTGGATCTACGTGGCATGAATGCATTCTGGAAATTGATCTCTTCTTGCTGAAAGCTCTGTGTTTGCTTGAGCTTCCTGCCTTCCAAGTCCTACAAGTGCCACATGTTGCACAGCTGGATTCCTGACAGAGAAAGAAAACAGGAGGGAAGAAAGAACAGATTTCATATATATATGTGTACACACACACACAACTGTGCCCAGGTGGCCAAGAGAGCCAATGGCATCCTGGCCTGCATCAGGAAGAGTGTGGCCAGTAGGACAAGGGAGGTTATTCTGCCCCTGTACTCAGCACTGGACAGGCCACACCTTGAGTGCTGTGTCCAGTTCTGGGCTCCTCAATTCAAGAGAGATGTTGAGGTGCTGGAACGTGTCCAGAGAAGGGCGACGAAGCTGGTGAGGGGCCTGGAGCACATCCCTGTGAGGAGAGGCTGAGGGAGCTGGGGGTGTGCAGCCTGCAGAAGAGGAGGCTCAGGGCTGACCTCGTTGCTGTCTACAGCTACCTGAAGGGGCATTGTAGCCAGGTGGGGGGTGGCCTCTTCTCCCAGGCAACCAGCAATAAAACAAGGGGACACAGTCTCAAGTTGTGCCAGGGAAAGTATAGGCTGGATGTTAGGAGGAAGTTGTTGTCAGAGAGAGTGATTGGCATTGGAATGGGCTGCCCAGGGAGGTGGTGGAGTTGCTGTCCCTGGAGGTGTTGAAGCAAAGCCTGGCTGAGGCACTTAGTGCCATGGTCTGGTTGACTGGATAGGGCTGGGTGCTAGGTTGGACTGGATGATGTTGAAGGTCTCTTCCAACCTGGTTGATCTATGGTTCTATGAAGTGCAATGGCCAAGGATTTCAGGTTGCCTCTAAACTTCAGCAAAGTAGCTTCACATAGAATCATAGAATGAACCAGGTTGGAAGAGACCTCCAAGATCATCCATATCTCCAAGAGACCCATGTGCAGGGAACACAGAGCTCTTGAGCTTCCAGAGGTCTGCTCTCCCCAGGGCAGAAGAGGAAGGAAAATGAAGCAGGAGGCTCTGAAGGACTTGCTGCTCTGAAGATGCTCAAGACTGGCTCTTGCAGGAAAGGATCTGCAGAAAAAAATGTATCAGGGAAGGCTGGAGATAAGACAGTCATGAGGAAGAAAGACAGACTGGTGTGGCAGGAAGGGAGATGCTGACTACTTTTAATTCTCAAACATGCTGGGCTGTGACTACTAAAATAAAAACACATTTGTCTAGCTCCAGGAGAATTTGTTCACCCTCAGCAGCCCTAACAAGAATACCAGTAAGGTTAGAGAAGACCTCTATGACCATAAACTCTAAGCATCAACCCAGCATCACCATGCCCACTAAACCAACGTCCTGAGGTGCCATGTCTACACAATTTTTGGAACACCTTCAGGGGCAGTGAGTCCACCACCTCCTTGGGCAGTCTGTTCTGATACTTGACCACTTTTTCAGTCAAGAATTTTTTTTCCTAATATCCAACCTAAACCATCCCTTGCACAACTTCAATACTGCATTTCTGGGCTCCCCAGTTGAAGAGGGACAGGGATCTGCTGGAGAGGGTCCAGCAGAGAGCTACGAGGATGATTCCAGGACTGCAGGGCACTTCCTTATGAGGAAAGGCTGAGGGACCTGGGGCTGTTTAGTCTGGAGAAGAGAAGACTGAGAAGGGATTTGATAAATGTTTATAAACATCTGAGGGCAGGGGGACAGACTCTACTCACTTCCACAGGGGCAGATCCCTGGGCTCCAGCACAGCTAATGTTCTCACAAAGACACGTGCAGCAGCATCCCCCTCCAAGATGCCAAGCCAAAGGGAAGACAGCCTCGTGAGGTTCAACACGACCAAGTGCAAGGTCCTGCAGCTGGATCAAGGCAATGCCAAGCACAAATCCAGGCTAGGCAGTGAGAGGCTGGAGAGCAGCCCTGAGGAGAGTGACTTAGGGGTGCTGCTGGACAAGAAGCTTAACATGAGCCAGCAGTGTGCACTTGCAGCCCAGGAAGCCAAACAGAGCCTGGGCTGCATCAGGACAAGTGTGGCCAGCAGAGGAGGTGATTCTCCCTCTCTACTCTGCTCTAGTGAGACCCCAGCTGGAGTACTGCATCCAGTTCTGCAGCCTCCATTACAAGAAGGATGTGGAGATGCTGGAGTGTGTCCAGAGAAGGGCCACGAGGATGCTCAGAGGGCTGCAGCACCTCTCCTATGAGCACAGACTGAAAGAGTTGGGGCTGTTCAGTCTGGAGGAAAGGAAGCTCTCAGGTGACCTTCTTGTGGCCTTCCAGTATCTGAAGGGGGCCTACAAAAAAGCTGGGGAGGGACTTTTTAGGCTACCAGGTAGTGACAGGACTGGGGGGAATGGAGCAAAGCTGGAGATGGGTAGGTTCAGACTGGACAGGAGGAGGAAGTTGTTGAGCATGAGAGTGGTGAGAGGCTGGAATGGGTTGCCCAGGGAGGTGGTTGAGGCCCCATGGCTGGAGGTGTTTAAGGCCAGGCTGGATGAAGCTATGGCCAGGCTGATATAGGGTAGGGTGTCCTTGCCCACAGCAGCGGGGTTGGAACTAGCTGAACTTTGTGGTCCCTTCCAACCCTGACTGATTCTATGATTCTATTATTCATGGTGAGCAGCACTTTAACAAGTCACAGCAAAGAAGAAAACGAAGCCAATGCTATTTCCCATCAAGTATACTGCTCTTTCAAACAGGAGAGGGGGAAAAATTCATACCCGAAGCAAAGTACAGATCGTGTTCATAAATACAGGAGAAGGTCAGCTTCCTCCTCACCAATAACTCAGTCCCACAGGAATCAGGCATGGTATTTGATATAGGGCAGATATTTGATTCCTTCCTCTGTGTGGGAATGCCAGCACACATGGATCCTTCACCCACCACATCCACCTTCCCCACCACGTAGCGGTATCACTGTGGGCCAGTTTAGGTCCCTTCTGCTGACTGCCCTGCTTCAGCAGTGACCGAAACCAGTTTAAAACCCAGTCCCTCTTAGCACTGAGCTGAGGAAGGGATTTTTCTCTTTCTATGTTTGAGAATAAGCAATTGCTGCAGAATCTTCTGCCTCAGCCCAGCAACAGTGAGACCTTGGAAGAGGCTAATTATGGGTTGTGAAGTAAGTCACCCACTGGCAGAGAGCAGTGGAGAAGAGACAGGCGAGCAACAACCTGCATCTGGAGACCTTTTTGCTTGTTGTAAAATACAGCCAATCCTTCTCTCTGTGTTACCAGGCAAGGAGAAGTAAGACAGGAGAGGAGACAAGCATCAAGTGAAACCCCTGCATGAAAGGGGACATTTTTCTTTTCCAACTCACTATTGCATGTCTAAGGAGCACGGTCTTGAAGCACCACAGGTAACTGGTGCATATCTTTGGGTAGTTATGGAGAAGACTCAAAATTATTACACGCACACATACTGAGAAGGAAGAGAGGCAGAGCAGGAAAGCAGCCTGTGTGGACACATAAGGCTGTTGCTGGGGTGAAACGTGGCTCAACACACTCCATGCATGACAGCCACAGATGTCTGCAGGAGTATGAGAGTACGAACAACCAAGGACTGAGAAAGCAGACTGCCATCAAGTCACAATCTGCTTGGGATCTCCTCCAGGCTTGTGGCACCTTGTGCTGCCCTACTTGAGTGCTCCTGGCCAAGCTTCAGCCAAGTCACCTGAAGGGATGAGAAGTGCTGCACAGCCTTCATCTTCTACCTTTGACAGTCTCTCATTGATCCTTTTGCAATCAGCAGAGTCTGGACCAAAACCTCCTGAGCTGAGCTCATAGGAAGCCACATTTCCAGATATGAAGATTTGTCCAAAGTTGCTCTATTTATTACAACTGTGGTGGAACAAAATGTCATTTTTTTTCTTCCCTTCCCTGACCTCCCTATAAGCTAGGGAAAAAACCCCTCTCACACCAGCACCTTCACTGAAAGGGTTCTCAAACACTGGAACAGCCTTCCCAGAGAAGTGGTTGAATCCCCATCCCTGGAGGTGTGTAAAAGATGCAGAGATGTGGTGGTGAGGCCCATATTTTACCTCTAAACTTGGTAGTTAGACAATAGTTGGACTCAGTGCTCTTAAAGGTCAAAACAATTCAGAGAGTCTACGATTCTGTGGTTCTGTGATTCTGTGAATCTATGAATAAGGAATGTTGGAGGAAAAAAGAAAACTGAGCTTGCTCTGAATCCCTCCTAAATCCGACTATGCAGCAAAGCTGCTTTTTATTCTCCAAAAATCTCATTCTGGGTCTGAAAGACTTTTTCTGAACCACAGGCAAAACTGAGAACAATGTGTGAAAAGTGCAGGATGAGCAGGTTGCCTAAAGAAGTTGTGGTTGCTCCATCCCTAGAAGTGTTCAAAGTCAGGTTGGGTGGGGATTCAAGCAGCACGGTCTAGGGAAAAGTGCACCTGCCTGTGGCAGAGGGTTTAGAAAGAAATGATCTTTAAGGTCCCTTCCAACCAGACAATCAGCAACAGAAGAAGGGGACACAGTCTCAAGTTGTGCCGGGGGAAGTATAGACTGGATGTTAGGAGGAAGTTCTTCACAGAGAGAGTGATTGGCATTGGAATGGGCTGCCCAGGGAGGTGGTAGAGAGGTGTTCATCCCTGGAGGTGTTCAAGAAAAGACTGCATGGGTCACTTAGTGCCATGGTCTAGTTGACTGGATAGGGCTGCGGGATAGGTTGGACTGGAAGATCTTGGAGGTCTCTTCCAACCTGCTCAATTCTATGATTCTATGATTTTGTTATTCTATGATCCTTCTAACTATATGTATTTTGCAATTGTGTGCAGAAATGTGCATATAAATGTTTGTCCATTGGACTTAGATCTGAGAGGTCTTTTCTGATCAAAACAATTCCATGACTTTATGATTCTATTATATATATATATATATGTATATAGAATTATAGAAACATAGAATCAAACAGGACCTCCAAGATCATCCAGGCCAACCTAGCACCCAGCCCTGTCCAAGCAACCAGACCATGGCACTAAGTGCCTCAGCCAGGCTTTTTCCAAACACCTCCAGGGATGGTGACTCCATCACCTCCCTGGGCAGCCCATTCCAATGCCAATCACTCTCTCTGCCAACAACTTCCTCCTAACATCCAGCCTAGACTTCCCCTGCCACAACTTGAGATTGTGTCCCCTTGTTCTGTTGCTGCTTGCCTGGCAGAAGAGACCAACCCCACCTGGCTACAGCCTCCCTTCAGGTAGTTGTAGACAGCAATGTGGTCACCCCTGAGCCTCTTCTTCTCCAGGCTGTACAACCCCAGCTCCCTCCACCTCACCTCATAAGGCTGTGTTCCTGGCCCTCTCAGTAAGTTTGCAGATGACAGCAAGCTAGGATCAGGTGTCAAGTTTTGGAGGGCAGGAGAGCTCTGCAGAGGGACCTGGTCAGGCTGGATGGGTGGGCAGAGGGCAATGGGATGAGACTGAACTACAGGCTGAGGACAGAGTGGCTGGATAGCAGCCAGCCAGAGAGGGACCTGGGGGTGCAGGTAGATAGTAGCTGAAGATGAGCCAGCAGTGTGCCCAGGTGGCAAGGAGAGCCAATGGCATCCTGGCCTGGATCAGGAACAGTGTGGCCAGCAGGACAAGGGAAGTTATTCTGCCCTGTACTCAGCACTGGTCAGGCCACACCTTGAGTGCTGTGTCCAGTTCTGGGCTCTTCAATTCAAGAGAGATGTTCATGTGTGTATATATATATATATATATATATATATATATATATATATTTATAAGTATATATGTATATATGAAAGAGGGACCACAACTTCAACTACAAAATGAGAGCTGGACACATGCTGACAGTACAATGCAATCCCCTTTTTTTTCTTGCACTGTGGGACAATCTTTTCTAAATATTAATGGAAAAAGGGCCCACAGAGGTGGGAAAAGGGTGATGCATGTGGGAAGCTGCCCTTTCTCTGGCTCATGAGTAACAGAGTGAGTGTGCATGTATGTGTGTGTGCGAGTTGCACATGAGTCAAAAGTCTGAGGGCTGACTTGTGTCAGCCATTGACTGTGCCAATGACAGCAGCTCCTGGCAGCCTTTAGTAACATCACCTCCAGAGTCTGGAACAGGCAAAGAGGGGAGGTGAAAGCTTCTCCTGCAGGCTGGTGCACAAACCATCCAGTGGCCTTGCCAAAATGTGTTATAGGCACCTGCTGATAGCTCCATAATTGCAGCCCACGCTGTGATGTGTTATGCTAAGAGGAAGCAGAGAGAAAGCAGCCTGGGTACCCAGGAGTAAAAGGGTTACCACAGCCAGGAGGACACAGGGATGTGCTGGAGTCAGGTAGGGGTGGACCAAGTGATGGCTTAAGGGGAACTCTGAGTCCTTGTTCAGCTGTGGGCTTGTAAGTTCAAGAAGGTGAGGGAACTGCTTGAGAAGGTACAGAAAAGGGCTACAAAGATGATGAGGGGACTATGAAGAAAGGCTGAGGAACTTGGGGCTTTTTAGCCTAGAGAAGACTGAGGTGGGATCTTATCAATGCTTATAAACACTTGAAAGGTGGGTATCAGGAGGATGGGGCCAGTCTTTTTTCAGTGTTGCTGAGTGACAGGACAAGAGGCAACAGGCATAAACTTGAACACAGGGAATTCTATCTGAACTTGAGGAAAAACTTCTTTGCTGTGAGGGTGATGAAGCAGGCTGCCCAGAGACGTTGTCGAGTCTACATCTCTGGAGAGATTCCAAACCCTCTTGGATGTTGTGATCTTGGGCAACCTGCTCTAGGTGACCCTGCCTTAGCAGGGGAGTTAGACTGAATGACCTCTAGAGGTCTCTTCCAACCTCTATTACTCTGTGATTCTGTGACTCATTTCTATCACATTTCCTAGTGCAGCACAAGGTATCTCTATGGGTTAACACTGGAAACATCCAGGCTGACACTGAGAAGACACCAAGAGACAAGGAGTTATCTCAACTTCCATACAGAATAGATAAAACACAGACAAATATGCTCAGACAAGCAGGTCACAACAAGAAGACACAAGCCCTGCTGCCTGCCTGCACCTTGGCTCCCAAGCGTGGAGGTGGGAAATGAGTTTCCATCAGGTCTTACTGATGCTGGAAAACTCAGACTTGTGAAGATGCAAAAAATCCTTAGCTTAGGCCAGATTTGGAAAGCTTTGGTAAGACTTTCACAGCACATCACGTTCTGATTGTTTACTTCTTCAAACTAAGGAGAGACCTACTTCACACACAGCCTCCTGGAGAGGCGTTAAAATCAGGCATGTAAAATAAGAAGGAAATGGAAATCGACTTGATAGCTTCTTCCCCTTCCTAATGGGTAATACTTACCTAATTATGCCTGCTTGCCATTTCCTCTCTCTGCTTTCTCTGAGATATTCTGCAGAGAGAAATTTGTCCTAAAAGTTGTTACTTTGGCTCAGAGGCATCCCGTTGAGCTGTGCCTCGTTAAGGCAGGCAAGATCATCAACTCCATTATAAAGGAGGGAAAGAACATTTCCTGAGTGGCCTTAGCATCCAGCCTCTGCTGCACATGGCTCACATCTCTTGCCTCCCTTCTCCATCCCTCTTCCAGGCTGAAGGGTGCAGCTCCAAGGATGGCCATGCCTCCTGCCCTTGCTTGACCAAGGTGAGCAGCTCCTGGTCTCTTGGAACCACCACAGAGGCAAGGCAGGGCAAGTCAGAAGATGGAAAGATGCTCTGAATCCAGCAGCCAAAATCACAGAACAGCTTGAGTTGGAAAGCACCTTAAAGATCATCTAGTTCCAACCCCCCTGCCACGGGCAGGGACACCTCTCACTAGATCAGGTCACTGAAGGCCTCACCCAGCCTGGCCTTGAACACTCCCAGGGATAAAGCATTCACAGCTTCTCTGTGCAGCCCATACCAGTGTCTCATCCTCCCCAGAGTAAAGAAAGACTTTGCTCTCAGCAGAGATTTGGAAAGAAATCTGAGACTCGATGGTCTTATGACTGGTGACCTCCAAGGGGGCACTGATTAGTCTCAAGTCCATGTCCTAGCTTGGATGACTCGTCTCATAGAGGGTCAGTTCCAAGTCAGTGCATTCTGTTATTCTCTGTGACTCTATGATTCTGTGTCACAAGTCCATAAGCAAGCAGCTGGCTGCAGCTCAGGGTCAAAAAAAAAAGGGATGATAGAAGTGAAGCACAACCTCTCCATCAACATGAGCGAGCTGACCAAAACATAGCAAGCTTTGCTGTAACACAGACAGCTTCTGTCTTTTAGGTTCCCTTTAGTATTGTGCTTCATTGCACCAATACCAGGGGAGGCACTGGCACGTGGAGGGCATGCAGGAGCACCACCCACCACAGAAAGGTGCTCCTACCCACCAATACAACAGAGACAGGCTGGATGTGACCCTACACTAACAAGGAAATGATGCACTTGAGACCTGGGTTGCAGAGCTTTCTGACACATCGAGTGGGGAGAATTTAGCCCACTAGACACCCACAGTGGATTCCCCACCCCATTCACTCCTCCACCTTCTACCTACGAATCCCTGGAAGCCCCCCCAAGCCTTGCTCCTGCACCTCAGGTGTTTTTTCCTTTCTCCACAGGGAGCACAGCTTCCAAGCAGGAAAATACAGAGCCCAAAGGGATCGACTTCAAGCGATGAAGCAGGCTGTGCAAAGGAAGGTGTTTTATTCCTGCTCGAGGGGGTGCTTTAAAAACTCCCTTTGTTTCCTCAAAGGCTGGAAAGCATATTTCCCAGTCCTAGCCTGGCAAGCTGAGGAAGGTGAAGACCAGAAGGAATTCAGGGAACTTCAAGGGCTGCACTCTGCAGCAAGAGCAGAGATTTCCCCACACCCACATCCCTCCACATGCAGCATCCTGCACTGGTTCAGCCATTCCTGCAGCCCTCTTCACCCCACAGGGACTCATCCTCCCAGGGGAGAATCTGCAGTGGCTGCATGGAAAGCCCAGCCTAGCACCTGCAGCAATTCTGCAGGGCATGTGAGAAAGGGATGAGACATCTCCCTTCAAGCAAGCAGCCCTGAAACTTCACCTCTGAGTTGTTATTATTCTGTGGTTTGTTCTTTTTTTTTTCCCTTCATATTTTTTTCTTTTTCTTTTGTCTCCACAAGGCATTTTCCAGAGAGTCTTTTACAGCTCCAAGGGAGAGAAGGAAGAACTGCACAGCTATCTCCTGCTGCAAGCAAAGCTGAGCCCTCCACCTCTACCCTACATTATAACTGCACCAGCCAGAGAAGGATAGCAGCTCTATAAAGCAGCCCCATTCCTCCCACTGCCTCCAGACATCTCTCCATCCTTCCAACCATTCACCTCCTGGCCTCACTAAACCAGCCCTCTATAGCAGCTGCAGTATCCTCAGGGCTGGCAGGCTGTGAAGGACAGCAGGGTGGAGGGAGGTTTCCTTGCAGAGCCACCTCTGCAGTGCTGCCAGCTTCGAGGGGAAGCCAGGAATTTGCTGGCTGCTGGCAGGGGACCCAGGCATCTGGCTTTGCATCCCTGCTGTACCTCCCAGCTGTGCATTCCCAAACCAAATAGATAGTTAAATGGGCTCTTTGCAGGATCCCCTGGTACAACTCTCAGCCAGAACATTGCTCAGCACCTTGTCTATGTAAGATACCTATTCATAGCCCCCCCCCCCGTCCATTTCCGAGGAGTAAGAGGAGCTTTCAAAGCAGTCTTTCTCCTACCCACAACAGCTGGAATGTGATTGTTAGGGGCAGGCAGAGTGATACCCTTTGCTTGGCATCTTGCAGGCTGTAGGCATCCCTGGAGAGACCTCCCTTATACATCCTGGCCAGGTGCCCAGCTCCGGGGGGAGCTCAAGCAGAGCAGGAGCCCAGGATGGGAGTACTGGAGGAGCTTCCCTGCCTTCAGTTTGCAAGAAGGGGAGGGGGCTGGACTTCAGCAAACAACAAGGAGCAGAGCATGCAAAGAGATAAGAGAAGGTATTTACCGGGCAATCGCTACAAGGTCCTGTGAATACAGTATTTGTGATGGATGAATAGCCATATTATTAGAGACCTTAACGCACACCCTTTGCACCGAATGGTGACATGCGATTACCAGTTTGGAAATAACTAAGCTCATTATAATGAAACGCTTCACTCAAATCCCCCTCCAAAGGAGGGATCTGACGAAGGAAGGAACCTGTGACGGGAACATACTGGGGGGATTTGTTTAACCAGATCAACCCGCTGGGCCAGCACAGCATGCTTGCTTGCCTCCAGCCTGGCTAAAGCCTGGATTGCTGGGAAGTGTAACCCATCAGCCTGGGCAGACAGAGTGGGTAGTAGCCCACACCCAGCACTGGGCTCTTTTTGGCACGATCCTGCGTTTAAGAGATAAAAGAAGCACCTTTCAATAATAAATAATAATGCTAACTATGTGTTTCTATAGCAACTCATCACCATAGCAGCTAAGCACAGGAGGAAAACTCAGAGCTCATCCTGCCGTCTTCAGGGTGAGGAAGCAATTGCCCTCCTGGAGGTGACTTCGGTGGTGGCAAAGCTGGGACTTAAACCAAGTTATCTCCCCAGGGTATCTCTGAGCATTGCTTTCTCCAGGGCAGCTTATTGGGATGAGGCTGGATGATTTAAAGAGGTGGATCCTGGGGTCCAAAAAGTCATGGAGGTGTGCAGCCCCAAAAGCACCAGGCACTGAGGTCATTGCAACTCCCCACATAAGTCCTGAGGATTCCAGAATAGCCATAAGGAAAAGAGGGGGTGGTTGGGGCAAACCTTGCAACCAGCCATGAGGACAGCACGAAGGGGAGAGTACAAAGCATGAGACAACCAAAAAGAGGAAATTGCCAAAATCAGCTGTGCAAATTCACACACACACCCCCCAGCCACATACACATCTTAGGGTAACAGCTTACAAAGCTCCACATGCCATTCTGCTTTTAGCAAGAACCAGAAATCTGCACCACAACCCTGACAAGTGGAAGGAATTTCCACAAACAATCCAGAAACTCACTTTTAAAAGCTATTTTGGGCAGAGTTAGGGTGAGATTTTTTTGCCCCCTAAAATGTCCAAATAAAAATCCACACAAAAGCCTTGGATTAGCTCCACAGGTGGTGTGGTGGCATTCTCAGCTCACCTCCTCTTCCTGGTGACAAGCCTTTTCCTCCAATGCAGAACAGATTCCTGTCCCTGGCCACTTCTCAAAGCCCCTTCCCAGCCAGCATAAGGTGGTGCTGCTCAGGGGTGGGAGAGTGGCAGTTAGTGAGAATTAGCTGTATAGTGAGTATTAGCTGTATACATGATGTAATTTCTTAGGGTGGTGAGTGAATTCCCAACCAGACCCTCTTTGGATATCATCTTGCTTACAAAAACTGAGTCAGGCACAAAAATGAACATAGGAAATTCCATCTAATAACATGAGGAGAACCTCCTTACTTTGAGGGTGTTAGAGTATAGGCTGGATGTTAGGAGGAAGTTCTTCACAGAGAGAGTGATTTCCCATTGGAATGGGCTGCCCAGGGAGGTGGTGGAGTCACTGTCCCTGGAGGTGTTCAAGCAAAGCCTGGCTGAGGCACTTAGTGCCATGGTCTATTTGATTGGACAGGGCTGGGTGCTAGGTTGGACTGGATGATCTTGGAGGTCTCTTCCAACCTAGTTGATTCTATGATTCTATAATTCTATACTGGAATAGGCTGCCAAGAAAATTGGTGGAGTCTCTGTCTCTGGAATCATTCAAAACCTGCCTGGACACCATCCTATGCAACTGGCTTTAGGTGAACCTCCTCTGGTGATGGGCTCGGATTAGGTGATCTCCAGAGGTCCCTTCCAACCCCTACCACTCTGTGAGTCATTTGTAGAAAGTTACTATTAGGTAGTGGCTAAAGGGGTAGGTGCCCTGTCCTGGTGCCACCTGTCCTGGTGGTCCCTTCCAACCATAGCGATTCACAGTGCATAGATGTTGTGCTGAGGGATTTGGTTTAGTCAAGGACTTGTCAGTATGAAACTAATGATTGGCATCGATGATCTTGAAGGCCTTTTCCAATCTAAGAAATTCTGTGATTCTGCTTCTACAAGACCATCTGCCTTTGATAAATGGGAAAAGAAGAAGCCAAGAGATTTGCTCAGGGCCATGGGACAGTTCTCTGGCAAATCATGGTCTTCTTTTGATGGCCCAGAATAAGTTTCCCTAAAGTAAAATAAAGCTGTGTTGCACACTGAGCACTTGCTATTCCATCAATAGGCAATTGTAACAGGATACACCTCCTTAGTCTCTAAATGAGTTTTCTTTCCAGCACTACCTTACAGACAAATCCCCTGTCACAAAAAACAAATAAATCCCTTTTTCACAACCAAATATGCTCTAACCAAATCAAACAGGGCCACACGCACGTGTGGTGAGTCGGCAAGCCTTTGCCCAACTTCCCAGCAACATCATCTTCCCTCCAGGCTGGGCAAAGAAGGCAAAAAGGAAAGAAACTAAAAGAACATTTAATAGAAGAAATGAAGTGGCAATTTCCAGTTCAGCTGGGGATCAATAGATGAGCTCCTCATGGTTTCTGTTTCAAAGGGGCTGAGCTCTCACTGCCACAGCCCAGGCTGACACAACGCCAGGGCTTGACTTATGAGCACTTCATCTCGGCAAGATCTTTTTAATTTAAACCTTGCTGCAGCTGAGTACGAAGCCATCCAGGCTTTGATTTACTGCTAATTCGTCACTCTGGTTCCTCTAACTCTAAACTGAACTCAACCAAACAGTTTAACGTCAAGATGCTCACCAGCAAGGCTCTTCAGCAATGAGCATCATGAGGCTGCTGGTGGCAAGTGCATGTTCCTCACGTATAAATAGCAACCAGGTAAAGGAGGTCTCCAAACCCAGAATGATGACCAGGTAAAGGGGGTCTCCAAACCCAGCATGATGACCAGGTAAAGGAGGTCTCCAAACCCAGCATGATGACCAGGTAAAGGGGGTCTCCAAACCCAGCATGATGACCAGGTAAAGGGGGTCTCCAAACCCAGCATGATGTCAGTTTCATAGAACCATAGAACTGTTTTGCTTGGAAAAGACTTTTCAGATCATCAAGTCCAACCACTATCTACCAAGTCTGGTACTAAACCATGCCCCTCAGCACCACATCTCTGCATCTTTTAAACACCTCCAGGGATGGGGATTCAACCACCTCCCTGGGGAGCCTGTTTCAGTGCTTGATAACCCTTTCAGAGTGGAAGTTTCCTCTAATGTCCAACCTATCATAGAATCATAGAATCAAGCAGGTTGGAAGAGACCTCCAACCTCATCCAGTCCAACCTAGCACCCAGCCCTAGCCAGTCATCTAGACCATGGCACAAAACGCCTCATCCAGTCTTAAACCTCCTAAACCTCCCCAGGCACAACTCCTCTCATCCTGAGCAACCTGCTCTGGGTGACTCCACTTTAGCAGGGAGGTGGAACTATATAGTCCCTAGAGGTCCCTTTGAACACCTTTTATTCTCCTATTCTGTGAATCTCAGCCTTTCAACTTCTGGGTCTGGATTTCTGTTTCACACCATGCAGTCTCTAAAAAATACTGGAGTCTTCTTGGCCGCAAAGTCTGTAGTGAAAGCAAGACAGGGAGTCTGCAAACAACCTCTCTCTTTCTAACGAAATCCTCCCCTCACGCTGCCTCTCCCCCCTCCCAAAAAAAAAAGGTCAAAGCCACCTGCTGGTAGACAGCTGGTGAAGTGATTTCAATGAAATCACTGCTCCTGCTCTAACTTCAGGTTGTCCTTGTGCTCTGAGAACTTGGTGTCTTCTCCAAACATCAGTTATTGAGATGGAAACAGCTGGGAACATTATACTTCAGCAAAGATTTGGCTTCCTCCATTGTTCCAGGAATCACTTTTGAAGAGTTTGTGTCCCCAGCAAGGCTCACATTAGCTGGAGCACTAAGCTGCACAGACTAGTGGTACCCAAAATGAAACGACCATTGGGTTTGAAAGCCCAAAGCTGTCCACTCAGAACCTTCAGAGCATCTCTAAAGGTTCACAGAGTGATTTGGTTTTCCATGGAGAGGGCTTGCAGGACAGACACCACGCCACATTGGCTCCCATTGCAGGGGATGCAGGACACAAACTTGGCAGCTCTTACCTGGGTGGCTACTCAGCACCTTATGAGATGCAACTAAACAAGGACAAAGGTAAACTTCGAGCACATGCACCAACAAAGAACAAAGGAAAACAGAGAGTTCCAGTAGGATGGGTTAAAAAAATAACTAAATAAACCAAAGAGGAATGCCACTCCCAAAATTCACCGTGCAGACTGTGGGTATCACAACGCGGCTCATTCTTGCAGTAATCACTCCATTCTCAAAAGGGACTAAAAGCATTTTGTACTAAATTTGCATGACACAAGGACCAAGGCTCATGAATGACCAGCTGCCCCCTGGCCAATATGCTGACACAAGATGACTTCTTTTGGGTTTTTGTTTGTTTGTTTTCATTTTAGAACACTCATTTGTCATTTTTGCTGGAAAAAAAAGATAAATCTTGGAAGTGTCCTGTTCTGGCTGAGCACTGCTTTTGGCTGTTGAAGCATAGGCTCAAAGGCTGAGGACCACCCATGGCTCTCATGTCCAAGTACCACCCGAGGTTCAGCTTGGATTTCATGGAAGTGAGTGGAGATTCCCATCAATAAATGTGGGTAGAGCCTTTTGCTTTCCCATGCTTCAGTTTCCCAAACTGTGCAAAGGGAATGATCGTATTTTCTCACTGGTTTGAAATAATTCAGAGCCTGAGTGAAAAACAACTGGGGAACTCCTTTATTTCAGCAATTTTCTGCTGCAGGCTCCTGAAGAGCTCAAACCCAAGGGATATAAAGTGCTTTTCACCCCAAGACAGTCATGCAGGGAAGCATGCTTATCACTGACACCCTGCAGTAAGTCAGGGGGTTGCCCAGACTCTGCACAGACGGGAAGTCTCATTGCCTTAGGCGCCTGGAGTGGTCGGAGTCCATTAACCACATCTTGCAAGCAAGAAGGAAAGAGCAAGAAAGAGCCCTCTGAAGCCTTTTGTCACACTGTTGAGGACCAGAAAGGGCTTTTTATTTGAGCACCAAGTAGTTGGAGGGCTTGACTGTGGGAAATCCAAATATAATCCAAAATGCATCTCTAATTGAGGAGGGGGATTTGTGGACCAGACTTTTGGGTCCCAGCACCCAAAAGGTGTGAAGAGGCGACATCAGATCTCAGCCTTAGCTATGTAGGACCTCCCTTTAGGGGAGCATGGTAGTAAATCAAGAATAGCCTAGTGATTCCCAGGGCAACATGCCATTTTGCTGGAAAAACACCTGTAGGCAACGCCAAGCTGCAAACTTCAGCACCGCAAACTCCAAAACTCATACCTGTAACACCCTTCCTATGTAGGATCCTAACGCAGAGCTGAGACCCTACCACACCAGCATCTTTCTCAGCTTTTCAGAAAGCTTTTCAGAGTTCTCTTCTAAACCATAAATTCCTGCACGGTGTTAACCCTTAGCACACCCAAGTATTGTAGGCGCTCGCAAGGCTTTTCATCATGGAGCATGTGAGCGTGCAAATCGAACCCTGGCACTCCAGGAAGGAGATCAGTTTTATTGCAACCACTCAACATCGAGGAAACTGGGAGAGAGAGACAAAGAAATTCAGTAAAAGGAGGAAGATGCCACACAAAAGGGGCTCCAGCATCCCTTCACCCCATCTCACCCTGCAGGAAACCAGAGGAGTCAATACAAAATCAGCTCCAGCAACCCACTGCCCTCCAGGATCCTACTAAAGACGGTTCCTGCCTTCCCAGCGGCAGACCTCGGCTGCTCTCATGTCTGTGCTGAGCCCTTTGCTTTGCCGTATCTCCAGCTTGTCTAGCACCAGGCTGACCACAGGTGCAGAGAGGGATGCGAGCAGGTGAATGCATGAGGAAAGGCTGGACTGTTCCCTCTCCCTGTAGAGAAGTTCAGCACCTCTCCTAAGGTTTGCAGTGGCACACATCCCTCTGCTAGCTGGGTGCTGGCTTGCACGCCGAACAGATTTAACACCAGCCTTCAGCGCCTACAAGGCAGTTACCACCATCAAGCAAAAGCTTCCTAACAGCACCGCGATTGATCATCAGCCTGTATTTTAAAACACCCGTATTGGACATAAACAACACTTAGATCATGCTGCTGTCATTTATTTTGCATCTTATTGATATCGCCCAGCGCCACCCATTTAAGATGGGACAAAAAGGAAAAGCCTTGGACTGGTCCTTTTGAGAAGGAGACACCCCCGTGGAGGATGGGTCTAGGCAGAGGAGGGAAGAAAATCCCAGCCTTTCGTAAAGGGGCTGGGGCTGCATGTTTAAACCTGGCTGCATACGAAAAGCAGACACACATCTGTTGCACCGCTTGAAGCCCAGTTCCAGTGAAGGGTCCCACGCACAAACAAATAAACACACACACACTTCTCCGGGCAATAAAACACAAACAAAACGCTGCTGACATCCCTGAGACCTCAAGACAGTGGCTTAGCCAGCGGGGAGAAAGCACCTAATCTCACACTGGGAGGCACACGCTGTAATTAAAATCACAGAGACGGCAAAGGCAAAGCAGCTCCGTGCTCCGCTGCTCCTACCCGCTCGCAGATTTAACAGGCTTCTATAAACAAGATCGGATTGAAGCAGAGGACAGCTCAAATAAGTTTACGCCTTTATGCCTTCCAAAATATTTGTGCAGGGCTGGTGCATGCTCACTCTAAGTCCCTACAAGGTTGCGAGCAGTGGCATTGGCTGTAAAAATCCCCTGACACCGTTATTTTCCCCTGGAATAAGAGCATCCCCCTAGTAACCCCAGGGGTGCTGGTCCAAACCTCCCCTTTCTGCTCATCCCCCATTTCCCGGAAAGCTTCAGATCCACCTGGCTTCCCCCAGAATCTCACCTCCCAGGCATGCATGCGAGTGACAGAGGGAAGCCATGAAAAATCAGGTGCGTTTGCAGCAAGCTCTTTGGCAGAACAGCAGGGCTGGAAAGCAAATCAGAGCAGACGCGGGGTGGAAGTTTTTACGGGAGAAGAACGCGGTCACACGCTTCCCACCTGGTCCTTTCCATGAAGGTGAGTCCTGCAGGTCCTACACCCAAATCTCACACTGCAAAAGCTGCATCTTTTTTTCCCAGTATACCGGGAGCAGATGGGGCCCCAGGAGGAGGTTTTCCTCTGGGCTGGGTATGGAGCAGCCAGCCACATGCAGCCACTACAAACCCAAACAGCACTTCGCCCTGCTGGGGCTGAGCAAGTGGGTTTGTTTATCTGGGAGGAACTCATCTGCTGCCGGAGTATCCTATTTCCACCAAACCCATGTGTGGCTTGGTGTTTCCATCACTTCTCCCTGTCTACATAATTTAAGGGCATATGTCTGATAAATGAAGAGCATCAATAGGCAGGTTTCGGTTGCAGCACACACATGCACGGAGACAGGGGAGGGAGGTTTGTCAGCGCTGAGCACTCAAACTCTCCGGCACCTTGCAAAACGGGAAAATTCAAGGAGGTCCCCGCCTCCCCTCTTAGGTGTTCCCCGACGGGGGTGGCCCTTGTCCCCATTCACAGTCACCCGTGGGGTGCCGATCGTCCCCGAGAAAACGGCTCTGCCTCCAGCCCCGTCCAACTGCAGCCTCATCGGGATCAGTAAAAGTTTGCAAATGCCTCCAGTCCTTCGCCCGGGGAAGGGTTTGGACACCGAGGGAGAATAAATACTCTTCGAGGGGAGGAAAACCCGCAGCCAGGGATGGCTGGGGGTGACTGGGGACGGGCTGCGGCGCTGGAGCCGCTACCTCTGGGGAGAAAAGTTGATCCGTGTCCATGGGAAAAAGGCAATCGGGCACCCGGGGAATGGGGGCATGCACAAGGAACCGCATCCTTTCCGTGCTGGAGATGTGGAGGAGGTGGGAATACCGGGGGTCCCCGCTGCGAACCCCTAGTCGGCACGGGAGGGGCGGAGGGGCCGTGCCTGGCCAGCCTCGGCTCAGCCCGTTCCCCGACTCCCTCCCCACGACCCTGGGATGGAGAGAAGCGAAGAGAAGGGAGAAACATTTCCCAGCTCCCCTTCTCTTCCATCCGCTCCTGCCAGGTGTGTAGGGCAGGTACCGCTTCATGCCCACCGACCCTCCCGGCGCATCCTCTGGGGCATTCTCCCGCTGCCCGGGCGGGGCAGGATGGAGTGGGGGGTGGCTCCTTACCTGGGATGGTTCCTTGTTTGCTTTTGGGTGGGTTCGGCAGATATAGATAGATAGATATATACATAAATATTTTTTTTCTCCTCTCCTTTCCCCCCACTTCAGTCTTCAGAGCAGGCGCCGCATTGACACTGCAGATGGTCTCTGTGTGTGTGCGTGTGTGTGTGTCTCTCTCTCCAATCCCAAATACTCCACGGAGGCGGAACACGGAGCCCCTCTTCTCTCTGCACTGGGCAAACCGTGTCTGGCTCGCCCAGAGCGCTGGGGATGGGGGGGAGGGTGGGGGGGGAGGAAAGAGTTGGGGGGGGAAGAAACGCAGCTCCAGTTTTCATTCCCCCCCCAAATCACCCCTTCCCTCCCTCCTTCCCTCCCTCTCTCCCTCCCTTAGCCCTTCCCCCCCTCCCGCCTCTAAATCAGCAAGGAAGGGAGGGGAGGTGGGGGGGAAAACACAGGCAGCCGAGCTGGCAGGAGGGATGCAGGCAGGGGATGCTCTACGGGGCCATGCCCGGCTCCGCGCCCCGGCTCCCGGCTCTGCGCCGCTGCCTGCCCGCCGGGGAGGACTCGCACTGCGGCTGTCTCGCCAGCCCTTCCTCCCCAGCCCTTTTCCTCCTCTCCAATGGTGTCTGCGGAGCGGGGCTTTGACATCCAGGCTCTTGCAAATACGAGATACATACGCACACACCCCTTTCCTTTCTCTTTCTCCTCCCTCCCCCCCCCCCCCCCCCGCCCCCAAAAAAAAAGAGCCAGAGAGGTGTGGAAGTGCGGTGGCGAGGCGGGCTCAGGGATGCATAATCCTGATTTTTAAAATTAAAATTATAATACAAATCCTTTCATGCCTTTTTTTTTTTTTTTTTGAGTGTTATTCTGATTGTTTGCTTATATTTTGTGGGTTTAGGGTTATTCTGTGTCTGTGTGTTGGGGTTTGGGGGGGGGGGGGTTGGTGTGGGGTTTTTTTTTTTTTCCTTTTTTTTTTTTTTTTTTTTTTTTTTGCAGAGAGTGTGGTCAGTTGCTCCTCCTTTCGCCAGCCTAACCCACCTCTGGGAAAAGGCAGAAAGCGGAGGGACGCGGGTTATATCTTCACACACACACACGCACACGCCCCAAGGTGTTTTCTGCGGTCTTAAAGTTTGCAAGGGGATAGCGAATGGGATAGCGATGGAGACGGGAATGGAGCCTCCACCTCCGAGCGCTCCCCGGGCGCAGCCGCTGCCGCTCTCCCACGGCTGCAACTCCGGCTGCCTAGATTTCCTCTCCGTGTGCCTACCCCTCTCTCCTACTCACTACTGACACCTAGGATCTCTCCAGCCTGATTGGGCTAATTGGGAAATGTCGCTGCCTTCCCACTACAAAAAAAAAAAAAAAATCCTGAAGGAATCAAACGCATCTCGCTGGCTCCCTTCATCATCTCCCCAGAAAAAGCTCTTACCGCTCTCCCCTCTCCCTCTGCAGAGTGTGTCCTGCCGCTCTTCTCTGCCTAGGACAAAACAAGGAGGGGAACTGATCAGAGTGGGCTCAGAGGAAGATCAATCTCTCAGCTTGGGTGAGCAGTAATCCTAGAGAGCGGCTGCAAGCTGCTCTGCCTCTCCGGGTCTTCACTTCATTTCTGGCAGCCGCAAGAACAAGAATATTTTTTCAAAGCTATTAGTGCTTACTGATGGAGTTTTGTGTCCAGCTTGCCTCATGGAGCAGATCCCAACTGCAAGTTCATTGTCCCTCATGCAAAGACCTGAACTCCTCTCTGCAAAGAATATCGGGGCTCTCCCCAAGACGAAAGCAGAGCAGGCAGCAGATGGTGGGAAGAAGAGGTGTTCTTGGGGTGTTAGTAGAGGCACACAGCAACAGCCCTGACACTAAAAGGATGTGCACCTCAAAGAAGTCTGGAGAAGAGGGCATGTGAAGGGGAAACAAGTGGGGAGATGTTCTGTGCTTTCAGAAGTGATGGCCATGCTCACGTCAGGGCAGGGAAGGTAGATAAACAGGTACAAAGAGAGAGAGACGAAGTAGTCTAGGAGGGATCCTGCAGCTTCTCCCTACTACAGACAAGATAAAGGCATCCAGCAGGGATGCTGGGGGGGGCTGGTAAAGTGAGTCCCACCACTTACACCAGGATCAGAGGCAAGGCTTGCCTCTCAGGAGGTTTCACCATAACAGCACCAAGCACAGCAGGACTCCCCCCTCCTCCTCCCCACAGCCTCTACCATTCATAGAAAATCAGGCTTAATCCCAGCTTTGTATTTTTAATTATTTTAAATTTATGCCAGAGAAAAAAAACAAACAAAACAAAACAAAACAAAACCAAAACAACAAACAACCCTAAACTGAAAAAAAAACCCAAACCCAGGGGGACCAGGGGCTGACTATTTGCATCCTGTGAGATATTTATTTTTAAACAATATCATGTTTTCCTTAAAACAAGTTTTATCTCCCTGGCATGTGTCTGTGGGCACACACACACACACACACACACACACGTGTGTGTGTGTGTGTGTTTTGCCTGAGTCCTGGTTTTACATTTCCTGATGGATGGATGTGGATTCAGAACTCTTTTTTTCTTTCTTTTTCTCCCTTTTTTTTTTTTTTTTTTTTAAGGTGATGCATAAAATGTATTTATTATTCTTTATCTCCTGCCTCTTGTGAGAAGTCATTTGTTTTCATTCAGAGAAATGAATACTATGTGAAGCCTGAAGAGTAATAACACAGCAAAATGACAACGGAAGAGCGAGACAGGAATCTGAGAGATACAATGGCAGGTTAGTAACCTCTAAAGATCACTGCTGTTGTGAGCAGTACTGTATTATTTAATGTCCAGTCTGGCCTGCAGCTCCATTTAATAAAACATATGAAAATCTCTGGGAAACTCAGCCTTGCATTTAAAATCAGGGTTGTTCTGCTAAAGAGGGATAATCTGGATGCGCTGAGATTACTTCCCGCTATCTGGTGGGGAGGAAGAAATTAATAGGCATCCTTTCTGCTTCTTAAGACACTGGCATGAGTCAATATATCCCTGTGCTGTTTAGGTTCATGAAGGAGTGAGTGACAAATGAGACTTTATTTATAGGCCTTTTCATGAACTAGGCAGTGGGGGTGGAAAAGGGTTAAGGCTGAAAAACCCAAATGACCTCCTCTGACCTGTGAATAGCTGCAATAAAAGGGCCCAAGGACAAGGAGGGCTTAGGCTCACCCTGTTGTCATCAAGTGGATATTTTGCCCCTAGCCACAGCGACAGCAGAGTTTCTCCAGAGAGGCACCAGGCACCTCCACCACCCTGCTCCTGAGGCAAAATCCACTGGGACTCATCACCAAACAGCACTGAGCTGCTATTAGCATCATCTGGGAAGAGACAAATTCATCTTTTCTCCATCCAAAAGACATGTCATGCTTGATTTCCATTCTCACTGCCCCAAAACACTGTTTTTTTGTTCCCCAAAGGTGGAAGAAATCACAGTATCACAGTATCACCAATGTTGGAAGAGACCTCATAGATCATCGAGTCCAACCCTTTACCACAGAGCTCAAGGCTAGACCAGGGCACCAAGTGCCACGTCCAATCCTGCCTTGAACATCCATCCCTGGATATTTGTTTAGGAAGTTCTTGATGCCGATGCCACAGCCACAGATCTCTGCAGCTTTTTCTCTGCTGGCAAGTGGGACAATAGCTTCTATTTTGTGCCTTTTTATCCCAGTTACACCCAGGAATCACTTCCAACAACACCCAAAGGACGTTTTATCCTAGGATGCACATCCTCACGCTTTAACACTCAGTTGCCTCTGGTGACAAAACAGAGAAGCCAATAAATAAAAGGGGGGGGGGGGATAAAAGAAAAAAGGGATGTGCAAGAAGTTGGGAGTGGTGTTTTCTTCCCGCTCCTGCCATTTTACAAGTTCGTTAAATCAACATGGTCTTTAAGTTGCTAAAAGCCGAAGCTGCTTGTTCCAGCTCCGGGCTTCTGCCGAGCTAAAAACCTACATCGCAGCGCCACCTGCAGCGACCACGCTTGCTGACAGCCCTGGAAATGCCTAAAGTAAGTGAAACCGAACTAAAAAAGCTCAGAAAGAGGGGTGCTAGCTTATAAGCTTGCTCCTCCAGGTCTCCTTTTCACCTCTTTCCACCCTCCAGTCATTCAAGGTTTAAACAACTTAAAGTGAAGAGTGTGGAGAAGAAATCTTACAAGAAGCAGCTGAGGGAAATGGAGCTGTTCAGCCTGGAGAAAGAGAGGCTGAGGGGAGACCTTGGTTTCTGCAACTCCCTAAAAGAAGGTTGGAAAGAGGTGGGAGTTGATCTGTTCTCACAAGTAACAAGTCAAGAGGAAACAACCTTAGGTTATGCCAGAGGAGGCCTAGGTTGAACATTAGGAACAATTTCTTCCCCAAAAGGTTGTGAAGCTCTGGAACTAGTTGCCCAGGGAGCCGGTGGAGAGAGCATACCTGGAGGGATTTAAAATCGATGTAGATGTGGTGCTAGGAGACATGGTTTAGTGGTAACCTGGCAGTGCTGGCTTCTTGGACTTGGTGATCTGAAAGGTCTCCAACCAAAACAATTCTACGATTCTAACTTGCCCCGCTCTGCTGACACACGAAAGAAAATTTGCCTCTCCTGAGTAGCTGTCACCATCCCTGCTGCTGACAAAGGATGTCTTTATCATGCTGTTGGAGGGGGAAAAATTAATCATGAGCTGTTTTCAGGCTGGTCCGGGGTTCTGCTTTGTCTCTCCTGACACATCAGAAGCAATGGGATGAGCTCTGTCCCTAAGGGTAACTTTCACTCTGGGTGCTGACTGCTGGGGTTGTCACATTATCATTTTTTTGGCAGTTTTATCAGCTTCAAGAAGGATCACACTGATAGACAATGAGACAAAAATGCTATGGGGAAAAAAAACTGCAAGAGAAGAAAAAGTGTGCAAGGAAAAGCAGAATTGTGCCACTTGGCCGCTGCTTTCTCCGTTGGTGGGAGCCTCTTTGCAACCAGTTTCTAGTAATGGGTGGAGAAAAAGCCCTTGAGAGGATCCTCATTGATGCTTTGTCCTGAAAATCTTTGGAATCTCGAAAGTTTACACCTTGATTTATATGGAAAACCTGGACTGGCCCAGAATGGAGCAGAGCTGTGTAAGGTGCTCTCCACCAATGGTTTCCTACACAACTTCTGGAAGCAACTTTATCTTCCCTGCCACTTCTTGCATATGCACTTTTAAAACTCAGATTTCTTAGTAGGACACTTACCATAGAACATTTGCATTGTTTGTCTAATGTGTCTCCCATCCCATTGCTCTTTAGGAGCTATGATGCAGAGGTGAGGCTTGACTTCATTTTTTATCACTTTTTGGACTGTTTCTTGAGGGAAGCAGAATCTCTTTCCACACTGTCCCAGGGAACAAATACAGAAACTCCCAGGAGCCACAAACCTGCAGGGTCTGATTGTTTCTTCCCCTGGCTGTATTGTCCAGGCTCCTTCCCATCATTATATACTCCATACCATGGTAGCATCCAGATTCCAACACCAGGTCATCAACCCCAGTTGAGTTAGAGAAAAATTTGATGTTATTCAGCCCAAATTTACCCTTTTTGTGGTAATATCAATGCCTTTGCCTCTTTTCACATCCCCTCTTTCCTGCCCACCTGCTTCCATTTATGCCTTCCTGTCTCTACCTGGCCAGCACTACCACTGGTCAGAGAGAATCTGTCCTTCCAAGCAGACCCGGGAATGAGAGAGATGCTCATTCCACAACCTCTGTCTGCCCGAAGGGGATTTACGATATACTCAGGCCCACAGCATCATCTGCACATCTTCCCAACCCATCCACCCCCTCCTTGTTCCAGTCTCCTCCTCACCAGCTCAGGAGCTATCCCTTTGCTCACCCCCAGCTCTCCCCGTGGAAACTCCCCAGGGAACTATTTTTCTCCTCTCCCTTCAAATATTTGCCGACCATTATCGCTGCCCACGCCCAGCCTGTCATTTGTCCAAACAAAACAGAAGGAGGACGGCCACAGAAGTGGGGCAGATGGACGGAGGCAGGGTGAAATGAGAGCCAGGGGAGCAGTCAAGCCATAATGATAAGGAGAATATAAAACACAGGCTGGGGCTGTCGAATTAAATGAGGGGACTCCTGAGAAGGGCTACTTCAAACCACAGGAGAGGAGTGAAAAGGGATAATATGGAAGCGGGCAGGTGGAGTGATAAGATACAACCAGAAGAAGTCAGACAAATTCATTGTGTTTTATTTTCATTTTGGAGGACAAAGCAAGTGGAAAGAGCAATCAATCCCTGCTGGGGAGGGCTGGAGAGCACTATCCGGGAGATAAAGAGAGAGGAGGTTTTGGAGATGGAAGGATGAGATGGAGAAAGGGCTGAAGAGATGAAGGAAAACAGGATGGGGACATGTAGGTAATGATGGAGGCTGTCTGGAAGGAGACAGGAGGAAGCTGGGTACTGCTACTTGATGTCTACACATGACATTGAAAGGGGCTGGTGCTGTACTCAGCTAAGGAGCAGCAATGCTCAAATCAGAAGAAAGCAAATGGAAAATAAGACATTGTAAAGAGGGGAAGGGGACAATCCAGGGGTTAGATCTTTAAATTGGGATGTGAGAGCCTGGCTCAGACTCACTGCTGTGATACAGCTCTTGGGTGATGCTCTGGTGGGTACCAAAAATGAAGGAGAGAGGATAGAAGCTGGGCTGGACCCACAGGGATTTCCCCAGGAAGATGCAGAACTGTCCAGACTTTGAAACTGGCAATAAATGTATCTGTGTGTTTGGGGAATTTCCCCTCTCTTAGAGAGATGGAAAAAGAATATACTTTATATACATCCCACAGCCTACCAATCCTCTCAGCTGTGGTGATGTCAACCACAGCTCCTTCGGAATTGGAAGTATTTATAAAGCCACTTTCCTATGTAGCTTTGGCATTTTCCTCACTTGGAGAACATCTACCAAGCCACCCACTGCCACAAAACTTTTAGGATCAACATCATCTTGCTGCCTGTCAAATGTGGCTGAAACTACCCCAAATCAGTGGTGGGCACCAGTAGGCAGTACGATAGTAAGAGGTTTGTTTTGTTAGAACACCAGGTGTTAGGGTTCAAGGGGGGGAAAAAAAGGAAGGGATGCCAAACATTTATGTTTGGTTTTTCTGCAACTCATGATTTTTAAGCCAATTACATGGAAATGGGAAGGAGGGGGGAAAGGGAAGGCTAGCCCATATTTTTTAGCATGTGAGGTTGGCAGCACAAGAAGTTACCCACTTAGTGAAGGTGGGAGACAGAGAGGGGGAGAAGCATAAGCTGATGCAGGAATGTTGTGGAAACCCCGTTGAAGAATAGCTATTCTTCTATGTTAGCTTCATCACCATGGTATCAGAAAGGAAGAACATAAGGAGAAATGACAGAAAATGGGGAGGAGGGGGGGAGTAGAGCAGGATGGCTGAAGAAGGAGAAACAGGAAAGGAAAATGAAAGCTCTTTCCCCCAAAGAACAGTATCACCTGGTAAATAGTTGATACATGGTCACACCAGTACCCCAGGCTTTCAGACAGAATGATGCTGCTAGGCTTTTTATGCTGCACCCCTTAAAGTACTCTCATATTCACAAGGACACCTCCAACCCCTATCACTGAAGTAGGTTTGTTTCAGCCAGCCCTTCCTAAAAGCTTCCAATATATATACACACACATGTACAGAATCATAGAATCACAGATTTCAGTCTTAATCACTGAGCATGCATGAAGTCACCACCCACACTCACAGAAGAAAAACGTGGGGCAAGAGGCTTCCCTTCTATAGGGTAACACCCTTCAACTTTCTCTCTCACTCTCATCACCAATATTTGCATCAGTTCTGTATAATAGTGTTCTAGTTTGAGGTTAATTGGAATGTCTTAATGAGAAAAAATAGATGATAGGCTGTGAAATGGAAAGAATGATGTCTATTTTACTCATAGGCTTGCTGAGACGTATAAAAACAAGAACAAAAGCATAGATAAGACAAAGTGTGTGTGTCTCTGTCACAGTTGGTGCCTGTGCTTTTCTCCCTGGGCTTTTTGTGTGTAATTAATCCTTCTGCTTTCCACTCCTCTTGCCAATCCTCCAACCTCACCTTGCATGTAAGGCAAACTCTAGGATAAGGTAGAGGGGTGGAAAGGAGGTGGAAAGGTGGTTGAAAGACCCTCCTGGGGACTCTGATTTCTGGGAGGGCAGTTGTGTTTCTGTATTACTTTTAACTTAGAGATTTCTGTCTATAGCTGTAAACATTGTAAATACCTGCTTGTCTATTGTGCTAAGCTGTAAATATAAAGCTTCATTCCTTAACTTCCAGATGGCTGAGTTCAGTCTGGGTGATTTCAAAAGTGGGGGGGGGGGGGAGGGGAACACCCAAACCATCACAAATAGAATCATTTAGGTTGGAATAAACCTTTAAGATCACACAGTCCAATCATTAACCCAAGACTGCCAAATTAACCACTAACATTGCTCCTCAGTACCACATACTGTACCAGCATGCTGAGGTCTTCACCCTGCTGCTTTCTCCACTTTGCACATTTATGGGAAGATCTCTTTCATTCAGGTACAGCACGGGTGATATTTTTTACACTCCTGCTTATTTTGGTTGCCTTCCCTCATTCTCCCAGACCATCCCATGTTTGTCTCAGGACTTTCTACTCCAACAAGCTCTCCAGCTCATCCACTACTGTCCCATACCATCTTGTGCTCCTTTTGAGATTCTGTGCATCCCAAATTCCTCCCCACCTACTTCTTTTCCATTTCTCTTTCCACACAGACGAAGCTCTCCAGCTGCAGAGACTATCTGGTATTGTGAAGTGCTCAGCATTTCAGTCAAGGCCTTTGAATAAAATGACCCAACATTATCTCTTTAGACCTAGGTCCTTTAGGATCTTTAGGTTAAATAGCTTCAGTCTCTTTCAAGCCATTTGACTTCTCACCCAAGCAACCTGGCAGCATCATCCCTCCTCATTCCCCCCCTCCACCTCCTAACACCTTTTTGTGCAAGTCCCCACTGAATAAAGAAAAGCTGCAGCCATATATGCTGTAACCCTCTATAATCTGGGGAGTCCCACTCAAAGTAGCAAGGTAATGTTAATGAAGTGATGCATTTTATCTGATCTGGAGCTGCCTCTTCTCCCAGACAACTAGCAATAGAACAAGGGGACACAGTCTCAAGTTGTGCCAGGGGGAGGTATAGGCTGGAAGTTAGGAGGAAGTTGTTGGCAGAGAGAGTGATTTGCCATTGGAATGGGCTGCCCAGGGAGGTGGTGGAGTCACCATCCCTGGAGGTGTTCAAGCAAAGACTGGATGAGGCACTTGGTGCCATGGTCTGGTTGACTGGATAGGGCTGGGTGCTAGGTTGGACTGGATGAGCTTGGAGGTTTCTTCCAACCTGTTTGATTCTATGATTCTATGATAAACATGGAGGCAAAACTCAAGCATTTCACCAAATATAAACCACCTCAATACATTGTGTCTTTTCCTCCCAAGGAAGCAAAATTTGGTCCTGTCATGCTGTGTTATTTCCTCAGCATTATCTCTGTTATTTCTAAATAATTCCATTTAGTGCTGGTGATAGGTAGGAGGGCTGAGCTACAAAATCAAATTAATTAGAGTGACCCAACAAACTTGTGTTTGCATTGCGAGATTCAACATGGCAGCAAATCTAGCTGAGAACAAATTGCATTCAAATTAATTTAAGGGAAATAATTTGGGGCATATCAGGTTTATTTAGGATCAATTTTAATAAGCTAAAATAAAGTCAAGGCAGTGGGTGATACCATCAGCCAGTCAAAAGACAGCTTTGATAGAGGTTTCTACAGCTGAGTGACAGTTGCTTTCGAAGCCATTATTGGAAAAGCTGCTTTTTGGAATGGCTTGGACAATTAAGAGAGCACCTCAATTACAGCCACTGGAAATATTAGTAATGAATAAATTATCCGGGAAGGTTGACCCTCCCTTCCTTCACATCATTTCCAAATAATTAAATCCCTTGCCACAGTTTGAGATATTGCATAAAATTCACCTGCAGCAAAAGGCATAAGCAACACATCCTCCATTTGACCAGTGTAAAGAATGGTGTTGCATGCTCTGATAGACCAGCCATGAGGTGTTGGGGGCTTTACCAAAGTAGGGTTATGCTTTGGAAGTATTTCCTTCTATTCTTGCCTCCCTGGGCAACCCACTCCAGGCTCTCACCACTCTCATGCTGAACAAAAAAACTGGGGATAGGTTGGACTGGGTGAAGAGGAGGCTCAGGGGAGACCTTATTGCTGTCTACAACTACCTGAGGGGTGGTTGTGGCCAGGAGGAGGTTGCTCTCTTCTCTCAGGTGGCCAGCACCAGAACAAGAGGACACAGCCTCAAGCTACATCAGGGGAAATTTAGGCTGGAGGTGAGGAGAAAGTTCTTCACTGAGAGAGTCATTGGACACTGGAATGGGCTGCCCGGGGAGGTGGTGGAGTCGCCGTCCCTGGAGCTGTTCAAGGCAGGATTGGACGTGGCACTTAGTGCCATGGTCTGGCCTTGAGCTCTGTGGTGAAGGGTTGGACTTGATGATCTATGAGGTCTCTTCCAACTTTGGTGATACTGTGATAGATACTGTGATACTGTGATCTTCGAGGTCTCTTCCAACCTGGTTGATTCTATGATTCTACGACTCTATGACTCTGAGTGTTAATGCTGGTAAAATACATTCCTTTTCTTAAATTAAGCCAGGTTCTTTATTAGATATATATATATACACATATTATTTTTACACATAAAATTAAATCTCATTAAAATGAGATTTTAATCTGTTTACAGCTTCCCCCTTGCTGCACAAGGACATAGAATCGTAGAATCAACCAGATTGGAAGAGACCTCCAACATCATCCAGTCCAACCTAGCACCCAGCCCTAGCCAATCAACTAGACCATGGCACTAAGTGCCTCATCCAGGCTTTGCTTTTGCCCAGGGACAGAGACTCCACCACCTCCCTGGGCAACCCATTCCAATGCCAATCACTCTCTCTGGCAACAACTTCCTCCTAACATCCAGCCTAGACCTCCCCTGCCACAACTTGAGACTGTGTCCCCTTCTTCTGCTGCTGTTACAAGAGAGAAGAGACCAACCCTACCTGGCTACAGCTTCCCTTCAGGTACTTGGCCTCAGCAATGAGGCCAACCTCTGAGCCTCCTCTTCTGCAGGCTGCACACCCCCAGCTCCCTCAGCCTCTCCTCACAGGGCTGTGCTCCAGGCCCCTCACCAGCTTTGCTGCCCTTCTCTGGACACCTTCCAGTACCTCAACATCTGTCTTGAACTGAGGAGCCCAAATTGGAGTCACTACTCAAGGTGTGGCCTGACCAGTGCTGAGTACAGGGGCAGAATAACCTCCCCTCTTCTACTGGCTATCTAAAGAAACACAATTTTCTCCAGGACACAAGTGCCTCAGGGGATGTCCTGCCAGCACATTTTTATTAGTCTGATTTTAGTGTCACATTCACTCCCTCCCTATTATCCCTATCCTCCTAAGAGATCAGCATTTGCTAGCCAATATTTGGTGGTACCTGTCTCTTACCACTTGAGCCCAATGAGCATGTGATTGAAAGTGGTAGATTCCAAGTCATAAGACATCATAGATATTTGAAGGCCTCTCAGTGATTTATGGCTCTTTAATCAAGGCCTTTTAACTTTTAATTAAAAAGCTACAGGAGCTGTCCTTCTTTCTGAGGAATCCACCTATGGTTGGGGGCATTAGACAACATGAAACTCAGTAAGTTCTGCACGTCGTGTGGTCCCAGCCCTCGCTAGAGCAAAGGCAGAGAGGGTGGGCACCAGGAGAAATAAAATACCCCTTTTTCTTCTGCAGTAATTTAAGATGATAAATGAATCCCTGTTATTTTCAAGGAGCTTTGGAAACCATGAAAGATTCATCAGAGCATCTTGCAGAGAGAATGTATCATGCAGCAAAAAGAAGGGTCAAATGAAGAAGATGGTGACTAAGGCCAAGTTTATTCTATTCTCCATCCCTCCTGCTTCATTTTGATGCTCTCCTGGCAGGTGGGAGATTGTTCTTCAAATCCCTGCTATAGCTGGGAAAGCAGAGAACATGGGTTTGGGACACCTACAAGATGGTGATCTCTGGCATGCAGCCCAAGCAGCACCCTTCTGCAGATATCCCTCAGCTCAAAGTCAGAGGCTGTCATGCTTTTGAAAAAAAAATGTCTGAACCACGACTAAGGCCAAGAGCATCCTGACTTAGATCAGCAATAGTGTGACCAACAGGACCAGGGCAGTGACTGTCCCCCTGTACAGGACACTTGTGAGGCCACACCTCAAATAATGGGTTCGGTTTTGACCCACTCGTTACAAGACAGACACTGAGATGCTGGAGTGACTGCAGAGAAGAGCAATGAAGCTGGCGAAGGGTCTAGAGAACAAGTCTTGTGAGCAGCAGCTGAGGGAAATAGGGTTGCTGAGCTTCAAGAAAAGGAGCTTATGGAGAGACCTTCTCACTCTGTACAACTACCTGAAAGCAGGTTGGAGCCAGGTGGGGGCCAGTCTCTTTTCCCACACAGCAAGCGATAGAAGAAGAAACAGACTCAAGCTTCACCAGGGAAGGCTTAGATTGGACATTAGGAACAATTCATTCACCAAGAAGGTTGCCAAACTCTGGAACAGGCTGCCCAGGGCAGTGGTGGAATCTCCATCCCTGGAGGGATTTAGAAGTCATGTAGATGTGGTACTGAGGGACATGGTTTAGTGGTGAGTTGGAAGTGCTGGGTTAATGGTTGGACTTCATGATCTTAAAGGTCTTTTCCAATCTAAGCAATTCTATAATTCAGTTATTGTAATATTCCCCAAAAGGCTGCTGAGCATCAAAGGAGGCTCTGAGGTGAGTATCTTAAACAAAACCATCTTCAGTTAAATGAGATGAATCCTACCCTGTGAGTGATGTAGCAGAAGAAAAATTACTTGCTGGGGCACTTTGTACATAGTTCCTGTTCAGTGAACATTTTATGATTTCTAAAAAGCAGAAAAGCACTGAAGGAAATAATGGAGAATCTCTCCCCCACACTGATGTCCCCATGGCTGGACAGTCTATGAACTTGTGTCTCCTACACTCACAGGCTGAAAAAGTCCTCTTACTGTTGCCAAAACAGCCCAGGAAGAAACTGCATTAATTTTCCTGGCAATTTTATTATAAGCCTGAAATAAAACCAACTGCCAATTTAATCTCATTTGTATGCTGCATGGTGGAGATGGATCTGGACATCAGGAGGGCTCAGTTTTACCCTGGCAGGCTGTTGACCTTGAGATGTGAGATCTCCACTTGCACTGTTTCTCTTCTTGAGTTTGGAGGTAGTTTGGGAGATGTTTGCACCAAGGGCTGTGTTTCATTATCTGTGTGAGCGCTGCCTGGTGGGACAGAGCTGTGATCTTGGTTGTGGCCTCAGCAGCTCCTCTAGCACAAATAACAATTTCCATCCCATCTATTCTTTTATTTGCCACTGATCTATATTAAACAGTTGGTGATTACCACATTTATGGGTGATTATTGCCTTTAGGCTGTGTTAAATCTAACTGTTTATTTATCTTTATGCGGTCTCTGCGTATACATTTGCTTGGCTTTTAACTTTCTATATCACAGGGTTCCTTAATTATAAAATCAATAGATGTTGAAAAGTTTTGACTGTTGCATAGATAGAAACCCACACAACAGCCATGTCTATGCAACAATGATCCTTATCTCAAGCTTGTGGCAGCACATAAAGCTCAGCTACAGCAATCAACAGACTTTTTTAGTTTGTTTTGGGGTGGTTTGGGGTTGATTTTTTTTGTGTGTGCTGGTAGCAATTAATTCTTTGTTAGTTTGGCTCGTTCTCTGTTTCTCATCAAAGCTTTCCCTCTGCAAGCTGTTCTTCTCAGGCAGACTCACATCGCCCTGGAGGCCTGTTGACTTTCACCAAAGTCACTATTAGTGAGAGTTATAGAATCCTAGAATCAGTAAGGCTGGAAAACACTTCTGAGATCATCAAGTCCAATCATCAACTGAACACCACTGTGCTCGCTGAACCATTTCCCCAAGTGCCATGCCTACACCTTTTTCGAGCACCTCTAGAGATGGTGACTCCACCACCTTCCTGGGCAGCCCACTCCTTCAGTAATGAAATCCTTCTCAACATCCTATCTCAATTTCCCCTGCTGCAACTTGAAGCCACCTTCTCTCATCCTTTTGCTAGTCATTTGGGAGAAGTGACCAACCCCGCCTCACCACAACCTCTCCTCAGGCAGTCCCAGAGACATACCCTATCCTAAGAATGAATCAGATCAAAATCATCTCTCCATCACCCTGAGGATGAAGCAGACTTGCTTTGCTTTCACTACTGCTTCACCATAACTGTGCCTCAGTTTCTCCCATAGGGTTGTAGTAATAGGGGAGTATGTTAAAATCATAACTGCTTCTCCCAGTACAGAAAGTCCCAAAGCTCCTCCAGACAATCAAACCCTGTGAACCGATAAATACAACAGGAGATGCCCACTGCCTGGCACATATTGCTGCCTGCCATTGATGAGGAGCTGCAAATCTCCCATGGAAGCAGGAGCTGCAGCTACCCAAGTAAACACCAGCTAATCAACCAGCAGCATTAAAGAAGCGTAGTCAGGTGATGACCCCAATTTCTTTTATTCCAGGCTATATTTCTCAGGCAGCAGCTCACACTGTCTCTTACGCTTCTCTCTACGCTGCTTACATCTAATTAGGATCTGTGCTCACAAGGAGCAGAAGCATCTGTAATTAAACCAAACCTCAGCTCCGTGACACTGAGACGTTGGGAAAACATCCCTTAGATCATAGAATCATAGAATCAGTCAGAGTTGGAAGGGACCACAGGGATCAGGTAGTTCCGACCACCCTGCCATGGGCAGGGACACCCTGCCCTACAGCAGGCTGCCCACAGCCTCAGCCAGCCTGGCCTTAAACACCTCCAGCCATGGGGCCTCAACCACCTCCCTGGGCAACCCATTCCAATGCCAATCACTCTCTCTGACAACAACTTCCTCCTAACATCCAGCCTAGACATCCCCTGCCACAACTTCAGACTCTGTCCCCTTGTTCTGTTGTTGGTTGCCTGGCAGGAGAGACCAACCCCACCTAGCTACAGCCTCCCTTCAGGTAGCTGCAGACAGCAATGAGGTCAGCCCTGAGCCTCCTCTTCTCCAGGCTGCACACCCCCAGCTCCCTCAGCCTCTCCTCATAGGGTTTGTGTTCCAGGCTCCTCACAAGCTTCATTGCCCTTCTCTGGACACATTCCAGCACCTCAACATCTCTCCTGAATTGAGGAGCCCAGAACTGGACACAGCACTCAAGGCGTGGCCTCACCAGTGCTGAGTACAGGGGCAGAATAACCTCCCTTGTCCTACTGGCCACACTCTTCCTGATCCAGGCCAGGATGCCATTGGCTCTCTTGGCCACCTGGGCACACTGCTGGCTCATCTTCAGCCTACTATATACCAGTACCCCCAGATCCCTTTCTTCCTGGCTGCTCTCCAGCAGAGAGATGTTTAGGAATGTGCACATCTCAACATAACTGATTGCTTTTTTTAAACCCTATCTTTAACCACACCAGTTCTCCTCAGAGAAAATACCATAGAATCACCAAAAAAAATCTTAATTGGCAAACACCTTTAAGATCATGAGTCCAACCATCAGCCCAAGACCACCATGCTCACTAAACCATGTCCTAAAGTGCCATGTCTATGCGCCTTTTTAACATCTCCAGGGATGGTGTGGTGACTCCACCACCTCCCTGGGCAGCCTCTTCCAATGCCCAAACAACAGAAATATATTAAATCTTGGGCAGAATTAGGCAAGTAATTCATACAACTGTTTTAAAATGAAAGAGGGAGAGGAATTAGAAGGTGTTAGGTGATAGGCTGGACTTGATCTCAAAGGTCTTTTCCAACCTGGTTAATTCTGTCATTCTGCCCCTCTGCTCCCCTCTGATAAGACCCCACCTGAACTGCTGAGGCAAGCTCTGGAGTTCTCAGCACAGGAGAGACCTGGAACTGTTGGAACAGGTTCAGAGAAGGCCACAAAAAATTATTCAAGGGCTGGAACCCCTCTGCTATGAGGACAGGCTCAGAGAGCTGGGCTTGTTCAGTCTGGAGGAGAGAAGGCTTCAGGAGAATTCATTGTGGCTTTGCAGTAATTAAAGGAAGGCTGTCAGAAAGCTGGGGACAGACTTTTTAGCAGGATCTGTTGTGACAGGAGAAGTGGTGAAGATTTTAAACTATAAGAGGGAGATTTAGACTGGATTTAAGGAAGAATTTTTTCACAGTGAAGGTGGTGCAACACAGGACCAGGTTGCCCAGAGAGACAGTAGATGCCCTGCTCCCAGGAGTGCTCAAAATCAGATTGGATGGTGCTCTGGGTAGCTTGGTCCAGTTGATGATGGCCTTGCTGACTACAGGGGTGTTGGACTAGATAATCCTTTTAAGTCCCTTCAAACCCAACCCAACCTGTGATTCTATGATTCTAATTTAGCCAAAATGCATTCAGTATCAGTAGGCAGCCCTCACTCCATCCAGTGCCAACCTGAAGCTGCCTTTTTCCACATTAAATCAGGAATAGCAAGGGGTTATAACAGCTACACTTGGGTAAGATGAAAGTGGGAGAGAAAGAGTCCCAGATCCAATTGCAATTCTAAGGGAAACTCAGGAGCATAATTGATGTCTAAAAGCAGCTTGTGGATGTAAGTCCCTGCTCAGAGCCCAAGCCTGCAAGTCAAGTGTCACCAGGTCCCTGTGGCCCCACGTGGTCAGAAACTTAATATTACAACTGGTTGGAAAACCTCAACGGGTTGTAATTTTGTTACAGCATTAAAACACACCAGTGGTGGAGGTATCCCAGGGACTGTGTAATTTGAAAAAGACACATTCCAGCAATGCCTTTTTTTTTTTTCCCTCCTTGGAAAGAGAAGCTGATCTTAATGGTTTCAATTATTTTCAGTCGCTGCTCTAGGACGATGCAGAGTTTCAAATATGGGCAGGAAATTGTTTCAAAGGCAACATTAAATGTATGTTTATGGACTAAAATATGTATAAATGCAGACCTCAAGAAATGGACTGGAAAGAATTGCATGGAGCTAGTTCCACCAAGGGAGGGGAGGAGCCCACAGGTTCGCTCACACGGTCTGTAAGGTCAAATGCAATCCTTCAGTGGGAATACTTTCCTTTTAAACTAGAATAGGGTAGATTTAGGTTGGACATTAGGAGGAAGTGCTTTGCAATGAGGGTGGTGAAATATTGGAATAGGACTGCCCAGACAGCTGATAGAGGCCTCAGCTCTGCAGATACTTAAGATCAGATCATAGAGTCATAGAATCAACCAGGTTGGAAGAGACCTCCAAGCTCATCCAGTCCAACCTAGCACCCAGCCTTATCCAGTCAACTAGACCATGGCACTAAGTGCCTCATCCAGTCTATTGTGGCATCCAGTCAGATGTGACAGGGCCCTGAGTAACATGATATAGTTAAAGGTGTCCCTGCTCACTGCAGGGGTGGTTGGACAAAATGGCCTTTGAGAGTCCCTTCCAACCTGATGCATCCAATGATTTGGTGTTTCCACCTAAAGAACTATTGTCCAACTATTTTTCCTGAGCCAAATCCTGCATCTTCTAGGTAGAAACTACCTAGCCTAAAAGCTTGCCTGCATGTAGCTTGCTTTTCTTCATTCAAAAAGAAATGTGGACTCCTGAACATTCAACTAGAATTCAGGACCTCCCATATTCTTTGTACTGGAAGAAGTCAGAAGCTACGAGTTTTCAGGGTGATATTGGAAAAGGCATTTCCAGCTCCAGGCTGCCTCCTTCTGTGATAACTGGAAGGAAATGGTTCACATAACTCAACCCACACGATTTTAAATCAATCCAGAAAGATATTTGAGGTTTTGATAGTTTTCCAAGGGCAAAGCAGGATTCTTTTTTCTTTTTCTCAGTCTGGAAGACATCTCCTAGGACAGCCACATGACTTCCAAGCCAGCTCGTGAGCCAATCATGCTTCATGCACTTTGAGATGACTTCTTTGCAAGTCTTGAGGCTGCAGACACATTGCCAAGAAAAAGCTGTGTCACCTGCAACCCTGAGCTCCTCACACCCTGCTGCAGCAGACTCACATTCCAGCAATTTAGCCATGCTGAGGGAATAGCAATCAGCAGGTGGAGGGAGGGGATTCTGCCCCTCTGTTGCACTCTGCTGAAACCCCATCAGCAGTGCTGGGGCCAGCTCTGGAGTCCTCAGCACAGGAGAGACTTGGATCTGTTGGAGCAGGGACAGAGGAGGCCACAAAAATGGTCTAAGGGCTGTGAGGAGGGCCATCCTCTGCTGCCAGGACAGGCTAGGAGAGTTGGAGTTTTTCAGCCTGTAGCAGAGAAGGCTCCAGAGGGATGTTCTTGTGGCCTTTCAGTATTCAAAGGAAGGTTGTGAGAGAGCTAGGGACAGACATTTTAGCAGTGACAGTTGTGACAGACAAGGAGTGATGGTTTCAAACTAAAATTAGATTTAGTTTAGATCTAAGGGTGACATTTTCTACAACGAGATTGTTGAGACAGTGGTCCAGGTTGCCCAGAGAGGTGGTAGATGCCTCATCTCTGCAAACATTGTCAGGTTGTTCAGAGCTCTGAGCAACCTTGCAGATGTCCCTGCTGACTGCAGGGAGGTTGGACTAGAGGACCTTTGAAGGTCCCCTCCGATCCAAGCCATTCTTTGACTGTATCTACACACACTGCAGGGCTAGCAACACCAGTCAGCCATGCAACACCTCTTATCTCCTGCTGGGGAGCTGCACTGTTCTGATTACCCCCGGAGAGATGCTGCTGACAGATTGGCCAAATTAACAGATTTTCATGATAAGGTCTCTGCCCTGCAGAGACCTCATGATCAGTAAGAGAGTGACTCAGAGAAGCAGGAGATCCTTCTCCTTTAAAGACAAAGCTACTCTAGAACTGAAATCTATGGTAAACAACAGGCAGCTATTTTAGATACTCATTCCAGTGGTTAATACTCATAATTCCCTTTCTAATGCCAGTCAAGATGTTTACTGTACTTAACCATGACAGAAAAATGTCAATGGAACATTTAGCAGAGTTTCTCTGTGGTCATTCATTTGGCCTTAAATATAGGGGTCATTATCCTTAAGAGAGCTTCACAGAGATAAATCAGCCACAATGACACTGAGTCACCACACTGGTTCCTAGAATCCTAGGGGCACAGAAAAGAGATATGGCTTTGTGGTTAAAACTCTGGTTTATGTCAATTGGAAGAGCAATTCCTGCCACATCTTCTGTTGCAGTCTTTGCACATCAAAATGGAAAAGAGTAGATTTAGGTTAGAATTTAGGAAGAAATTCTTCAGCATGAGGGTGGTGAGACACTGCAACAGGTTACTCAGAGAGGTTGTGGATGCCCTATCAAGTGTTCAATGCCAAGTTGGATGGAGCTTTAAGCAACCTGGTTTTGTGGAAGGAATCCCAGCAAATAGCAGGGGGTTGGAACTAGATGGCCATTAGAATAGGGGGACACCAAAGCTCCCACGGGGACTTGATGCTGCTCACCATGACCCAGCACAGATCCATGCTGACCTCAGTCACAGAGTCATGGAATGGTAAGGGTTGAAATGGACTTCTGCAGGTCATTGAGTCCAATCACTCTGCAAAAGCAAGGTCACACAGAACAGGTTGCCCAGGATTATAATGGAATCTCTCTGGAGGAGACTCCACAACCTGCCTGGGCAGCCTGATTCAGTGCTCCACCACACTGCAAGGAAATATTTATTTTCCTTATTTTTGTATGGAAAAGCTCAACTGACAGCACTGGGGTACGATCCCAGGAGGTGATCAATTCTTGCCTGAAAGTCCACAAGCCCTGTGAGGAGAGGCTGAGGGAGATTGGGGTGTGCAGCTTGGAGAAGAGGAGGCTCAGGGGTGACCTTCTTGCTCTCTACAACTACCTGAAGGGAGGCTGTAGCCAGGTGGGGTTGGGCTCTTCTCCCAGGCAACCAGCAACAGAACAAGGGGACACAGTCTCAAGTTGTGGCAGGGGAGGTCTAGGCTGGATGTTAGGAGGAAGTTGTTGGCAGAGAGAGTGGTTGGCATTGGAATGGGCTGCCCAGGGAGGTGGTGGAGTCGCTCTAGAGGTGTTGAAGCAAAGCCTGGATGAAGCACTTAATGCCATGGTCTGGTTGACTGGCTAGGGCTGGGTGCTAGGTTGGATTGGATGAGCTTAAGGTCTCTTCCAATCTGGTTAATTCTATGATTCTATTATTCTGTAATAAAGAGCAGTTCCCAACACTTTGCAGCAGCTCTGATTCAGAGATGAACACAGGATCTTTCCACCTTCAGCTGCCCCATGCCAGGTTGGCAGAGAGCTCTATGCAGATGCTTCTCAATTGTTTTTTCATCAAAGGTTGTGAAAATAAAACTCCCTCCTGGATCTGCTTACATCATGGTGTTACACAAGAATCTGAAAACCAAAGTAACACTCAAGTGCTGCTTTGGGTTTTCCCTTTTTTGTTCCATTGTCCAGTTGTGAGTTCACGGTTGTGTAGGTCCAAATTTTGCAGCCATATCACAGAGCTTCTTTGGAGTGGGTACAAAGTAGAACACAGGAGGTTTTACTTGAGCTTAAGGAAAAGCTTCTCTATTTTAGGGGTGAAGGAGCACTTGACCAGGCTGTCCAGAGAGGCTGTGGAGTCTACATCTCTGGAGATTTGTTCATGCAATCTGTTCTAGATAAACCTGCTTGAGCAGGAAGCTTGGGCTAGATGATCTCTAGAAGTGCCTTCCAACCCCTACCATTCTGTGATTCTGTGGATGTCTATGCAGTGTTTAGTGACCATGCTGTATCTACTCACCTCTCCAAAGGGTTTCCTGTTTCTCCAAAGTGTCTACATCCCCATAACACAATGTTCTCCAAGCATTTCTGCCCAGCAGGAGCAAAAAAAACCCCTGGAGCAGGATAAAGAAACCCAAAAAACCTTGCAGTGTGAAAGGGAGAGAATGGTGCCTGGCCGAGTTTCATCCATCTCATTTTATGTGTCATCAGTTTGGATGTGTAAATCTGAGCAAGTTTTCTAGACATCTTTTATAGTTGATGGAGGGAAAAGAGGAACTTCCCAGGTGCAATTCAGCCCAGCTGGGAGAGATGAATTGTGCTCTGGAAGAAGCCATCTCTCTTTCCCAACTGTAAAGCAAAGTCACAATGATAAGCAGCACAGACATAACCGCCTACCTCTCAGCAAGCTGCAGTTAGCTGAGAAAAGACCCACTCAAAATAACCCACAAACAACCACCAGCTTCCCTAAACAGCTCTTAGGGTGTAACAGAATGAAAGCAGCCAGCTGCTTTCCATGAACCTCAAACCAGCACAAGCACTTGACCATGGTGAAGTTAACTCACCTGGAAAAAGACCTGTTTTAAACCACAGCTTTAATCATAACATCATTAAGGTTGGAGAGACTTCTGAGATCATCAAGTCCAACCATCAACCCAATCCCATCATGTCCATTAAACCATGGCCTAAAGTGCCACATCTAAAAGTTTGTTGTCACCTCCAGGGATGGCAACTCTGCCACCTCCCTGAGCATCCTGTTCCAGTGTCCAACCACAATTTCAGTAAGGGTAATAATATGCAGCCTAAAGCACTCCTGGTGCAACTTGAGGCCATCTCCTCTTTTCCTGTCTCTTGTTCCTTGGGATTGTACCTCACCTTACTACAAACTCCTTTCAGGGAATTGTAGAGAGCAAAAAGGTCTCCCTCAGCCTGCTGTTTTCCAAGCTAAACAATGCCAGTTCCCTCACATCTGGTCCTCACAAGACTTGTGTTCTAAATGCTTCACCAGCTTCATTGCCCTTCTATGGCTATGCTTCAGCACTTAAATGTCCTTCTTGGCGTGAGGGGGCAAAACTGTGTTCAGTATTCAAGGTGTGGCCTCACCAGTGCTGAGTACAGGGGGTTGACCCATTCCTTTCTCCTGCTGGCCACACTAATGCTGATCCAAGCCAGAATGCTATTGGCCTTCTTGGCCACCTGGGCACATGCTGGCTAATATTCAGCCAGCTGTCATTCAGCTCCCCCAGGTCCTTTACTGCTGGGCAGCTTTCCAGTCAGCGAGTTAATGCTCTGTGCAAGAATGTGGGACGAGAATCTGAGGCTGCAGAGCTGTGCTCACTCTGGTTCTGGTTCTGCAACAGCAGAGATGTTGGACAGCATAAAAAGAGGTTGCAAATCTTTCCAGGTTGATGTGCTGTGCCGTGACATGAACAGCATCCTGGAGATCCTGGAGATGCAAGCACAGACCACTGAATTACAAAGGGACTGGAATATTGCTGCGGATTTTCCTGACAAAAGAGGCTCCACCTTTTTCCTCCTTCCCAAACAGGCAAAAAAATCTCAGAGAATATTCCCTCTGCTCCCTTGGAGGCTCCACCAGCACATACACACACACTAGATACACAGTCACTCCCCACGTTTGCTTTTCAGATTTGCCTATTGACATTCCCCCCTCTCTCCCTCCCTCCCTCCTTCTCTCCATCTCCTGTTTTTCTCTTCCCTCACTCCGTGGAGGCACTGCCATGACTTTCTATAGAACATTCACCATCTCTAGGAGACCTGAGGCTGCTTTGAAAAACAATAAATTTAAAACTATATATTTTTTAAACAAGAAAGAGGGAAAGAAAAAGACAAAAAAAAACCACAAACCAAAAAACCCACCAAAACCCACAGAGAAAGGGAGCTGTGGGAAAGAAAAAGAGAGAGAGAAAGCAGAGAATGCATGTCAGCTCCAACCCGCTGCCGTGCCGGCGTGCACACGGGTTGCCTTTTGCTCGCCGCACATCAATGCCTCTTCTCCTCCGAAGTTATTTCCCCTGGAGTGAACCTATCAAAGATTTTCAGCCTCTCTGGAGAGAGCAGTTCCAGATAACGCTGGATTTCCTTGTCAATTTTTGCCTACCAGGCTCTGGCAGCATTTTCTACCTGACACTCTGATCTTGACGCACACGTACAGAAGCAGCCTCTGTCTGTGTGTGTGTGTGTGTTTCTGGAGCTCTTTCCTCCTGCTTTACAAGTGATGCAGCTGCCTTCAGACTGCAGGGAGGAAGGGAAAACCCAGAGCCACTTGGCATCTGCATAGCACCCTACTCATCTGTGATTCCTGTAGTGTCTTGCCCTCCTTGTAATTACAGTAATTAATATAATTATACTAATAATAATGATTATTCTTTAGGGCGTGACAGATCTTTCCTAATAAAGCTCCTTCCCTGGAAATCCTGGGGCTGTAGTTGTAAAAGAAGTCACTGTAGGGTTTCCAAATAAATGCTCCAAATAAAATCCTTTAACTCAACAGCCAGGAATTGAGAAACATTCAGCCCTTCTCCTCTCCTTGCTGTGACAACGATTCTGGAAGGAACAGCCACTCCAACAGCATGTCTCTGGCAGATCTGCTTTAGATAGGGCTACTTTCAGATAGATTCTACTTCAGGCTGAAAGAGTTGGGGCTGCTCAGCCTGGGGAAAAGAAGGCTCCTGAAACATAGAATCAACCACGTTGGAGAGATCTCCAAACTCATCCAGTCCAACCTAGCACCCAGTCCTATCCAATCAACTAGACCATGGCACTAAGTGCCTCAAGCTGCATTGAAATATCACAGTATCACAGTATCACAGTATTATCAGGGTTGGAAGAGACCTCACAGATCATCAAGTCCAACCCTTTACCACAGAGCTCAAGGCCAGACCATGGCACCAAGTGCCACGTCCAGTCCTGCCTTGAACAGCTCCAGGGACGGCGACTCCACCACCTCCCTGGGCAGCCCATTCCAGTGTCCAATGACTCTCTCAGGGAAGAACTTTCTCCTCACCTCCAGCCTAAATCTCCCCTGGCACAGCTTGAGGCTGTGTCCTCTCGTTCTGGTGCTGGCCACCTGAGAGAAGAGAGCAACCTCCTCCTGGCCACAACCTCCCCTCAGGTAGTTGTAGACAGCAATAAGGTCTCCCCTGAGCCTCCTCTTCTCCAGGCTAACCAATCCCAGCTCCCTCAGCCTCTCCTCGTAGGGCTGTGCTCAAGGCCTCTCCCCAGCCTCGTCGCCCTTCTCTGGACACGCTCAAGCATCTCAATGTCCCTCCTAAACTGGGGGGCCCAGAACTGAACACAGGACTCAAGGTGTGGTCTAACCAGTGCAGAGTACAGGGGCAGAACGACCTCCCTGCTCCTGCTGACCACACCATTCCTGATGCAGGCCACAAAAACAGCTGAGGAAGGACTGTTAAGAGAGGTTTGTGGCAATGGTTTTAAACTAGAGCAGGGTAGATTTAAGATGGATATTAGGAGGATGTCCTTCGCAATGAGAATGGTGAAATACTGGAACAGATTGCCCAGAGATGTGGTTGAGGCCCCATCTCTGGAGACATTCAGAGTCAGACTTTACAAGGCTCCAGACAACCTGATCTAGTTGGAGATGCTCCTGCTTACTGCAGGGTAGTTGGACAAGATGATTTTAGAGGGTCTCTCCCAACCTGATGCATTCTGTGCTTTTATGCTTTTTCTGGTCATTTGTGATACATTTTTATTTGGGTGGAGGGGAGGGATTGGTGAAATCTGATGGTACTGACTACTCACCTAGATGGTTTGTTTGGTCAGCCTTGGTTAGTGAAAGTACTAAGGCAGTGGTTGTGAGAGGAGAGACTGTGCAATCCCTATATCACCATCCCAGGAAGCCATGTAATTACTACCTCCAGGGCCCAGAGCTCATTAGCCCCAGCAATAACAGAAGCAGTTTATAGGTGCTGTAACTCTCGTTGCACTGAAGGGTGGGCATGGAGCAGCACAAGCTGCAAGGCACAGCTGCTTGCCTGTAGCCTCAGCCTCAACCAAGAATTTTCCAAAGATCCAGCCCAGCTGATGCTCCCAGCACAAAACTAGTCTGGTCCCCCAAAACATAGAACCATATGTGCCAGCTGGTTATTTCTTTCTATTGCCTGATTCCCCCCTTGGGATCTGTGTCCCACAGAATCATTTCTGATGGAAAAGACCTCTATCAAGTCCAACCACTGACCTAACACCACCATGGTCATTAAACCATGTCCCAAAGTGCCACATCTACCTGCTTTTTGAATGCATGCAGGGATGGTGATTCCACTACCCTCCTGGGCAGTCTGTTCAGATGTCTGACCACTCCTTCAAGAAATAAACTGTTCCTAATATCCAATCTAAACCTTCCCTGGCACAACTTTGCGGCCACTTCCTCTTGTTATACCACTTGATACTAGGGAGAAGAGACTGACATCCACCTCACAACAACCTCCTTTCAGGTAGTTGCAGAGAGCACTGAGGTCTCCCCTCAGCCTCCCAGGATGACATCAGACCCAGATCCAAGGTGGACTGGGATCACTCCATTGTGTCACCCAACTTCCCCTTTGCCAATGTTATCCTCAGCACATGCATAGATGGTAGAAGTCACTGTTCTGTGATTAAAAATAGTCCTCAATTATTTACTTTGTGTATATTTATATATATGTATATGATCTTCTAGTTTTCTGCATATCACCCTGGTGGTGCCCTGGAAGTAGCATTGTTCCTCCCCTGATGGAACTCATCCTTTCTCTTGTTACTTGGAGTTAAAACTGACCCCCACTTCACTCTCCAATCTTCTCTCAGGTAGTTGTACAGAGTGAGGTCATCCCTCACCCTCCTTTTCTCCAGGCTATACAATCCCAGTTCCCTCACTGCTTCTCACAAGACTTGTTTTCCAGACCCTTCATCAGTTTGTTGTCCTTCTTTGGACACACTCCAACATGTCAGTGCCCTTCTTGATCTGAGGGAATAATGACTGTGATAATACTTATCACACTCCCATGGGTGTATGGGTGACCACCATCAAGCTTGCATGTAGAGGCTACTGGTGTGCAAACAACAAGAAGAGTGTGGAGACAGAAGACATGCACTGCATGGTGTCCACGTGGGCTCGTTCAGCCACTGGGGGACATATACAGACAAAAAATTATTCCTGAAGACCTCCATGCTGAAACCAAGAGCTCTGTTTGAAACTCAGCAGCACACTATAGGCCTTCAAGAGCAAATCCAGCCCTGGAGAGGACACTTTTAATTACAAACTTTGCTCAAGGGCTCACCTGTGTTATTCCAACTCTGTAAATACAGACACTGGAGACCTGAGCTTGTGGCTAGTTCACGCTGTTTGCCCTCCAGGAGTTTTAGCATTTGTCAGTTCCAGGAAGATCCAATAACATTTTAAAGACAGGATGTGAAATTGGATTATGTGGGACTCAGCCTTTGAGCAGAAAAGAGGTAACTCTCCTTAAAGGCCAAGAGCAGTATTTCCTTTTTCCTTCCCTGGGACCTTTGCTAAACCTTGAATGGTGAAGCACATGGTTATTCCATTTCACCTTGCAGCTGGCTTGCTGTAATTGATTATATTTGTTACCCTACTTTTTTTTTTCTCTTCTTTTTTCCTTTTAAATGCCATGAATGGATTCATGCTGCACGTATGTGTAAACCACTGTTACTGCCCCACAGCAATAATGCCCTGTTATTCTCTTTCCTGCTCACAGTGGAAGAGATGCATCCAAATAGGACAGAAAAAAACACTGCTTTTGAAACCTGAAGTAGGTGTGCAGCATCTAATCCAGCCATCCATCATGTCACTGCTCTAATCTGCCTAAAGTCAATGGGGACAGAAAGGGAAGACGCAGGCAACAATAACAGTATCATGGTAACGGTGAGAGAGATGCTGGAGTGGATCTGTCTGCTCTGAAGGTACAGGGAGGGATGTGAAACCTCACCCACATCTTCCCCAGGCTGTGTGTCCTGGGGAAGCATTAAAAAGATACAAAAGGGCAGGTGTCACATCAGAATAACTGCTATTATCATTGAGTTTTTTCATGTAATGCTCTAGCTCTTTAGTCAGGTCAGAGCTGTGGTCTCTTCCTTCAAAGCCTGAAAAAGCTGGAGATGTGCATGGCTAAGAGCATATTCTGCAGCTCCATTATCAGTTCTGGTCAGGGTTAGCACTTTATAGTCAATGTCCCCAGCAGGCTGGGCAAATGGGAGGTCACCATGCCACTGGAAATGCCATGGAGCCATGGACCCAGCTCAGAGAAGGAAAGTGTGAAGCATTCTTCTCTATCAGTGATCTCAGGAGATATTTCTCCTGGGCACAGCCCTCATCCTGGCAATGCTTAACATGATGGTATGAAGGGAAATGTGGGCAAGATTAAAAGGAAAAAAATATCTCTAAGAATTTCAGCTTTGCAAAACCTGAGTTTCTCCCCAAATATCATTTCAAAGGGAAGCCTTCAACAAACCAGCTCCCTGCTGTGCTTTGAGACCTAATCTTGGTGTCATCATAAGCTGCAACCACTCCTACAGTTTCTTCCTGCCCTGGGATATGTCTAATGATAGCAGAGGGTGTTGAGACAAAGGGTGTAAATCAGAGTTCCTGCAAAGGGCCCTACCTGATGTGAACTCAGAAGATGAACCATCTCAGGGCTCCCTCCCATGGAAGCAGAATATGAAAGGCACAATTTCATTTCCTTAGCAGGCTGTTGCACTCCTTTAGTCTTCTTCTAGTCATCTAGGGGATGTCAGTTGATGAAAAACTCAACACAAAATGGATATGTGCACTTGCAGCCCAGAAGGCAAACCATGCCCTGGGATGGCCAACAGGACAAGTGTGGCCAGCAGGACAAGTGGGGTGATTATTGCCTCATAAGATCCCACCTGGAGCACTGAGTACAGTTTTGCTGCCCTCAGCAAAAGTAGGATTTCAAACTGCTGGAGCAGGTCCAGAGGAGGGCCATGAAGATCATCAGAGGGATGGAGCTCCTCACCTATGAGGGCAGGCTATGAGAGTTGGAAATGTTCAGCCTGGAGAAGAGACCTTATAGTGGCTTTCCAGTACCTGGAGGGGGCAGACAAGAAAGCTCAGGAGGGACATTTTACAAGAGCTTGTAGTGATAGGATGAGGGAGAGTGGATTGAAACTGGAAAAGGGGAGATTTAGACTGGAAATTAGGGAAAAAAATCTTTACAGTGAGAGTAATAAGACACTGAAACAAGTAGCCCAGGGAGGCTGTGGATGTCCCCTCCCTGAAGGTGTTCAAGGTAAAGTTGGATGGGGCCTTGAGCAACCTGGCCTAGTGAAAGGTGTCTGCCCATGGCAGAGGAATTGGAACTAGATGACCTTTAAAGTCCCTTCCAACCCAAACCATTCTATAACCCAGGTACCCAGGAAGGAAGAAAGACAATTCACAGCAGGAACTGACAAGATGCAGAGTAAACCCAAGGAATAGGGTCTTTAGAAATACTTCCAATTAAAAAAAAACCCAAAACCTCCCAAAAAACCCACCCAAAACAACAAACAAACCAAGAAAAAAGACAAACAAACCAAGAAAAACAAATCCAAACAATCCCACTCAACACCCACTCCCCCCAGAAAAAAAAAAATCCACCCCCAAACCCCCCAAAAAATCTAGGAGCACTTTGGGGGTGCATCTTTCTTTCTCTTCCCATGTCAGTTACAGGATGGAGGTTGCCCTCTTGTAAGAGGCTGCAGTGACAACAGGCAGGGAGAGATAGCAAAGCAAAACCACACAAGAATGTTGCACTACAGCTTCTCTCTGTGCCTTTGCAGGAGCTGCAGGGATGTGACAGCAGAATGCAGCAACTGGAGCTCAAGAGCTGCCAGCACCATGATGAGGGAGTGTGAACAGGGACACAGGAGGAGAAGCTGTTAATGCAGGGTAGATGCTGAAGTAGCTTTAATCCATTTGGCAAATTGGTGCCTGATGCTGCATAAAGCTGTGTGCTGAGACATAAAGATGGTGTTTGGCTGAAGTTTGGCAGGGTGTGATTCGTGGCTGCTGATGTACAGTCTGCAGTAGCAAAAGAGAGAAATCCTGGAGGATTCAAGAGAGAGAAACCCTGATGCATTCAGGAGAGAGAAATCCTGGTGTACTCAAGAGAGAAGTCCTGATACATTCCTCCCTCTGCACAAAAGAGACATTTTAAAGGGTGCTCATTCTGCATCTGCATTCAGAGGTGGGCCCCATACTGCTCTCTCTGCTCTACTTTCACAAGTGGTCTTTCCAGATAGCACATTACACACTAAGGGCTTGGCTCACTGGCAGAGCATCACACTCAGTGGTTCACAGATGGGACTGAGCCCAAATCCATTCTCTTTTTGATACCCAGTTCTGCCTCTGCTATTAAACCTAAATAGCTTAGTGGCTGCAAGAGCTGCCAGACCATTGCAGCTTTATTTAGCTGCATAGCAGGTGTGATTTGGGAAGTGTTTTTTGCAGTCTTCCCTCACACGTGCATGCCCACAGAGTGCCTCTGAGGTTAACCCATCCCTGCAGGACTAGGAGTGTGAAGAACATTTGTTTTCCCCTCTAGTAACCAGCAGAGCAACTGCTGCAGGGAGTCTTTGTGCTGGAGAAAGGTAGTTCATGAAGTCTCTAATAGTGCATTTGAGAACTGGTCACCAGCCTCAGATGGAATCTGACAGCACCAGAAGTGCTGAATGAGCAGGTGGATGGATGGATGGATAGCAACAAGTGATAGGATGAGAGGAAACAGTCACTGTCCCTGGAGGTGTTCAAGAAAAGACTGGATGAGGCATTTAGTGACTGGATAGGGCTGGATGCTAGGTTGAACTGGATGAGCTTGGAGGTCTCTTCCAATCTGGTTGATTCTGATTCTTAGGTTGGACATTAGAAGGAACTTGCTCACTGGAATGGTTCTTAAACACTGGAACAGGCTCCCCAGAAAGGAGGTCGAATACCCATCCCTAAAGGTGCTTAAAAGATAGAGATGTGGTGCTGATGGGCATGGTTTAGCACAAGGTAGTTAAATAATTCTTTGACTCAAAGATTTTGAAGGTCTTATCCAGCTAAAATTCTGTGATTGTATAGGTGGATGGATGGATGATGCTACACAGCACTCAACATTGCCTAAACCCCAGAACTGTCATGAAAAGATCCTGTTCAGAAAGAGCTCCACTGCAGATGCCTGGCAAAAAGACCTCTGTGTTTAAGAAGCATTCAGAATTGTTTTTTCCCTTTCAGGATTTTAGCCAACAGCTTCTTGAACCTTTGAAAGTGTCTGTGTGAGAAGGGAGCCAGCAGAATAACTCACCATCTGAAGGATGTCCTTTTGTTTGTTTTCAGCTTGCTTTCTGCAAAGTGCTTTCTGCCTGGCAGAGCTGATGCCTCCTTGTTCTTGTGTCAGAAAAGATGGTGAATGAGCCTGGTCTCTTCCATTCTTCAGCAGCACTTACAGTTTTACAGATGTCTACTGCATCCACTCTCAGCCATCTCTTCTTTAAAGTAGTCACATTGAACTATTGGGATCTCACTTCTGGCTTGAAGCCAAAAACTGAGCAAGTTTTGAAATAAAGGAAATAAGAGAAACTATCTTTGGACTGTCTATGCTCCTGGCTTGTTACAGCCCACCCTTGCCTCCAAGAGCAACTTTCTTTGCAGCCCTCATAAAACCATTTAAAGTTTGATTTACTTCTCCTAACTCTGTCCAAATTAGAGGTATTTTACAAGTCAAAACTCAATACCTGGGCAGAGTGGCTGGAAACCTGCGTTGTGGAAAAGGACCTAGGGGTGCTGACTGATAGCCAGCTGAACATGAGCCAGTGTGTGCCCAGGTGGCCATGAAGGCCAACAGTATTCTGGCTTGGATCAGCGATAGTGTGGCCAGCAGCAGTAGGGAAGTGATTGTGCCCCTGTATTTGGCACTGGTGAGGCCACACTTCAAATTCTGGGTTCCGTTTTGGGCCTCTCACTACAAAAGAGTCATTGAGGTGCTGGAGCATGTCCAGAGAAGGGCAAACAAGCTAGTGAAGTATTTAGAACACAAACCTTGTAAAGAGTGGCTGAAAGAAATGGGATTGTTTAGTCTGGAGGAGGCAGAGGAGAGACCTTCTGGCTCTCTACAACTGCCTAAAAGGAGCTTGGAGTGAGGTGGGGGTTGGTCTCTTCTCCCTTGTATCAGGTGAGAGAAAGAGGAAATGGCCTGAAATTGTCCCAGAAGAGGCTTAGATTAGATACTAGGAAACATTTCTTTACTGCAAGAGTGTCCAGGCACTGGAATAGGTAGCCCAGGGAGGTGGTGGAGTGACAACCCCTGGAGATGTTCAAAGAACATGTAGACACAGTCCTTTGGGACCTGGCTTAGTGGAGATGGTGCTGATACATTTGACATGGACTTAACGATCATAGATGTCTTTTCCAAACATACTGATTCTCTAAGTCAGGAAGATGCAAGTTTCTCTCCAATGCATTTTTAACTCTGTTTTTGGCCCACTGCCCTTTCTCATGCTGCAGTCCTGGCTAGTGTCCCTACCCACAGCCAAACATACACAACACTCGAAGCTCCTTTGTGCTTTTTCTGCAGGCAGCCATGAGCCATGGTCTCTGCTGTTCACACAGCCGAGTGCCTATACCTGAGTCAGTGCAAATCCCTCCAGCTACAAGGAAATCCAATGTTATGGACATGGCTAAATTTATGTGATGTGTTGGTGGATTAATTCATGAAGATCATTGCCTTCTCAGTGCTGTAATTCAAGCTCTTCTCTTAGAGGAGAGAGAGGCAGGCACACAGATATTTTTCACATCATGGGGCCAGGCAACAAGTGTCGCAGCGGGATGCAGAAGCAGCGTGGAAGATTGTGTGTGGCCAAAGGTCAACACGACTATTACAGTGCTGCATGGGATTGGTAAAAGATCTTAAATGAGCAGTCCAGATGGGTTAATTATGATTTCAGGGATATTCACAGGCCAGAAGTCTTCCAGAAACTCCAAAGATTGTGTGTACACATTGTCCATTCTGGGATTTTTTTTTTGCTGGGTAGATGTAGACTGGCCTAAACCAATAAATCATATGCACCTTTTGGATCAAGATGGAGAGGAAGAGCTTTTACTTGGGAGGTAGTAGTTTGGTTATACCATGATAATGCTATGTGCCCTCTTGCTCTTTGCATTTGTACAGTGTTTTTTCCCTCCATGCCCTAGAAAAGCTGGAGGATTTTGCTATGACTCCCTGGTGTCCCTGGCCAACTCCATTCCAAAGCCCTTTGCCCTTCAACAGGTAGCACCAGTGCTTCCCCTAGAAGGACCTTCCTAAACCAGACAGAATCACAGAATCATTTAGGCTGGAGAAGATCCTTAAGATCATCCAATCCACCTATTAACCTAACACTACCAAGTCATCACTAAACCATGTCCCTAACATCACTATTCTTGCACGGGTGGAATCCCTCCCATTAAAATGAAGGCTAGAGAGCTTTGCTTCCTCCCAAGTAGGGCTGCTTAATGGAAGCATCACTCCCAGGGACTGGAAGACAATGGACATTTTCTTCCCCCTTTACTGTGATGAGAAAGCTGAAAGCCAGCACAGCTGCAGTTTGTCAAGAAAGCAGTGTATAGGTTTCCCCATACATAATATCTCTTCCACCTTTGTTTTTTCATCTTCACAAGATCTGCTGGTCTACTGGTCCTGCAGTGGGAGAATCGTAGAATCAACCAGGTTGGAAGAGACCTCTAAGATCATCCAGTTCAGCCTAGCACCCAGCTCTAGCCAGTCAAATAGACCATGGCATTAAGTGCCTCATCCAGGCTTTGCTTCCACAACTTCCAGGGATAATGACTCTCTCAGGGATGCCAATCACCCTCTCTGCCAACAACTTCCTCCTAACATCCAGCCTAGACCTCCCCCAGCACAATTTGAGACTGTGTCCCCTTCTTCTGTTGCTGGTTGCCTGGCAGAAGAGACCAACCCCCACCTGGCTACAGCCTCCCTTTAGGCAGTTGTAGACAGCAATGAGGTCAGACCTGAGCCTCCTTTTCTCCACGCTAAACAACTCCTCTGTGGGAAGGACCCACCACAGTAAGATATGTGGGTTAGATGAACAGACAGTGAAGTGGATTGGAAATTGGCTAAAAGACAGAGCTCAGAGGGTTGTGGTCAGTGGCACAGAGCCTACTCGGAGGTCTGTAACAAGTGATGTTCCCCTGGGTTCAGAACTGGACCCAGTCTTGTTCAATACATTGATCAACAACCCACATGAGGAGACAGAGTGGACTCTCAGACAGTTGTTGATGATACAATACTGGAAGGAGTGGCTAATACATCAGAAGGCTGTGCTGGCATTTGGTGAGACCTGGACAGGCTGGAGAGTTGGCCAGCCTCTTATGAAGAAAGGCTGACAGACTTGGGGCTTTTTAGCCTGAAGAAGAGCAGTCTGAAAAGATCTTAACAATGCTTATAAAGACTAAGAGGGTAGCTGTCAGGAAGATGGGGCCAGCCCTTTTGCAGAATCATAGTATCAACCAGGTTGGAAGAGTCCTCCAAGATCATCCAGTCCAACCCAGCACCCAGCCCTAAACAATCGACTAGATCATCACAGTATCACAGTATCACAGTATCACCAAGGTTGGAAGAGACCTCACAGATCATCAAGTCCAACCCTTTACCACAGTGCCCAAGGCTAGACCATGGCACTAAATGTCTCAGCCAGGCTTTGTCTCAACACCTCCAGGGATGGTGACTCCACCACCTCCCTGGGCAGCCCATTCCAATGCCAATCACTCTCTCTGCCAACAACTTCCTCCTAACATCCAGCCTAGACCTCCCCTGGCACAACTTGAGACTTTGTCCCCTTCTTCTGTTGCTGGTTGTATGGCAGAAGAGACCAACCCCACCTGGCAACAACTTCCCTTCAGGCAGTTGTAGACAGTAATGAAGTTAGCCCTGATCCTCCTCTTCTCCAGGCAAAACAACTCCAGCTCCCTCAGCCTCTCCTCACAGGGATGTGCTCCATGCCCCTCACCAGCTTTGTTGCCATTTTCTGGACACCTTCCAGCACCTCAACATCTCTCTTGAATTGAGGAGCCCAGAACTGGATGCAGTATTGAAGGTGTGGTCTGAGCAGTGCTGAGCACAGGAGAAGAATAATCTCCCTTGTCCTGCTGGCCACACTGTTCCTGATCCAGACCAGGATGCCACTGGCTTTCTTGGCCACATGGGCACACTACTAGCTCATTTTCAGCTTACTATCCACCAGTACTCCCAGGTCCCTCTCCCCTCACTCTGTCCCCTAATGACAAAACAAGAGGTAATATAATAATAGGAAACATGAAGAGAGAGATTTCTTTACTTTGAGAGTGTTAGAGTGGCAGAGCAGGCTGCCCAGATTGACGACGGAGTCTCCATCTCAGAAGTCATTCAAAACCAACCTGTACACTGTCCTGTGCAACCTGCTCTAGGTGAACCTGCTCTGGCGAGAGGGTTGGACTTTTTAATCTCCAGAGGTCCCTTTGAATAGCTATCATTCACAGAATGTTAGGGGTTGGAAGTGACCTCCAGAGATGTTCTGTGCTCTGTAATCAGAAGTTTCAGTTGTTTCAACAACCTTTGGGCCAATCTATTTCATCCACAGGAGAAACCTGTTGCATTTCTGAGCTGTAACAAGAACACCAGCAAGAGAAAAAGTCAGAGGGAGAGTTAATAGAGGCATCTGCTGTGTGGGGGCTGAAAAAAACAAATCTATCCATGAAGTAAATGGGGACAAATAACGAGACCACAGACGGTGTTTGCAAAAAATGGCAGCCAGTGGCCAATGTTCTCTTTCTCATTATTCCTCATTTGTGGCCCAGAATCAGGCATTATCTCCAGGGATGTTTGCAGATGTAAATAGATGGCTAGGCATGTTCCGATGATTTCTGCCATCCCCAGCGTTTATGTTTCATATCATTTCATGGGCACACTTCAATCAGATTGCATCAAAACTCGTGGCCGGATCAGAGATGTTTTGACTGAAATGAAGATTAAATGTTACTCAAGACGATTTACAGCCCTCCAAAACTAGATCTAGAAGGAAGCTGAACAATTTGTCTGGCACTTTCAGAGCCTCAGGGGGAGGAAGTTCTGTGACGATTTATATTTTTTATTTCTATAGTCTTACAACTGCTCACTAATGAGAACAATTCCTCATCCGTGGTGTATGTAGGACACCAGCATTGCAGGTCCTCAACTATGAGGCTAGACATGAGCATGCTTACATCTGTGCACACACAGAGTAAGTGATGGAGCAGCCAGTGTCTGAATCAGAACCACAGCCACAGAATGGCAGAGTCACTGACCAGCTGTGTCATAGAATCATAGAATCAAACAGGTTGGAAGAGACCTCCAAGATCATCCAGGCCAACCTAGCACCCACCCTAGCCAGCCAACTAGACCATGGCACTAAGTGCCTCATCCAGGCTTTGCTTGAACACCCCCCAGGGATGGCGACTCCACCACCTCCCTGGGCAGCCCATTCCAATGCCAATCACTCTCTCTGTGAAGAACTTCCTCCTGACATCCAGCCTATACTTGTCCTCCTCTTCATCATCCAGGTGTTTGCATCAAACTTGAATCTTAGAAAGGATTTTTTTCCAGTGAGGGTGGTAAGACAGATTTCCCAGGGAGGTGGTGGATGCCCCTTCGCTGGAGATGTTCAAGGGCAGGCTGGATGAGGTCTTGAGCAACCCAGTTTAGTGGGAAGTGTAGGTGTCCCTGCCCATGGCAGGTGGGTTAGAGCTAGGTGATCTTCAAGGTCCCTTCCAATGCAAACCATTCTATGAATCTGTGAATCTATGAGTCTCCAAATGTATCCAAGCTTTGAAACACCTGAGCTCTCTGTTTTAGATTTACAGGCTATCTGTATGCTATTAACATTAAAGGAATAGCACTTTTTTCTTCTGCCTCTGAATTACAGCAGATATCAGGACTTACAGAATCACAGAATTATTTGGGTTGTAAGAAACCTCCAAAAGTCATCTAGACCAACTCCCTCTGCAGTAAGATGGAAAAAGAACCTGGTTTTTAGAGGATTTTGGGTTGTTCTAAATCCCTCTTCAGCAAGATTTGAAAGCAATGTCAAAACCCAACCTGGTTAACTCTAAGATTCTATGAAATGTGTTGTCTAAAATGAACAGTCTTTCAAGCCTGGAGTGCTGTGTGCAGCTCTGGAGCCCTCAACACAGAATGGACATGGTACTGCTCGAGTCAGCCTAGAGCATGCCATGATGATGCTCAGAGGGCTGCAGCAGCTCTGCTATGAGGACAGGCTGAGAGAGTTGGGGCTCTACAGCCTGGAGAAGGCCCCAGGGAGACCCCAAAGTGGCCCTCCAGTATCTGAAGGGGACCACAGAATGGCAGGGGAGTGACTGACAATGTCCTAGAACTTTAGGTAAGACAGAGGAGCATTAGTTTTGGATCTGATGGGCACCACCACTGCTATGTCCTGTTCAGAATTTTCCAGAAATAATGGGTGGCTGGGGCCTTGAGCCAGTGGAACGACTCAGATTGGGTCACCATGTGAGCTGGGTGCGCAGAGAACATCAGGAACACACTGTCATAGAATCACAGAATGACTTGAATTGGAAGAGACCTTAAGGATCATAGAGTCCCAACCTCCCTGCTAGGGACTAGGCCAGGTTGATCAAAACCCCATCCAGCCTTCTTATCCCCATGGATAAGATGTCCACAGTTCCAATGTTGCACCATCCTGTCTGCTAGAGAACAGCAGAAACACACTGTCATAGGATCACAGAATGACTTAAACTGGAAGAGACCTTAGGGATTATAGAGTCCCAACCTCTCTGCTAGGGACTAGGCCAGGTTGATCCAAATCCCATCCACCGTTCTTATCCCCATAGATAAGAAGTCCACAGTTCCAATGTTGCACCATCCTGTCTGCTAGAGAACAGCAGAAACACACTGTCATAGGATCACAGAATGACTTAAACTGGAAGAGACCTTAGGGATCATAGAGTCCCAACCTCCCTGCTAGGGACTAAGCCAGGTTGATCAAAACCCCATCCAGCCTTCTTATCCCCATGGATAAGAAGTCCACAGTTCCCATGTTGCACCATCCTGTCTGCTCCTTTCCCTTGGCCCATTCATTTTGAGCTGAGGGTTCAATGTTATTTGTTTGAGCAGCTCTAAGAGATTCTTTGGGAAATTGCTTTTTTTCTCCATGGTCCACAAGCTGGATGAGGGGAAACCCCATGATTTTTCTATGCATTGGGTGTCTCAGGGCAGAATTGTAAGCTGATTTGCTTGCTGCTGAGTCTAGTGGTACAGAGAAAAGGCAAGATGAAAAGTCCTGCTGCCAAAGGAGAAGCATCTTCTTAATTTGCTGTAACTGTGCACAGTGCCATAGGAAAACTTGGAGACTTTCATAGCTCCTCCACAAGATCAGCTGGAACTACTCTCAACATGTAACTGAGGAAATCACATCTGAAGAGCTGCATGTCTTCCCCATGACTAACTTTAATTAGATTTTTCTTTTATTATTTTCTTTTCTCCTGTTGATTCACATCTCACAGCACTTTGCTGTTCCTGACTCCCTGTCCTCAGCTGATGAGAACTGGGGTTATGCATCTGTCTCTCACTGCTGCTGCGTGAAATGAGTCCTCTATGTTGCATACAGATGAGACTTGGCTCTCGACCATGCAGCAGCCAGACTTAAATCTGCAGGAATCACAGCTCCCCAGGTGTAAAAGTATGGGGAAAAGGGAAAAAAACAATAACAAGCTCACAGTTTGGAGAGAGCTGGTGCTAGACACTAGTGATGCTCTGCCAGTGTTTGTGATTTTACTGCCAGTCTCACAATACCTAGAGGTGTCTTGAACCAGTGGAAGGATTGTATGATAAAAAGCAAAAGCTGAGTGGTTGTCACTAAGGAGCAAAGCTAAGACGTGTGAAAGCAGAGAGCTGTAAAAGGACCCCAGATGCCACTGCTTTTCAAATCCTGAACTGTTTTCTTTCTGCAGCTAGGATTGGCAATGGTGAGATTAAGGGCTGGATTGTACCTGTGTGCTCCAAAGTTTCTTGCAATACTGTTTGATCCTTGAAGATTATTCCTACATCTTCTTCAAACTCTTCCTATTTAAACATCTCTGCTACAAAGTCAGCTTTCAACCCTGCGCTTGGGAAGAGCATTAAGCTGTTTTGTCAGAGGAGAGACACGTATCAGAAAAGGGGCTCTTTCTGTAGCATGTGCCTCAGACCTCCCCAACTTCTATTTATGCTGCTTTTGAGCAGAAGGATAGCTTCCTTTTATCTGTCCAATGAATTTCTGTTGCTGTGATCATTTCTCCCCTGAGAAAGGTGTCTGTGACTCTTTCCACTACCACCGAAACACAAAGGATCCCTTTTCTTTTTGTCAAGAAGCCAATGTTGAGAATTTCCTGCTCTCTCACTTGGGGGTAGTGACTGACCTGGAAAGAACATCTCAAGCTGAATATTAGTTTCCCCAAATGAAATATCACTTACCCTCTTCTTTGCAGTGCCAGGAACACGGATGGTCTCCAACCACTGTAATTGCTTTGCAGCAGATTGAAATGAGAAGGAGCAGCTTTGCTGATTTGTGGTTTAGAAGAATGCACAATACATGTGTCTCCAACTGATATTAAAGATGACAGATTGGAATCTGAGCTGCTGAAGATGCACACTACAGATGATTAATTGCCCTCCAACTTTGAGAAGGGTTGGATCACAGCTCAAAGTGCAAGGGAAAGGCACACAGTGAAAGCCAGGAGACCCACACGTAGTCTCCACAATTAGTGCAAGGATCCATCCCACATCTGTAGAGTGCTTCCCATTTCCATGCAGATGTAAGTGAATTAGTGTGCTGAAGGCTGATGGCCCCATTAGATAGCCTGCTTTCCTTTAATGGTTTGATAAAAGGAAGGTGACAAGAAGATAGATAGAGATAATACTCCAGGCTTCTTGCAGTAGAACCATTATCATTAACAGCATTAATTAGCCTATAATACACTGTACAGAAACACTAGACACAAGCAGTCTAAAGGGAAGTAACCCAACAATTGTCAGTAACATGATAGCTTAGATTAGCATAGACAGATCATTGAATAGCTTTGTCTTCCTAACCTGGCTTTTCAAAAAGAGAAGAATTCCCAAGGCTGCCTTGCAGGCAGCATCTCCAGCCAAGTCATTAAAAAGACACATGATTATTGAAGTCAGAGCCACAAGGTTAAAAACAGACTCCAGAACCTTTTTCTATCAAGTCAGCCTACAGAGGACTAGTCTAGTCTTACCCTTTGGAGACTATTTGCACTTGAAGGCATGCTCAGGTGGACTGAATTGTTTATAAACAGTTTTTTTCTTGGGTCCCACACTGCAAAAAAGATATTGAGGTGATGGAATGTGTCCAAGAAGGGCAACAAAGCTGGTGAAGGATCTAGAGTATAAGTAATTGTGAGGAGCAGCTGAGGGAACTTGGAGGCTGAAGGGAGATCTTTCTACTCTCTAAATCTCCCTGATAGGTGATGCGGTCTCTTCTCTCAAGCAACAAGCAATAGGAGGAGAGGAAACCACCTCAAGTTGTGCCAGGGCAGGTTTAGGTTGGATGTGAGGAACAATTTCTACCCCAGAATAAATGTCAAGCCCTGGAAGAGGGTGCCCAGGGAAGTGGTGGAGTCACCATCCTTGGAGGTATTTAAAAGCCACGCAGATGTGGTGCTGAGAGACATGATTTTACGGTGACCTGATAGTGTTGTGTTAACGGTTGAACTTGATGATCTTAAAGGTCTCTTTTAACCAGAATGATTCTATGATTCTAAATCTGACAATTTTGGCCTGCAGGGAGTGGTAGTGTGTTTGGAGAGCAACTCAAGAGAGCTCTGACAAAGAGAAGGGTAGTGAAGAACCCTGAGTCTGCCCATAGTAAGGTTACCCATAGAGAGCTACAGATAGAATGAGTATCCAAACTAAATCTTTGCTGAGAATTAAGCTCATCTCTTCTTATTTTTCTCCCAGAGGGGTAGAAGAATTGCTCTCATCACTTTTTCAAGTATCGTTAGTCTCTTGGAAGACTATCATTCTATCTCCACTTGGCTTCTCTTTTCTTGGCTAAGGAAATACAATTCAACCTATTTTGCTGATTATAAAAGTAATCAAACTACCAGAGAGGATCCCCTTGCTCTGAGCACAAACCCTCTCTCAGTGAGGAGCCCTGAGACTTTGTTTCATCAATCTTTTCTACATGCTGCTGCTTCAGGCTGTGTGATGCTTTTCCCCACCAGCATAACTGCACTGAAAGGAATATCAAGTTTTAATCTAACTGCTCTCTGTGTCTCAGCAGCCTGAGGCATGTGGGCTGTGGGAATTCTTCTTGAGCTCTGGGTAGGTCCTCAGGGGTTAGGTTGATATCTGAGCTGCTTTATATTGCCTGAAAGTTGAGGTTATCCCAAACTCTGAATCAGCCACAGCTTTGAGACAACCTTCACAGGGAGCTCCCAAGGATTTTAAACCCAGAAAAGTCCTGAGTTTATTTGAATAAAAACTCCAATTGATTTCTCAGCTAGAAGATGGGAAGAAATCAACATCTGCAGTGAAATGTTTCATCCCCAATGTGTGCTAACCATAGGCTGGAATGAAACTTCTTTTCAGGAGGAAGACCTAAGATTTGCTCAGTTTGGACACCCAACCTTCAGATGCCCTACAGTTGATCAGATGAGTATCCCTGTGTTCTAATTTCTTTTCCTTTCTCACAACCACCTTCAGAACAAACAGAATAAAATTATTTATTTGTTGGGTGATAGGGACAAAGTTTATGCTTCTGATTCCTTGGGTTGCAGCACTTTTATGTCTAGAAGTATTTCTTAAGTAGACGACTTGACCAAACAAATCTCCTCAAGTTGCTTCACGGACTTGATCATTCCCGGCCCAGCCACTTTGCCTGTCCATGCAACCTTTTAGATACTACTCACCCATGAGTACCAACAGGCATCTGCTGTCACCAATCTGTGTGTGATCATGAGAAATGCACTCATTAAGATCAGTAAAGATGAGGGACAAATGAGGCCAGGATGTCCTGCAGTGACCAGGATTAAAACAAGAGGAAATGTCCTCAAGTTGCATCAGGGGAGGTTTAGGTTGGGTAGAAGAAGAAATGTTTTCACTGAAAAGATTCCTAAACACTAGAACAGACTCCCCAGAGAGGTAGGTGAACCTCCACCCCTGGAGGTGTTTCAAAGATGCAGAGGTGTGGTGCTGAGGGACATGTTTAGTACAAGAGTTGATGGAATAAGGTAATTGTTGGATTCAACAATCTTAAAGGTCTTTTTCCAACCCAAATAGTTCTATGATTCTGTGATTAATGGGCTGATTCCAACTTACTGAGTAGGAGAATGGAGGGGATAGGGCAAGAGATGCTCAGTGTGGTGGTGAGCTGAATCTTACCTTGGACTTCACCTCTTGCAGTGATGGGACATTGTCAGTGGGGAATGGTTTACAACAACATTTTGCCAGTCATCTAGTAACTGCTTTAGTGAACTGCAAAAAGAAATGCTGTCCATTCTGCTTGGGTTGGAGTTTGGAAGAAAGAGAAGAAGAAAGAAATCTTCCTTCAGGCATGAGAAATATGGAAAATGGAATAGAGCAGACAGCAGAGAGACAGACAGCTGGAGCCTGCTGGATCTATTGCTATTGACCATAAGCTTGGTTAAGGTGGCAGTTATCAGCTATAGTATCATCCCACCTAAAAGTAAAAAGGAAATGTCAATACTGAAATGTTAAAGGCACAAAAAGAAAAGCAGAGCAGAGATAGAATGTGAAATAATGGAACTACAACTATTAAGACAGACAGGCAGACAGTGATGTTGCTGCAGTGACTCTGGGCAGTGCTGGGAATAGAAGCCTGCATTTCATTGTGAGAAAATATAAAAAGAGAGGAGTTTTCTCTTGTGCTGCCTGCAGGTTCTAGTAGTCTGTGAAACAGATTCCTTGAATTCTCTAAAGGAACTGCTTAGAGAAAGTACCCAAGTCAGGAGCTGATTCCCTTTTGCTTCCAAAAGACACCTGGACATAGTACCTACCCCTCCAGTTTGAGAGCAATGGGATGGACCTATGCTTGTATTAGAAAGTCTGAAATGACTTGAAGCCAGTGCTATCTCAAGAAAAAAACCAAACCAAAATAAACAAAAAACCCAACAAAACCACCACCTCCCCAAAGAACAACCTCACACACACACACATAAAAAAAAGAAAAACCAACCACCACCAACAAATGTTCTTGCTGCTGCAAACTTGCTTTGCCATTGCTTGAGGTGAAATCAGTGTAGATGCAGCAGCAGGGGTCAGCTGGGCATGTAGCACTGTTATAAATAAAAAGAAAGTGGCTGTCTTCTTGCATTGTGCTCGGAACCAGAGCTTATTTCCCCAGAGGTCCATGTGTCCCAGTTTATTTATGATCTCTAATGGCACCATCCCAAATGATGGCTTCTCCACAGATGGGCCTAGTTCCCCGAAGGGGACTGTCCCGTGAGTGCAGCTTTTCAGCAGCACCAACCACCTCTTCCTCGCTATTTGGTATCCAGCAGATGTGCCATTGTCTGTGCACATCTTGGAAGAGAACCTTGCTTTGGGATGAGGTTCATTTGAGGGATATGGATGTGCTGGAACGTGTCCAGAGAAGGGCCACAAGGATGCTCAGAGGGCTGGAGCACCTCTGCTATGAGGACAGACTGAAAGAGTTGGGGCTGTTCAGTCTGGAGAGGAGAAGGCTCCAAGGTGACCTTATTATGACCTTCCAGTATCTTATGGAGGCCTACAAGAAAGCTGGAGAGGGACTTTTTAGGACATTAGGTAGTCATAGACTAGGGGGAATGGAACAAAGCTAGAAATGGGTAGATTCAGACTGGACGTAAGGAAGAAGTTCTTCACCATGAGGGTGGTGAGACCCTGGAACGGGTTGCTCAGGAAGGTGGTCAAAGCCCCATCCCTGAAGGTGTTCAAGGCCAGGCTGGATGAAGTGCTACACATCCTGATCCCATAGCAGGGAGGTTGGAACTAGATGATCTTTGAGGTCCCTTCCAAGCCTGGCTGATTCTGTGATTCCATTATTGTTTTTACCCTCTTGAAGAAACACTTTGCATGCACAGACCTTCAAGGTGCTTTTGAAGCACATGGAGAAGTTCATGAAAAGCACTTCCATGAAATGGAAGGTATCAAGATTACAGCTCTCCAGGGCTTTCCTGTACTCAAGATCAGCATTGCAGATCCATGGATCTCTTTTCCTACCCCTATGGCAGTGGACTGGTTTGTGAATCTTGGCAATCAGGCAATTGTTTGTCTCTTCCTCTGCTATAAAGTCAGCTTAGGAAGCCTCTACATTAATACCCAGCTCCTTCTTCCCTCATCTACAACATGGGCCAGGAGAGCTGATAGAAGTACCACACTGAAAATTAAACATCTAAGTGAAAGAAAACCTTCTAGATGTTGTGGGTGTCTTTTTGGATAGGGGTTTGGGTACTTAAAGGTTGTTTTCAACCAAAGTTATTTAGCAGATTTTCATCCCTGTTTGATTTCATCCCAAGCTTGATTTTTCATCCCTACTTGAAAAAGCAAGCTTGTGATAGAGCAATATCTGCCTTTCTCTTCCTAAGATGGAGGCAGCTGCCCTCCCTTATTCTTCTACTCCCAAATCAGCCCCTGCAGTCCCAGATAAGTTATAAAAATTGATAGTGACAGCAAAAAAAAAGCAGTTTGCTCTGACTATGCAATATCTTCCTCCAGAACCTGTGAGCAATCCCTGTGGTGTTGGTGATGAGCCAAGGAGGAGCCCTTGGGAGAACATCCCTTCCATCCTTATCCTGTTGAGAAAGCACCCACATCACTCTAGGCATCCAGAGAGAGCCTTGGTTTAGATCTGGCTCATACTGCTCTTTTCAGATGAATGGAAGGGAGAAATGAGGAGAAAGTCTTGTTTATAGTGGTAGTCAGAAGCAAGGCCAGGAGGAGCAAGATTGTTCATACTCATCTGAGGCTTTACCTCAGTTGTCTCCTAAATAATGTCAAAAGGCATCAAGGTGACAGAAGGCAGCTGCAGCCATCTACTTCCTTCCCTTTGCAGGCCAAGCTCTGATTTTTTTTTTCTTGACCAGTTTTCAAGGCTATTTCAGATCCTAAAACCTCCCTGCAACCTCCATCTCTTTTTTCTTCATTCTTCACCATTCTCAGAAAGAAAGAGGAAAGCTGGGTTTCCTCTGAAAAGCAGAAGGGCTCAGTGATGGCACTTTTAGCTCTTATATTAATGATGTGCAAGGACTCTAGATAATAGTAGCCTCTGTCCATAGGATGAGAATGTCCTGTGTTGTCCCACTTCTGGATAGCTTGTGAAAGACAGAAAACTATAGAACCATAGAATCACAGAATGTTTTGAGTTGGATGGGCTTTGGAGGTCATCTAGTACAGCTCTCCTGCAAGGAGCAGGGACATAGAATCATAGAATCAACCAGGTTGGAAGAGACCTCCAAGATCATCCAGTCCAACCTAGCACCCAGCTTTAAACAATCAACCAGACCATGGCACTAAGTGTCTCATCCAGTCTTGAACTGAACACCTCCAGGGACAGTGACTCCACCACCTCCCCGGGCAGCCCACTCCAATGACAAATCACTCTCTCTGGCAAGAACTTCCTCCTCTTCAACTAAAGCAGGTTGCTCAGAGCCCCAGACAACCTGACCTGGAGTGTTTTGAGGGCTGGGCCCTTATAAAAAGTCTGTCCCCAGCTCTCTTATAGGTCTCATTAGGTACAGAAAGCCTGCAAGAAGGTCTCTCTTAAGCCTTCTCTTCTCCAGGCTGAGCTAACCCAACTCTCTCAGCCTGGCCTCAGAGCAGAGGGATTCCAGCCCTCTCAACTTTTCTGTGGCCTCTTCTAGCTTTGCTCCAACACATCTATGTCTTTGCTGTGTTGAGGACTCCAGAGCTGCCTCCAGCACTGTGGGTGAGATCTCATCAGAGTAGAGCAGAAGTGCAGAGCCCTTCCCCTCCACCTGCTGTCCACTTTCCTGGGGTTACAGCCTAAGACAGGTTGACTCTGGCCTGTGAGCACACAGTGCCAGCTCACGTCCAGCTTTTCACCCACTGGCACTCTGAAGTCCTTCTCCACAGGGCTGCTCTTAATCCCTTCATTCCCAAACCTGTATTGATACTGGACATTGCCCCAAACCAGGTGCAGGACCTTGCACTTGGCGCTAAAAGTCTGTTTTAATAGGGAAGTGTTTCCTCAGCTAGCATAAACCAGTATAAGCTGATGCCTTCCTAAAGGCCAGAGTGGATGACAATCACCCCAGGGTGATTTCTCACAAAGCTTCACAGAATTTGAATGGAATAAGCACCAATTCACTGTAAGTATTCACCAAAACAAGCTTACATCTTGGCACTTAAATTTCCCCACCATCACCTCTACTTTTTTGTACAGCCAGTGCTGTATTTATTTCCCCAGCATCATTCCCTGCTTGTTTCACAGGAGCAGGTCTTATCATGCAGAGTGTGGGGCAAACAACTTGCTCAGTGTTTCAAGAAGTCAGCAAAAGAATCAAGAATCACAGCTTGGCACCATGCAAATAAACACATCTGTCCTCTGGCTGCGTGGAAAAGTACAGGCATGGGGATTTAATGAGTGGTGAGTTGGGGGTAGGGAGAAAAGCAAAAGAAAGGAGCTAAGAACAGTGTCTGCTCAATGGATGTATTTGAGTGGGAGGCAGTGAAAAGCTGGTTTCTGGTAGCTGCATCAGACATCCACATTCATCACTCTTTAAAACAGTTTGAGTTTCTTTTACTCACTACCAAGGCAACTAATTCCTGCAGGAAAACAGGCTGTAAACAGCCCCCAGCACAGCAACACCATGCTTGCAAGATGCACAGTGGCCAAGTTCAGAGTAGCTTAGTAGATCTGGAGAAACACTAGCATTTAGAATCACATAATTGTTTCAGTTGGAAAAGACCTCTAAGATCAAGTCCAACCATCAACCTAAGACCACCGTGGCCATTAAACCATGTCCTGAAGTGCCATGTCCACACCTTTCTTGAACACATCCAGGGATGGTGACTCCATCATCTCAATGGGCAGCCTGTTGCAAATCCTGACCACTCTTTCAGTAAATGAATCATTGCTAATATCCAATCTAAACCTCCCCTGGCACAATTTCAGGCCTTGTGCATATGCACAGACCAACCCAGTGAATATGCAGTGCAAGGTCCACCTGCACAGTGCATGGTGCATTCAATTTGCTGCTCAGAAGCTGGTGAATGCTCAGATATGCCTAGCTTCAACAAACAGTGCTGCTGATGCTGGCACAGGAATTCCTTCTCACATCTGCCACCAAACTTTGATTGCCCTCTTCCTCAGCTCAGCTGCTCTAAACTCATGCTGAAGAGGTTGTCTTAGATGAGCTAGGACCAGCCCAGCGTGTGAGCTACCCAAGGCATCTTTCCTCACAGTGTTAATGGTATTGATCTTACTGATGGGCACTGCAACTGTCAGTGCCTAGACTTGAAACTTAGCATCCCACACTGAGACAAGGGGAATCACAGAACCACAAAATTCTTTCATTTGGAAAAGGTCATCAAAGTCATGAAGTCCAATCATTACCTAATTCTGCCAAGGCTTGTGCTAAATCGTGTCACTTAGCACATCTCTGTGGTTTTGAAGCACCTTCAAGGATGGGGATTCAACCACCTCCCTGGGGAGTCTGTTCCAGTGTCTCTTCTAATATTCAATCTAAACCTCATCTGGCACAACTTGAGACCATTCCCTCTCATCCTATCATTTGTTACTAGGCAGAAGATACTGATCCCAAACTCTCTACAGACTCCTCTCAGGGAGTTGTAGAGAGTGAGCAGGTCTCACCTGAGCCTCCTTTTCTCCAGGATAAACAACCCCAGTTCCCTCAGCTGTTCCTTACAAGACCTGTACTCCAAACTCTTCTCTGAATACCCTCCAGCACTTCAATGTCCTCCTTGGACTGAGAGGCCCAAAACAGAACCCAGTACTCAAGGTGTGGCTTCACCAGTGCCGAGTACAGGGGGGAAGGGGAAAGGACAGCCTGTCCTTGTATGTCCTTGAAGAATTCTAAGCCACACTTGTGCAGGTAGCCCATCATGACGCGACAAGGAGTGGAGCAGCTTTGGCTGTCACCTCTCACAGCAGGACTCACAGATCTTAGGGAGAAATGGGCTGGAGCTCAGCTGGTAGAGCTTTGGTTTAGTTACAGCATCAATGATGACCCTGTGGCCTTTGTGAAAAAGTGTGCTCAGTCTTTGGGCTGAGAAGGTTGGACACCTCTGGCTGATTTATCCAGAGGCACCGACATAGACAAGCAAGGTCCCAGCCTGGGGAAGTTTGTGGAAGATGGATAACACAGCACAGATATTAATGGGCCATAAGGGAAGGCAGCAGAAAATGTGAGGAAGCTACCGGTACCTGACAGTTGCCTTCCAAATATAATTACCCCTTGTCTGGCTGATGGAGGGATATGAACCTGGTGCTTCTTACACTGGCAGCACAAATCTCTGGGGGCTGAACAGAAGAGTAAGGACATCGCTGCACTGCTGACCCATCCCTTCTGCTAACGGCGAGGTTCCAACCTCGAGTCTCCAGCCAGACATTCACAATTAACAACTCACACGCAGGAGAGTATCTCCATATTAACCCATTACCATTGCCTGCCCTCAGACAAGACCAAGAGCAAACCAGAGTTCCCCCAACACAGAGGCTACCTCCTTAATAGCTGAACAAATTTAGCCACCATTGGCACTGCCCCTTGTTTGCTGTGGTTCTTCAATCCATGGAGCTAAGGGTCAGTTTCCACCCCACCAGCCATATTCAGACTGATCATCCAAAGCTCCCTCAAGACAAATAACCACAAGTAAGTGCAACTTAGCTTAAAATACAGATGGTAAATGTCAATCTACCTGAACCTTGGAAAAGATTTTCTCCTCCATTGACTAGAATGGGAGATAAAGTTGGTCCTAAAAGGTGATGTTGGAATCATGTCTCATGAAAAGGGAGTCTTAAGCCACAACATCTCACAAAATCCTACTCTAGAAAAAAAGAATAGAGGTAGCAAGATGATGATATGATGATAAATACAGGAGAGAGGTACCAGTAGTGCTGAAAGAGAAGCCCACTACCAATTGCAATGTGAAGTCTTCAGCCACATGGGGAGAGAAAAGAGTAAGAATTGATTACTCTGCTAGGGAGGACAAAATAATATATCCTATCTTCTGGCTTTGGCCTTTATTGATGAAAGAGTTCTCCTGTCAAAAGAAACTAGAGGATTTGGAGTTCTTCCATTTCACAGAGCCAGTTTCATGTACCTTAAAGGGGATGGAGCTTCAGGAAGCACAAGGTTAACTTAGCAGATATCAAACCCATCTGAAACATTTCCTAGAGGTCACCTAAATATTAGTCTTCCAAATTCCCTGAAACTTTGATTTCCAGTCTGTACTCCAATCTATACTTGATTCTTCCATATCCTTGAGTCTTCCATCCTCAAAGTCAGGTTGGACAGAGCAACCTGATCTGGTTAAAGATGTTGCTGCTCATTGCAAGGGATGACCTTTAAAGGTTCCTTCCAATACAAATTATTCTGTGATTCTATGATTCTAAAGAGACTTTCTGCAGTGGTGTACGGAGGGAGTTCATCTGATCCAGCTTATTGCAAACAGACAGCAAAGGGGTCTCATGGCCACAGTAGAGCCAAGAAGAGTGAGATGAGAAAGCTCTGCAGAGAAACTGCTTGTAGCAAATGGGCTGTCATTGCCTCTGCCGCCCCTTTCCCTCTGCTGAGCCAATACTGCAGTTCTCATTTCCAGGCAGCAAGCTGGAGAGGTTTCCTTTCCTGTCTGCAGATGCCAAAGGTGCCTGAGAAGAGACAGAAACTTTCAGAACTGCTTATCATGAAATGCACCACCAGAAACACTCATGGGGCTGGAGTGGTGCTTTTCTGAGTCCTGAGCAGGCTTTCTGACTTGCTCCACCGTGTCACAGAGCAGCCTGTCAGGAGTGGGACAGTCACAGCCTTTGCTGTCAGACAGTGGAATCTCTCTCTCTCCCTCTCTCCCTGCCTTTGGTGCAATGCAGTATTTTCTTCTCTAGCTGCTTCGCTCACTGGAGCCCTGAGAGCACAGGAGAAACCAAGGGGGTTTCTTTGCAAAGCCTCCCTGCAAGCAGCTACTGTTTCCACCTTCAGTGGGTCCATCCCATCCTTAGGCCAGTGGTTGCACAGCAGCATGAAGAAGACATTTACGTGCCAGCTTATCCACTCTTAGCAAAGTGAAAAGTGGAAAGGAGGACCAGCAAAAATATCAGTAGGGCAGCCCAGTTTCTGCAGAGTTTGTGTTCAGAACCCCAGCTGGCAAGTCAGAAAACATCTCAAGATGTTTCTTCTTGTGTGAGTTGATGTAGAAGAATTAGAGAAGACACTGGTAGTGCTCAGCTTGTCTCATCCAGGATGGGAAAATAACACCCTAATTCATCCAGATTTTTTTCTGGCCAGTGACAAGGAAAGGCCCATGTGCACAACCTAATGGCTAGCTCCTTTATGGTGGGCTGGGCATGTTCACAGTGCAGAGCATTCCACACATGGCTCATCCATGACCCTAAGACAGAGTAATTATGTTTGGGTGAATTTTATTCTCCAGAGTGCTAGAAATGTGAAAGCTTTCCCCCCAGAAAAGGATCCAGGCTTTGTCCCAAAATCACAAGGGGATTTGCAGACAAGAGCTATGAAATTGGATCATAGAATCACAGAATCAACCAGGCTGGAAGAGACCTCCAAGATCATCCACTCCAACCTAGCATCCAGCCCTAAACAATCAACTAGACCATGGCACTAAGTGCCTCATCCAGTCTTGAACTGAACACCTCCAAGGACGATGACTCCACCACCTCCCTGGGCAGCCCATTCCAATGCCAATCACTCTCTCTGGCAGGAACTTCCTCCTAACATCCATCCTAGACCTTCCCCAGCACAACTTGAGGCTGTGTCCTCTTGTTCTGTTGCTGGTTGCCTGGAAGAAGAGACCAACACCCACCTGGCTACAGCCTCCCTTCAAGTAGTTGTAGACAGCAGTTAGGTCACCCCTGAGCCTCTTCCTCTTCAGGCTGCACACCCCCAGCTCCCTCAGCCTTTCTTCACAGGGCTGTGTTCCAAGCTTCTCGCCAGCTAATAGAGATGAACTGTGAGCAGCATGGGAATTAGGGAGTGGGAGCTACCAAATGAGCTAAGCTGACAGTGTAGATGATAGAATAACAGAATCACTTAGGTTGGAAAAAACCTTTAAGATCAGAAAGTCCAATGTTAACCCAGTATTGCAAGTCCACCATTGAACCTGGAACAAAAACCTGGAACAAAACACATCCCTGGCAGAGACTCAACCATGCTGTGCCTTACGTGTGCACAGAAATTAGGAAGAATGCATAAACTGTGCTGTGTTTTCCTGCCTTTATGTAAGAATAAAGTAGGTGTCAACTGTCAGGTCCTACACTTCAGTCACAACAATCCTATTAAATGCTTCAGGCTTGGAGCAGATCAGCTGGAAAGCTGTCTGACAGAAAAAGACCTGGAGATGTTGGTCAATAGCTGGCTGAAGATCAGTGAGTCTGTGCCATGTGGCCAAGAAGGCCAACAGCATCCTGGCTTAGGTCAGCAATAGTGCAGCCAGCAAGACCAAGGCAGGGATTGTCCCTCTCTACTGGGCACTCATGAGACTGCACTTCAAATACTGAGTTCGTTTTGGGACTCTTGGTATAAAAACAACGTTTAGGTCATGGAATGTGTCCACAGAATGTCCATTAAGCTAGTGAAGGGTCTGCAGAACAGGTCTTGTGACAGGCAGCTGAGGTAACTGAGGTTGTTTTGTCTGGAAAAGAGAAGGCTCCGGGGACACCTTCTCACTCTCTACAACTCCCTGAAAGGAGCGTGTGGCCAGGTGGTGTTGCCTTTCTTCTTGCAAGCTACAAGCAACAGGAAAAAAACAGAAATGACCTCTAGTTGCACTGAGGGATGAGGTTGACCACGAGGAACAGTTTTTCCCCCAGAAGGGTTGTCAAGCCCTGGAACAGGCTTCCAGGCAAAGCAGTGAGATCCCCATTCCTGAAGAGATTAAAAGTCATGTGAGTGTGGTGCTGAGAGACATGGTGGACTTGGCTGCGCTGAGTTAGTGGTTGGGCTTGATCATCTTACAGGTGTCTTCCGCCAAGGTGGGCAGGAAGGCAAGAAGGCAGGCAGGCAGGAGGCAGACTTCTTTCTCTCCTCCTTGCTCCTGTCCACTCTAATGAGACACAAGCAGAGTTCCTCCTTCCCCAGCAGGCATGCAGCCTGTTTGAAGCAATTTGGAGGCAACTGAATGAAAAGGAATAAACAAGTGGATATTGCAGTTTATGGACAGCTGAGTCAAACCCACAGGCAGTGATTAAAGGCCTACAGTCTCTTCTATGCCACAGTAAAGAAAATTACTTCAATTTGTACTGGTTTAGCTCCAAACAGGAGGCAAACTTGCAGTGGGCTGGATTGTCATTTATGCCACCTTTTAATATTCACCTGGAGGAACACTAAAACAGAACAGATTTTTTAATTTTAACTTAAATAAACTGCCAGTTGACCCAAAACATATTTCTCTGGCTTTGGTCCTCTCTTTCCAGCTGAGATGCAAAGAAATACAGGTGGGGGAAAGCAAAGAATACCCAACTACAACATCCCCACTTTTTGTCCCCACCTTCATTCGCCCTACATACAGTTTTCAATGCAGCTGTTTGCCCATCTGGCCCTTTGTTAGTAGGTTGTATGGTGGTTCCTCACTTTATTCCTCAATTGTTTTTTATCCCAGCCTAACTGAACAAATGCAGCTCCAAAATGGAGATGAGATATCATAAAAGAGCTTAATTGAACTTTAGTTTCATCACTGCCTCTGCTGATGATTTTCTCACTAATGCTGGATCACAGAAATATTGAGGTTGGAAGACAGGTCTAAGATAATCAAGTCCAGACATCCATCCAACACCATCATGAATAAACCACTAGAATTTTCCCCCCCAAAATGATAGCAACATTGAAAACAAAGACATACCTTCACTGAGAGAGTGATTTGCCATTGGAATGGGCTGCCCAGGGAAGTGGTGGAGTCACTGTCCCTGGAGGTGTTCAAGACAAGCCTGGATGAGGCACTTAGTGCCATGGTCTGGTTGACTGGATAGGGCTTGGGGATAGGTTGGACTGGATTATCTTGGAGCTCTCTTCCAACCTGGTTGATTCTATGACTCTAAACAGCAAAAGGGATAAAAGGACACAGATTCACCCAAAGCCACTCAAAACGTCAGTGGTTGAGGTAGGTGTCAAATGCCCTCAGTCCCTGCCCAGTGGCCTTACCTCTGGGCTTCAAAGAAAAGAATTACGTTTTTATGTATTTAAAGCACTTTCTCTCATTAGTGCTGCTCTGAAGATTTTGATTTGTGTATTTATCAATAAGGAAAAGATGCAACAAGATTTGAAATGTACTTGTCAATCTATGCTTCTTCCAGTCTTGTTTTCCAGTCTCCTGGGACAATAGCTACCATAGCATCAAAATCTGAATCCACCTCATCAAGCCTCCTCCTTTGTAAGCTGATGGAAACTTGACATTTTTCAAGTCTTTGAGAGAAATTTCAAAGAGAAGGAAAAAAAAACAAAACCAAACAACAAAAATCAAACACAAAAAAAATCAGAAAGCCACACACACATTGGTGAATCAGCTGCTGAAGCCATGTCAACATTGTGATGGATAGAAAGAGGAAAAAAAACCACCTTTATGATGAGTATTCTTGATGCTGATGGCAACTTTCCTTCTGGTTCTACTTGTTTTATGTGCTTCAGTGTTTGTGTTACTGTTTTGTCAGCGTGACAAAAATATGAAGAGAAGGCTGAGGGGAGGTCTTATTGCTCTCTACAGCTACCTGAAAGGAGATTGTAGTGAGGCTGGGGTTGGACTACTCTCCCAAGAAACTAGAAATAGGACAAGTGAAAATAAGTTTAAGCTGTGCCAGGGAAGATTTAGGATGGATATCAGGAAATGTTTATTTACTGAAAGAGTGGTCAGGAACTGGAACAGGCTGCCCAGGGAGGTGGTGGAGACACCATCCCTGGAGGCATACAGGAAAGGTGCAGATTGAGAAGAGGAGGCTCAGGGGTTACCTCACTGCTGTCTAGAACTACATGAAGGGAGGCTGTAGCCAGGTGGGTGGTGGTCTCTTCTGCCAGGCAACCAGCAACAAGCTGTGCTAGGGGAGGGCTAGGCTGGATGTTAGGAGGAAGTTGTTGGCAGAGAGGGTGATTGGCATCCCTGAGAGAGTCATTATCCCTGGAAGTGTGGAAGCAAAGACTGGATGAGGCACTTAATGCCATGGTCTATTTGACTGGCTAGAGCTGGGTGCTAGGCTGAACTGGATGATCTTAGAGGTCTCTTCCAACCTGGTTGATTCTACGATTCTCCCACTGCAGGACCAGTAGACCAGCAGATCTTGTGAAGATGAAAAAACAAAGGTGGAAGAGATGTTATGTATGGGGAAACCTCTACACTGCTTTCTTGACAAACTGCAGCTGTGCTGGCTCTCAGCTTTCTCATCACAGTAAAGGGGGAAGAAAATGCCCATTGTCTTCCAGTCCCTGGGAATGATGCAGCGGAAGAAGGGGACACAGTCTCAAGTTGTGGCAGGGTAGGTCTAGGCTGGATGTTAGGAGGAAGTTGTTGGCAGAGAGAGTGATTGGCATTGGAATGGGCTGCCCAGGGAGGTGGTGGAGTTGCTGTCCCTGGAGGTGTTGAAGAAAAGCCTGGATGAGGCACTTAGTGCCATGGTCTATTTGCTTGGCCAGGGCTGGGTGCTAGGCTGAACTGGATGATCTTGGAGGTCTCTTCCAACCTGTTTGATTCTATGATTCTGTGATTGGAATAAGTACTGAGAGGCTAAAAGGCATTAGGATCTGAGATGGGATGGAGTAAGTTCCTGAAGATGCCTAGATACAGAGACTGTATCATACTTTAGTGGAGTTAATTTCTGCTCTTACATGTGTGTAGGGCATGACAGAAGATCAATGGAGAAGATGAGTGGATAAAGAGCCTTTTGCCACTCAGCAGCAGCTCAGACCATATAGGTGTCAGTCATGGCTCCACTCCAGCTGTTTTTTCAACCTGACCACTTGCTAACAGTTAGAATTGCCAAAGCACTGAGCTAGCTCCAAAATGATTCTACCTCATGCTCCTGTAAAACAGGCTGAGATGTTGTTAAAAAAACAACCAGTTGGAAATGGTGTCTTTTTCAGGTTTTAAGGAAAACTCATGCTCTCTTGGTGACAAAGATTTCTGATGAAAAATGTTCACATTCAGAGAACCCTTCCTTCTATTTTTTCTTCCCCTCCCCCCAAGAAAGGAAAAAACAGTTACAGCATCAGAAAACAAGGAAGAAATTGAGCCCCCATTTGTTAACTACAGCCAACTGAAACTATTCCTGGTTTTAAGCAGGGTCTCAGTCAAAACTCTCTGGAGTCTTTGTGCTTGATCCTCTCCTTGGGATGTGAGATCATAGAGTCATAGAACTGCTTTGGCTGGAAAATACCTCCAAGATCATCAAGTCCAAGCATAAACTGTTGCTGTGGTCTGACTTTGGGTGGTCTGGGTAGGATCTCCATCATAGAGGAATGAGTGAAATTCTTTTCAAAGCAACCCCAATCTTGGAATCATAGAATCCTTTAGGCTGGAAAAGACCTACCAGATCATTGTGTCCACCCATAAACTTAACACTACCAAGTCTACCACTAAACCATGTCCCCAAGTGCCACATCTATATGTCATTTAAATCCCTCCAGGGATGGTGACTTTACTGTATACCTGGGCAACCTCTTCCAATCCTGCACCACAGGCCAGAGGAGCCAAATACTGTCACCAGTTCTGCCAACTGCAGAGAGTTGGGAGGCACTTTCCTACCTCCTCCCTTCTCACCAACATTTTGGAGCTCAGCCATATCCCTGGGAAAGGGCCCAGATATTTATGTTCCTGGACCTTGGCTCATGGCAGCCAGTGTCTGGTTTTGAAAGCAACTGCTGATTAAACAGAAATCCCCTGATGAACAAACAAAAAGAATCTTTTCTTCCCCATTTTTTTTTCCATCCAGATATATGCCTGGGCTGGAACAGGACTGTTTTGCCAGACAAATCTTTCCTCGGCAAACTCCAGCAGCAGATGCACTGTTTTGACATACACCTGTGTTGATGTTCCCAGGGATTCAGAGCCTGCATAAGCTGGGAGAGAGTTTGGATGCTAAAGGAAAATACTTTTCTCATATGGTTAAACTAAAACTCAGTAAAATTGAAAGGTAAAATTCCAAATAACCTTCAAGAAGTTGCTCTCTCTCAACTCTGCAGGGTTTGATTTTGGTTCCTAACACCTTTGCTTGCAAAAGAGATTTCATTGGTGACAGCCATTACAGTCCACAAATAGCTGTCTTTCACTTCAAAACACTCTCATTTTCCCCAAGACAGAGCAGTGATGTGACAACTGTGAAGCACTCCAACAATCTGCCACCCTGGCACTGTTTCAACACAGACCTGCTCAAGCAGGTCCAGAGGAGGCCACAAAGATGATCAGAGAACTGGAACTCTTCTGCTGTGAGGAAAAGATGAGAGCTAGGGCTGCTCAGTCTGCAGAAGTGAAGGCTCCATGGATACCTTATAGTGGTCTTTCAGTAATTAAAGCTGTCCTACGGGAAGGATGGGGAGACACTCTTTGTCAGGGAGTATAGTGACAGGATGAGGGGTAAGGGTTTGAAACTGAAAGAGGGGAGGTTTATGTTAGACATAAGGAATTCTGCACTGTGAGGGTAATGGAAAGCTGGAACAGAACCATCAGAGAAGTTGTGGAAGCCTCATCCATGGAAATGTTCAAGGTCAAGTTGGACAGGGCTTTAAGCAGTGTCCCTGCCAAGGGACTGGAACTAGATGATCTTTAAGGTCCATTCCAACCCAAACCATCCTGTTCTTCTATGAAAGAGAAATAAAAACTAGCAAAAACTCTCTTCCTGAATCAACTTCCATCATCTCCATGTCTCTGAAGTATCTCCTTTGTGCCTGCAGCACATCAGACTACACGGACCATGTTCCCCCTACCACACTCTCTTGTGCTTGATTGTGGGTTAAATTTGTGCTACCCCATTTCCTAGGCAAGCTGTTGACATAAGAACACATCACACTTTCTGGGAAGAGCCTCATTAGCTTTTCCAAAGAGGCTTTGCAAAGTAAGCCAGATTTTAGGAGAACTCAATATGCTGTGCAATGATGGGTATCTGCAGATGCCTAGGGAGAAATTATACAGAACTGGGCAATTATAGAATAATCCATTCCCTAACTTATCCATTCAGGGTGTGTTCTTCTTTCCATCATGGCTGCATCTCTTCAATGGGATGACACACATGGTGAGTAGCTTCAAGGAGGGCATATATTCAAATATTTTAACTCTGATTCACTTCAGCCATTAAAGTCTGAAGGAGATTGATGACATTGGCTTAATGAAATTAATTGTCCCTGGAAGAAGTGCAAATTACTCAAGTAGAGTGAGCGTCTTGGGCAGGATCCATTATTTAGGAGGCTCAATCATCCATAGGCACTGCTTTTGGACTAAGGCAACCCAGAGGGGGTTCAATAAGGCCAAAAGATGAGTTTTGCACTTTGGTCACAACAACTCTTGGCAGCACAACCACCCTGGGGAGGAGTGGGTAGAAAGCTGCTCAGCAAAGAGAGACCTGGGAGTGGTGATTGACAAGTACTTGAACATGAGGCAGTATGTGCCCAAGTGGCCAAAAAAGCCAATGGCATCCTGGCTTGGATCAGGAATAGTGAGGCTAGCAGAACCGAGACAGGTGTTATTCTCCTGTCCTCAGCACTGGTGAGGTCACATCTTGAATACTTGGGTTCAGTTTTGGATTCCTCACTCCAAAAATGACACAGAGATGCTGGAGCATGTCCAGAGAAGAGCAACAAAGCTGGTCAAGTGTCTAGAGCACAGTTCTGAGGAGTGGTTGAGGGAACTGAGGTTGTTTAGCATGGAGAAAATGGGAGACTTTGCTTTCTACAACTAACTGAAAGGAAGCTGTAGTGAGGTGTTGTTAAGAAGGGGTCTGAATCTGGGTTAGAAGTGAATTGTAATGAGGCCAATATAAAAATTATTAAATAGTTTCTTAAACATACAAAGAAAATTTCCCCAAACTTATTTACAATGAACACACAGAGATTCTACTATGCAGTTGGTGAAACCATTCTTTGCAGAATGCACATATACAGTCAGATTAAATTTAAATGACTTAGGAAAGGTTTTAGAAAGTTTAAACAACTGGAGAGTCTTGCAGCACAAACTGCTGCTTAAAGGTTAAACAGAAATTTTCACAAACTCCAGCAAAAATAGTTTACTCACTGGTTAAAGTTTCAATATTGTCATCCAAAAGTATATGTACAAGTATAAACGAGGAAAATACAGTCCCAGCCTTACACATGGTGATGGTACAGTGGAGCTTTGCTGCCTGTGTAGCTCAGATTGAGCAGGTTGTCTGAAACAGGTCCACAGACACGAGGCAAATCCTCCGTGGCTCTCAGGAGGTCATCAGAGCAGACAGCTGAGGGAAGCAGGATCCACGTTTACAGGCTGGAGCAGTCTGATTAGGTGCTGTGTATAGTAAGGAGTTGGCCCTCGGGCTGGAGCGGCAGCTGGCAGGTTCTGGTGCTGCAACTTGTTGCTAGGTCATCACCTAGGCCGCTGCCTAGACCCAACCAGAATCAAATGGACTTGGGCTCGGCTGAGCTCAAGTGGGCAGCTGTATGCCAGCATGGGGCAAGCCATTTCAGTCCCTTGGCTCAGTGCAGAAGGCAGGCAGGGTCAGGTCTTCCCTTGGTGGGGGGGCAAGTCCCCAGCTACGTGGTGCAAAGGCATGCAATGTAAACGGGTATCAGATAAAACAAAGGCAGCAGCAAGTTGGATAGGTTTTTAAGCACTTTGGCCAATGACAACAGATAAAAACACCCCTAGAACCAATCCTAACTTATTTCACCAAAGAAGGGAGATACACATGCCTAGCATCTGTGATCTGTGTTTACCAAGGACAAAGCAGGCTGCAAAACAAGGACAAATATGGTGTCTGTGACAGACTGAGAGATGCCATGATTTTTGCCTGCTTTCCCATGCTTCTTCCACCTGGGAAGAAGGAGATGGGAAGGAGAGTTGCCAAGGTGTGTATTCAGGTAGGTGTTTAGAATCTGTCTTGGATATGTATCCTAGGTATCGTTTGGACCTTCCACCATAGGCTGGGGGACAGGCAATAGGACAACAGGAAATGGCTTCAAGTTGCACCAGAGGAGGTTGAGGTTGGTTACTAGGAAACATTTCTTTAGTGAAAGAGTGGCCAGGCATTAGAACAGACTGCCCAGGGCAGTGGTAGAGACCCCAGCCCTGGAGGTATTTATGACTCCTGTAGAATCAGTGCTCAGGGATACGGTTTAGTCAAGGACTTATAGGTGTTGGGACTGAATGATCTGAAAGGTCTCTTCCAATGCAGGCAATGATGTGACTCTGTAAAGGTGCAAGCCCACGATGTCACCCTCCGTCAGATGACTACTGAACTGCTGCGCCAGCATTTTTCACGGCAGTTTAAAACACCATCAAGGCAGCATCAAACTGCCTTTTCCATCCAAACCCAAATGGCTATGGAATGGAGCCCAGAGTGGAACGCTAAATTGGATCCTATCAAACCAGCATCAGATCACACAGGCTAAGCGGTAATGAACGGCTCTTAACGACGGAGTTCATCATTATCAAGTAATGACAAAAGACACATAACCATTGAGGGCTCCAGCAGCGCAACCAGCCGCCACCCATCACCTACACCCTCTGCTCTGTCTGTCGCCTGCTGATTCTTTCCTATTAGGGTGAAGCTTTTTTTCTGGGGAGCGGTTTTTTCCCCCTTTAACTGGCAAAGGGTTTCAGGGCTCACTCAGGATAAATTATTCAGTCTAAACAGAGGCGCAATAAATCTGCAACGGAGAACAATAGATGATTCTCCCTTCAGACACACAGAGCCTACAAAACTAATCTCCTGCTAAGCAATAGTATGTCCCTCTACAGCTGCTGACGGCAGAATTGACAAGGGTAGCATTTGTTTCCTTATGTGCATCTATATTTAGATTGCCACAGGGCCTCCCCTTCCCACAGTGGTGCAAGGCAAGCCATCACTGCATGTGTGAACTTGTCACCATGGGAGAGAGACAGACAGGGAAATGGCTTACCAGCTCTTGGTTTGGAAAAGACTCAGCCATGCAAACTTTCACCTATTACCAAATATTTACACAGTTTTTGGTGAAACACAGGGCTCAGGCTGCCCAGAGAGGTGGTAGGTACCTCATCCCTGGAAATATTCCAGGTCAGACTGTTTGGGGCTCTGAGCAATTACAAAATCCACTTGGGTTAGAAAGGACTTCAACGATCATCTAGTTCCACACCCCCTGCCATGGGCAGAGACACCTTCCACTAGACCAGGCTGCTCAAGGCTCTGCCCAACCTGGCCTTGAACACCTCCAGGGAGAGGGCATCCACAATCTTCCTGGAAACCTCTTCCAGTGTCTCAGCATCCTCACTGTAAAGAATTTATTCCTAATATACTATCAAAATCTCACCTCTTCCAGCTTAAATCCACTGCTCAGCATCCTGTCACTACAATCCCTCGTAAAAGATCCCTCCCCAGTTTTCATGTAGGCCCCTTTCCGTTACTGTAATTAGTACTACAGTTGAAGATGTCCCTTCTCACTGTCTGCACTAGATGATCTTTAAAAATCCCTTCAACCCAAACCATTCTATGATTCCATAATCCTATGATTCTATTTTGCTTATAAAATAAGCACACTTAGAAGTGGAAGAAAGGACAGAGAAGCTTGTGTAAAGAAACTAGAATGAGCAGGCCCATATATTGTTTTGCTGAGATTTAAGCCTCTCCCATAGCTACACTTGTACTTCTCTTTTTGGAAACCATGGTCTTGGCATGAAATCTCTACTGTTTAATGTCATCTTACCCACTCTGAACACAGCAGACCCATCTGGAAGAAGGTGAAGCCTCAGACCCACTTATAGCACTCGGATCTCTGCCCCATCACCCAAGATGATTCTTCCTTTTTCCCTCCGCCAGAGCTCAAAGCACAGACTGAGTTTGCTGCATCTGGAGTGTGGCTGCTGCTCCTTAAGGAAGAGAACCAGCTGGAAACACAGAAAATCCCCACTATGGGTTTTAGTGCCAGAAACCAGCTGAAATAACACTGTGGCTAGCACAAACTTCGGCCACATGAATGGAAATAGCTGTCGGTGGATGCTCTGCAAGCCACATTTCCCCTGGTTGAGGACTTGGCCTTCTGTGTTTAAATCTTTCCTCACATTGCACACCCACTCCTTCCTGCCATCTGCCAGGCGCGCCGTGCCCCAGGCCAAGTCTGGTGTCGGCTGCTTCTCCCCACGCAGAGCCTCCCCGGTCCAGATATGCCCAAGTGCTTCTGCACATTCCAACTGCTCTTCTCAACCCAGAAAGGAGCCAAGTTGGGAGCTCTGCTGTCATTTCCCCTACCCCCACATCAGCTGTAGCAGGAGTGAGCAACTGCTTTGGCTTCTCTTTACCTCGCAGGGCCATCTGGACAACCTCAGACCTTGTGCTAAGGGGAAATGGAGGAGGGCCAACAGCACCTTCATGATGTCACCCAGGAAGCAAGTTACAGCCTGGAAGCAGGAGGTTTATGCACATTCATGAACTACTCAGGGCTTCCTTGAGCTCCTTTATGGCTTTGTGGCCCTCTGGGAATGGCATGGACTCCTAATGGATGCTGCATTAGCTAATCCAGTAATTCAATTACTTCTAAATACTCTCTGGTGGCAGCGGTTAGTCTTCCTGATCACTTACTGGAAATAGTTCCTCTTCCAGGAGGAGCAGAGAAGAGCTTCCATTACAAGAAGCATCCCTTTCTCTTTTCCATGCATTGTCCTCCCACAGGTAGTGCTCAGCCTCCAAGGGCACAGATGAAGGCAGATAGACCTGAGATGCAATACTCCTCTCCCCAGTGGTCCACACACAAATTCCTTCTGGCTCTACTACCATAAGAGCTGTAAGATGAAGGTAGGTCATACCAGCCAGCACAGTGGTGCCCCAATGGGCACTGACCTCTATCCACCTAGCACAGCATGAAGTCAGAGGTGCTCAGTCCTGCTAACACTCAGCTCTGTAGGGTTGTTGGTCTAGGACCAGCAGCCACATATCAGGTGCTGCTCCATTCATTTGCTATAAGGTGGTGCTCCATTCATTTGCTACATGGATATTCCTCAGATGGACAGCACTGTGTTTAGTTTTGGGCTCCTCACTACATGAAGGACATTTAGGTGCTAGTGTGTCCAAAGAAGGCAAACAAAGTTGTTGAAGGGTCTAGAGGACAAGGCTTGTGGGGACCAGCTAAGGGGAACGTGGGTTGTTTAGCCTGGAGAAAAGGAGATTTGGGCGAGACCTTCTCACTCTCTAAAGCTCCCTGAACGTGACCCAGTACTGCAGGTGAGGTCTTGGCAGAGTGGAGCAGAGGGGCAGAATGCCCTCCCTTCACCTGCTGCCCATGCTGTTGGGGATGCCACAGAGGAGACAGTTTGGCCTAAGGAAGGAGAGTGCACATGAGCTGATGAGGAGCTGGACCACACTAAGCTCCTCATCAACCAGCACCCCCAAGTCCTTCTCAGAACTGTTGTAAATCAAAGCATTGCCCAGCCTGTATTTGTGCTTGTGTATGCTGATGGGGGTGGGGGGAAGGGAGTTGGTTTCTCCTCCAAAGAACAAGTAATAGCACAAGAGGAAATGGCCTCGAGTTGTGTCAGAGAAGGTTTAGGTTGGACAACAGGAACAATTTCTTCCTCAAAGGTATTTTCAAGCCCTGGAACAGGCTGCCCAGGGAAGTGGTGGGGTCACCATTCCTGGAGCAATTTAGAAGACATGTAGCAGTGGTGCTGAGTGATGTGGATTAATGATGACTTGACAGTGTTCTATTAACAGTTGGACTTGATGATATTAAAGGTCTTTTCCAACCTAAATGATATTGTGATCATTAAAAAGGATGCCTTAAGTATGGGTACCAGACTGGGCATACTCCCATCCAACCAATCACTACATATTTTACTGCCCAAATTCATATTGAAGATTTCCTGGGACATTTCTTCATCTCCTACTCTGAGCTCTTCCTCTGTAGATGTACACTCTTCAATGGGCATTTCAGAAAGTCATTGTTTTAGTCACATACACAGATATGTAGGCATGGCACTGTGGGACAGTGTTATGGGCATGGTGGTGTAGAGTTGATAGTTGAACTTGATGATGTCAGAAGTATTTTCCAACCTCAGTTATTCTAAATCACCTTCATGTCATACCACAATCTATGTTCCTTTAGCTAGTGCTTTGCTCTATGGACAGAGCTTCACAAGGCTAAGAGCAGCATTAGTCTTGGTGCTTGAAAGCGGAAATGAGATGAAAGATGACTTCAGCATACTTAGAGGAATAAGCTTGTGACAGAGAGGAGCAGATTTGTTCCTGTAATGAAGAAGGGTTGTAACAGGCTTCATCTGGTGGATGTACACAGAGAAAGTACTGCTCCCCTCTGGAGAGTAATCAGACAGATCATGGGAGGGTCTGCTGGTAGTCTCAAGCCGGCTTTACATTATAACACACTTATTTCTTAGAGACAGAAAAGCAAAGGAAGATTTGCGCAGAACAAAAGTACACTTCCTTTTGATTTGTCAAGGACGAAGCATCAAAGAAGATCCATGCTTGGCTTTGTGTTTACATTAGGGCTGTTATATTCACATTTGACTCAGAAAGCGCTAAAGTACACAAAAGAGATTGTCTGCACAGCCTTAAAAAGGAAAGGTAGAATCTTAGAGGTTTCTATCAGAACCTTCATATAGCCAGAAACCAGAGAATCATGCAGTGGTTCATAGCCTTAAAGACCAGAAAGAGATCAGCACTGGTGAAGGCACACCTTGAATACTGGGTTCTGTTTTGGACTCCCTCAGTGCTGGAGCTTGTCCAGAAAATGGCAATGAAGCTGGTAAAGGTTCTGAAGAACAGATCCTATGAGGAGCAGCTGAGGGAACTGTGGTTGTTCAGTCTGGAGAAGAGAATGCTGAGGGGGACAGTGAGGGGAGACCTTTTGCCCAATTGTGCAGGACATGCACTTCCATGTTCTGCATTTATCATTGCTCCTTCTCACACGCAGTGGGATGAGGACTTGCCTCTAGGTGACAATGATCAACTCATGGATGTGGTTTAGTGCTGGGTGGAGGGTTGGATTGAATGATCTTTGAGGTCTCTTCCAACCAGATGTGTTCTGTGTTTCTCTCTGTTTACAACTACATGAAAGGAGGTTGGAGCGAGGTAGAGGTCAGCCTCTTCTCCCATGTAGCAAGCAATAGAATAAGAACAAATAGCCTTAAGTTGTGCCAGAGGAGATTTAAGTTGGACATTAGGTACAATTTCTTCCACAAAATGGTTGTCAGGCCCTGGAACAGGTTGCCCGTGGAAGTTGAGGAGTCTCCACTCTTGTAGGAATCTAGCTGTGGAGATACGGAGCTTAGAGATAAGAGTTTAGGGTGACTTAGCAGTGCCTGGTTAACAATTGGATTCAACCACCTTAAATGTCTCTTCTGACCAAAGCAATTCTATGATTCCTCACACTGGAACTACTCACAGCTCCTAGGCAAGCTTAAAGAGCTTTGTCCCAGAACAGCAGTACTCTGCTCCTGCTGTACTCCTTGTCCAAAGACACTGACAGAAGCTGCAAGCTTCTCAGAAGTGCTCAGCAATGTGTGTAACAAATTGTGCAAGGTCCAGAGCAAGTATTAAGAGGCATTTGAGGTATTTACTGGAGGTATTTAATACTAGAAGTATTTAAATGACAGGTAGAAGTGGCACTGAAGGACATGTTTTAGTAGTGGACTTTGCAGTTTGGGTTTACAGCTGGACTTGGTGATCTTAAAGGTCTCTTCCAGACAAAATGATTCTGTGACTCTGTGATTCTATATGATTCTGTATACAGCTACACAAATACATATGAACTGTCTTCAGATAACTGACTCCCTACCGGGGAGAAGAGTCAGTGTTTGCAACATGCTGTTGTAGATCACGGAGTCAAGTGATGTGGAACTACATTAATTACAGTTTCACTCCATGCTTGTCCCAGGCTTAGGCTCTTGGGAGGAACTGCTATTTGCAGATGGTTTAACACCCTGCTGCTGCTGCTGCTGCTGTGTTCTCAGATCAGAGGGGCAGGAAAAGCGCTGGTCACAAGCAGTCCAGCTCACTGCTGCTCTAAGAAGGGAACAGCCGTGACCCTTCAAAAGACTTTATTGCAGCTTTTCAGTACTTAAAGGGGCCTGTAAGAAAGAGGTGGACAATCCTTTTACTAGGGATTGTTGTGGCAGGACAAGGGATGATAGTTTTAAAACAAAAGTAGGTTTAGACTGGGTCTAAGGAAGAAAATTTCTGCTATGAGGTTGGCAAGATACTGACACCGCTTAGCCAGAGATGTAGTTTATACACCATTCCTGGAACCATTTCAGGTCAGGATGAACAGAGCTCTGAGTAACCTGATCTAGTTAATGATGTCCCTGTTGATTGCAAGATGTTTGGACTAGATGAACATTAAAGATCCTTTCTGACCCAAAATATTCTGTGATGATTTGACAGTGACATTCCCAGGAGTAATGATCAGGCAATTGAAATCCTTGCTAATCTTCTTATCCCAATGGCACAGGAGTGAAGTGCAAGACTGCCTTTTAGAGTTGGTCCAGCACTTTCAGAAATCTCAAGCTTAGATACTAGACTCAAGTTTCAAGAGCGAGGACAACGTGCAACTGGAGGCCATTTTCTCTTGTACTATCACTTGTTACATGGGAGAAGAGATCAGCTCCCACCTGGCTCCAGCCTCCTTTCAGGGAATTATAGAGGGTGAGAAGGTCTCTCCTCAGCCTTCTTTTTTCCAGGCTAAACAACCCCACTTCCCTCAGCCATAAGTATTACTCTCATACTTGTGCTCTAGACCCTTCACCAGCTCTGTTTCTTTTCTTTGGTCATGCACCATAGAATCATACAATGCATCAGGATGGAAGGGACCCATTAACATGGATATGGCCTTCATGTGAGGAAATTCTGTACAAATAAAATTCACTAACCCCACTCCACAGCTAAAAAATTACTTCTCAACCCTCCAAGCTAAATCTTCAGGCATTTAGGAAGATACATAGCCACAGAGTGTGACAGGAGAACCAAAGGCATTTCCTAGTAGTACTTGAGCACCCCATCGGTGGCAGTGATGGAGTTAATGTAGCTCTCATCTACATGTTGAGCAGGCAGCTTGCCAGAGGCTTGAAGTCTGGTAAATAAGCAGGCACATCTCAACTCACTGGGAACAGATTGTTAACTGTGTTCAGCTTGGGGTGAGATGCGCTGCTGAGCTGCTGTCATTAGTGGAGAGGAGAGGAGTCAGTGGTCATGACTGCATGTCACTGTTGCGGTCAGAGATGCATGGGACAGGGGACCTGATAAGAGGAAATGGGTTTGGCTCTTGACCAAGACTTGCAGTCCTTGCTCCACCAGCACACCTCATTCCTCATCTCAGTGTAACCTGCTGTTCAGTGGGTGTTTCATATTCCTGTCTTGGCAACCAGCCTACAAACATGCAGGACTGCTGCAGCTATAGTTATGTCCTGAAAGTTCCCTAAGTCGGTCCCTGGTCCTTTTCCTGGGGCCAATCTCAATGCAAGGACCACCACCATGTTTGTTAGCATTGCTGCTGAAATCCTTCAGAGCCCTGGTGGGAAATGGGGCAAAGAGACCACAAGCATCATCATTCTGGCAGACTCATTATGGAAGAGACAACGTGCAAGATGCTGAGCCTGAGCTGCAGCAAAATCAGCTTTGCTGAGTTACAGGACACCAACAAGTCTATATGGAAGATGAGGACAAACTTTTTAGCAGGGCCTGTTGAGACAGGACAAGGGATGATGGTTCAAAACTAAAAGACAAGAGATTTAGACTAGATCTAAGGTAAAAAAATTACAGTGAGGGTGGTGAAACACTGGAAGGTTTATATACAAAAACTATATGTATATATGTCTCCTATAGCTCTCCCTATACCTCCTTCTTCTCCTATAAGATGAAACAGATTGCTCAGAGAGGTGATAGATGACCCATCCCTGGAAACATTCAAGGTGAGATTGAATAGGGCTCTGAGAAACCTGAAAAGTTGAAGATATCCCTTCTCACTTCATGAGAGTTGGATTAGAAGATCTTTTAAGGTCTTTTCCAACACAAACCATCCATTGATTCTACAGTTGTGACAGTTTGGGTGTTACCTGCCCCCCTACTCCTATAAAATTACCCAGACTAGACTCAGCCAACTGAAAATTAAAGAATGAAGCTTTATATTTACAGCTTAGCACAACATCCAAGCAGGTATTTACAACATATACAGCTATATACAGAAGTATACAAGTTAAAGAGTAATACAGAAACACAACAGCCCTCCCAGAAACCAGAGTCCCCAGGAGGGGCTCCCAACCATGCTTCCACCTCCTTTCCACCCCTCAACTCTATCCTAGAGTTTGCCTTATGTGCAAGGTGAGTTTGGAGGATTGGCCAGAGGGGTTAGAAAGCAGAAGGATTAGTTACAGAGAAAGCAGGCCAGGGAGAAAAGTACAGGCACCAACTGTGACAGAGAGCCACTGTGTTATCTATGTTTTGTGATCTTGTTTTTATACGTCTCAGCAAGCCTATGAGTGAAGTAGACAGCACCACTGTTTCCTTTTCACAGCCTACAATCTAATTTCTTTCACTAGAATATTTCAGCTAGCCTCAAACTAGCACAATGGTTCCATGATTCTAACTGAAATGTTATAAGGTTCTAGGTGGGAGTAAGGTGGCCACACCAACCATCTGTTCTCCAGGTAACCACCCAAATGCCCATGGCTGCTGGCAGTCATGCAATCGGAGCACCTCTGTCTACCCAGGGGGCATCTCCTCTAGACAAGGCTGACAAAGGAACTGGCTTTTGTGGTATTCTATCTAGGACCAAACTATCAACACAGCTTCAGCTAGTGCAGCCACATCATCAAACCAAATCTAAACTGTGTCCAACCAGAAAATACAGCTGCCTGGAAACACTGTGTGTACCACAAGGGCAAATTCTGGAACATGATCCATTTAGAGAAAAAAAAACCAACCCAACAATTCCACATCTCACCCTGTGCTGTTCCCTCGAGCTGGAGCTCAGACACAGAATTATGGATCCATTATCTGGGCTAAAGGAAAAATCCATCAGAAGTCATTGGTATAGGGCACACTGGAGCAGTTTCAGCTCAGTCCAACAGAAGCTGGGGGTTGGAACTCCATCTGCTCCAGCCAGCTTGTCACAATGCCATGCATGTATTTTATTTGTGCATCCTCAATGCAGTTGTGAGGATCTACATGGGGACCTCCTCTCCATCCTCCTATTTGCTCTCAGCACGCAGTGAATTCAAAGCTTCACTTCCCAACATCACAGAGTGTTAGAAGGGAATTGGTTGCAGCCTCCTGAAATGAGCTGGAACATTTGCAGAGCCCCAGCAAGGCAAGCAGGCTCATTTTTTCTCAGTTGATAAAAAGCCTGAAGAGTATTTTTTATTAAATCCACTGAGGAGAGCCCCAGGACCAGTGGCAGAAGGGGACAAGAGGTTGTTACGGAGAAAAATCCTCTCTTAAAGCATACAGAAATGTTAGAAAGAGTCTCAGCAGCAGCACAGTGAGTGATGAAAATCATCAACAACTTCTAAAAAGGAAATGACCACAGCACTGTAATAAACCAGCTTATAAAGATACACACTAAAACCCCATGAGGAGATGGCATCCAGACTGTGTAACGATACAGCTTCATCACAGCCCATAGAGCAGATAGCAAACGAGCCTTTCTATAGCTCAAACCACAAAGCTTCTGGGGTAGAAAGGTTGGGGATTTTCTCTCTGCCAAGCTGTGAGTGGCTATGGTGCATGGCAGAGAAACCACTGCAGTCAGAGCTTTCTGGGGAAGGCTCTGTTTCACAGAATGGTGGGGATTGGAAGGGGTCTCTGGAGACCACTTAGTCCAACCCCCCTCTGCTAAAGCAGGGTCACCCACAGCAGGTTGCTCAGAATCATGTCCAGGTGGGTTTGGATACTCTCCAGAGAATAAGATGCTACAATTTCTGTGGGCAGCCTGGTCCAGGATTCTGATACCCTCAAAGTGAAGAAGTTTTTCCTCACTTGCAGACAGAACTTCTGGTGTTCCAGTTTATACCCACTGCCCCTCACCCTATTGATGGCGACCACTGAAAAGAGTCTGGCACCATCCTCTTGACCCCTGCCCTTTAGATATTGATCACATTGAGAAGATTACCTTTCAGTCTTCTCAGGTCTCACACTGCCTGCTTGCTTTGTGCTTAAATCATATAATGAACAACTGCAACATGGGAACAAGTCTTTTTGCTGGTGGAGCAGATATTGCTTGCCTCCTGAACTATAAGCATACCCCATCAGATTTATATTCAGCAGCCAACAATCTAGCAGGGAATTGTGAGAAACATCTCTGTGATGTAGGGCTTTGAAGCCATATCCTGTACCTTGCTCTGAATCCACTCTAATCCATGTGCCTTATTGATACAGCACCCTTCTCCTTAGTCTCTGTCCCTGAGCAGAGATCCAGCTGTGTCTGCTGCTTTCCCACACCCTTTCACTAACATGGTGCCTCATGCCACATTCTTCCCCATCTTTACTCCCTGATTTTGGTGCATGCTATCTTCATACTTTCCATCTAATTCAAACTATAGCCCTTCTTGCCCTTTGAGTAGCAACACTCATGATGTGGGAACCTCCAAGACTACCTCTTGTTTGAAGAAAACTTGTCTTCCAATGAGCTACATCATAACAGAAAGAAACTGTAGTTATCCTACCTTCATTGCAGTAATTGTATTTACAACCCTTCTTCTCCATTGATTGCAGAATGTGGTTGCAACACAGCAAAAGAATGATGATTTATCACCAAAGAAAGTAAAGGCCAGTTGGCCAAGTGACTTACCCATAGAGAGTCTCTGTGAAGGAAGTCTGTGGCCAGCAGGTTGAAGAAGGAGATTCTGCCCATCTAATCCACTCTGGTAAGACCTCACCTGCAGTGCTGGGTCCCGCTCTGGAGTCCTCTACACAGGACCTTTTGGAGCAGGTCCTGAGAAGCCACAAAAATGATCCAAGGGCTGGAATCCCTCTGCTGTAAGGGCAGGCTGAGGGAGCTGGGGCTGTTCAGCTTGGAGAAAAGAAGGCTCTTGAGAAATCTTCTTGCAGCCTTCTTCCCCCTTAAAGGGGACCTGCAAGAAAGATAAGAACAAACTTTTTAGAAGGGCCTGCTGTGACAGGAAAAGGGGTGATGATTTAAACTAGGAGAAGGAGATTTAGACTAGATCTAAGGAAAAAAAAATGCACTGAGACTCGTGAGACACTGGCCCAAGTTGCCCAGAGGGGTGGTAGATCCCATCCCTAAAAACATTCCAAGTTAGGTTGTCTGGACCTCTGAGAAAACTGAAATAATTGAAGATGTCCCTGTTAACTGCAGGAGGTTGGACTAGATGACCTTTAAAGGTCCTTTCCAAGCAAAACAATATATTCTGTCATTTTGTGATTCACCATCATGGAGGATTTCTGTGGCAGATGCTCAGTGGTGATTAAACAGAAATAATCTCTCACTCTCAGACCAGCCCTGGCCCTCCCTCTCAATTCAGGTGGAGAAAGGGTCTGAAGAAAGAAATATTTCTCTTTTTCATGTGCTTCCTCTTCCATGCTACAAAGCATTGTTCCCACCCTTGTATGGCCTGTGCAAAGTGGGAACATGGACCACATCAACCTTTCCCTTGGAAGCAAACTCCCAAGGAGCAAGTGATACCATTTTCTGCAAGTGAACTTTAAAGAGGAGGAAGCCTTTGTTTCTTAGATCCTTTTAGGTGCTGATCAATAATGAAGCTTCAAACCTCCACAAACGCACCCTTCCCTTAGTCAAACCAAGCCCTGAAACTGCTTTTGCTCCTTCTGATGATGGGCAGCCTTTCTTCCAGCCCTGTTTCACCACCCCTCCCAGAGGGTCTGCCATCAGAGGAGGACCCAGGGCATGCACATTCAGTATTCAAGCCAGCAGACAGCTACTAGAGCTACAGAGCCAATTAGTGAGAAGGGACAGCTGACACACGAGCAATGACCAATCTGACTTCCCAGGGTGGATGAGCAAAGAGGGTGACATCTTAGTGACATGGAGCAACTCATCTCAATCCCAGCTGCATGTCCATCTCATCCATAATGTAACCAGGCCACTCACTGTTTTTCCCTGTTGCTTTCAACAGTGGATGAAGAGGAAAATCACTGATCATTAGCAACAACAGACAGAAGGATCCCAAGGGCAAACTTTAGACTGTATTCATGAAATCGACTCTCCTCTCAGGCACTCTGTGTCCCCATGGCAGGTCTGCTCTACTGAGAATCTTTTAAAATACACTTTATTTCAGCAGTGCCCAAAATCAAGGCCACCTTATGCCAGACACAACATGATTAAGTAGATCATCTCTAGTCTGTAGAGCTTACAATTTAAATAGTCAAGACAACATGTGAAGGGAACAAGAGGCACAGGAAACCAAGCTGAGTTTCCAGAATTGCATTGGAAATTAGTTTAAAGGCTGAGAATGTCACTGTGGTCTCCTTCCAGACCCAGGATAGATGTAGCATAATGGGACTGTCCCATAAAAATCATAGAATGGTGGGAATTGGAAAAGACCTCCAGGTTCATCTAATCCAAGCCCTCAATAAAGCAGGGTCACCCAGAGCAGGTTACCCAGGATCACATCCAGGTGGACTTTGAAAGCCTTCAGAGAAGGAGACTTCACCCCCTCTCTGGGTAGCTCCATCACCAACAAAGGTAAGAAGTTTTTCCTTATATATTTGGATGGTCTCAGGTTGTGCTGGGGGAGGTATAGGCTGGATGTCTAGAGGAAGTTCTTCACAGAGAGAGTGATTGGCATTGGAATGGGCTGCCCAGGGAGGTGGTGGAGTTGCCGTCCCTGGAGGTGTTAAAAAAAAAGCCTGGCTGAGGCACTTAGTGCCATGGTCTGGTTGAATGGACAGGGCTGGGTGCTAGGTTGGACTGGCTGAGCTTAGAGGTCTCTTCCAACCTGCTTGATTCTATGTTCTATTTTGTGTCCACTAGGTCTTGTTGTACCACTAGGCACCAATGAAAAGAGTTTAGCCCCATCCTCTTGACACCTATCTTTTAGATATTGATCAGCACTGAGAAGATCCTCACAGTCTTTCCAGTCTTCATGCCATCATAGTAAGTTTAAATGTTCCAGGTGCTGGACTTCTTGGAAATTGTCCTGCACCTTCATCATCAGGATCTGATACCTCTGGTGTTTCGCCTGAAGTACTATACTCTCACAGTCATAATCCAACTGAATGCACAGCATAGTTTTCTCTCACTCCCTGGTTTTTACACACTTCAGAGATCTTAATTATCTTAAGATGGGCTCCTGCCTGTCACGACCCAGTAAAACTGCATGTCTGCCCCTTTAAGATCTCGCTGCTCTTTCTTGAGCTTACTGTGGTATGGCAAAGTCATGCAGGCCAACGCCATGTCAGATAACCCATACTGGCACTGCAGTTCTCTGGAGGTAGCTACATGCAAGAAAATTACTCCTAGCTGAAGATCACTGCAGAGAAAGATCCCTTCCAACTCAAAACATCCTGTGATGATCCTATGATAACTAGTTCTTTCCACCCACAGCATGTTCACCACTTTCCTGGTTCCTGAGCTGCAGTGAAGACACCTTGGCGATACCTGACAAGGTGGCACCAGAATGTCACACATTTAGCTCAGGTCTTCACAACGTCAAGTCAATTTAAAGCAAGAGCTCTGAGGAGTCCACTCCTCTTGAACTTGTCTGAAATCTCTAGAAAATTCTGTTTACAATGAATTTTTTCAGTTTCAAACTGTAACACACAAGGATCTTCATTTGGGCTGGTATGCCTGTAATGGCTCTTATTACTGATTCAGGCATGGGACATATTTGAATTTGATGGAGATAATGGCAGTTGTTAGAACTCAGGAGGATGTAATCATTTTGTAGGCTGATCTTAATAGACAAGGTGAACAGCCCCAGAAGTAGAAAATGAAATTTTCACTAAGTGTCAAGTGATGCACGGGAGGAAGAGCAGACTCTGAGCTAAGTGCATTTTAAATGATGCTGAATAAGTAGCACAAAAGAATAAGCTCTAAACATAACCGACAGAATCAACATTTACCAGCATTGCACAATGATGTAATAATGATGACCCAGGGTGAGGTATCCCCAAGAGGTCAGCAGAGGAGCAGATGAGGGCAACAGCAGGCTCAGTTAAGGACCCTTAAGGTAGGTAGAAGGAGACTCATTTTCTTCCATTTCTCCTGCTGCCAAGCATCATTCTCAGCTTCTACTTAAAGCTGTCAGGCAACTGGGGCTGCTCACACCCTGTTTTCTGATCCTTATTACTTTGCCAAAGTGTAATTGGCCCAGCTGATGCTTCCCAGGCTGAGTGTCTGCTGCAGACTGCGTAGTTAGATAGTTGTGGGATTATTTGCCAGAGGAGGTGGAAGCAGAGAGGAGGGGAAGAATCTCAGATTTCAATGAGAGCAACCCAGTCCAAATCAAAATGCGTTGAACAAACCATTAAAAAGGATTCTTCCCAGATTTCTGTGGGGAGCAGCAGTGCATCTTGCCTGCTTTGGAACAGGGATTTGACATCACATGCTGTGTTTGGCTGGAGTGGAGATAATTTTCTTTGCTTCTTAGTAGCTGCAATAGCGCTGTGCTTTGGATTCAGTAAGGCATCTGGTATGAGAAGAATGCTGATCACAGAATCTCAGCATGGTGAGGGTGGGAAGGGACCTCTGGAAATCATCTACTACACCCTCACTACTACAGGAGGGTCACTCAGAGTAGGTTGTGCAGGATCACATCCAGGCAGGTTTGGAATCTCTCCAGACAAGTAGACTCCACAACTTAAAAGTATTTCGGTTGGAATAGACTTATGAAAAATCTCTAATCCCATCACTTCAGGGGAGGGCAGGGCAGGAAGGGAAAGGAGAAAGGAAAGGGGAAAGGAATAGTTATTTATAACCCTGAGACAAAAGAACACTGGAGTTCTAATATCAAAGCTAGGAAATGCCAAGCTGTCCAGTGTACATACTTGAATTCAGCCCCCTTTTATATATAGTCATTATATTATAATATTAATTACACGGTTGCTTGGGTTTTATCTCCAGAACTTGGCTCACAGTGAGCTTACTGAATCAGGCAGAAGGTTTCTCCCTGTTCTTCAGTGGGTAACCCTATCCCTTATGTTTTCTGCACAGGATACGAGCTCTGCTCCAAAGACACTGTTATAAATTTCCAATCTTTTTCTCTGCTGATCCCCCATGCCAGAAGTTAAAATCATAGAATCAACCAGGTTGGAAGAGACCTCCAAGATCATCCAGTCCAACCTAGCACCCAGCCCTAGCCAGTCAACCAGACCATGGCACTAAGTGCCTCATCCAGTCTTTTTTTGAACACCTCCAGGGACAGCAATCCCACCACCTCCCTGGGCAGCCCATTCCAATGGCAAATCAGTCTTTCTGTGAAATTCTACCAGTATGAATGAAATTACTTTCTCAACAGTCTCCTGAGATGGAGCTGTAGTATGATCTTCACAGTAAATGCTAGGAGCAGAGATAAAAAACATATAACCATTATGACTGCTTGGTTTGAGCTTACCGTGACCCATTTTTTCCCAAAAGGCTGGACTTTGTTAGAGCTTTCTTTGTTAAATCTCTATGGTGCCTTTCATTTTGGTTGCAATTTTAGCTATTCAACAATTTTACAAAGTACACTCCTTGGTTTCAATGAATGGATCAACAAAGAAGATTTTAGCCTAAATTACTTTCTGTGTACACGTGACCAAGGGGCTTTTGTGGCAGAGCGAGGGCTGAAATAGGGCCAGCTACAACAATTCTCTGTTTGAATGAGAAGAAATGAATAATCAAAATCTCATTTTAAAACTAATGTAACAAATGTGAGATCTTCTGCAACAGATGACTGGGCTAAAAAAAAAAGGTACGACTGTGGTTAGGTAGTATTTCTGAAAGAATTTAGGCCAAGCTTTAATCTGTACTCTGAATGAAGTTGAACAGAACTCTACTGAATTCATTCCAAGTTTTGTCAAATGCATTATTGAAATACTCACAAGGTAAGAGGCTGTTGTGAGTTTAGGGTAAATTGTCCTAGCATAGAGATAAAAGTCCTCCAGGGACTAGAAAGTCTTAGGGGGATGGGTAGGATATTGTCAACTGTTAATTCATAGAATCATAGAATCAAACAGGTTGGAAAAGACCTCCAAGCTCAGACAGGCCAACCTAGCACCCATCCCTAGCCAGTCAACCAGACCATGGCACTAAGTGCCCCAGCCAGGCTTTGCTTCAACACCTCCAGCCACAGAGACTCCACCACCTCCCTGGGCAGCCCATTCCAATGCCAATCACTCTCTCTGACAACAACTTCCTCCTAACATCCAGCCTAGACCTCCCCTGGCACAACTCCAGACTGTGTCCCCTTGTTCTGTTGCTGCTTGCCTGGCAGCAGAGCCCAACCCCACCTGGCTACAGCCTCCCTGCAGGCAGCTGCAGGCAGCAATGAGCTCTGCCCTGAGCCTCCTCTGCTGCAGGCTGCACACCCCCAGCTCCCTCAGCCTCTCCTCATAGTATCTCCTTCTATTTTCCTTCCCTTGCCTGTCACACCCAGTTCTGCCCCTTGGCTCCCCTCTCTCCAAAGTGCCATTACCACAGAGTCACAGAAACACCCAGGTTGGCAAAGCCCCTCAGGACCAGCAAGTCCAACCTATAACCCTACTCTACAAGATTCACCTTAAACCATATCCTCAAGTGCCACATCCAAACGGCCCTGAAACACATCCAGGGTGGGTGACTCCCCCACCTCCCTGGGCAGCTCATTCCAGTCCCTGCCCGCTCTATCCATGACAAAGGCTTTCCTAATGTGCAATCTAAACCTCCCCAGCCTCGGCTTGAGGCCATTCCCCTTTGTCCTGTCTCCCATTACCTGTGCGCAGAGCCCAGCAGCAGCCCCTCCACGATGTTCCTTCAGGTGGTTGTAGGCAGCAGTGAGGTCTCCCCTCAGCCTCCACTACTTCAAACCACTGCCAGCTCCCTCAGTTACTCCTCATCAGATCTGTTCTGCAGCCCTTCCCCAGCGCCTGGCGGGCTGAGGGGACGAGCAGCCTGCTCTGGGCCGCGGCTGCGAGCTCCTTTCTGACTGCGCCACTGGGCCTGCTGAGGCCCGGGCGGGGCACTTAGGCCTGCTCGCCTGAGCCCAGGTGTGAGGCAGTTTGGCCTGCTCGCCCGAGCCCAGGTGTGAGGCAGTTTGGCCTGCTCGCCCGAGCCCAGGTGTGAGGCAGTTTGGCCTGCTCGCCCGAGCCCAGGTGTGAGGCAGTTTGGCCTGCTCCTGGGCCAGCTGAGGCTGAGTGGGGGGGGGAATGTTTTGGAAGGCTCTGGAAGGTTTTGGCCTGGTAGGCCCAGGTGGAGAACTCTGTCAAGGCAGATTGATTTCACAGAATCAATCAGGTTGGAAAAGGCTTCCAGGATGACCCAGCCCAACCTATCACCTAAGCCTTCTATTCAGTGACTGCCTCATCCAGCCGCCTTTTGAGCCCCTCCAGGCACGGTGACTCCACCACCTCCCCGGGCAGCCCATTCCAATGCCAATCACTCTTTACATGAAGAATTTCTTCCCAGTGTCCAGCCTAACCCTGCCCTGGCGCAGCTTGAGACTGTGTCCCCTTCTTCTGTTGCTGGCTGCCTGGCAGCAGAGCCCAACCCCACCTGGCTACAGCCTCCCTGCAGGCAGCTGCAGGCAGCAATGAGCTCTGCCCTGAGCCTCCTCTGCTGCAGGCTAAACAACGGCAGCTCCCTCAGCCTCTCCTCACAGGGCTGCTCCTCCCTGTGCCCCACGGCCTCGCTGCCTTCTCCTTTCCCCGTCAGGACCCCTGCCTGCCAGTTGCTGCCCCATGCCTCTCCCTGCCCTGGCCTCCCCTTTTCCCTGAATACCTTTTGTATTTCTGTATATATTTGCAAATGCCATCCATAGTTTGCCTCCTGTTCTGTGCTCCCCGGGGGGCATAACACCTTTCCATCCTTTTGCCTTGGCTAACTTGGGGCTGAAACTTGAACAGAGGCAGATTAATGGACTTAAATGGAAGGGAAAACTTCCCTTTAAGGGTGACAAAGCCCTGGAGCAGGCTGCCCAGAGAGGTAGTAGAGTCTCCTTCTCTGGAGACTTTCAAAACTCACTTGGATTTATGCTTGTGCAACCTACTCTAGATGATCCTGACTCACTTGGATTTATTCCTGTGCAACCTGCTCTAGGTGATCCTGATTTAGCAGTGTGGTTGGACTAGTTGATCTTCAGAGGTTCCTTCCAACCCACACCATTCCGTGATTCTATGTGAATCTCCTGAGGTTTCCCATCTTGGAATGGGTGCCCAGATTTAGCTATCTGTCACTTAAGAGCCTATCCTAACCATAGAATCATAGAATCAAACAGGTTGGAAGAGACCACCAAGCTCAGCCAGTCCAACCTATCCCCCAGCCCTGGACAGTCAACCAGACCATGGCACTAAGTGCCTCAGCCAGGCTTTTCTAGAACACCTCCAGGGATGGCAACTCCACCACCTCCCTGGGCAGCCCATTCCAATGCCAATCACTCTCTCTGCCAACAACTTGCTCCTAACATCCACCCTATACTTCCCCTGGCACAACTTGAGACTGTGTCCCCTTGTTCTATTGCTGGTTGCCTGGGAGAAGAGACTAACCCCCACCATAATCACCATAAGCCTTCATGTTCCATCAAGGGTTTCCATCAGGACAGTATTTTGGGACAAAATTTCAAACCAGCTCTACATTTCTACCAGCTCTAAATCTCGGCATCAGCTTTTCTTCTTTTCAGTTTACTCACTTCATCACTTCCACCTGGTGCCACTGGGCCCCTGTTCTGTGGGCCTCCTGCTACAAGCCACAGCCTTCAAATCTGCTCTGCAGAACCCATGTAAGAAAATGGGCTCTTCATGAGAACTTTGCTTCCTTTAGCAAGTACAGGAAAGTGAAGATTTTGTAAAGTTTTAGGTGAAAATGCTACATAGTGAAAATGCAAACTCTGGGGGCTCTGTTCTGGCTGCTCACTCAAAGCAAGGCCAACTGTAAAGTTAGATCCAGATTTGAATTTAGATGAAGTTGCTCAGTGTCATCTCCTGGAGCTGTGATTTTAGCAGAGAAGTAGACCAGAGATTTCTCCTGGAAAGGCTCACCAGCTGTGGGCAGACACTCCTCTATGGCCTCTGCTGCCTCTCCTCAGGAGGTGCCAGATTCCAAGTATGTAACAGAGCCCTAATTTGCCTTGTCCACACCTCACACCTCATCTGTAAGGCATGCATGCCTTCATCCACTGCCTTACTTCAAAAACATCACAGCCTTATGAACTGCTACCAAACCTGCTGTCCTTTGCAGGTGGGATAACTGCAAACCACATCTCCTGCTCTCTGTGAAGGACTTCACAGACTCTGTCTAAAACACAACCATTTAACTGCATTCATTAGTATGTTCAAGTTAATGAATGCTGAAGAAACAAGTACAGAGCATGTAGCCAGCCAGATGTATGAGAAAGGTGATCTGCCAGGCCATGGGAGCATCTCATGAGAGGCAACCTAGATGATAGACTCCTGTTGTGCAATTAGAGCCTTTATCCTAATGCATGTACCCACGTGGGCCCCAGTGACCAACATGCTGCCCTTTCCTAACTTTCAAGAGCTCATCTTTGTAGCCTTAATGTCCTTTTAATGTAGACTTTTTGATGCAATTATTTATTTCCATAACTGTGCAGCCTAGAGGGGCTCACTTACAAGGGTTGCGTGAGAAGACTGTGATTACTCAGGCTTTGCAGAAGATGATTAAAGCAGCGTGAATAAAGTGTTGAAAGTGATCTGTCCTGAAAGAGGGCAATGAGTGAAGTGCCCTCTTCCTGCAGCTGCTGTCTGTATTCAGAGACAGATTTGTTAACTGCAGTGACAAAAGGAACTTCTTTCTTCTCCTCCTCCTCGGCGTTGATCAAATACAGCATGTGGTGGGGTTTACTCCTTCTTGTTGCCCACTCAAATTGTTGACTCATTTCCCAGCAAGCTACACATTCACCAGCCTCTTTGACAGCAGTGAGGTGGGAGACAGGTCCCCAGTGGCACAATTTGAAGGCAGTTTATTTTACAGAGCTGTCAAGAAGTTCTTCATTTTGGGCTGTTGAGCCTTTATTACTAGCGACGTGTTGTAAGACAGAGAGGACCCAACTTGAGTCTTGGACTTCAAGATGAGTTTGCAAGACTGACAGAAAAAAACAAACCACAACAAAGAGAGCCCTTCTCTTCAGCATGGAGCTTATCTAAGCTGCTGCTTGCCAAGCAAGATAAATGGTGGACCCTCACAATCTGATTATCACAGCCATTTTGCAAGCTTGATACCATCTTTAGTCCATGGGCCACTATGAAATTAAACTGGCTGATCTGAGAGTTGAATTGCTGAAAGCTGAAAGAGAAGGGTGTGGAAGGGATAGATGAAGGAATTTCCTTTAATCGTTTGGTTTATACAAACTCAGCCTGAATATTCACTGTGGGTGGCAAGGTTTGAGAGAAATAGTGAGGGGATAAACCCACAGCAACAGGAAATCTGAATATGGGGAAAAAGAGTCTGACTGTAAATATTTCCTGGGTTGAACTGGCTTTTAGTATGCAGATGGAATTTGCTATCTGATCAAAAAATGAGAAAGGAAGAAACAGAGTTGGAGTTTCAAAAATATTTACTGGGGGTTTAGAGCGTTCTCCAGCTGGACAATGTGGGTAAGATGCAGCTCTGAACTGAAAATGGATTTGTGAAGAGAGAAGGGGAGGGAATATTAAGCTTGGAAAAGACCTCCAAGACTAATCAAGTCCAAACCTCAACTCAATGCCACCGTGCCCCACTAAGCCATGTCCCAAAGACTAGTAACTGCCTCCTACCCCTACCTCACCTACACCTCATAAATAACCCCCTACCCACAACAGTGCCTAGAGTAATACTGTCCCAAACTGTTGCATACACCATAATATCCCCCAAAATGCTTTTACCTCAAGTGAATAACGAAAGGAAGGAACTGGGGTGTATTAAGAAGATTGTGGCCAGCAGGTTGAGAGTCCTCTTCTATGCTGCCCTAGTGAGGCCACATCTGGACTACTAGGTCCAGTTTTGGGCTCCCCAGTTCAAGAGGGACAAGGAACTACTGGAGACAGTCTGGTGGAAGCTGCAAAGGTGATGAGGGGACTGGAGGATATTTCTGAGGAGGAAAGACTGAGAGACCTCTGGAGACTTTCAAGGCCCATCTGGACACATTGTTCTGTGACCTGAGCTAGACTGTATGGTCCTGCTCTGGCAGAGGGGTTGGACTCGATGATCTCTTTGGGTCCCTTCCAACCCCTGACATCCTGTCATTCTGTCATCCTGTGACCTCAGACTGTTTAGCCTGGAGAACACCAAGAGTGGATCTTCCCAATTCTCATCAATATCTGAAGTACGGGAATCAACAGAGCAAGGCCAAACTCTTTTCAGTGGTGCCTGGTAATAGATCAAGGGGCAACAGACAGGAGCACAGGAAGTTCTGTCTCAGCATGAGGAAAAACTTCTTTCACTCGAGTGTGCTGGAGTCCTGGACCCAGCTGTCCAAAGAGATTGTGGAGACTCCTTCTCTGGAGAGATTCTAGACCTGCTTTTGTCACTGGAATGGGCTGCCCAGGGAAGTGGTGGAGTCACCATCTCTGGAGGTGTTCAAGACTGAATGAGGCACTTAGTGCCATGATCTAGTTGACTGGATAGGGCTGGGTGCTAGGTTGGACTGGATGATGTTGGAGGTCTCTTCCAACCTGGTTGATTCTATGATTCTATGATCCTGAGCAATCTGATGTGCATGACCCTGCTTTAGCAGGGCCTTTGGACTAGATGATGTCCAGAAGTCATTTATAACCCTTACCGTTCAGCAATTCTGTGAGTCTGTAATTCCAGTCCATGCAGACAAAGTTTGATTTTTCTGGAAGTGATGAACTCCACCAGGTTCAGTGGACTGATTTGCACTGACATCAGTGAGATCAGAGGCTGGTCTCAGTGACACAGAGCTGGCAGAGTAGTCCTGAAATCATCCCTAACACTGTGGGCATCTGGTTTGCTTCTGGTTCTGTCTAACTTCCACCTTAGTAGCGCCAGCTCTGCAAAAATAGGAACAGCAGGAGACTGGTGGCAAGGTGCATTGGGTTGGAAAGTCTTTCATGAAGGGAGATGGGGTTTTGTCATCTCATCTTTGAAGAGGCAGTGCAGCAGACAGGAATTTGAGCTTGGCTTGCATCAGCTTTTACAAATGGAGAGACGTGTAGAGTTATAAATGGAGGGAGCTTTTAATCTCCAAGCAAGCTACAAATCGAAGGTGAACCTCATTAACTCGGACACTTTGTATGTTAAAAATGAGAAGCATTTCACTTAATGAGAAGCTCTTAATAGGTGTTGGTTTTTTTGTTAAATTATCATATTAACCAGCAGATAATTAACAAGAGTTTTCTTAATGTGGTACTACTCCACTGATAAAATCTCATTGTCTATAAATCATTAAGCCACCACCAAAAAAAATAAAAACTAAGGAGGAAAAATGGCTTTTTAATCATGCTAGGCATTAGGGGCAAAAAGTAGAGAACAATTCTAGTTGTTGGACAACTAGATCAGGAACAGTGTGGCCAGTAGGACAAGGAGGTTATTCTTCCTCTGTACTCAACACTTATCAGGCCACACCTTGAGTTCTGTGTCCAGTTCTGGGCTCCTCAATTCAAGAGAGATGTTGAGATACTGTAAGGTGTCCAGAGAAGGGCAACGAAGCTGGTGAGAGGCCTGGAGCAGAGCCCTGTGAGGAGAGGCTGAGGGAGCTGGGGGTGTGCAGCCTGCAGCAGAGGAGGCTCAGGGCTGACCTCATTGCTGTCTACAACTATCTGAAGGGAGGTTGTAGCCAGGTGGGGTTGGGCTCTGCTGACAGGCAACCAGCAACAGAACAAGGGGACACAGTCTCAAGTTGTGCCAGGGGAGGTCTAGGCTGGATATTAGGAGGTAGTTGTTGTCAGAGAGAGTGATTGGCATTGGAATGGGCTGCCCAGGGAGGTGGTGGAGTCACTATCCCTGGAGGTGTTCAAGAAAAGCCTGGATGAGGCACTCGGTGCCATGGTCTAGTTGACTGGATAGGGCTGAGGGATAGGTTGGACTGAATGATCTTGGAGGTCTCTTCCAACCTGGTTGATTCTATGATTCTAGAAGGAAAAAGGATCTTAAATCTACTGGGGGTATGCATGGGGTGCCTTAAGGTAAATGAAGCACTTAGAGATGGTTTTTAAAACACTTTAGAGTACTTACAGCCATTGATATGTCATTATGGAAATGGCTTCCTTGGAGGTATGATATGGCAGAAGTTTAAGAGCAGATGTCAGATACAGGTGGTACTTTAGAGAAGATGTGGGGGTTTCTTCTCCCACATCTCCAACAACCAACCAACCAAAAAAATGTGGAAAGTGATCCAAGATTAAAGCTTGAAGCTAATTTTTGAAAGCAGTACTGTCTCCTTAATCATAGAATAACAGGGGTTGGAAGGGACCTGTGGAGGCCATAGAATCATAGAATGGTTTGGGTTGGAAGAGACCTCAGAGATCATCTAGTCCCAACTCCCCCCACACCTCACTCAAGGCCTTGAACACCTCCAGAACAATGGGAGCATCCACAACCTCCCCAGGCAACGTGTACTAATGTGTTACTACAACCTGTAAAGATTATCTAGTTCACTCTGCCTGCCAGGGCAGGCTGCCCTAGACCAGGCTGCATAGGACAGCATCCACAATGGAATGACTATCAAGATGGAGACCATCATCTCTCTGAGCAGCCTGGTCCAGTGCTTTGCCAACTTCAAAGTAAAAAAGTCTCAAAACCTTATGTTTAGATGGAACTTCCTATGTTTATGTTTGTGTCTCTTGTTACCTCTTGTCCTGTCACTGAGCACCACTGAAAAAAAGACTGGCCCCATCCTCCTGGCACCCACATTTATAACCATTGATAAGGTACCCCTCAGTCTTCTCCAGACTAAAATGTCCCAAGTTCCTCTGCCTTCCTTCATAAGAAAGATGTTCTAATCCCCTAATCATTTTCTTAGCCATTTGCTGGACCCTCTCAAGCAGTTCCCTGTCCTTCTCGGACTGGGGAGGACAGAATTGAACACTGTACTCCAGATGAGGCCTCACCAAAGCAGAGAAGAAGGGGAAGCAAACCTCCCTCATTCTGCTGGTCACACTCTTCTCTTCTTGATGTACTCCAGGAGACTGTTTGCCTTCTTGTCCATAAGGTCTCATTGTTGGCTCATAGTCATTCTGTTGTCCATCAGGACTTCCAGATCTTTTTCCATGGAGCTGCTTTTCAGCACATCAGCTCCTCACCTGTACTGACCTTTCTCTGACAGTAAGATGCCTGCTCCAGCAGCACCGTTGTGGTATGTTGGCTCAATGTGGTCTGAGAGCACAGAGATGCTGATATAGCTGTCACTGGATGACTTGGATAGCAAAGCTTGGGAAGTTCCCATAGCACCATGCACTACCACACAGCCTCTTTCATCTGTGGCCAGCACTGATGATACACATCATACCAGAAGATATTGCAAGGTGGCTGTCCAGTAAACCCAGTGCTGGCAAAATGGATTGAAATCAGTGTGATTAAAAATTAGCTTGTCTCATTTTTAAATTAAGGTGCTCCAGTGCCCTGCAGCTCAACAGAGCATTTCCTTCTGGGTTCTACCAATCTCTGCAATCCATGCAGCCATCAAAATAGTATCCAATAGTTTTCCACATTAATTCTTGCCAGAGAACTCACATGCATCGCTCAAAGTGACCTAAGGGAAACCTCATTCTCAAAGGAGGTTGGGACAAGGTAGGTTTCATAGAATCATAGAATCAGTCAGGGTTAGAAGGGAGACAGTTCCAATCCCCCTGCCATGGGCAGGGACACTCTACCCTAGATCTGGCTAACCAGAGCCCCATCCAGCCTGGCCTTAAACACCTCCAGAGACGGAGCCTCAGCCATCTCCCTGGGCAACCCATTCCAGGGTCTCACCACGCTCATGCTCAACAACTTCCTCCTCAGGTTTGTACTCTTCTCCTAATTAACAAGCTATAGGACAAGAGGAAATGGGCTTAGGTTGTGCCAGGGGAGGTTTAGGTCAGACACTAGGAAAATTTCTGTCACCAAAAGGATTGCTTATGCTGTAACAGGCTGTCTAGGTAAGTAGTGGAGTCCTCATCCCTGGAAGGATTTAAAAGCCTTGTAGATGTGGTGCTGAGGGACATGGTTTAGTGGTGGACTTGGAACTGCTGGGCTTATGCTTGATGATATTAAGGGTCTTTTCCAACCTAAACAATTCAATGTTTCTATAAGAAAATGGTGACTAAACTAAAAGCTGATCTTCAGTTTCATGTTCTTTCCAGTCCCACAATCTGTTTATCAGGACAATCAGTGGAACAGTATCTACAGATGGCATGCCTCTAGAATCTAGCTACACAATCCAGAGGGAGACAGAGTTCCTGAAGACAAACACCCTCACCTTTGCAGGGACACGTGATGGAGCACTTCATAAATGCCGCCACCCCGAAGCATCTCCATTCAAGTGCATCCTCCTGACTATTCCCTGTCATTTTTGCCAGGAACAATCCCTAGTTCAGTATCTTTCTAACAGACACTATTGGTGCCATACCAGAGCTCAGCACTATCTTGCTGTTTCTGCAGAACAACCATGGGGTCATTGGTAACAATTTCTGAGATGTCCTGCTTTCATCATTTTAGCATTTCACAGCTCATATCATCTTTGGCTACTCTGTCTGCAGGGGAATTTGGGCAAAGGAAGACTGTACAGTGAGAGGAGGTGGTAGAAGATGAGCTGAGATGGATGTAAGGCTCCTCTAGGAGCTCCCTGCCCATGTTTCCTCAACCCCTGCAAATTGTGCTTGCTTGGAATGCACAGCATCAGTTTTCTCCTTGGCATCAATCCACTCTGACCACTTGCTGTTGGGGCTGTGTACTCTGTGCCAGCTGCTCTTCATCACAGACAGAACAGTCAGACCAGCAAAGCAAAGAACAAAACCACACAAACCAGCTCAGAAGCAAAGAAATGAGGAGAAAGGCAAAACTGAGAGAAAACTTTCAAGCCTAAACTGTTCCAGGAGCCTGATTGTAGGTTAAGAATCCTATCTGGAAATTCTATGCAGAAGAACCCAGCTGCCCTCATGAATACTCATGAGGCTGTGGGCATGGAGACAGACCTCAGATCTTTTTGCTCTTGTGGAAAGTCATTGACTGCTTGAAGAAAAGGAGACTCGTTTCTGATGGTCCACACTATCAAAGCTACGATGCATCAGCAGTCCATCTGGCAAACAAGCATGAACCTCTGACCTCAAAAATTAGCTTGGATATACCAGCACCCATCATGTGTCTGTGTCCTTAAGACATATAACTCACCCTAACATGGTCAGAAAGGAGTATGATGAATATCCTGATGCTCCAGCTACTTTATATCCTTCTACAGTTAATGCTTGGAGGGCAGAGGTGGAGTTTCAAATGGAGCAAACCCCAGACAACATCTAACAGTTTGTCATAAGCTGCATTCTAAGAGAGACATCGTGGAATCATAGAATCCTTTCAGTTGGAAAAGACCTTTAAGATCATCAAGTCCAACCATTCTCTAACTACCAAGTCTGCTGATAAACCATGTCCCTCAGTACCACAACTCTGTGTCTTTTAAATATCTCCAGGGCTGGGGAATTCAACTGCATCCCTGGGGAGACCATTCCAGTCTTTGATAACCCCTCCAGTGACACTTGTTCTGATATCCAATCTAAACATCCCCTGGTAGAACTTGAGGCCATTTCCTCTTACCCTACATGCCGAAGAATGCACAGGCAGAGAGGAGCCTGGATGGAAACTAATGAAGCAGAGCTTGGCTCCTACAGGTTGGAGATGTGAGAAGTAGGAGGCTGTTTTGACCATAAGATATTAGCACAGGGACATTAGCAGGGAATAGCTCTTCCCTAGTTTCTCTTGTGCCTCAGCCCTGGTACCACCATGCCCTGGACCCGTACTGAGTGAATGGATGCTGCTCTGTGTCTTCCCAGCTCCCATAGGAAACAGAGAAATAGACCTGTGAAGATAGGATGAGGGGAGAATGGATGAGAGGGAAAAACAAGAGAAGAAGGTGGAAAACAGAGCACTCACCAGGATGGCATGATCTGGGAGGGCATCAAGACCCAAGCACAGGGCATGTATTTATAATGTGTGCTTGGCAGTTACTTTTATATCCAGCAACATGAAGACTTTTTAGAGGGAACTAAAGACCACAAGGAGCCTCCGTCCAGAACTCTCAAACAGTGGAAAGTTTTCTGTTAATGCTTCCTGCTAGCTCCTCTCCTTTTCTTCTTTTCTTTAGCTCTAGGTTATGGCCAGCATCTCGACAGGAATTACCTTGGGCTGCTGCTGAACCAGCTCTGACCTCTGCTGCAAATGTTTTTGGGGCACGATGGCTGACAGTAGAGTCCTGGTTGATCAGTGTTTGCCTTGCACCATGGCCCACTTTTCCTTTCAGCCAGCAACATGATGGGGTGGGGAGAGGGACATTGTTTCAGGCTGTTAGAGCAAATTTACTCCACAATTTATGGGAAGGGAAAATCCATTTGGAATTTAAAACTGCTATTAGTTCCTTTCAGTGTGCATGTGTCTGCATGTATATAATATATAGGTATATAATATAAACCCTTATAAAAGATAAAACACAATAAAGAGAGGAGGGGGAGGGGTGTTTGCAAGCCTTGCAGGCACGAAGTGCTGGGAATATGCAGCCAGCTTTGTAATTACCATAACATTTTCAGTGTGTTTGGCCACCAAAGCTCTGAATTGAATTGCTTAACATCCCTCTCACTCTCCCTGCCACTCTTCCTTGCATCACGAAGCTCAGAACCACCATTTGAAGTTTCAAAAGGAACATTTTTTTTTTGTGAATGAGGTGATCAGCACCAGCTAAATTGACCACGAGCCACTCCATGTAATCCTTACATCTCCAGCCAGGGAACAAAGCCACATCCCCTTGGGTCATGTCATGAAGCATGTCACACAGGCGCTACAGCAGGAGACAATGCTGGAAGCATGATGCTGTCAAGAGCAGATGTATGTCTGTGCTCTTACATCAACCAAGAGCTCGTTATGCATAATTCCAGACAATGAACTCCAGGAGCAAGGCTTTGCAGCCATTTGGTACAGTTTGGTCCCTGTACTGATGGCACAGAGCTGACCCCATCGACCAGCAGTGCAGAAACCCTGCTGCCCTAAGCACCAGAGCCCTTTGTCCCTGCAGATGGGACAACATGGATGGTGTGTTTCATCCACAAGATTGCCATGTAATCATAGGATTGAATGATAGTATCAAACAGTTTGAGACCTTTAAAGGTGGTCAGGGCCAACCTCCCCGCAGTCAAGAGGGACATCTACAAACACAGCAGGTTGCTCAGAGCCCCATCTAATGTGACCTGGAATATTTACAGGGATGGGACCCATACCACCTCTCTGGGTAGCCTGGAACTCTGTTTCATAGCCCTCAGCACAAAATATACCTTCTTTGTATCTAGTGTAAATCTTTCTCTTTTAGTCTAAAACCATGACCCTCATCCTGTATAAACAGGGCCTGATAAAAAGTCTGTCCCCAGTTTTCCTCTAAGCCCCATGAAGTACATAAAGGGCACCAGAATCTCTCTCCAAAAGCCTTTTCTTCCAGGCTGAACAACCTCAACTCCGTTAGCCATCATATGAGAAAAGATTTTAACCACCACTTTATATTCTGGCTAGGAGGTGAAATCACTTCCCAGTGTATAAATGGTGACAGGCTGCTACAGTGAGAATTGCAGGACCAGGACGAAAGGAAAGACAGGGCTGGTGAGACTGTAGCCCTTACACTTAAAGTACCCAAGTGGAGGCAAAGGAACTGTATGAAGATTTGGGCTGCTCATGAATTTCACATACAGAGTCCTTGGATCAGACAAACAGAAAACCCAGCAGCAGCCTCAGAAGCTCTTCAATCTGCTATTTCCTCATTGCTATGGAAGAAGCATATCTTTGTGGAAATGCGAGCAGGAGTGTATGTGGCTGTGGCTGTGGCTGTGCACATGCCTGTAGTTGGCAAAGAGCACATTCCTGACCCAGTGGCTCACCCTGAATCATCTGCAAAACAAATCTGAGCAAACTTGCTGTGTAAAACAAGACTGAGAGCTGCTTTGCTGAAGCAAACACTCAGGAGCCATGAATCAGGAGCCTTGGGATCTAAACTTAGAATCATAGAGATAGGAAAAGACGTCTAAGATCATCAGCTGAACACCACCATGGCCACTAAACCATGCCCCAAAGTGCCATGGCTACACACTTTTTTAACACCTTAAGCTATGCTGACTCCACCACTTCCCTGGGCAGCCTGTTCCAATGCCTGACCACTCTTTCAGTAAGGAAGTTTTTCCTAACGGCCAATCTAAACCTCCCCTGGTGCAATTTGAGCCTATTTCCTCTCATCCTATTGCTACCTGGGAGAAGAGACCCACCTCAATCTCTTTCAAGAAGTTGTAAAGAACAAGAAGGTGTCCCCTGAGACTCCTGTTTTCCAGGCTGAACAACCCCAATTCCCTCAACCACTCCTTGTTCTCCAGATCGTTTACCAGCTTAATTGCCCTTGTGTGGACATTCTCTACAACTCAGTGTCCTTGCAGTGAATGCCTCAAAACTGAACTCAGGATTTGAGGTGCAGCCTCACCAGTTTTGGATGCGCTCTGCTGGGGTTCAGTCACACCTCAAAAAGGCAAATAGCTCCATTCCCCTTTTCCAAAACCCAATCCAGAAAATAGAGGCTGTTGCTGTTTCACTACAGAAAAAGCAATCCAGGCAAAACATCTTTGGAGAGCCCTGATCCATCCAGATGGAGGAATCTCTCTCATGCTGCCATCCTCACATCCATCTGCACTTATCCCTGCCCCACGACTCTCCAAAGGGAGCCATCACTCTCTTGAAAACACTCTCCTGCAGTCAGCAGTGATAGGCAATGTAATAATACCTTTTATTGGGTCAATACATCAGCTGGAAAACAGAAGCTATTCCTTCCTTCAGATGACGGCCAAAGAGTGACCTATGTGAGCGTGCAGGACAGTATATTATGGCTGTTAGGCTGGCCCCATAGGCAGATGGTATATTTACCTCTCTTGGTTTGTCTCTTGGTGCTTTATTGCATTTCCTGCTTGGTGAGCAGCCTTAATAAAACATTTTTTCTGAAGGGCTCTCCACTGCACAGCAAATATCCCTCCTCATCCACCAAGTTAGATAGGGATGCATCCATCACGGCATGTCCCTTGGGATGCCAGGGTGCATCATTCAAGGTTAGGGACCAGACAGGCAAGTGACAGCAGAAAGATTGCAATGCTGCTTAATGCTATGCTGCATTAAGGAGAGTATGGTCAGTAGGTTGAAGGATTTCTCCTTCCCCTCTAGTCTGACCAAGTGAGGCTACATCTGGAGTATTTGGTCCAGTTCTGGGTCTCAAGTTCAAGAGAGAAAAGAAACTACTGGAGAGAGTCCAGCAGGGGCTACAAAGATGTTGAGGGGCCTGGAAAATGTCTGTGAGAAGAAGAGGCTGAGAGACTTGAGGATGTTTAGCCTGGAGAGGAACAGGCTGAGAGCACTTCTTCCCAAAGGGTGGAGATCAAGGGGGCTGAGGTCTCTTCAGTGATAGGACATGGGGTGACATGAGGTCACTTAAACATACAGAAAAAAATCTTTCCTTTGAGGACACTGGAGCAAAGGAGCAGGATAATCAGAGAGGTTGTGGAGTCTCCTTCTATGGAGAGATTCCAAACCTGTCTCAACATCATGATCCTGGGCAACCTGATTGGGATGACCCTATTTTAGCAGGTGGCATGGACTAGATCACAGAATCAGGCAGAATCACAGAATTAGCTAGGTTGGGAAAGACCTCTGAGATCATCGAGTCTAATCTAATCCTTCTAATCAACTAAAGCATGGCACTAAGTGCCTCATCCTGTCTCCTTTTAAACACCTCCAGAGATCAAGATTCCACCACCTCCCCAGGCACCAGGCAGCCCATTTCAATGGCCAATCAATATTTCTGTGATGAACTTCTTCCTAATATCCAGCCTAAATTTGCTCTGGCACAGTTTGAGACTGTGTCCCCTTGTTCTGTCACTGGGTGCCTGGCAGAAGACATCACCCCCTGCCTGGCTATGACCTCCCTTCAGGTATTTGTAGAGAACAATGAGCTCTGCCCTGAACCTCCTCTTCTGCAGGCTGCACAATTCCAGCTCCCTCAGCCTCTCCTCTCAGGGCTCTGCTACAGGCCCCTCCCCAGCCTTGCTGCCCTTCTCTGGACACCTTCCAGCACCTCAACATCTTTCTTAAATTGAGTGGCCCAGAACTGGACATAGTACTGAAGGTGTGGCCTCACCAGTGCTGAGTACAGGGGCAGAGGACTTCCCTGGTCCTGCTGATCAAGCTATTGCTGATGCAGGCCAGGATGCCATTGGCTTTGTTGGCCACCTGGGCACACTGCTGGCTCAAGCTGGCTGTCGATCAGTACCCTCAGGTACTGCCTGTAGTGCAGCACGGGGTTGCTGTGACCAAAGTACAGAACCCAGCACTTGGACTTGTTAAATGATGATCTACTGAGATCTCTACCAACCCCCATCATGCTGAAATTCTGTGATTCTTCTGGGAATTAGACCCTCCATTGCATGACAAAGAGACAAACAGAACAAGAGGATACAACAGTCCTCCAAAAATGGGAAAGGTTTCATTTCTCATCCTCAGCAGGGTTTCTTTAAGCAGCCTGGAGGAAAACAGGCATCCTTGTAATCAGCCATCTGGGTGGCTTGGGATAAAGAGCTGTAGCACAGCAGAATGCCTTGAGCTTTCCTGCCAGTAGTCATCAAGATCTAACCATGGATTGAAAGGTACCACACATGCAAGGATTTGGGAATATTCCCATTAAGAGGAAGATCAGAACCAGGGTGTAGTAATCTCTGTGGGTAATGTGGCTTGTTTGCCTTGTGCTGCTCAGGAACCACAGAAATCATCTTTTCTAGTAGGCAAGACAAAGTGTGGCAGCAGTGTGGTGGGTGCAGAAGCTGCCTGGTGTGAATCCAGCCTGGGACCACTCAGTTACAGACCAGGTGACAAGGTGCTTCCTGTCATGGAAAGAGTTTCAGTAATGATAGAGCCCTGACAAGATTTTATTGCTGCTTGTACTTTCCAGCTTTGCTAACATCCCTCAGATTAACTCTTTGGTGTCTTCCAGGAAGCAAAGAGAGGAATCTTAAAGATTAGTCCATTATTAAGACATTAAAATGTCAATACAGGCCTGCAGTGCCAGATGGGAGTGTGGAAGCTTTCATGTAAGGAAGCTGCAACCATAAGCAACGATGACCTTTTAATTGGTCCATTATAAGGTCGGAGCTTGGCCACCACGTTGGGAGAGTTCACTAAGCAGTTAATCCATTTAGCAGAGCCGGATCTTTGGAGAGGATGTAAGTGGTGTGGTTGTTGCAGAAGCTGCATTTGAGAGTCATTAAAGGGTTGCCTTTTGCAGGAAGCATCGTGTTTTAGCAGCATTAGCTCCCGGCTCCACCAGGCAAACCCTTGTGAATTAGCCTTCACTGAAGCTGCAGCTATAGATTTCATCTTATAGTTTCCTACTGGATAATAAATGACAGCTCTCAGACATCCTAGAAGAGGGCTTCTAATGGCAACTGGCATGTGGGAGCAGACAACACATCCAGACTCGGGAATGAATTAAACCAGAGCTCTCTATAGATGGCTTCTCTCCAGCTGGATGGAGGACAAGAGGCTGTGCACCAGAGAGCATATTCATTGAGTCACAGAATAGTTTTGGTTGGAAGAGACCTTTCAGATCATCAAGTCCAACTGTTAACCCTGCACTGCCACCAGTAAACACAGCCTGTATGTCACCATTTGTCTCCTTGCACAATGACCAATGGCAGGCACTGTTTGCAAGCGGACATTTGACACATGCTTCCACCTGTAGCTGTTGTGAATAGTGCAACTGCTCCTTCATCACTATGTCTGTGAATAAGATGAGCTTGGACCTCTGCTGGTGCCAAACATGCAAAAGGTGTGTTGCAAGGAGGGACATGTCACTGTTTTTACAGAACCCTGCCAAATTCTAACAACACAGTGTTCACAGGCTCACGCAGGATGAGAAAATGACTGATTCAGAAGGACACAGGATGAAGTCAGGGAAGGAAATCACAGAATCTCAGAATGGTAGGGGTTGGAAGAGACCTCTGAAGATCATCTAGTCCAACCCACCCGCTAAAAGAGGTTCACCCACAGCAGGTTGTCCAGGATCACAATGTCTGGGGGGGGTTTGGAATCTCTCCAGAGAAGACTGCAAACCTCTCTGGGCAGTCTTGTCCAGTGCTCCAGTACCCTCACAGCAAAGAAGGTTTTTCTTATGTTTAGGTGGAACTTCCTGTGTTCCAGTTCGTGCCTTTTGCCCCTTGTCCTATTACTGGAGACATGGGATGGGGGTGCTCATCCCAGGAAGAATGCTAGCTAAGCCCATGCAGGTAACACATGTCTACATCTACCTGAAGGGAGGCTGTAGACAGGTGGGGTTGCTCTCTTCTGCCAGGCAAGCAGCAAGAGAACAAGGGGACACAGTCTCAAGCTGTGCCAGGGCAGGTCTAGGCTGGATGTGAAGAGGAAGTTGTTGGCAGAGAGAGTGATTGGCATTGGAATGGGCTGCCCAGGGAGGTGGTGGAGTCTCTGTGGCTGGAGGTGTTGAATCCAAGCCTGGATGAGGCACTTAGTGCCATGGTCTGGGTGATTGGCCAGGGCTGGGTGCTAGGTTCGGCTGGCTGAGCTTGGAGGTCTCTTCCAACCTGGTTGACTACATGTTTCTAAAGTCTGAAGCCATGACTTGGAGCTCAAGGTCTTTCTCTGTGTGGTAAGGGCTTCAAAAGATCTAGAAAATCTCAAAACCCCACACTTTTGAGAGAAATCCATCAGCACAGGCCTATAAATCTGGCCTCCAAGAATTCCCACAAAGCCCTTTATGGAGAAAGTAAAAACACTCTGTGAGGGTTAGCAAAAAGTACTTCACCCATGCACAAGCTAACTAAAGAAATGCTACAGAGAGAAGAGCCTGAGTTAAACCTCAGTGTCAGTAGAGCTGGTTCTGCTTCATTCTGCCAGCCTGATCTAGGGTAGGGTGTCCCTGCCCATGGCAGGGGGGTTGGAACTAGATGATCCTTGTGGTCCCTTCCAACCCTGACCGATTCTATGATTCTATGATTCCCCTATCTACCCTTCATATCTTCACCTCTGGTGGATTTACACGTGGCTGTTGTCACCCTTATCTTCCAAAAGGGAGTATACTAACTGTAGGGGACCGTCTAAAACCTTCCTTGACAGGAAGGACAATTCTGTGCATCTGCTTGAAGACACAGACCTCAAATTACTCTGGAAGGGTGAGGACAGATGACAGTGTAGCAGTTGAAGGTAGCAAGGACAATTAGACCACAGGCTTCTCTCACGTGATCACAACATGGTAAAGTCTTCCCCTGAAAATGGTGGGAATCACAGTGTAGAGATCTATAGGGATGAAAGTTCTGGTTGCAGAGATGCACAGCCAGCGAGATGCCCACCTTATAGTCATAGAATGCATTGAGTTGGAAGGGACTCTCAAAGGTCATCTTGTCCAACCCCCTTGTAGTAAGCTCTAACTTCACTGGGTTGCTCACAGCCCCATCAAGTTTGACCTTGAATGCTCCCAGGGATGATGTCTCCACTGCCTTTCTGGGCAAGTATTTCACTGTTCCAGTATTTCACTACTCTCATTATAAGGAACTTATAAACACCTTGTACACTTGTAAACAACTTGCCAGGTAGCACAAGGTTACACCAGGAGATAGTGTTGGAAAAGAGACTTCTCCTCTTTGCCCTAAAGCAGTTAATCATTGCATTGTGAAGACCTCCTGCCCCGGACATCATCTATATGGTGAAACCAACTTTTATTCTCAGCAGCAGCCCAGATTAGTGCCTTGTAAACAGAAACATCTTTGTGCCCAGGCACTGACCTTTGACTTGACTCCTGATCTCAGCAGATTTGATGTGCTCAGCTATTTGTCTTGCCGCTCGCCGGGAGGAAGAATAGGAGAGGGGAGGTGGCACGCGACAGGGAGATGAACGGAGCAGGGCTCTATTCTTGGCTCCATCTCAGACTTCCTCCCAGACCCTCTGCAAAGTGACTTTGTCTGTTATGGGTTACACAGGGTCATACCCTGCTGTGGAGGATATCCATTGGAAGTGCTCATAGCAAGAGGATCAAAGGGTGGAGGATGCAGCCTGGCTGGAGCCTGTATCGCTGTGCCTAAGCCTAAAATCCAATTCTCAGCTCTTCAGAATCTCAGACGGACATGGACTGGGAGGAAATGAAAGGAACTCTTTGGGTTTGCTCAGCCTGGAGAAAAGTAGGCTTAAGAGAGACATACTTATCCTCTACAATTACATGGAAGGAGGTTGGAGTGAGGTGGGTGTTAGATTCTTCTCCCAAGCAACAAGTGTTAAGACAAGAGGAAAGTTGTGAAAGGGGAGGTTTAAGTTGGACATTAGGAAGAATTCCTTCCCTAATTAAGCCCTGAAACAGGTTGCCCAGACAAGTGGTGGAGCCCCCATCCCTGAAAGAACTTAAAACCCATGTAGATGTGGCATTTAGGGAGAGGGTTTAGTGATGACTTAGCAGGGTTTGGCTAATGGTTGGACTTGATGATCCCAAAAGTAACTTCCAGCCAAAACAGTTCCATGATTCTACGAACTGTGCAGTTCCACTATCATATCCATTACTGTCACCATGAACAAGCTAAAACACACAAATGCATAGCTGGGAAAGAAATGGGAAATTGAAAGCCAAGAAGGAAAAAAAAACTCTAAAATCTCTCAAGCCAAAAGTAAAAAGAAAAGATCCAAAATGTTGGCAATTCTCAAGTTTCAGACTGCAAACCCTAACCTAGAGACACAGCCTCTGGGTCCACAGACCACCTTCTCTGGTAGCTTGCTGTTGCATTCAAAATCATGTTGTGGGCAAAAATGGATCAGAACAAACTCAGGAAAACAAAAGTGTATAAATAGTGAATGTGTGATACCACTTCAGCATCCTTCCAAGTGCTAACATCAAAGACTCCAGCCACCTCCATCAGAAAGGTAGGGATGTTATTGTGAGTCCTCACCATCCTACGAGGTCTAGTAGGAACGCGAGGGATATTCAGCCAAATCCTGATGCAGAAGCCCAGAAAAAGGTATTGACTTGCATCTTGAACAACATGTCACATTTACTACATCCAGGCTCCAGACAATCAACCACAGACAACCTATGGATCCTGACAGTCTGTCCTGGCACCAGAAAGATCCTCCTGGGCATTACTATTAGGGCAGGAGGAACTTATGCTGTGGTTATTGCTTTCCTGCCTTCAAGAAACCAAGACTTCATCATCAACTCTATACCTCCCTGTCCACTGAGATGACCACCCACAACTGTATTGGAAGAGACCTCCAAACTCATCCAGTCCAACCTAGCACCCAGCCCTAGCCCTAGCCAATCAATCATGGCACTAAGTGCCTCAGCCAGGCTTGGATTCAACACCTCCAAGCACAGCGACTCCACCACCTCCCTGGGCAGCCCATTCCAATGCCAATCACTCTCTCTGTGAAGAACTTCCTCCTAACATCCAGCCTAGACCTCCCCTGGCACAACTTCAGACTGTGTCCCCTTCTTCTGTTGCTGCTTGCCTGGCAGAAGAGACCAACCCCACCTGGCTACAGCCTCCCTGCAGGGAGTTGTAGACAGCAATGAGGTCTGCCCTGAGCCTCCTCTTCTGCAGGCTAAACACCCCCAGCTCCCTCAGCCTCTCCTCACAGGGCTGTGCTCCAGGCCCCTCACCAGCTTTGTCACCATTCTCTGGACACCTTCCAGTATCTCAACATCTCTCTTGAATTGAGGAGCCCAGAACTGGACACAGCACTCAAGGTGTAGCCTGGCCAGTGCTGAGTACAGAGGAAGAATAACCTCCCTTATCCTGCTGGCCACACTGCTCCTGATGCAGGCCAGGATGCCATTGGCTCTCTTGGCCACCTGGGCACTGCTGGCTCATCTTCAGCTACTCTCTCACAGCACCCCCAGGGCCCTCTCTGCCTGGCTGCTTTCAGCCACTCTGTCCCCAGCCTGTAGTGCTGCTTGGGGTTGTTGTGGCCAAAGTGCAGAGCCCTGCACTTGGCCTTGTTCAATCTCATCCCCTTGGCCTCTGCCCACCCATCCAGCCTGGCCAGGTCCCTCTGCAGGGCTCTCCTACCTTCCAACAGATCTACAACTGCTCCTAGTTTGGTGTCATCTGCAGACTTACTGATGATGGACTCAATCCCTTGGTCCAGATCATCAATAGATATTGAACAGGACCTAGCTTGGGTGGATGCTTTCTTCCCTAGGATGCAGGCCTAGAATAATCTGACTCCATTCTCAAACCCACAAAATTCAATGCCCAAATTATTAGAACTAATTTAAAGATCCAGATAAAAGATTAATTTGACTAGCAGAGGACTAATTGGTTTCAGGACTAATTAAGTACATATCCTTGGCTTTGCTTAATCAGTGAAATTTCCAATGGCATTAAAATGTCTACAAACACAAATCTCTGGAGATTTAAAGCAAATAGTTAAAATCAACTTAGATCCAATTATCATATAAATCACTAATGACCTGGGTAAATTGGAAGCTCTTTGGCTCAGCCTCTAGGGAAGAATAAACCTGATAAAAATGAACATGCTACCTGGATTAATGCACAGGCTCAGGGGACTTAGTAGCAAATAGTCCAATAGGACTTCTTCAGTGACATTTTTATTCATTGCTAAACACCAATAATTCAAAACAAATGGTTTTCACAAGCAGGATTTGATGAAACTTCCAGCAGGAACTTTCCTATCTCTGTGCTCAGCATCCAAAGCCAGATTCACTCAAGAATAGCCAATTATCCATTGCTGGGCACATTCCTGCTGAATAATTGAACTGGAGGGCAATTAGTTATGTCTGGTCTTTTCTTCCCTCATCTGCTTTTCGTCTTGCTCATGGTTAAGAGTCTAATATTCCATAAATAAAGGCCAGGGAAAGGAAGTGATTGAAGACTTTGGTTTTAGTCTAATGGAAAAGAACTTGCAGTTGTTTGCTACATGCCCCAGGATAATCAGATCTGGGTTTCTAAATTAATCAGTTAAATGAAAATGGTGGTAGACAAACAGAAAGTATCTTCCTCCAGTAACTTCAGCTGCCAGATGAACTACTTGAGATGAGATTTACAAATCTGAGGAAAGACTACAAAAGCATTATCACAACTGAATGCAACAGTCCCAAAGAGCAGTGGTAGTAGAGGAGTTCAATCCATCTGGTAGCATGCAATGTGCCCCAGGGTTCTTCTCTTTGATATCTTTATCAATGATCTTGATGAGGAGATAGAGTTTACAGACAGAACCAAGTTGGGTGGCACTGTTGATCTGTTTGAGGGTAGAGAGGCATTACAGAGGGACTTGGACAGGCTGTATCAATGGGTTGGGATTGGTTGCATGAGTATGAACGAGGCCTAGAGCCAGGTGCTGCTGATGTGCCACAAAAAAACCCATCCAATGCTACACTGCATAAGGCAACAAAGCTGGTGAAGGGTATGGGGCAGAAGTCTTGTGAGAGGCTGATGAGGGAATTAGGGATGTTTAGTCTGAAGAAAAGGAGGCTGAGGGGAGGCCTTCTTGCTCTCTACAATTCCTTGATAGGAGGTTGGATAAAGGTGGGTGTCAATTTCCTCTCCCAAGCAACAGGTGATAGAACAAGAGGGAATGGTTTCAAGCTGCACCAGGGAAGGTTTACCTGGACACTAGGAAAAAAAAATCACCAAAAGGGTTGTCAGGCACAGGAACAGGCTGCCCAAAGAGTCACCATCCCTGTGTTTAAAAGCCATGTAAATGTGATGCTTGGGGATATGGCTTAGTGGTGGACTTGGTAGAGTAGGGCTAATGGTTAGACTTGGTGATCTCAAAGGTCTTTTCCAACCACAATGATTCTATGAAGCCACCAAATGGATATGACATCTGATAGCAAACACAGAGGAAACACCAGTGATAGTAATGGTTTTTCACCCACATTCATTTTTAGGTGCAGGCTACAGACAGTTTCTAGAAGACTGCTTCTCCACTACCCACTTAAGCTGTCTCATCTTGACTTCTTCATTTTGCCAGTCCAAACCCCAAACCTCTTCTCCATTCATGGGAATATCATGCTTGGAAAAAGTAATTAAAGATGTGAATAATACATGAAATAAGGGTTTTATATACCCCTTGATTACAAAACCTAGTGCCCACACCTGACAAACTGCAACACACATCAGGCAGGTTGCCAGCAAATGAGCATTCAAAACCTTCATCCCTTGACTCCAAAGTTTAGCCAGGAAATAGTCCCAGTCAGAATCCTTCCCATTCCACTTCACTTGCTTTGCTGTGTGACTTCCTAATGACCCACAAAGAGTTAATGGATGCTGTGAGGCACCAGTGGGATAACAAATTAACAATAAATACCTTACCCAGAGTGGAATAAGTAATTAAGTCCTTGGTCCTTTGGCTGTGTCTTGTGGAACAACAGAAAGAACAATATTAAGGTAGAACAAGAGGAAACAGCCTCAAATTGCACCAGGACAGGTTTAGGTAGCATATCAGGAAAAAATTCTTCACTGAAAGGGTTCTCAAACACTGGAACAGGCTTGCTAGAGAGATGGTTGAATCCTCATCCCTAGAGGTGTTTAAAAGATGCAGAGATGTGCTGCTAATCAACATGATTTAGTACTAGACTTGGTAGAGTTAGGGAATGGTTGCCCTTGATGATATTATTTTCCAAAAGAAATGATTCTGTGATTCTGAGGTGCAGCAACCACCCCCAAAATTATATGAAACTAAAACTATGGTTCTTCCACCCCAAGTTGAGAGAGTAATTTGCCATTATAATGGGCTGCCCAGGGAAGAGGTGGAGTCGCCATCCCTGGAGGTGTTCAAGCAAAGCCTGGATGAGGCACTTAGTGCCATGGTCTGGTTGATTGCTTAGATCTGGGAGATAGGTTAGACTGGATGATGTTGGAGGTCTCTTCCAACCTGGTTGATTCTATGATACACTTCAGGGTGGAAGTGTATCACGTTTTCCTCACGCGACAGGGCACATTTGGCCTGGAGAATTTGCTCTTCTCTAGGGAATCAAGTATTCATCTGTAGTTGGCTTATGAGACAAAAATAGGTCAAGTCTTGTTTCCCCTCAGGGTTCTGAGATGTTGTTTTTTTTCCCTCCTTCTGCTGGGAAAACCCTCCCTGTTATCCCAGCAAGCTGAATCTGGGATCTCCTTACACGTACTGCAGGATGAGCGTCTATCTGCACACTTGCCTGCGGCTACCAGCTTAGCCAGGCTCTTTGTCTCCAGAATTACATCACTTGAGATGGAAAAGCTGGAATTTACTCTGCTGGCTGCCATCGATCAAGCAAACCCCAAAATTTCCAGGAGAGCATCAACAGATAAAGTAGTTCAGCATCCACAAACTCACTGGAGCTTCACCAGAGTCAGTGGGGTGCAGAGCCATCGCCGTCTCCTCTGTGGAGCGTTAAGTGTTGGCAAACAAGGATCTGACTGTTGCTAAGCTACACTGAGCTGATCTGTGTGATGTGGGACTGTGCAAGCTCAGGTCCTTAATCAGTGGGATGAGGGAAGGAGGTTGTCTCCAAGCAGGAGAGCCCCAGTACATGGTGCTTAAAGCACAATCAAGGTTGAAAGGGCTGAATAATGCTGCTGGGGCTTCAAAACCAGTATTACCCTGGGTAGGGGTGGCATGAGAAAGCAGGGAAGGATCCTTGAAGATGTGTCTTTTAAGATGATGAGGGCTTTAAAGAGGTTTATCCTCTTGCTGTACAAACAAAATCAAACGGTGTTATGCAACTCCCAACCCCTCTAAAGCTTCAAACAGATCCCTTGAAATGGGAAAAAAAAAAGAAAGAAAGAAAAGAAAATGGGAAGATTTTAATTTGGAAAGCCCCTCAGCCATCAAAGTATTTCACCACACAAGAAAAATAACTGCAACCCCAAAGAATAAATGAACAAAACCAATAAAATCCCAATATACAACATTTCAAACAAAGCAAATAAAAACCACACCTTGAGCAGAGGCAATGTGCAATAAAACTGAGCTGGGACCTTTTCATCACTCGCCCCCACGAACATCACAGAATCACAGAGTGGTGGGGGTTTGGAAGGGATCTAAGTGGCTTATGTCTAGTCCATCCTCTCCCTGCCAAAGCAGGGTCACCCTCAGCAAACTGTTCAGCATCACAATGTCCACATGAAAACTCCACAACATCTCTGGGCAACTTATTCCAGGACTCCAGCAGCACCACAGGGAAGTTTTTCTTCATGTTCAGATGAAGATGAGGTTTCGGTTTGTGCCAATGCCCCTTGTCCTGTTGCTGGCCACCACTGAAAAGAGACTGGCCCCATACTCTTGACCCTCACCCTTCACCTATTGATCAGCACTGAGAGGATCACCTCTCAGGATTGCCTCTCAGGCTGCTCTTCTCCAGACTAAACAGATCCATGTCTCTCAGTCTTTCCTACTCATATAGATGGTCCAGACCCCTTGTCATCTCCACAGTCCTGGACTCTTTCCAATAGCTCCCTGTCTCTCTTGCACTGGGGAGCCACAAATGGGGACCCAGCATTCCAGATGTAGCCTGCTAGGGAGAGCAGAGAGGGAGGAGAAACTCCCTTGACCTGTGGGTCGTAGAATCATAGAATCAACCAGGTTGGAAGAGATCTCCAAGATCATCCAGGCCAACCTAGCACCAAGCCCTATTCAATCAACCAGACCATGGCACTAAATGCTTCAGCCAGGCTCTTCTTCAACACCTCCAGGGACAGTGACTCCACCACCTCCCTGGGCAGCCCATTCCAAAGCCAATCACTCTCTCTGCCAACAACTTCCTCCCAACATCCAGCCTAGACCTTCCCCGGCACAGCTTGAGACTGTGTTCCCTTGTTCTGTTGCTGGTTGTCCGGCAGAAGAGACCAACCCCCACCTGGCTACAACTTCCCTTCAAATGAGCAATAGAACAAGGGGACACAGTCTCAAGTCGTGCCAGGGTAGGTATAGGCTGGATATTAGGAGGAAGTTCTTCACAGAGAGAGTGAGTTCCCATTGGAATGGGCTGCCCAGGGAGGTGGTGGAGGCACTGTCCCTGGAGGTCTTCAAGAAAAGACTGAATGAGGCACTTAGTGCCATGGTCTAGTTGATTGGATAGGGCTGGGTGCTAGGTTGGACTGGATGATCTTAGAGGTCTCTTCCAACCTGGTTGATTCTATGATTCTATGATTCTATGATTCTCCAGAGGCCATGCCTTGGAGCCCATCCACACTGTGGCAGACCCCCAGCTGCTTTGCCTGCAAGTTTCTTGTAGTGGGGGCTTGTTCTGCCTTTTTCTTTTCCCACCACTGCTGGGTATTGAACAAAGCCTAATCAATATTCATGATAAAGCTTCCTAGGTGCAGGAGGGAAAGAGACAGCTCAGAATTATCATTATAACGGAAGGATTGATTCTCCCTCCAGTTAATTCAGCTCTGAGAGCCTCAGACCTCACCTCACATATCTGACTGTTTAGCTTGGGCTGCTTATGCTCTTGCCAGCATGGCACTCATCCTGTAAATATCTTCCAAGCATTAGTAAGGCATAGAATCACAGAATACCTTTGGTTGAAAAAGACCTTTGAGAACATTGAGTCCAATTATCCTCTAACTCTACCAAGTCTGCTCCTAAACCAAGTCCCTCAGCACCACAGCTCTGCATTTCTTAAACACCTTCAGGGGACTCAACTACCTCCAGTCTTTCAGAACACTTTAAATGAAGAAGTTTATTCTAATATTCAGTTTAAAACTCCCTGGTGCCACTTAAGGCCATTTCAGGAATCAAGTTAGCCCCAAAATGTTGAGAGCTTCAGCCTGAGAGGGTTCCCCATCACTCCAGTGCCTCATGCAAGTTGTTTGCCTGGAAACTGGTATAAAGTTACATAAACCCACACTATTTCTAGGTAGGTGCTTTCAAGATGAGGTTTGGACTAGCTAGAGAGCAAGGATGAGGTGTTGCATTATGCTGACTGAGGCAGGTTTACCACCCTCTAAAGGAGGAATCTTTGAGGTGTTTCTCACTGGAGATCCTTTTCATGTTGCAGGCTTTTACAAGAAGTGTTTTCTGTCTCCAGAGCAACACTGTTGCATTAACAGACATCACACAGTCTTGCTGTGTCATCATGGGGGAAGAAGAACCAGCTTCCCTGGGTCACTGAGCTCCCAGCTCTTCTGTGGCTGCCACCAACACTGGGAGCAATTAATGCTTCTGTACAAACCACTCTTGGCTGGATCCAGACTGAAGAGCAGCAGTAAGAAGTCTGCAGGGTTTTGTACAGAGGTGAGTGATGGTATTTGAGTAGCACTTGTTGTGTTTGATGAGAACTGGTGCCAGGTGGTGGAGAGATAACCAAGCACATGCAAACACACTCCAATTTGGTTACATCAAGAACTGCTTTTCAATGCAATTTTTCAGTATAACAGCTTTGAGCTGGAGTGGGCTCAAGTCTCCTGCTCCTGTCAGACTACTAGGGGATCATTCACAATGGCTACAAGGAGTTCCAGGGGACCTTTTCCTACAGCATTTCTGTGCCAGGTACCCCTTCTTGGAGTGGAAACCACTGGGGGCTGTTGTAAAATATGTTAGGGTTGAATATTTTCCACCCCTGTTCCGCTCTGATGAGTACTGCATCCAGCTCTGAGACTCTCAACATAAGAAAGACATGGACATGTTGGAGAAAAAGGCTATGAAGATGATCAGAGGGCTGGAACATCTCTGCTGTAAGGAGAGGCTGGGAGAGAATCATAGAATCATAGAATCAACCAGGTTGGAAGAGATCTCCAAGCTCATCCAGTCCAACCTAGCACCCAGCTCTATCCAGTCAACTAGACCATAGAATCATAGAATCATAGAATCAACCAGGTTGGAAGAGACCTCCAAGATCATCCATGGCACTAAGTGTCTCAGCCAGGCTTTGCTTTAACACTTCCAGGGACAGAGACTCCACCACGTCCCTGGGCAGCCCATTCCAATGCCAATCACTCTCTCGGCCAACAACTTCCTTCTAACATCCAGCCCAGACCTTCCCAGGCACAACTTGAGACTGTGACCCCTTGTTCTGTTGCTGCTTGCTTGAGATTTTTGCAGAAACTCATAGTGATAGGACAAGGGACAATGGCTGTAAACTGCAAGAGGGCAGATTTAGATTGGATTTCAGGAAGAAGTTCCCCACCATGAAGGTGGTGAGGCACTGCTACAGATTGCCCAGAGAATTTGTGGATGCCTCCACTCTGGAAATATTCAAGGCCAAGCTGGGCAGAGTCTTGAGCAACCTGGTCTAGTGGAAGGTGTCCCTGCCCATGACAGGGGGTTGGAACTAGACAATCTTTAAGGTCCCTTTGAACCCAAACCATTCTATAAGCCTATGATTCTGTGAAGACTGTTTTGTGTGCAATGAATGCAGAAGGCAACAATGTCCTTAGCTGACATACAGGCAGTGATGAGTATATATCCTAAGCTGAGAAAAGGATCTGCAGAGGTTGTGGGACATATGGTGAACACCATGCACCTTCTACCAAAGAAGGGAGCACTGACATCTTCTGTTTCTAGAGCAACAGAGTATTTTGTTAGATAAGACTGAGATACTCACCTAACCCAGATAGTTGTTGAGACAGGAAAAAAAACACATCATCCAATGATCACCAGTATCAGCAAAGAAAATGAGGGTGGGCTTTTTTGCCCAAATTGGTTTCCATCCTGGTAGATGGTACTTCTAGGACATTATTAGAGCTATCTTTAGCATCAACACTGATGCTCACCCTGCTTTTGCTCTGTATTTAATCGAGATGGGGACAAACAATAACCACAACCTGCAGCAAGAGACAGAACTTAGGAGCAAAGTGAGAAATCTCTCCATATTCAGCAGGCAAAGGACTCAGGATGATGAAGGGATTGGAACATATGTCTCACGAGGAAAGGCTGAGAGACCTGGAGCTGTTTACTCTGGAAAAGAGAAGACTGAGAGGGGATCATATTAACATTTATAAATATTTGAAATGAAGAAAAAGGGGCCAGGCTCTTTTCAGTGATGTCCTGTAATAGTGCAAAGGGCAATGCAAACAAACTGCAACACAGAAAGTTCCACCTCAGCTTGAGGAAAAACTTCTTTACTGTGAGGATGCTGCAGCCTGGAGCAGGCTGCGCAGAGAGGCTGTGGAGTCTCCTTCTCTGGTGATTTTCAAGACTCATCTGGATACACTCCTGTGTGACCTGCCCTAGGTGATTCTGCTTTGGCAGTTTGGACCCTGGAGGTCACTTCTAATCCCTACCCTTCAGTTTTGGGCTCCTCAGTTTAAGAGGGACAGGAATCTGCTGGAGAGGGTCCAGCAGAGGGTTACAGTGATGCTTAGGGGACTGGAGCACTGTCTGAAGAGGAGAGGCTGAGGGACCTGGGGCTGTTTAGTCTGGAGAAGAGAGGACTGAGAGGGGAATTAATAAATGTCTATAAGTATCTGAAGGCTGGGGGTCAGGAGTGCTCACTGCTCCCTGTGGTATGACAAGGAGCAATGGGTGTAAGTTGCAGCACAGGAGGTTCCACCTCAACACAAGGGGGAACTTCTTGACTGTAAAGGTCCCAGAGCACTGGAACAGGCTCCCCAGAGAGGGTGAGGAGTCTCCTTCTCTGAAGACTTTCAAGGCCTGTCTGGATGTGTTCCTCTGTGACCTGAGCTAGATTGTGTGGTCCTGCTCTGGCAGAAGGGTTGGACTCAATGATCTCTTTGGATCCCTTCCAACCCCTGACATCCTGTGATTCTATGACCTGAACAGAGATGTGTTGTGCCATCCACATATGCAAGGGAGCTCATGCACAACCCTTCATGGAAGATGAGGGCTCCTGGAGCTCCAGATGATTATGTGTGCTCAGCAGCCAGCACAGAGTGCAGAGGGTTTGTTCTAGTGTCATGGTTTTGTCCCTGTTTGGTGAGCCTGCAGTGAAGTGTTCCCAGCAGCAGATAAAGACCCATTGCCACCTGGCCCAGCCACAAGCCCACAAAGGAACAACCAAGCTGAAATGAAGACTAAGCACTTGGAGGTTTTGATAGATGATAGGCAGAGCCTTCAGTTGGAGGTGCTCATACCATACACAAATGAAGGCACAAATCAATGCAAAGTGTTTGAACTTCAGAAGGAGAGGGAAAATCAACACATCTATCACACTCAGGCATGCGTCCATTTGAGCCTCTCTGCTGGCAGTGTCTTTTATCAATGGCAGCAGTTGGATTAATACAAACTGGGATACCCAAGTGACAGGACATGAGGTTCATATCCCTTCCCCAAATGGCAAACAGTTCCCAGCAGCCTTCAGCATCATCACTGGGCACACAAATTCTCCTAAAGCACCTTAAAATATTTAGCCCCACTTTAAGGAAGAGACACTGAGAAGTATGATCCCATGACTGAGCTCAGAGGAGAAAACTAAGTTTGGATTGGACTATTGGAGCAGGTTTACCCTCAGCAGGTTACTCAGGATCACAATGTCCAGGTGGGTTTGGAATCTCTCCAGGGAAAGAGACTCCACAACCTCACTGGGGAACCCACTCCATCACCCTCCTTCCCCACTGCTGAGTGGGGAACTCATCACTGATTCACCTTCAACTGCTAGTGACCTCAGGGTCCCAGACCAGGAGCAATTAAGTGGCATCAAAGACCATGTCAATTGCTCCTTTCAGCAGGATGGCAGATGTCAGGGACAGCATCTGCAAATAGAAACAGGGGGATGGGCTGTCTCACAGTTACTCATCTCTCCATCCATCCAGGGTGCTCTGACACCCATTGATTAACACTTAGTGCTCCTACAAGAGGTTACAAAGCACTGTGCAAACATTAACTGAGGAAACTCCCAGCCAGGATGAGAAGAAGGGGAGAGTTGTCATCTCCACAGGGCAAGTTGGTAACAGTCTGGCAGTGTTCAGGGCACAGGAATAGAGGAGGAAGAAAGCTGGTTTGAGATGAAGGCAACAAGTTATGAGTCTCATCCTAATAATGCTTGTCCAAAGCCATGGAGCAGCTGCATTAATTTCCCTTCTACTGCAAACCAAAAGGATAAATCAAGACTTTTCCTAAAAAGGGGTAAAGACAAAAACAGTCTTCATCAGGGGCTGCAGCTCTTCTGCTGGACCTCTTCTCCAACACCATAGTAAGTCATCTCCTGATGGGATGCAATCCATCTGTGCTGAGACCAATTCAATCAATCAATTCCCTTTAGGTCTGATTCATGACTAAGTCATTTTTTTAACTGATGTGTAATGGACACTGGTAGGACTAGATGGCCTTTAAAGTTCACTTCCAACCCAAAACATTCCACAACTGTAAATTCTTAGACATGGGGAGCATGTTTTGTGCCAGTGCTTGTGGTGCTAACCACAAAGGTGTGACCAGAGATGCTTCGATGATCACAACTAATTCCCCTTTAATGGGCAAAATGAGAGTTTGTGCAGTGGCCAAACATCTGCCAGGAAGAGGTGAAGTGGAGTTTATCCAGTCCCAGGGTAAGAAAGCATGAGACATCTCTTCTGAACCTGTCCAGCCCTGCCTGAGAAGTTAATGCCTGACAGCTTTGGGTGCAATAATAGCCTGGTTTGTTATTCTACCAGACTGATTGAAAATGCAGGAGGCACTGAAATAGTAAGATGGGCTTTGATTCCAGGTCATCCTCAACCAAATATGTACCCAGATCAGCATCTCTCTCTACCATGAGCTAAGCTCATCTGTTTGGTCCCTGTTCACCAGGACAGAGCCACTCAGTAAGAAGAAGGACATAGGAGTCCTGGTGGACAGTAAGTTCTTCATGGAACAGTAATGTGTCCTTGTGGCCAGGAAGGCCAATGGTATCCTAGAGTGCCTTAAGAAGAGTGTGGGCAGCAGCTAGAGGAAGGTTCTCCTTCCAGTCCACTCTGCTCTGGTGAGTCCACATATGGGGTATTGTGTCCAGTTCTGGGCTCTCCGGTTCAAGAGGCACAAGGATATACTAGAGTGTCCAAGGGAGGCTATGAGGATGATAAAGGGACTGGAACATCTGTCTGATGAGGAATGGCTGAGAGACCTGGGAATGTTTAGTCTGAAGAAGAATCATAGAACCAAACAGGTTGGAAGAGACCTCCAAGCTCATCCAGTCCAACCTAGCACCCAGCCCTATCCAGTCAACCAGACCATGGCACTAAGTGCCTCATCCAGGCTTTGCTTCAACACCTCCAGGGATGGCAACTCCACCCTAGAATTCTCCTGGCACAACTTGAGACTGTGTCCCCTTGTTCTGTTGCTGCTTGCCTGCCTGAGGAGACCAATCCCCATCTGGCTACAACCTTCCTTCAGGTACTTGTAGACAGCAATGAGGTCAGCCCTGAGCCTCCTCTTCTGCAGGCTGCACACCCCCAGCTCCCTCAGCCCCTCCACACAGGGCTATGCTCCAGGGCCCTCACCAGCTTCATCACCCTTCTCTGAATACATTCCAGGATCTCAACATCTCTCTTGAATTGAGACTGAGAGGGAGTCTTTTTGTTTACAAATACCTGCAGGATGGGTGTCAAGAAGGGACCAGGCTCTTTGCAGTAGTGTCCTGTGATAGGACAAGGAGCAACAGATACAGACTGCAACACAGGAAGTTCCACCTCAACATATGGAAAAACTTCTTTACTGTGAGGGTGATGGAGGCTGCTCAGAGAGGTTGTGGAGTCTCCTTCTCTAAAGATTTTCAGGACCCATCTGGATGCATTCCTGTGTGACCTGCCCCAGGTGATCCTGCTCTGGCAGAGGGGTTGGACTCTATTTCTGGAAGTGCCTTCCAACTCTACCATTCATATCTATCTTTAAGTCTTAATTCTTTTTCACTCCTCCAAGAGACTTAGGAAATTACTAAAAGAAATGTTTCACTTTTGTTTTTCAAATATAAGAGTACAAACAAGACTTTGGCACAGGGGAGATCCCAGAAGATGGGAAGAGAAGTGTCCTTAGGTCAGTCCAAACCCTATTGTCATTCACCACTGCAATCCACCACCGCCCTGACAGGAGCAGGCACATGAAGCTGCATCTATTATAGCAAACTAGACAAGGTCAAGGCACAGGATCAGACTCCAGCACACAATTACACGTACTTTTAAGCTACTGGTAGGCTATCAGTCACAGCCAGACCATGATGAGCAGCTTCCCAGACACTGACCAGACCTTGGAAAGTCTAAATAGGCCAAAATGCCTTTTCCAGAACACATACTGGGTTTGCTCACCCTGTTTTGGAGAACAAGAACATTTAAGCATGGAACCATGACTATGCAATGCTGTATCTCAGGGTTGGTCAACAACCTCTGCCCTGTGTTTCTTATGACAATGACATAGCCAAAAAGCCCCAGGCTCTTCTTCAACCTATCCTTTGTAACTCACAGGATCATGGAGTGGTAGGGGTTGTAAGTGACCTCTGGACATCTAGTCCAACTCTTCAGATAAAGCAGAGTCACCCAAAGCAGACTGCCCAGGATCACAATGTCCATGTGGGTTTGGAATCTCTGCTGAGAAGGAGACTCCACAACCTCTCTGGGCAGCTCACTTCAATGCTCCACCACCACCAAAGCAAGGAAGTTCCTCTTTACATTTAGATGGAACTTCCTGCATTCCACTTTATGCCCATTGCTCCTTTTCCTCTCACTGGGCACCACTGAAATGAGGCTGGTCCTATCCTCTTTTCTCCTAGCTTTTAGGTATTGATAAGCACTGAGCAGATCCCAATGTCACCTCACTGTAGGGGTTAACCCTTAACAATGCTATAACACACAACCTCCTGCCCACCTCTGACAGTCACCTCCTTAAATTTTTGTCAACCTGCTGAACTCAGCAAGTCTCTGAGAGCTGTGTTTGCCTGCAGGACAGGCACAATACACAAAGGCATGAGAAGGAGCGAGAGGGAGAGGAGCAATCCAGAGAAGTGGTGGAGTCATCATCCCTGGAGCTATTTAAAACAGTGCTGGTGGCAGTGATGAGCAATGTGGTTTACTGGTAGTGGCTTAGAAGTAGTGGTGAGAAAATGAGCTCTAGCTGAGCAGCTGGACTTAATGATCTCACAGGTCTCTTCCAACCTCATCAGTTCAACAGTTTGTGGTTCTATGAATACTCTGAGAGACTCTGCTTTAGCAGGGGGTTGGAGTAGATGATCTCTAGAGGTCCCTGCCAGCACCCAACCTGCAGCAATTCTGTGATTCTATGAGTGGAGAGAAAGCAAGAAGCCCCACATTCATGCTGCCCATGGCAGTGGAGTGGAAATCATGAGCCAAGACGGTTGTGACCGTAAGCAGGCATGAAAGTGGCCTGAAGGAAACAAGCTAGCACTTGTGAAGCAGCAAGCAGACATGCAGGGGACTTCATTGCATGAAGCTGGGGAAGCAGGGTGACATGGGACATCTCTGGGATGCTGTCTGCCAGCACATACAGTGGGCTGGATGGATCAGATGAAACGATTGGGCATGTGTGCGTGGGTGCTGTGGGGATACCCTGGTTGTCACATCTCCTCCTGCCATCTGAGCTGGCCAGACTGGGAAAAGAGTGTGCTGAAAGATTTTAATGTGCTGCCTGTTGCCATGGAAACCTCTCCCCCAGAATCCCAGCTGGCCAAGGATGCTCACCCCAGGAGAAAACCAGCATCTAGGAAGAGCATGGGGCATGAACAGAAGAGAAGGAGAGGTCCTGGCATTCAAAGGTCTTCAAGTAGGACAGGACTGGACTCTGCACACTTCAGCCATGGGGAATTCCAAGTCAATCCCTGTGTTAATCTTGGCACTATGTAGGAAGGCTTGGACAGTCAGAGGTGAAGGATGAATCTGCAGGAGAGGGTACAGAAGAGGCCACAAAGATGATCAGAAGGGTGGAGCACCTCTCCTCTGAGGACAGACTGAAGGAGTTGGGTCTGTTCAACCTGGAGGAGGCTCCAAGAAGATGTTATAGCAGCCTTCCAGCACCTGAAGGAGGCCTACAGGAAAGCCGAGGAGGAACTTTTTAC